>NC_060144.1:564470063-565092586 GCF_021461385.2 Schistocerca piceifrons
CCTTCCTGGGACAATGAATTCACGGTGTTCTTATTTCAATTTCCAGGAGTGTATTTCAATTTGTTACATGCTATTGTAATAAACATTCAGACGTGAGCTACACATTTTTAAATATATTTGGTGTTAAATATAAATGTACTATACACAAGGGAGGAAAAATTGTTAGCAAAAATCTTGAAAGTTCTTTACTGATTTCCTTCAAATATTTACACAATCCGCTGATAAATGTTTGGACAGAAAGAGACTACACATTTTTAATTATATGGTATATAAAAACAAGTTCCTACCAAAATGTCGAACAGTTCTTGAGCCTAGTCGGTAGCGTTGGGCCTTCCAAGGCCAGTTTGGGCGGTTCAGATGGTTCATCTGGTTCTGAGCACTATGGGACTTAACTTCTGAGGTCATCAGTCCCCTAGAACTTAGAACTACTTAAACCTAACTAGCCTAAGGACATCACACACATCCATGCCCGAGGCAGGATTCGAACCTGCGACCGTAGCAGTTTGGGTGGAGTTAGACATAGTGTAAGTAGGCTGTTTAGGTTTTTATATTGGTAACGACATGTAGCGCTCTATATGAAAATCACTGACTGTGCTGTGTGCAGTCTGAGGCTGGTCGGCATTATTGCAATATTCGCCATTGTAGTGTTGGGCAGTAGGCTGTTAACAGCGCGTAGCGTTGCGCAGTTGGAGGTGAGCCGCCAGCAGTGGTGGATGTGGGGAGTGAGATGGCGGAGTTTTGAGAGTGGATGATCTGGACAGAGACAGTAAATTTGTAAAACTGGATGTCATGAACTGCTATATATATTATGACTTTTGAACACTTTTAAGGTAAATACATCATTTGTTCTCTATCAAAATCTTTCATTTGCTAACTATGCCTATCAGCAGTTAGTGCCTTCAGTAGTTAGAATCTTTTATTTAGCTGGCAGTATTGGCGGTCGCTGTATTGCAGTAGCTTGAGTAACGAAGATTTTTGTGAGGTAAGTGATTTGTGAAAGGTATAGTTTAATGTTAGTCAGGGCCATTCTTTTGTAGGGATTATTGAAAGTCAGATTGCATTGCGCTAAAAAATATTGTGTGTCATTTTAGTGTTGATCAGAATAGGTAAAGAGCGAAATGCGAAATGTCTGAGTACGTTCAGTTCTGCTCAGCTGTTTGAAAATCAAATAACGTAGGGGCTTTCGAGCACAGTTATTCATTAATTTTTCTAAGGGGACGTTACAATAGATCTCTACTGATATACAGATACAAGTCGTTGTTTAAAGATATTACAAAATATCTTGAAAAGTACTTGATCGATTTACTCCTTTTTTTACACAATTTTTTAATAAGCATTTGGGTGGACATAGATGATATATTTTTAAAACACAATATACATAAATATATGTAATATATTTCTAGGAAATGTAACAAAACACACACACACACACACACACACACACACATATATATATATATATATATATATATATATATATATATATATATATATATATACTTACTGCATAAAGACGAATCATTGAATAACATTGTCACAAAAAGATATCGAGCACAGCACTGTATGGTAGTGAAACATGGACTGTGGGAAAACTGGAACAAAAGAGAATCGAAGGATATGAGACGTGGTACTACAGACGAATGTGGAAAATTAGGTGGATTGATAAGGTAAGTAATGAGGAGGTTTTGTGCAGAATCATAGAACAAAGAAATATATGGGAAACACTGGCAATAAGAAGGGACAGGATGATAGGAAACCTGCTAAGACATTAGGGAATAACTTTCATAGTACTAGATCGAGATATAGAGGGTAAAAAATGTAGAGCAAGACAGAGATTAGAATACATCCAGCGAATAACTGAGGATGTAGGTTGCAAGTTCTACTCTGAACTGAAGAGACTGTCACAGGAGAAGAATTCGTGGCGGGCCGCATCTAGCCTGCCAGAAGAAATATACAATTCCTGTACATAATTGACAGCTGCAAAGCATTTTTGGGTTCGTTAGTAATATTTATAATAGCGCATAATTCTATCGACAAATTAGCTAAGGAAATATTGTTTTATATAAAGTAATTCAGTGACTATTTTAATGTGAATTAATTTTCATATTTACTGCTGTCATCCGCAAAAAGTGCAATAAATAAATATATAACAGAGCAGTAAATTCAATATTTGCAACAAATACAATGAATCAGTATGTAACAGAACAGTAAACGCAATATTTGTATGATCTCTTACCATCACTTAATGGAGATATTATTCTCAATTTCAGAGCCTTATCCATCTGTGCCTAATGCTGGATAAGAAAATACCTCGTTGGATATTGTCAGAGGAGAAAAGAAGCACAGTGAGATCAAATCAAGACAACAGGAATTTTTCTATTTCCATGTTACATAACTGGAAGTATCTGGTTGATGGCACAAGTGCAATACACACTGGAAGCATGTCAGCATTTGAGAAGGGAGGAAGACACCAGCTCTTGAGTGCAACATTCATCAATGTCATATTTGGAGTGGCAGGGCTGGCTTATCTGAAGGACTGCAAGATGTGTCTAACATCAAGATCCTTAGCTGTCAGCGAACGTTAGCTTAACTTTCGCAACAACAGCACCACGTGCATGATATACTGTGGGAGAATGAACAACATGAAGACAGTCTATTTCAGAAACAGCGATAAGAACTAACGTTTATACCTAGTACCAAACTGTGTATGTAAAAATATCAGTTCCTGTCATCCAGTAAGAATATTTCTGCGGTGTGAAAAAGTGTAGAAATCTAGTCTTTGAATAGTCCTTGTTGTATACAAACGTGCACAATCAACTAAGTGTGCAACTAGCTTCCTTTGGAAGTCTATAATTTGTGTGTGTGTGTGTGTGTGTGTGTGTGTGTGTGTGTGTGTGTGTGTGTGTGTGCACTTACGTGATTTTTTTGGGCAGATCCATTTGAATATGACACAAAGAAGTGGATTCGGATGCTGTTGAGCACTTTTTTTGGAAATTTGTGGCAATATCCCTAAGCTTACACACTACTTAATCTAACTTAAACTAACTTACGCTAAGGCCAACACACATACCCGCGCCCGAGGAAGGACTCGAACCTCAGACGGGGGGAGCCGCGCGAACCGTTACAAGCCGCCTCAGACCGCGCGGCTGCCCCGCACGGCGAGCACTTTGTAAGTACTTGGTTGTCTGCGTGTGTGTGTTTTGAGATTTGTTGACAAAGAAATACGCAATTTTTAAAATTTTTCTGCCTGTTTTAAGAAGCCTCTTTTAAAAAGTGTGTCGCGGTGGCCGAGCGGTTCTAGGCGCTTCAGTCCGGAACCGCGCTGCTGCTACGGTCGCAGGTCCGGATCTGGCCTCGGGCATGGATGTGTGTGATGTCCTTAGGTTAGTTAGGGTTAAGTAGTTCTATGTCTAGGGGACTGATCACTTCAGATGTTAAGTCCCACAGTGCTAAGAGCCGTTTGAACCGCTTTTTAAAAAGTGTGTGTGTGTGTGTGTGTGTGTGTGTGTGTGTGTGTGTGTGTGCGCGCGCGCGCGCACATGCACGCTCTCACATACGTAATTCAGAGGTCTCTCATTTTACATGAACACTTTCACATTTCATTTTAATACTACACCGTGATTGTTTGCAGAGCAGGGGGGAGATGGGTAGGAAGGGGCGCGAAGTACAAATGGTCTAATTCCGCCATCTTGGATTTAATAAAATTTATTTTGAAAATGTGAGCATATTGCATTTTTAAATTTCCCACCAGCGCGGTCTTTAATTTTTAAATTTCCCGACAGTTTTTAAATTTCCGAGCATCTGCCATCTTGGACTTTTGAATCTCCCGCACGACGGTAGCAGCAGCTACCGATGGAAACTTGAACTATGGAACTGGTTCGCCATACACATACCACTCATAGTAATGATAACTATGGAATCGGTATAGATGTAGAAACTGTTCCAAGACCGTAAGCAGTAAGATTAAAGAAGTGCCACAAAATTAAACTATCGTTTTCCAGCACTTGATCTGCACGTCATTCACGAGGAGAAGAAACAGAAGGGGGCTGTTTAAGGCAGATTTAAAAATCTTTACCGTGCCCGTTAATTTGTACGAAACTTATTACACCCGCTTATATCATGCCTGATGTGGAAAAAAAAGTGAAAATTCATCAGCGGTTGAGTACTATTGTACTCCAACCTTCTGGACAGTCGGAATAACAAAAAAAATTCTGAATTGCTCAAAACATATTCCTGTTCCGCCACAGGATTAGCGAATGTTCTGTCGTTAGCCCTGATTTTGTGTGAGTGTCATTGCCTTTTGTGCATTACCAGAGCGGGCTTACAAAATAGTCTCTCTTTCCACTAATAAAGATAAAATGAATTTCTGTTCTATTGAATGTGGTACGTCAACAACCTCCTGGTCGGTTCAATAGTCAATTTTGTTCACTCTACACAGAGTAACTTGGTCGGTATTAACGAACATTGTGCGGCCAGCCGCGGTGGTCTCTCGGTTCTAGGCGCGCAGTCCGGAACCGTGCGACCGCTACGGTCGCAGGTTCGAATCCTGCCTCGGGCATGGATGTGTGTGGTGTCCTTAGGTTAGTTAGGTTTAAGTAGTTCTGAGTTCTAGGGGACTGATAACCACAGCAGTAGTGCTCAGAGCCATTTGAACGAACATTGTAGAAACCATACCAGGACTCAGATGCGGTACCGTCCGCATGACATTCACTTGGAGCGAGCTCGCACGTAGGGGCAGGAATCCGGTAAACAGGACCGCACTACCGGAATCGGTGCTGGTGTGTTTACGTGACCAACCACGAGCGCTATTGGGAAATCGGTTTACAGGAAACCTGTGTAACCATAGTTGTGTAGAGACTTTGTTGACCCCCTTAACGGGGATAGGACGTCAAACGGGACGACTTGGATCAGGAGAGACACCACAGGAATTTTTAATTTCCACAGTCTATACTTTTAAAAATAAATTCATAATACTTTGTCAGAATGACCAGAAAGGATTCACGATTTACACTTATAGTGGTGGAAGTTCAAAAATATAAGACAGTAATTTATTTTTTTACATTTGTAGTTCACCTTTTTTTCACCCATTGGCTGCATTTGTTGCTATAGGTACACTTTTCTTCATGACTAACGGAGATTCTTCGATGAATTTTGCACAGCATACAAACCATACTTACAGGTGTTTGAAACTCTAGAATTTTCCAGATCTATTAAAAACTGTGGTAAAAATTAAGATAATTAATTATAAAATTTGAGTTTTTTCTAAACACGAAGTTTAAAATGTAACAGCACATTCATTTTTTCATAAATTAAATAATTTCTAGAGTTTCATACACCTGTAAGTATGGTTTGTATGCTGTGCAAAATTCATCGAAGAATCTCTCTTACATATGAAGAAACGTGTACCTATAGCAAGAAACGCAGCCAATACAAGTGAAAAAATGATGAACCTTCACATGAAAAAAAAATTTATTTTGTTATTTTTTTGAACTTCCACTGCTATGGTTGTGAATCCTGAATCCTTCCTGATCATGCTGACAAAGTTTTATTAATTAATTCGTGGAAGTATAGACAGTGGAAATTAAAATGTCCTGTGGTGTCTCTCCTGCCCCAAGACGGCCCGTTTGACGTCCTACCCCCTTTAAGTGTTTCCGCACGAGCTATAACTTGTCTCGTTTTGTCTACAAAGTCTCTACAGAACTATATTTACACAGGTGAATGGATTGGGAGGGAGCGTTGTCACTCGCTGAGCAGAGTGTTGCAGACGCGGACGCGGCCCCTGGAAGGCAGGTGGCGTAGCGTCCGGCGGGTGGCGGAGGGCGGCGGCCTGCCGGTAGTTCGCCCTGCGGCCGCGACGTGGCGGGCCAGTGCAGTCGCAGTACCGCCGCGGGGCTTCGGCGCTCTTTTGTTTTGCCGGCTCGAGGCACGCCGTGCACGCTCGTGGGCGGCGACCGCGAGGACTTCCAGAACAGCTGCGTCGTTTACGGAATACACCGGCGCGGTAACAGGTTTCGCAATCACCGTGACGTCACGACTGGGGCGCTTTCTCCTGCAGTTGTGCGAGCGAGAGCTAGGCGATCTAGCGAAGGCGTGTCTCCTATCGACACAGTTTTCGCGACTTTAGGTAAACATTTGTGAAACTGCAACCGAGAAGAGCTGTTAGTATACTTGCCGTTAATAGCAAATTCTGCCGAGAAAGAGATCGGACATACGAGGATTCCAAGTCTCGAAACTGCCTTTCTGAGTTTTTCTTTGTATGAACAACGGCTGTTTACGGATTAGGCCTGTCCTAGTTGACAAATATTCAAGGCAACTTATATGCAATATTGCTGATACACGTAAATGCTTAAGAGGGCGCACCTCTAGGGCAGGTTTCTGGGGGGACGACACAGATTCTCTTCCTGCTCGTCTACCCACTAGTGTAACTGCTGTCGCTCCCGTCAGAACGAGTCACAGCTGTCTAGTATTTTAAAACTGAGAAATATGCAGTATACGACGCTTTAAATTAATAATAGTAATAATTTTTTACGTTAGTTCTTACTAGATCCCTTTACTATAATTTGCTACATTCTATTACAATACTATGGTCGCAGGCTCGAATCCTGCCTCGGGCATGGATGTGTGTGATGTCCTTGGGTTAGTCAGGTTTAACTAGTTCTAAGTTCTAGGGGACTGATGACCTCAGAAGTTAAGTCGCATAGTACTCAGAGCCATTTCAACCATTTTCTTAATTACAATACACAAATATACGTTACTTGCGAACCCAGCAATGCTTCGCAGTTGCTAAACATGTACGGGAATTGCAATTCCTTATCCCCCTGTGTCTGTTCATCTTCTCATCCCCCCTCCCTCCATCTCTCCGTTCATTTCCTCCTCCCCCCATCTCTCTGAGTATAATCTCATCCCCCCCCCCCTTTCCCAATGTCTATTTCCGTCTGAATTGTCTGTAGAGTATCGCGTAAAAATCTGAAGTAAATCCGTCAAGATCTTTTCGAAATATTTGGCAACATCGATTCTCCTTTTTATATTACATATATACTTTTATAAATGTAATATATTACCAATATATAGCCTATGTCCATCCAACTGTTTGTTAGAGTGTAGTGTAAAAATTTGTAGTAAATCGGTCAAGCACTTTTCGCGGTTTTCGGTAATAGCGTTTCCCCTTTAAATATCACACACCTACACACACACATACACACACACCTACACACACACACACACATACACACACAAACACATATTGATTTTTCTTATGAAAACACGTGACTGCAGAACTGTCAAACTGAACGCAAAATAAATATACTATTGCCATACACAATCATAAAAAATAAAAAATAAAAAAAAAGATCAGTCGAGACATTCTCAAGTGATGATCTTTCAAAACTAATTTTAATTTTCGGCTTTTCTGGTGAACTTTCCAAAAATTTTCTTTCGTACAAACCTCGTCCCGGCAGTTATGAATACAACAAACACAAAAATAAACCGAAGTCGAGATGTGATAAACTGATTATGTTTCATACATGCGACAATTGCTGTTATTTGTCGCCTTTTGCGTTGGATTTCCAAACATTTCTTTCATACAGACCTAGTCCTCACAATAACGAACACACACAGGCCAAAAAAATCAACCAAATCAGTCAGGCCGTTCTCAATTGATGATCTTCCATACATGCGGAAATTGATTTCTATATACACTGAAGAGACAAAGAAGCTGGTACGCCTGTCTAATATCGTGTAGGGGCCCCGCGAAGACGCAGAAGTGCCCCACCGCGACGTGGCAGGGGCTTCACTGATGTCTGAAATAGTGATTGAGGGAACTGACACCATGAATCCTGTAGGGATGTCCATAAATCCGCAAGACTACCAGAGGTGCACATCTCTTCTGAACAGCACGTTACAGGGCATCCCAGGTATGCTCAATAATGTTCATGTCTCGAGAGTCTGACGGTCAGCGGAAGTGCTTATAAGAGTGTCGCTGGAGCCACTCTGTAGCTGTTCTGGGCGCGTGGGGTGTCGCATTGTCCTGCTGGAATTGTCCAAGTCAGTCGACATGCGCAATGGACATGAATCGATGCAGGTGATCAGACATGATGCTTAGATACGTGTCACCTGTCGGAGTCTTATCTAGACGTATCAAGTGTCCCATATCACTCCAACTGCACACGACCCACACCGGTCAGACCCTCCACCACCTTGAACAGTTCCCTGCTGACATACAGGGTCCATGGACTCTCGAGGTTGTCTCCATACCCGTACACGTCCATCCACTCTATACAATTTGAAACATGACTCTTCCGATCAGTCAACACGTTTCCAGTCATCAACAGTCCAATGTCGGTGTTGACGGGCCCAGGCGAGGAGTAAAGCTTTGTGTCGTGCAGTCATCAAGGGTACACGAGTGGGCTTTCGGCTTCAAAGATCCATATCGATGATATTTCGTTGAATGGTTCGCACGCTGACGCTTGTTGATGACCCAGCATTGAAATCTGCAGCAATTTGCGGTAGGGTTGCACTTCTGTCATGTTGAACGATTCTCTTCAGTCGTCGTTGGTGCCGTTCTTGCAGTGCCTTTTTCCTTCCGCGGCGATTTGTAACTATTTGCAAGATTTGATGTTTTACCGGATTCCTGACACGATACGCTTATGAAATGGTTGTACGGGAAAATCCCTACTTCATCGCTACCTCGGAGATGCTGTGTCCCATCGCTGGTGAGCCGACTATAACACCGCGTTCGAACACACGTTAATCTTGATAACCTGCAATTGCGGCAGCAGTAACC
The DNA here is from genome assembly GCF_021461385.2 of Schistocerca piceifrons. Classification (NCBI taxonomy): domain Eukaryota; kingdom Metazoa; phylum Arthropoda; class Insecta; order Orthoptera; family Acrididae; genus Schistocerca; species Schistocerca piceifrons. The sequence continues at coordinate 564,478,846 of NC_060144.1, forward strand.
GATCTAACAACTGCTCGAGATGTAAGTAGGCTGTTTATGTTTTCTCTATGTAAGTAGGCTGTTTATGTTTTCTTATTGGCAACGTTACGTAGCGCTCAATATGAAAATCACTGGCTGTGCTGTGTGCAGTCTGTGGCTAGTTTGCATTGTTGTCTGCCATTGTAGTGTTGGGCAGCGGCAGCTGGCTGGGAACAGCGCGTAGCGTTGCGCAGTTGGAGGTGAGCCGCCAGCAGTGGTGGATGTGGGGAGAGAGATGGCGGAGATTTGTAATTTGTCATGAACTGGTATATTTATACATGATGATATCAAGGTAAATACATTGTTTGTTCTTTATTAATATCTTTCATTTGCTAACTATCCCTATCAGTAGTTAGTGCCTTTAGTAGTTTGAATCTTTTATTTAGCTGGCAGTAGTGGCGCTTGCTGTATTGCAGTAGCTTGAGCAGCGAAGATTTTTGTGAGGTAAGTGATTTGTGAAAGGTATAGTTTAATGTTAGTCAGGGCCATTCTTTTGTAGGGAATTTTGAAAGTCAGATTGCGTTGCGCTAACAAAGTATTGTGTGTCAGGTTAAGCACAGTCTTGTATAAATTGTTCAAAGGGGACGTTGCATATGTCGACCCTTAGCCGAGGATACCTCACTGGAATCTTCTGATCTTTTGTTGTAGTTTGTGTAATTAGTGTAGATTTTGTTTATTTCTAGCGCGTAATTGTAGAGAAAATCTCCTTTGTAGTTGCAGTCTTTCATTGTTGTACAGTAAAACAGTTGTGGCATGCATATAGATTTGCACCAAGTATTTCGCAGCTACGCTTGCAATTAACTAGATATTATTTTCAGTGATATGTTAATGTGTTCTCCTATTTTTGCACTTCAAATTGTGCTTTTCTGGGTTGTCGTGTGAAATACTGTGACAATAATGGCGTGTGAAAAACGTAATACTAGGCTCCAAAGTAAACTGAGAAATGACAGTGAAAATGAGAGCAGTGTGTTAGCGCCACCGAGTTATGAATTAACTGATGTTCAAAGTAGTAATTTGGTAACTGTGCACAGGGAAATGGAGCGGGCGTCAAACAATGGCGTGGACAGTGAAACAATTAGTGAAGAGGGAATCATTATCGATCGATCGGTCGGCAACAGCTCGCCTCAGGAAGCCGGAATGACACGACACGATCTCGCAAATACTGTAGATTCAGGTTTTGGATCCTCACCGTTTTCTCAAATAAGTCAAGACACATTTTCTGCTTGTCAAAATGTGAATGTTTCCGGTGTAAATTCACTGCCGAAAAGCACTGAGGAACATGTTTCAGACACCAATGCATTGTTATTACAATTAATACAACAAATGGGACAAACACAGCAAAAGCTTCAAAAGTTAGACACAGTGGAACAAAATCTCAAAAAGTTAGACACAGTGGAACAAAATCTTAAAAAGTTAGACACAATGGAACAAAATCTTCAAAAGTTAGACACCACACTTGAACAAACACGTGAAGATTTAACTACTGAGTTACATAAAATCGAATCGAAATGTCAAAAAGTCTGTAACGACGTAAAAACACAAATTTGTGAGCATTTTCAACCTATTTTTTCGCGGCATGAAAATGCATTACAGAATCACGAAGCAGCCATAAAAGAACTGCAAATTATTGTTCATGAAAATCATGAGACCTTGCAAGCTAAAATTGACTCAGTTGCATCTACCGATTCGGTTACGCAACTTGCAAAAACTCAGGAAAACTTAAAGGACACAGTAGAAAGACACATGGAGGAAATTAGTTCATTGTCAGAGAAAGTAGTTGAACTTTCGGATCAGCTAAATAACTTATCTACAAAGGTAGATGATGATCTGAATGACACAACACCTGTAGCCTTCACTGACACAGAAGAGTATGAACAAATTAGGAAATTCAAACAGAATCAGAATCAAATCAATACACAATACAAAAGAGAAATCCGGGAAGTGCAAGATCAGCTGGCACAAGTAGTACAAGAATTACGTATTTCAGAGGACACTCGCGCTCCAACACGGGAAGAGGGACTTAGAAATACGGAAAAGCCGCAAAATAATAACACAGGGCATTTCGGAAGTTATGAAAGAAATTGGCAATGTGCACCGAATTTTGAGATGGAACGGCCGACACGACCTAACAATGACCGATATGCGACTCGCCGACATGATGATTTTGACTATAAGCTGTTCATTACTACACGTAAATTCAAAACATTTAAGAATTCTGGCAACGACATTCATCCACAAGCATGGCTCCATCAATTCTCTCATTGTTTTCCTCCCAACTGGTCGTTGGAACACAGATTGGAATTTATGTGTGGCTACTTGGAGAATGAACCAGCTGTAAGAATGCGATCGGTAATTCACGATTGCCACAGTGAAGGAGAGTTTTACCATGCCTTCCTCTCAGCATATTGGTCTCAAGCCACACAAGACCGCGTAAAACATAACATCATAATGATGAAACATTTCGAACAATCTGAATTTTCCAGTCTTGTCAAATATTTTGAAGACATGTTGCACAAGAATCAGTACCTGTCAAACCCATACAGCCCCTCAGAACTCATCCGCATTTGCTTAATCAAACTGCCCGAACATTTGAGACATATTATTTTGGCAGGACGTTGCAAAGACGACATTGAAGCATTTCAGGAACTCTTACAAGAATTAGAAATTGACACTGACAATCGCGGAACGCGAAACCAGGAACACAGCAATTACAGGTCACATCCGTCGCAATTCCGCGATGAAAGAAGTAATAACTTTACACGACAAGGCTATTCTCACAACACAAATCGTGACCAAAACAGACACCACCCGTATGACAGCCGTTGGCAGAGTAGTAATAACTACAGGGAAAGATCGCCTCTCCGTGGTAATGACTATCACAGAGACAATCAGAGAAACAGACAATATGGGAACCAAAATAGATATTATCAGGGGAGACAGAATAACTTTAGACGCAACGGTCCAGCGCGCAGTTTCGATTCAGGGAGAAATTCTCCACCACGTGACCGACAAGAAAGAAACTATGGCATCTACCGACATGACGACAGACAATATGATCGTAGCGATAGACCTGAACTGCATCAGAACTGGCGGGATTCAAACAGAGCAGGGCCCTCTCGTCACGGTGAATTTGTAGAAGTTAGGTCTCCAAATCCCAATAACGATGCGCGCCAACAAAGAGACAATAGGCAATGACTCATACCGCAGGCAGCCACAAAACGCACGTATGAAACTAACGACGCAGCTGCCGTAGCTAGTAATTACGTAAAAATGGAAGACATTAGGGACATCTTACTCCAGGAACACGACATAAAACATAACAATATTGCATATCCTGTGATTCACATTACAGTAAATGACGTAAAATTTACGGCAGTACTTGACTCTGGCAGTCCCATTTCAGTAATCAGTGAAACAGCCTTTAGCAAATGCAACAAATCGAACGATTGCCCCACACTTCCGTTACGTAAGATTAAATTACAAGGTGCAATCTTTGGAAAAAGTGTAGATGTACGCCAACAAACCAACTTAGAATTCTTTTGTCAAAGCCACAGCTTCTCTACGAACTTTCTTATTGTTCCATTATTGTCGACGGAAATTATATTGGGAGTAGACTTTTTGAATGAATTCAAAGCAATCTTAAACTTTCACGATGCTGAAATAACTTTAGAAAAAGAAGGTAAGTCAATAGCTTTGAAATTTGAAGATTGGCTCTCAAACCATGATGAGGAAATTAATCGGCTTTACGTTCTGTTAGACAACAGTTCGGAATTTTCTACGGAACTAGACACTAACAATCACTCTGCAAGTACTGACAGGGATGACATCGACGGCATATTTGAAATTAATGAGTTAATTCAGAATAAAATTCAAACAATTGAGAATTGTAATGACACTGATAGGCAGGACCTTTTTGAGATTTTACAAGCACATTCCACAGTTTTTACTCACAAAACAGGAACAATCAAGGGATTTCAATACCAATTTCGTGTTCGTGAGCATACTAAATTTTGTGTTAGACCATACGTAATTCCAGCACATTATAGGGACCGTGTTAGAACAGAAATACAATCTATGCTCGACGAGGGCATTATTGAGCCTGCAGTAAGCTCATACAACAATCCATTACATGTTGTTGAGAAAAAAAATGGATCGATCAGGCTTGTCTTAGATTCGAGACAAATCAATACGATCATTATTCCTGAAACAGACAGGCGGCAAACGTTGGAAGAACTTCTTCAAAATTTTAATGGTGTAAAAGTGTTGTCTTCCATTGATCTCAGATCCAGCTTTTATCAGATCGAACTTCATCCAGAATGTAGAAAATACACAGCTTTCCTTTGTTTCGGCGTTTGTTATCAGTTTCGGAAACTTCCCTTTGGTTTGAACATTTCTTCAGCAGCATTCATTCGCGGGCTAAATTCCATATTACCTGAGTTCTTAAAACGTCACATCACCTTATATGTGGACGATATTCTAATAGCAGAAGCTTCATGGGAACTACATAATTGCATCCTCAACAGTTTGTTACGTATTTTTGCAGAATCTGGAATTACAGTTAACTTGGAAAAGTCTGAATTCGGTAGGACAAAGGTGAAGTTTTTGGGACATATTATTTCTTCTGAAGGGATTCAGCCGGATCCTGAAAAGTTAGAAGCAATCAGAGCCATTCCAGTTCCATCCACAAAAAGACAAGTCCGCAGTTTTCTAGGTCTCGTAAATTTTTACCGTCATTTTCTGAATATGCAAATTCTTGTTACACCAAAACTTTGTTCTCTCACTGGAAAAAATACTATTTGGAACTGGGACGAACAAGCACAGTTGGAATTCAATTCTTTGAAAGAAGCGTTACTTCACGCGCCAATACTAGCTCATCCAGATCTGTCACAAGATTTCTGCCTTAGCACAGATTCTTCTAAAGTCGGTCTTGGTGCCCACTTATTTCAAGAAGCCATAGAAAATGACACTACTGTTCAGAAAACCATTGCTTTTGCTAGCCGAGTGCTAACAAAATCTGAAAAAAATTATTCCGTTACTGAATTAGAAGCTTTAGCTATCGTTTGGGCATTTAACAAATTCCGTTTCTTTCTTTCTGGTAAGCACGTAAAAGTATACAGTGATCATCGTGCATTACAATTTCTTATGTCTTCAAAATTAAATCATGATAGGTTAAAACGTTGGGCATTGTTTCTGCAAGAATTCCGCTTCACAATAGTCTACATTCCCGGCAAGGAGAACATTGTTGCGGACGCACTGTCACGCGCACCGGCTGGGCTTGAGAAAAGTACCACAGAAGGCAACCTCGAGAAAAATTTCAGTATTCTTTACATTCAGAAAGTCGCCTTTGAAAACTTCATCACCACATCTTTAAAGGACATTGCTCATGAACAAGATAAAGATCCGATTTGGAAAGACATCAAGAGCAAATGGCATGAAAAGACACACACACAGATTCGGCATTATTACCTGGTTAGAAACAACATACTCTTCAAACGCTGCACTGTTGATGACAAGCTATGGGTACTTTGCATTCCAGACGATTTTGTTAATAAGCTCATTTGGTACATTCATTTCAGCTACGCACATTTTGGCCCACGAAAATGTTATCATATTCTTCGAACGACTTGTTATTTTAACAATATGGAAAAGCGAATTCGAAGAGTCTTGTCTATTTGTAAACTTTGTCAAAAGGCGAAACCATCTACTGTCTCACATCGTGCTCCGTTGTTTCCTATTATTCCTGCTAAATTAAAAGAATTTGCGGCTGTTGATCTCTTGGGACCGCTTGTCAGAACATCTAATGGATTTTCGTACGTTCTAGTCGCTGTTGAACTTACTTCAAAATTTGTTTCTTTCACACCGTTACGTAAAGCCACTGGACGGTCTGTATCCAACGCCTTTGTTAAAAATTTCTTACGTGAAGTTGGACACGTTAGTAAAGTCATTTCAGATAACGGACCGCAATTCAGATCTGCTGTTTGGTCACGCATGCTTCGCAACCATAAAATCAAACCTGTTTTTATTTCATTGTACTCACCACATTGTAACCCCTCCGAACGGATTATGAAAGAAATCAATAAGCTTTGTAGACTTTATTGTCACAGAAAGCATCAGCATTGGGACAGATATTTACACTTATTTCAAAACGTGCTGAATGAAATGCCTCACGACTCCACTGCTTTACCACCTACTCTTGTACTGAAGAATGAAGAACCACCGAACAGAATCAGAGAGCTTGTACCTTTCCCGAATACACGTAAACTTCGACACAAAGACATAATTGATTTGGCTCTTAAAAATATAAAATCTGCAGCAGACAAAAGGAGAAAACTACACGGTAAAGCAAATGCAAAGAAGTTGTATATTGGTCAGAAAGTTCTCATTAAAGCTCATTCATTGTCACATAAGAAGAAACACTTGAGTCACAAATTCTTTCTAGTTTACAATGGACCTTACAGAATCCGACGTATACCACATGATAATTGCGTTGAAGTTGAAACTCTGCGTACTAGGAAGAGTAAAGGTTTACACCACATTTCACATGTAAAACCGTTTATTGAAAGATAATCTGCTTTTTAACTTAGTCTTTGTCATAAAATTTTTCGCTTCACATTACTAATATGCTTTGTCAGACTTAGAATCTGTTAACATTCAACAATGTTTGAAGTTAAATATCCAATCCAGAACCAAGAGAACTTATTTAAACAGAAATGACGAATGCATTGTTATAGTGAACAGACGTCACAGTGTTATTGTGTGTGTACATTCTTGCTTGTTAGTTGTACGATTATGTAACGACTATAAGGCTCTCATACTTAGAACATTTACCAGTACTGCTAATGAGATTTTAATGCAACATTTTGGTTACCTGAAAATACGTTCTGTATTTAAAGTGCTTTCTGAGAGATACCAGATGACACAGAGGTTAGTTTATGTGACAGCTACACGATTTTTATCACGACGCTACTAATGAGTGACAATTTACAATGTTACTTTTGCGGTGTATCTGTTTTATATCTGCACAGTTTTCTGAATTCTTCTGGAAAGAAAAACATGTTTTAGTAGTAACTTTTGTGGTATAGCAACAATGAGACAGCTTTTTCGTGGCACAACAATACGTTACTGTACAGTACTTTCTTCATCACGCCAATAAGCATAATAACTACGATATCTATACGCAAAGCATTTCACTTTTTTTTATCATGAGGTAAGTACATTGGCTTCTGCAGAACTTAGCTTTCGGAGGAAAATAACTACGACACTTCCACAGAGATTATCTTACAACAAGATGCACATTTAGCGCTACAGGACACGCATTTCAGTGATCAATTTTATACTTAAAACATTTAATTTTAAAGATTTTTGAATTACAAAGAAAGTTTTCCGTGATATATTTCATTTCATGCTGTAATCTGTAACACCTGAGGGTATAATTACATAAATCCTCAGGGGGGTACACGCCTACTTTGTGTACCATGTGTGTGGCAACCACAAGGAACCCTAGCTAATATGGTATTTGCTTATACAACTTTGCACATCGGTACCTTATTTCTCTAACACACAAATTACACAGCTATCTGATTATTTAACTGAGAGAGACAAACATTTATTTTACTACATCAGTGACACATGTTTACGCAATTATACAGTTGGATAACTTCACACTTATGAAACTGTATTTTGTCTGTACTTTGTAAACTGTTCATATTTTTTTGGAATCATTGTGATACTATGAGAGCTTTGAATGATGTATTTGGTATGAGATTATAATTTTTAAAGTACGTTTGAGGCAGATGACACTTTTGACATGAGCAGAGAATTTTTTTAATTATTGGAGGAAGCTACGACGATTTTGAGATTTGACCGAGGTGTTATGATGTTATTTTTACGACGACGATGTGTATTATGCTGCTGAGGTATGTTTACGATTAATAGGCTGAGGCTATATGAGTTATTTGATTATGCTTCATATTTATAATGACAAAATATTGACGAGTGTCGATGGATACGTATATGTGTAATAAGGTAAGGAATAAGGAGTAGGGGTTAGGGACTCTGATTTATGAAAAGGATGTTGGAAACCAAGAATCGTACTTTAAGAGTTATGACATGTGTGAATCATGTGTGAATGTATCACAATGCCACTGAACATTTTTTGGACACTGTTATATTCATAGGATTTTGTTTCTACAGATTTGCAACGCTAATTCTTGACCTGTGAAGTATTTTTATGTGAGACTGTCACTTTAGCGAAAATTGCTGTCGTAAATATTTCCGTACGAAAGTTAAGTGACCACCTGCACGTAATGCGTCGCGGGCACCCAGCTGTGTCAGACGCCTGGAGAAAAAGTCATTAGCGCGTGCCTTTCAGAGCACAGGAAGAAAAAAAAAGAAAGGGAAGGCCATTATCCTGGCCATTGTCATTCCTTTAGAGAAAGCATCGCAAAAACGACACGGTCGAACTTGAAAACATATGATTACACTAGCTCTTAATTTACGATATTTACTGAAATGCCTAATAAAATGACAAGAAATATTTTTACATCTGCACACCTGATTATGACAAGCGTCTTTCTAAGAGAGTTGAGAGAATTTCTACTAACTTACGAAATGCCACATAGCTATTGAATGATGTTTTTATGCTTTGGTTTGCGTAATTGCTTATTTCATTTGACATCTGTTTTCCAGCTGTGTTGCAGCATTGGTTTCATAAAATAAAATTAAATGCATTTGCTAATGTGAACACTTTCTGTCAACAGATTTATTAAATAATTATTTTCTGATCCACATTCATCGAAAAAGGAGCTCTTGGAATGGAGAGAACAATAAGAAGGAACTAGTAACTGCATTCATAATTTTCTTTTCAAGTAATTGGTAACTTTTTGGTAGAATAACTTCTTGTGGTGCACCACTTTAATTACTTAGACATTAAGATGTGATTATACATTTGCCTTATCTGCATTGTTATCTTTTGTGTACTATTTTTTCTACTTGAGCTATGTCATGTTTCGATATAAGCTGCTGTTTGCCAGGCATAGTGCTACTGAACTTTAATTTGTGTTACTCTGCTAAGCCAGATTTATTTTTTTTGCTGCACAGTGCCCTATATGAGTTGTAATATTGCAATTGCTTTGGCATTTGTATTTTTGTCATTGATGTTTGTGTTAATTGTTTTGTGCTGCTGCATTGCCTCGTCCCTTAGTTTAGCATCTGAGCTCAGTAGATTTAAGTTAGCTTAAGAGGGGCTAGCCTCTAAGAGAATGAGTTGCGATGAATTGGAAGAAATGCATTGAGAAAACAGGTTTAGGTAGGATTTTCTTGGAAATAAATGTTGAGGTAAGAAATGTGTGAACATATAAATACAGAAAGCATGCTTAGATAGAATTTTTTTTGGTGGAAACAAAGGATGAAATAAGAGGAAAGATATATGAAGTTTTGGGTTGGACTGCAGTACCAAATGTTACACTGAAAACGAACCCTGTCCTTTCCTATTGGTGTTATCCCACTATGTGTTTGTGTACCCTTGAGTATTTGTTTTCTTCCTGTCTCTGTGTACTGTTTCATAGAATTTTTTTTCTCTTCTAATACTAAGCTATATTCACTATGAGGAGGAATACTGTTATCCTCAAATATAAGTTGCATTAATAATATGTTATTTTCTTTGTAAAGTTGTTTACAATTCTGTTCTGTTTCAATGTTCATGTGTGAAATTAATGTTTCGAAAACTATTCTCATTATTTTATGTATGTACTTATGTCACTATTTTTGTAACACTGATGTATATGTTTATTTCTATTCTTTTGTAACGCCTGTTTTACTACAAATGTTATCTGTATTGTTATGTTTTTAATGATGTATTTTGTACCTTTGTAATTGTATTCTTATGTTATAAAATTGTAATTGTCACCAGTTCATGACATTATTAACTTGTTAGTTACATTTCACTGCACACGTTTCTGTTGGTCATAGTATATGGACAATCTGTGAGAAGTAGGGACTGTTAGTGTTTGCACGTGTGTTAATAACTCAGCAAGGGACTGGATAACAGCATTGCTGGTTCTAAGGACAATTTCAAAAACTTTGTGAGTGCACAAGTGGTGGTTTATGGACTTGCTATATTATCCGCAAGACTCTTCGATGATGATTGTGCACCTGCACAGTCGCAACAGATGGCTGCTGGCCATTTCTACAAGGACTACAGTGGGTCTACACCTTTGCTGACTCACCAGTACCATTATTTCTACAAGGCCTGCAGTGGGTCGGCACCTCTGGTGGCCCACCAATACCGTAATCTCTACCAGGACTACAGTGGGTCTGTTCTGTGATGACCTACCTACCAATAGTCTTCAAAACTTCGAATGACTCTGTTGTGGGTTTGCTCTGTTGTGGTCCATTACCTGTCAGCATGTCAAGAGCCAGCACTGTCTTTCCGTTGGAAGGACAACACTACTTCTTCAAGACTGCATGGAATCCACTACTTCTATGTGCATTTTCTTTTACTGCTTGGACTTTGAGAAAAACTCTGCATTTTTACTGTGATGAACAATGTGGACTGTCTTTATGGACTGTGAGAAATTTTGACCTTTTGACCAACATAATATTACTAAGTGTGTGCATTTTATATCTTTGTTACTGTAATTGTGAAAAATTTTTGTCAAATCTATATTGGCCAGTGCCCAACACCATTTGTAAAAATTTTTGTGGGGAGCATGGGGGCTATGTAAGTAGGCTGTTTATGTTTTCTCTATGTAAGTAGGCTGTTTATGTTTTCTTATTGGCAACGTTACGTAGCGCTCAATATGAAAATCACTGGCTGTGCTGTGTGCAGTCTGTGGCTAGTTTGCATTGTTGTCTGCCATTGTAGTGTTGGGCAGCGGCAGCTGGCTGGGAACAGCGCGTAGCGTTGCGCAGTTGGAGGTGAGCCGCCAGCAGTGGTGGATGTGGGGAGAGAGATGGCGGAGATTTGTAATTTGTCATGAACTGGTATATTTATACATGATGATATCAAGGTAAATACATTGTTTGTTCTCTATTAATATCTTTCATTTGCTAACTATCCCTATCAGTAGTTAGTGCCTTTAGTAGTTTGAATCTTTTATTTAGCTGGCAGTAGTGGCGCTTGCTGTATTGCAGTAGCTTGAGCAGCGAAGATTTTTGTGAGGTAAGTGATTTGTGAAAGGTATAGTTTAATGTTAGTCAGGGCCATTCTTTTGTAGGGAATTTTGAAAGTCAGATTGCGTTGCGCTAACAAAGTATTGTGTGTCAGGTTAAGCACAGTCTTGTATAAATTGTTCAAAGGGGACGTTGCAGAGACACTTGTCTTATATAGGCGTTGCCGACCGCAGCGCCATATTCTGCCTGTTTACATATCTCTGTACGTGAATACGCATGTCTACACCAGTGTTTTGGTGCTTCAATGTATACAGATTTTAATGAACATTAGTCCGAATATTTGAGAATTTACTGAATGATGCTGTTAATTTAAGAACCAGACTGGTGGTGCAGGAGTTCAGGACGAAAGTGTAAGGGGCAGCCATATGAAAACCGAACACCTTCAGAAGTAACCACCACACGTATGAAGACATTTATCCCACTGGGAGACGAGACGGTTAATTATTGATTCCGTAGAATGCGGTCGGCCGCTGACGTATCAACAGAAGCATCCACTCTTACATTTCATTGTGCGAATGATACAGACATCCACGTGTGTCTTCAGGTCGCCAAAGATGTGAACATCGCACGGTGAGAGATCCGGGCTGTACAGAGGACGTAGCAAAGTTTTCCAACCAAATAGCTCAAACGGAACCTTCGTCCGATAGGCAGTATGGGGGCGCGCGCTATCGTGGGACGGGATGATTCCGTTCAGCAGCATGCCCGGGCGTGTTGACTTTGTGGCACTTAGCAATTTCTGCAAAGTGTCTTCATAGTAGTTCGCATTGATTGTGGTACGAAGCTCGATGAACTTGACGAGCAGATGGCACCTGCAGTCCAAGTTGTGTTAAGAACTTTGCATATATTTGGCGGGAGAGATGTGGGATGTTTACAGAGTTGACTTTGCCGTTTGCCTCGGTCTGTCGGAATGCTGTCGAATGGAATCACGCCCACCCCACACTGCCAATCGGACGAAGGCTGCGCTTCAGCGATTTGGCTGGGATGTCGGTTTCACTCGGACGAGGAAGGAGTGCGGTTGTGGACCCGTCAGTAGCCGACCGCGTTCTACGAAACAGGGTCTGATCGTCTTGTCTCCCATTCTTAACAAGTATGCTGATTACTTTTGAATGGAACCATTCGGTGTCCCCGTTGTGGCGGATGTTCGGATTCTATTTAACTGCTCATAGTATGAAGGCTTTCACGACCAGAAGACATATCTTCTGGTAAACCTTCCGGGATGTAAGGTCGTGGTCCATGAAACTCTTCGGCTCCTAACGTTTCGTCCAGAGCTGCGCCGGACATCTTCAGAGGGGTGTTTCTCCTCCGGTGAGTCTTGCCGACTGACGGGTCAGACGTCCGACCCGTCAGTCGGCAAGACTCACCGGAGGAGAAACACCCCTCTGAAGATGTCCAGCGCAGCTCTGGACGAAACGTTAGGAGCCGAATAGTTTCATGGACCACGACCTTACATCCCGGAAGGTTTACTATTTAACTGCCCTGACAAATTACGCAAGATGTGTGACTGTCAAGTGACTTAGCTCGTTGTTCAGTACAGACATTGTGATCAGGGGGCGATCAGCAGGTTGTAATAGTTCAGAGCCAAGGTCGCATTTAAACATTTCACTACTGGCCATTAAAATTGCTACACCAAGAAGAAATGCAGATGATAAACGGATATACATTGGACAAATATATTATACTAGAACTGACATATGATTACATTTTCACGCAATTTGGGTGTATAGATCCTGAGAAGTCAGTACCCAGAACAACCACCTCTGGCCGTAATAATGGCCTTGATACGTCTGGGCATTGAGTCAGACAGAGCTTGGATGGCGTGTACAGGTACAGCTGCCCATGCAGCTTCAACACTATAACACGGTTCATCAAGAGTAGTGACTGGCATATTGTGATTAGCCAGTTGCTCGGCCACCATTGAGCAGATGTTTTCAATTGGTGAGAGATCTGAAGAATGTGCTGGCCAGGGCAGCAGTCGAACATTTTCTGTATCCAGAAAGGCCCGTACAGGATCTGCAACATGCGGTCGTGCATTATCACGCTGAAATGTAGGGTTTCGCAGGGATCGAATGAAGGGTAGAGCCACGGGTCGTAACACATCTAAATTGTAACGTCCACTGTTCAAAAATCCGTCAATGCGAGCAAGAGGAGAGCGAGACGTGTAACCAATGGCACCCCATACTATCGCACTGGGTGATACTCCAGTATGGCGATGACGAATACACGCTTCCAATGTGCGTTCACCGCGATGTCGCCAAACACGGATGCGACCATCACGATGCTGTAAACAGAACCTGGATTCATCCGTAAAAAATGACGTTGTGCCATTCGTGCACCGAGGTTCGTCGTTGAGTACACCATCGCAGGCGCTCCTGTCTGTGATGCAGCGTCAATGGTAACCGGAGCCATGGTATCCGAGCTGATAGTCCATGCTGCTGGAAACGTCGTCGAACTGTTCGTGCAGATGGTTGTTGTCTTGCAAACGTCCCCATCTGTTGCCTCAGGGATCGAGACGTGGCTGTACGATCCGTTACACCCATGCGGATAAGATGCCTGCCATCTTGACTGCTAGTGATACGAGGCCGTTGGGATCGAGCACGGCGTTCTATATTACCCTCCTGATCCCATCGATTCCATATTTGCTAACAGTCATTGGATCTGGACCAACGCGAGCAGCAATGTCGCGATACGATAAACAGCAATTGCGATAGGCTACAATCGGACCTTTATCAAAGTCGGAAACGTGATGGTACGCATTTTTCCTCCTTACACGAGGCATCACAACAACGTTTCACCAGGCAACCCCGGTCAAATGCTGTTTGTGTATGAGAAATCGGTTGGAAACTTTCCTCATGTCAGCACGTTGTAGGTGTCGCCCCCGGCACCAACCTTGTGTGAATGCTCTGGAAAGCTAATCATTTGCATATCACAGCAATTTCTTCCTGTCGGTTAAATTTCGTGTCTGTAGCACGTCATCTTCGTGGTGTAGCAATTTTAATGGCCAGTAGCGTATTTTGAACTGATGACCGGTTTTAACAGAGCTCTGATGTCACTTCGGATCTACAATACGACATAGTCACATCGCAATTGTGAATATATTTTCTATGCCAGTCGTAGTCACATACATAAATATAATATTTTACATATACGTAATACACCTCATCTTTTTCCAAATCTTGCTATATAATTTGACACTGTTGAAAACTTAAATAACTGGAAACGAAAGCTCTACCAACAGGTGGACGACAACCAGTCTGTCATTAGGAAAACACTTTTTACATCATGTTGATGATCACGTGCGACCACACACGTGCTTTGTTGAATTCCTCTTAAATCCTATAAAAATGGCATGTACATAGCAGATTAAAAAAGCTTGTAGCAGTATATGACAATACTCACCTCCATGAAAGCTTGTATACCGACAGCAAATTACTACTGCGTAATACACTGAAGAAACTGGTGTACCTGCCTAATATACTGTAAGCCACCACGAACACGCAGAAATGCCGCAGCACTACGTGGCATGGCCTCGATTAATGTCAGATGTAATGCTGGATGGAACTGACTCCATAATCCTGCAGGGCCGTTCATAAATCAATAAGATCTCTTCTGAACAGCACGTTGCAAGGCATCCCAGATATGCTCAATAATGTTCATGTCTGGGGAAAGTGTTTAAACTCAGAAGAGTGTTCCTGGAGCCACTCTGTAGCAATTGCGGACGTGTGGAGTGTCGCATTGTCCTATTGGAATTGCACAAGTCCGTCGGAATGCACAATGGACATGAATGGATGTAGGTGATCAGACAGGATGCTTACGTACGTGTCACCCGTCGTATTTCGACGTATCAGGCATCCCATATCACTCCAACTGCACACGCCCCACACCGGTACAGACCCTCCACCACCTTGAACAGTTCCCTGCTGACATGCAGGGTTCGTGGATTCATGAGGTTGCCTCTATACACGTAAACGCCCATCCACTCGATACAATTTGAAACGAGACTCTTCCGACTAGTCAACATGTTTCAAGTCATCAACAGTCTAATGTCGGTGTTGATGAGCCCAGGCAAGGCGTAAAGGTTTGTGTCGTGCAGTCATCAAGGGTACACGAGTGGGCCTTTGGCTCCGAAAACCCATATCGATATTGTTTCGTTGAATGGTTCGCACACTGGCACTTGTTAATGGCCCAGCACTGAAATCTGCAGCAGTTTGTGAAAGGGCTGCACTTCTGTCACGTTGAACGGTTCTCTTCAGTCGTCGTTGGTCCCGTTCTTGCAGTGTCTTTTTCCGGCCGCAGCGATGTCGGAGATGTGATGTGTTACCGGATTCCTGATGTTCACGTTGCACTCGTGAAATGGTCGTACTGGAGAATTCCCACTTCATCGCTACCTCGGTGAAGCTGTGTCCAATCGCTCGTGCGCGGACTATAACACCATGGGCAAACGCACTTAAATCTTTATAACTTGCCATTGTAGCAGCAGTAAAAGGTTTAACAACTGCGCCAGACGTTTGTTGTCTTATATTGGCGTTGCCGACCGCAGCGCCGTTCAAAATGGTTCAAATGGGTCTGAGCACTACGGGACTTAACTTCTGAGGTCATCAGTCCCCTAGACCTTAGAACTACTTAAACCTAACTAACCTAAGGACATTACACACATCCATGCCCGAGGCAAGATTCGAACCTGTGACCGTAGCGGTCGCGTGGTTCCAGACTGTAGCGCCTAGAAGCGCTCGGCCACCCCGGCCGGCCCGCAGCGCCGTATTCCGCCTCTTTAAACATCACTGTATTTGAATACGCACGCCTATACCAGTTTCTTTGGCGCTTCATCGTATTTATAAATGTCTGCAACTTTCTTTAATTTCAATCTTGGACTACTTTAATTACTGTACAAATTTTGGTAAGCGAATTGTATAATTTATGTGTAGCGGGCATTAGAGGTAGCTTGATCGACTCAGTACAGCTCCAGACAAGCATGTGAGTAGTCGCACGTAATCGGTGGAAAGCTGCATAGTTGTAAATAGTATTTTTATTAATGCCAGGCTGATTGGTTGTTACCTATCTGCTGGTCGAGTTTGCGTTTCGGAACTGTCTGATTTTCACCACTGTCAAATTGGATGACACAATTTTAAAAAGGATGAGGTACGTTACCTATATGTAAAATAGTATACTTACGTATTTCATTACTACTGGCATAGGAAGTATGTTTACAAATATATTTTGTGTCTACGTCGTACTGCAGATCAGAAGATGACAGCAAAGTGCTATTGTAACCGGTCTTCAATTCAGATTAAATATTTAATTGCGATCTTGGCTCCGAAGTATATCTTCAAGTATTGTAACATAGTACGGCAAGAAAGGAAGAATGAAGTGATTCTTGGTGGTAATAACGATCATCCTTCTTTTATCTCCTCTGCTTGTGTCACCGAGAACATTTGTTCTGTGCATGCAGCACACGTGAGGCGCCTAGTTGTTTCCACTGCACTGTGTGGAATACGAAGGTTCTGTCATAGTTCACTAACCTGCTGTCTTCAAGTTGATGCCTCAGCGCAGAAAACAGCACGCAGGTCGTAGGCTCTGTATCTTGAGGCTGAAACTGACTTTTAGCGAGGTTCTGTTCTGAAGTAATGTATCACTTCTTTGGGATGCCACTCGCGTATTTTAATATAGCCACACGAGAAGACTACATTATCTTAATACAGCACCTTCCGATATAGCAAAGCAGATGATCAAACACAATGTTTACGAAAATGTGTCTTTACACTATTTGTGGCACGTGCCTGTGCCTCATGATTACCGGAGTGAATCTTTTAATACTGAATACTGGCAAACACATCCTCCCACGGACAACATGTCTGTTCTTCTCTACTGCCTAATCCAGAGTGACGAACAGCCCGAAACACTTCGCGCGCCATACCAGAAAAGGCGTGACCCGAACGCTTCCGAAGTGCTTCGTCTGCAATTTCGTCAGTATTTTGTTTTTGATTCAAATTGTTTTTAATGATTCTAAAATGACTGATAGTCAGCTGTTGAGAGATATTTGTATTAAAAAGTGAAGACATTCCAATGAGTAGTTTAGCTAATAATAATGACTATACTCGAGCGTTTTGGCGACCTTGCTCCGAGCACAGCAGCCAAGCACACAGCAGTAGCATTATGCAGGCCGTCTTTCTCACGGGAATGGTACCGAATCTAACATCTGTCACAGGTAACTTACACCTTATTTCGTCATCTATATACCTCTTCAATCTCCACTGCTCTGGGAACAGCTTCTTGGAGCCTAATATGATGGCTGAATAAGCCAGAAATATTACAATAGCTCTATGAAACTTGGACCGTGCACAGAAGTAACTGCTACAGTATAATACAGAAGGCAATGAAAAAAAAAGAAACACGCAACGAGAGGAACAGAAATAACTCTTGTACTCAAAGCCAACAGCGACACTGATTTCACCGTGATTTATGATGATGCCCTGGACATTACAAAAAATGCGGGACATGTGTCTTTGTATCTCATCGTATGATTTTTCATATGCATGCGCTTCTTAGAACATATTTGTTTCCAGAATCTCATTGCGAACAACTGAAACATTTTTTACACATTTCGTAATGGCTGTACCTTATGACTGCAATGACGTAGAAGCTTCACGATTTTACACCGCTAGGGGATCGTGGCTCTTATTATTTGACGTAAATTTCCTCTTGACACACCTACCACCTACTCGTTCTTGACATAAAGGTATCTCAATAGAGCGACAGAAAAGTCGACAACAAAGTGAACGTGTACGCGTGTCGTTTTTACCTGACTCAGGTATAGACCCCTAAAAAAAAAAAAAAAAAAAAAAAAAAGCCCGAATGCGCCCCCGAGAGGAAGACGCACGTGGGACACGAGAACAGGGTCCAGATGATCAATGGGAGGACGAGGTTCAAAGACCTGGACGTCATTACACCCACGTCACTTTATATCTCCCCGCTCCAGACACCCGGACTCAGATGCCGTTGACAGCCGCGCTAGTCTTCTCGGCCGAGGACCCATGGCGCGAACACTCCGATCAAGGTGGTCCCCCAGATTCTTTTTCACTCAGCCTTCTGATTGGTTTGATACGGCCCGCCACGAATTTCTCTCCTGTGCCAACCTCATCATCTGTGAGTAGCACTTACAAGCTACGTACTAAACTATTTGCTGTATGTATTCCAATCTCTGTCTTCCCCTACACTTCGTATCCTCTATGGCTCCCTGTATTACCATGGAATTTGTAACGCCGCAAATGCATATCCTCCTATTTCCATCTATTGTACTATAAATTTTTCCTTATTTTGTTACCCGAAGATATGACATTTCTGTGTCTTTATATATTGTAATTGTTTTGCTTTTTGTATATATATATATATATATATATATATATATATATATATATATATGCGTCTATGTCGATGTATAATTGGTTTGTTTTGTAAATATTATTTGTATTTTTACGCTGGGTCTTGCCTAGGAAAACTATGCTATCGAACGATTACATCGATAGGTCGTGTAGAGAACCAAGGTGTTTAGGAACTTTGGCAGTGTTAACTCGGCTGCGTGGCGATCTCAGCTTTTCAAACTGTTCCATTTGCACCACTAAAATACAGCAACGTAGCATGAA
This sequence comes from Schistocerca piceifrons, assembly GCF_021461385.2. Taxonomy (NCBI): domain Eukaryota; kingdom Metazoa; phylum Arthropoda; class Insecta; order Orthoptera; family Acrididae; genus Schistocerca; species Schistocerca piceifrons. The sequence continues at coordinate 564,497,673 of NC_060144.1, forward strand.
CCTTTGTTGCTCATTGTCCCAATTGCATTACCAAGCAGGGTCCCTTTCTTTTCCGGAATGAACGCCAGTGTCGTTGAAATTCATACGCCAGCATTAAAAAAATATCATTCCATTTCACTGCTTTAATTTCAAAGTTCAGTTAAAGTATTCATAGCTGGCTACAATATTTAGATTACACAAGCACAAATTAAGAGTGCGAGTTTTGTTACCATATTTTAGCTTACCTGTGATTGCAGCTCAGCTTGGTACGTACTAAATTTTACTATTGTTAATTGTTCAGAATCATTTAATTCAAGTTCAAAGTTAAATCTCTTATTTCTAAATTGCGTAGATTCAAGTAGCTTTTGAAATGATTGTTGAGGTAGCCCAAGACTAACCGTAATTTACTGAATTTCGATGTGGTTCAGAAACAAATCTCACTATTAATTTCAGTCACTAAATTAACTTTCAATTTTCCGATTTAATTAATTTTTTTGCTAAATTAAGTCAGAGTGTAGCGAAATTTATCACTTCTGACAAACTTTCAGTTTTCACACAACACGTGTCAACCTTCAGTTGCCACGCTTTTAGTGCTAATTATATGCGCAATAACCTTTCTTTTTCAGTTATTATAGTAGTTGTCCATAGGACTGGCGACCGTAATTTTCCCCAAATCTCAAATATCTAATTAACGCCAATTAATTGTTAACGTGACGACGGCACATTTACTTTCTTTATTAATTTTACCTTTTTCTCAAAATTAATTTCCACCAATTTCATTTGCATTTTTCCTTTCATTTAGATGTAACCCTTTACTCCCTCTTTACCGACAGATTAACTTCGGTGACGATTGCTTTTTCCCAAATTTCCATTAGGTACATGCGGTTTAATTTTTCACTGTCATTAAGGTCGATAAGTGAGGGGGACGTTACAAATTTACTCCATGATGTCTTAACAGATGTCCCATCGTCCTGTCCCTTCTTATTGTCAGTGTTTTCCCTATACTCCTTTCCTTTACGATTATGCACTGAACCTCCTTATTCCTTGCGTTATCAGTCCACCTAATTTTCCGCCTTCGCCTGTAGCACCACATCTCAGATTCTTCGATTATCTTCTGTTCCAGTTTTCCCACAGTCCATGTCTCACTACCATAGAATGCTGTACTCCAGACGTACGTTCTCAGAAATTTCTTCGTCGAATTAAGGCCTATGTTTGTTACTAGTATACTTCTGTTGGCCAGGAATGCCCTTTCTGCCAGTGTCAGTCTGCTTTTTATGTCCTCCTTTCTCTGTCTGCCATTGCTTGTTTTGCTGCGTAGGTAGCAGAATTCCTTAACTTCATTTACTTCGTGACTACCAATGCCGATGTCAAGCCCTCGCCGTTCTCATTTTTGCTACTTCTCATTGCTTCCGTCTTTCTTCGATTTTCTCTCAATCCATATTCTGTACTCATTAGATTGTTCATTTCATTCAGCAGATCATGTAATTCTTCTTCACTTTCCCTGAGGACAGCAATGTCATCAGCGAATGTTATCACTGATGTCCTTCCACCTCGAATTTTCATTTCACTCTTGAAACTTCCCTTTATTTCCATTATTGCTTCCTCGACATAGGAGCGAATAACTACAGCGTTGTCTTACACCCTTGTTTTAATGCGAGCACTTCGTTCTTTGTCTCCCACTCTTACTATATTCTCTTGGCTCTTGTACGTGTTGTCTTACACTCTTACTATTTTCTCTTGGCTATTGTACGTGTTGTATATTACTGTCGAACATCTTTCACCAAGTCACATTGTCGAACACTGTTCCCACGCAGACAAATGCAATGAAAATCTCTTGATTTTTCTTTAGTCTTGCTTCCACTAGCAACCAAAACCTCATAATTACCTCTCTGGTACTTTACCTTTCCTAAAGCCAAACTGATCGCCATCTAACACAATTTTCTTTTCCGTTCTTCCGTGTATTACTCTTGTCAGCAACTCGGATGTTAAGCTGAATGTGCGATGACCCTCGCTCTTATCAGCTCTCACAGTCTTCGTAATTGTGTGGACGATATGTTTCGGGAAGTCAGACGGTATCTCACCAGACTCATACATTCTACACACCAACGTGAATAGCCTTTTTGTTGCCACTTCCTCAAATGATTTTGGAAATTCTGGTGGAATGTTCTCTATCCCTTCCACATTAGTTAATCTGAAGTCTTCCAAAGCTTTTTTAAATTCAGATTACATTACTGGATCTCCCATCATTTCTGTACCGACATCTGTTACTTCTGCTGTCACATCAGAGAAATCTCCCTCCTCAGAGGCATTCAAACTGCTCTTTCCGCATACCCGCTCTCTCCTCTGCATTTACACTACTAGCCATTAAAATTGCTACAGCAAGAAGAAATGCAGATTATAAACGGGCATTCATTGGACAAATATATTGTACTAGAACTGACAATGATTACATTTTCAAGCAAATTGGGTGCATAGATCCTGAGAAATCAGTACCCAGAAGAACCACCTCTGGCAGTAATAACGGCCTTGATACGCCTGGGCATTGCGTCAAACAGAGCTTGGATGGCGTGTACATGTACAGCTGCCCATACAGCATCAACACGATGCCACAGTTCATCAACAGCAGTGACTGGCGTATTGTGGCGAGCCAGTTGCTCGGCCACCATTGACCAGACGTTTTCAATTGGTAGGAGATCTGGAGAATGTGCTAGCCAGGGCAGCAGTCGAACATTTTCTGTATCCATAAAGGGCCGTACAGGACCTGCAACATGCGGTCGTGCATTTTCCTGCTGAAATGTAGGGTTTCGCAGGGATCGAATGAACGGTAGAGCCACGGGTCGTAACACATCTGAAATGTAACGTCCACTGTTCAAAGTGCCGTCAATGCGAACAAGAGGTGACCGAGACGTGTAACCAGTGGCACCCCATACCATCACGCCAGGTGGTACGCCAGTATAGCGATGACGAATACACGCTTCCAATGTGCGTTCACTGTGATGTCGCCAAACACGGATGCGACCATCATGATGCTGTAAACAGAACCTGGATTTATCCGAAAAAATGACGTTTTGCCATTCGTGCACCCAGGTTCGCCGTTGAGTACACCATCGCAGGCGCTCCTGTCTGTGAAGCAACGTCAAGGGTAACCGCAGCCACTGTCTCCGAGCTGATAGTCCAAGCTGCTGGCAACGTCGTCGAACAGTTCGTGCAGATGGTTGTTGTCTTGCAAACGTCCCCATCTGTTGACTCAGGGATCGAGACGTGGCTGCACGATCCGTTACAGCCATACGGATAAGATGCCTGTCATCTCGACTGCTAGTGATACGAGGGCGTCGGGATCCAGAACAGCGTTCCTTATTACCCTCCTGAACCCACCGATTCCATATTCTGCTAACGGTCATTGCATCTCGACCAACGCGAGCAGCAATGTCGCGATACGATAAACCGCAATCGCGATAGGCTACAATCGGACCTTTATCAAAGTCGGAAACGTGATGGTACGCATTTCTCCTTCTTACACGAGGCATCACAACAACGTTTCACCAGGCAACGCCGTCAACTGCTGTTTGTGTATGAGAAATCGGTTGGAAACTTTCCTCATGACAGCACGTTGTAGATGTCGCCTCCGGCGCCAACCTTGTGTGATGCTCTGAAAAGCCAATCATTTGTATATCACTGCATCTTCTTCCTCTCGGTTAAATTTTGCGTCTGACGCAAGTCATCTTCGTGGTGTAGCAATTTTAATGGCCACTAGTGTAACAGTGGATTTCCCATTGACTCTTAGTGTTACCATCGTTGCTTTTAATTTCACAGAAGGTTGTTTTGACTTTTCTGTATTGTATCCAAATCTGGAGAGTTGTGTGCCAGGGGAGTACGGTACACGCATCCTGCTGCTCCTGGAACCATGCACGTTCACTGAGGGCTGCTTGGCGCGTTTCATTGTCCAGCTGGCAGATGACATCGCGCCAAGGAGAAACGAACGGCTAGCAGGGTCGGACACACTCCCCAAGAACAGATGCATACTTGTGTCGATCCACTATGCCTTCCAGAATGACGAAATCACCCAGGGAATGCCACGAAAACACCCCCCCGACCGTAACACTCCCTCCTCCGGCCTGCGCCCATACGACGCTTGTCACGAGGCTGTACACGCCAGCATCCATCTGTCCAGTGGAGCATCAAACGTGATTCATGTGAAAACGCCATCTACATCTACATCTACATCCATACTCCCCAAGCCACCTGACATGGTGTGGCGGAGGGTACTTCGAGTACCTCTATCGGTTCTCCCTTCCATTCCAGTCTCGTATTGTTCGTGGAAAGAAAGATTGCCGGTATGCCTCTGTGTGCGCTCTAATCTCTCTGATTTTATCCTCATGTCTCTTCGCGAGTTATGCGTAGGAGGGAGCAATATACTTCTTGACTCTTCGGTCAAGGTTAGTTCTCGAAACTTTAACAAAAGCCCGTACCGAGCTTCTGAGCGTCTCTCTTGCAGAACCTTCCACTGGAGTTATCTATCATCTCCGTAACGTTTTCACGATTACTAAATGATCCTGTAACGAAGCGCGCTGCTCTCCGTTGGATCTTCTCTATTTCTTCTATCAACCCTATCTGGTACGGATCCCACACCGGTGAGCAGTATTCAAGCAGCGGGCGAACAAGTGTACTGTAACCTACTTCCTTTGTTTTCGGATTGCATTTCCTTAGGATTCTTCCAATGAATCTCAGTCTGGCATCTGCTTTACCGACGATTAATTTTATATAGTCATTCCATTTTAAATCACTGCCTACTCCCAGATAATTTATGGAATTAACTGCTGCCAGTTGCTCACCTGTTATATTGTAGCTAAATGATAAAGGATCTTTCTTTCTATGTATTCGCAGCACATTACACTTGTCTACATTGAAATTCAGTTGTCATTCCCTGCACCATGCGTCAATTCGCTGCAGATCCTCCAGCATTTCAGTACAATTTTCCATTGTTACAACCTCTCGATATACTACAGCATCACCCGCAAAAAGCCTCAGTGAACTTCCGATGTTATCCACAAGGTCATTTATATATATTGTGAATAGCAACGGTCCTATGACACTCCCCTGCAGCACACCTGAAATCACTCTTACTTCGGAAGACTTCTCTCCATTGAGAATGACATGCTGCGTTGTGTTATCCACGAACTCTTCAATCCAATCACACAATTGGTCTGATAGTCCATATGCTCTTACTTTGTTCATTAAACGACTGTGCGGAACTGTATCGAACGCCTTGCGGATGTCAAGAAACACAACATCTACCTGGGAACCCGCGTCTATGGCCCTCTGAGTCTCGTGGACGAATAGCGCGAGCTGGGTTTTCACACGATCGTATTTTTCGAAACCCATGCTGATTCCTACAGAGTAGCTTTCTAGTCTCCAGAAAAGTCATTGTACTCGAACATAATACGTATTCCAAAATGCTACAACTGATCGACGTTAGAGATATAGGCCTATAGTTCTGCACATCTGTTCGACGTCCCTTGTTGAAAACGGAGATGACCTGTGCCCTTTTCCAATCTTTTGGAACACTACGCTCTTCTAGAGACCTACGCTACACCGCTGCAAGAAGGGGGGCAAGTTCCTTCGCGTACTCTGTGTAAAATCGAACTGGTATCCCATCAGGTCTAGCGGCCTTTCCTCTTTTGAGCGAGTTTAATTGTTTCTCTATCCCTCTGTCGTCTATTTCGATATCTACCATTTTGTCATCTGTGCGACAATCTAGAGAAGGAACTACAGTGCAGTCTTCCTCTGTGAAACAGCTTTGGAAAAAGGCATGTAGTATTTCGGCCTTTAGTCTGTCATCCTCTGTTTCAGTACCATTTTGGTCACAGAGTGTCTGGACATTTTGTTTTGATACAATTACCGCTTTGACATAAGACCAAAATTTCTTAGGATTTTCTGCAAAGTCAGTACATAGAACGTTACTTTCGAGTTCATTGAACGCCTTTCGCATAGCCCTCCTCACACCACATTTCGCTTCGCGTAATATTTGTTTGTCTGCAAGGCTTTGGCTATGTTTATGTTTGCTGTGAAATTTCCTTTGCTTCGGCAGCAGTTTTCTAACGCGGTTGTTGTACTACGGTGGCTGTTTTCCATCTCTTACGATCTTGCTTGGCACATACTCATCTAATGCATATTGTACGATGGTTTAGAACTTTGTCCACTGATCCTCAACACTATCTGTACTTGAGGCGAAACTTTTGGTTGAGCCGTAAAGTACTCTGAGATCTGCTTTTTGTCACTTTTGCTAAACAGAAAAAACTTCCTACCTTTTTTAATATTTCTTTTTACGGCTGAAATCATCGATCTTTATGATCGCCGATTCCCTGTTCTGCGCTGAGTGTTTCAAATACACTACTGGAAATTAAAATTGCTACACCAAGAAGAAATGCAGATGATAAACGGGTATTCATTGGACAAATATATTATACTAGAACTGATATGGATTACATTTTCACGCAATTTGGGTGCGGAAGTCCTGAAAAATCAGCACCCAGACAACCACCTCTTGCCGTAACAAAGGCCTTGATACGCCTGGGCATTGAGTCAAACACAGCTTGGATGGCGTGTACAGGTGCAGGTGCCCATGCAGCTTCAACACAATACCACAGTTCATCAAGAGTAGTGAGTGGCGTATTGTGACGAGCCAGTTGCTCGGCCACCATTGACCAGACGTTTTCAATTGGTGAGAGATCTAGAGAATGTGCTGGCCATGGCAGTAGTCGAACATTCTCTGTATCCAGAAAGGCCCGTACAGGACTAGCAACATGCGGACGTGCATTATCCTGCTGAAATTTACGGTTTCGCAGGGTTCGAATGAAGGGTAGAGCCACGGGTCGTAACACATCTGAAATGTAACGTCCACTGTTCAAAGTGCCGTCAATGCGAACAAGAGGTGACCGAGACGTGTAACCAATGGCACCCCATACCATCGCGCCGGGTGATACGCCAGTATGGCGATGACGAATACACGCTTCCAGTGTGCGTACACGGCGATGTCGCCAAACACGGATGCGATCATCATGATGCTGTAAGCAGAACCTGGATTCATCCGAAAAAATGACGTTTTGCCATACGTGCAGCCAGGTTCGTCGTTGAGTACACCACCGCAGGCGTTCCTGTTTGTGATGCTGCTTCAAGGATAACTGCAGCCACCGTCTCCGATCTGATAGTCCATGCTGCTGCAAACGTCGTCGAACTGTTCGTGCACATGGTTGTTGTCTTGCAAACGTCCCCATCTGTTGACTAAGGGATCGAGACGTGGCTGCACGATCGGTTACAGCCGTGCGGATAAGATGCCTGTCATCTCGACTGCTAGTGATACGAGGCCGTTGGGATCCAGCACGACGTTCTGTATTATCTTCCTGAACCGACCGATTCCATATTCTGCTAACAGCCATTGGATCTGGACCAACGCGGGCAGCAATGTCGCGATACGATAAACCGCAATCGCGATAGGCTACAGTCGGACCTTTGTCAAAGTCGGAAACGTGATGGTACGCATTTCTCCTTCTTACACGAGGCATCACAACAACGTTTCACTAGGCAACGCCAGTGAACTGCTGTTTGTGTATGAGAAATCGGTTGGAAACTTCCCTCACGTCAGCACGTTGTAGGTGTCGCCACCGGCGCTAACCTTGTGTGATGCTCTGAAAAGCCAATCATTTGCATATCACAGCATCTTCTTCCTGTCGTTAAATTCCGCGTCTGTAGCACGTCATCTTCGTTGTGTAGCAGTTTTAATGGCCAGTAGTGTAGTTCGGGTCTGTTTGTCACCGGAAGGTCCCTCGTCACCCAGTGGACGTCCAGTTGCGGTACTGGAATTCCAGCCTTTGTCGCCGACGAGCAGCAGTCGGCATGGGAGCATGAGCCAGGCACCCGCTGCGGTAGCCCACGAGCAACAACGCACGCTTAACCGCCGTTGCGGAGACGCTGTTGCTGGCCTCTTTGTTCATCTGGGCAGTGCGCTGTTCAGTAGTTGCCTGCCTGTTCGCCCGTGCGCGTCTCGGCAGGTGTCGCTCAGCCCCGCCATTTATTGTTTCTAGCGCAGCACAACTGCCTCTGCACCGGTTTCGGAGAGCGCCATTTTGCCACGCATGGTACGCAAAGGACTTGGAAGAGTAGTTGAATGGAATGGACAGTGTCTTGAAAGGAGGATGTAAGATGAACATCAACAAAAGCAAAACGAGGATAATGGAATGTAGTAGATTGGTTGGTTGGTTTGGGGAAGGAGACCAGACAGCGTGGTCATCGGTCTCATCGGGTTAGGGAAGGATTGGGAAGGAAGTCGGCCGTGCCCTTTCAGAGGAACCATCCCGGCATTTGCCTGGAGTGATTTAGGGAAATCACGGAAAACCTAAATCAGGATGGCCGGACGCGGGATTGAACCGTCGTCCTCCCGAATGCGAGTCCAGTGGAATGGAATGGAGTAGAATTAGGCTGGGTGATGCTGAGGGAGTTAGATTAGGAAATGAGACACTTAAAGTAGTAAATGAGTTTTGCTATTTGGGGAGCAAAATAAATGACGATGGTCGAAGTAGAGAGGATATAAAATGTAGACTGGCAATGGCAAGGAAAGCGCTTCTGAAGAAGAGAAATTTGTTAACATCGAGTATAGATTTAAGTGTCAGGAAGTCGTTTCTGAAAGTATTTGTATGGAGTGTAGCCATGTATGTAAGTGAAACATGGACGATAAATAGTTTGGACAAGAACAGAATAGTAGCTTTCGAAATGTGGTGCTACAGAAGAATGCTGAAGGTTAGATGGGTAGATCAGGTAACTAATGAGTAGGTATTGAATAGAATTGGGGAGAAGAGGAGTTTGTGGCACAACTTGACTAGAGAAGGGGATTGGTTGGTAGGACATGTTCTGAGACATCAAGGGATCACCAGTTTAGTACTGGAGGGCAGCGTGGAGGGTAAAAATCGTAGAGGGAGACCAAGAGATGAGTACACTAAGCAGATTCAGAAGGATGTAGGTTGCAGTAGGTACTGGGAGATGAAGAAGCTTGCACAGGGTAGAGTAGCATGGAGAGCTGCATCAAACCAGTCTCAGGACTGAAGCCCACAACAACAACGGTATAATTTAACCACGTCAGCACGCGAACGGTCTACAAACTAGCTTTCGGAGCTGCTTCCACTCTTGGCCCGAAAGCCAATGATCATGTGCTCTTGAGTGACAGATAAATCGCTCCATTTCCGCATCACGACAAGGACTGTACTTCTTTCGGTGTCTCCCTGATACGCTTTACATACTGCTGCTAGTACTGCTACTACTGCCGTCTGTGAGTTATTACTGCACGTAGACGTCGAATGTAGTTTGCGGGCACATTAATGTCGCTGGAGTGTGTATAACGCGATGGTTTTTCAGTGCAGCTACCAGTCAATGTGACACACCGCTCCCTCCCCCACGTGCGTCTTTTCAGCGGTGCATTCGACCCTGACTTCAGACTTGTGGATGTGAATGCGAGACCACATCCACTGTTCTCGGAACGAGGAGATATTTGGCGAAGGGACTGTCCAGCCAAATCTCCCGACTTAAATGGCACCGAACACGTGAAGGACGCGTTGGTGAGACGTATTGCGACACGTGTACAAGCACCAACGACCATCCAGCGCTGGTGGAGGAGTTGGAGGCTCTGCCACAAGAAGTCCTTTACCAGCCTTGTGGCCAGCATGGGAGCACCATCCACAGCACACATTGCCGCCAGAGGAGATCACTCACCCTACTAAGAACCATTTCCCGTACTTTGTAACGCCCAGGAGACCGTCACAAATCGTGGTGGCATCAGTGTAATTATTGTCTTTGAGTAAAAGAGTCATCCCACTTCTTCTCGTTGCGTGTTTTTTTTCAGTTGCTTTCTGTATTATGCTGTAGCATTTATATCTGTGTATGTCCATGATTCTTCGAGCTACGTTATATTATCTGAAGAAATGCCTTAGAACCAAGATCGTATCTGATACTAACTTTGATTTGATGGGCGGTTTCAGCAATACTTTGCAGTCATCTTCGGATCTGCAATACGCAGTGCATTTGCAAATATATGTTCTACGCTAGTAGGAATGAAATACGTTGAGTATAATATTTCCTCTCATCGAGTATTGCTTTCAGTCGCCTTCTGTATTTGACTGTAGCAGCTCTTTCTATGTACACTACTGGCCATTAAAATTGCTACACCACGAAGGTGTGCTACAGACGCGAAATTTAACCGACAGGAAGAAGATGCTGTGATATGCAAATGATTAGCTTCTCAAAGCATTCGCACAAGGTTGGCGCCAGTGGCGACACCTACAACGTGGTGACATGAGAAAAGTTTCCAACCGATTTCTCATAGGCAAACAGCAGTTGACCGGCGTTGCCTCTGTGAAACGTTGTTGTGATGCCTCGTATAAGGAGAACAAATGCGTACCATCACGTTTCCGACTTTGATAAAAGGTCGGATTGTAGACTATAGCGATTGCGGTTTATCGTATCGCGACATTCCTGCTCGCGTTGGTCCAGATCCAATAACTGTTAGCAGAATATGTAATCGGTGGATTCAGGAGGGTAATACGGAACGCCGTGCTGGATCCCAACGGCCTCGTATCACTAGCAGTCGAGAAGACAGGCATCTTATCCGCATGGCTGTAACGGATCGTGCAGCCACGTGCCGATCCCTGAGTCAACAGATGGGGACGTTTGCAAGACAACAACCATGTGCACGAACAGTTCGACGAAGTTTGCAGCAGCATGGACTATCAGCTCGGAGGCCATGGCTGCGGTTACCATTGACGCTGCATCACAGACAGGAGCGCCTGCAATGGTGTACTCAACGACGAAGCTGGGCGCACGAATGGCAAAACGTCATTTTTTGGGATGAATCCAGGTTCTGTCTACAGCATCATGATGGTCGCATCCGTGTGTGGCGTCATCGCGGTGAACGCACATTGGAAGCGTGTATTCGTCATCGCCATACTGGCGTATCACCCAGCATGATGGTATGGAGTGCCATTGGTTACACGTCTCGGTCACCTCTTGTTCGCATTGACGGCACTTTAAACAGTGGACGTTACATTTCAGATGTGTTAAGACCCGTGGCTCTACCCTCATTCGATCCCTGCGAAACCCTACATTTCAGCAGAATAATGTACGACCGCATGTTGCAAGTCCTGTACGGGCCTTTCTGGATACAGAAAATTTTCGACTGCTGCCCTGGCCAGCACATTCTCCAGATCTCTAACTAATTGAAAACATCTGGTCAATGATGGCTGAGCAACTGGTTCGTTACAATACGCCAGTCACTACTTTTGATGAACTGTGGTATCGTATTGAAGCTGCATGGGCAGATGTACCTGCACACGCCATCCAAGTTCTGTCTGACTCAATGCCCAGGCGTATCGAGGCCGTTATTACGGCCAGAGGTGGTTTTTCTGGGTACTGATTTCTCAGGATCTATGCAGCCAAATTGCGTGAAAATGTAATCACATGTCAGTTCTAGTATAATATATTTGTCCAATGAATACCCGTTTATCATCTGCATTTGTTCTTTGTGTAGCAATTTTAAAGGCCAGTAGTGTATGTTCCAAGTTTCATAGATCTACGTTGCTTGGCAGTGACACACACATCATGGAAAAGTTACTTTCTTCCTTACGTTTTCAACACCACCGTATAATAGTAACAAAGTCACCAAATCATTTTTTACAAGATGTAATATCGCACTGACTTCGCACCACTGTAAGTACTTCCCTTGGAACTGCCCCCCTGCGGGTTCGGGGGTTAGAATAGTCCCGCGGTATTCCTGCTTGTCGTAAGAGGATACTAAAAGGAGGCTCAAACTTTTCGGCCGTATGAGATGGTCCCCTGTTGTGTTTGACCTCCATCTCTCAAAATTTTTCCGAAGAACGTGCGAGGTGCCGGGGCAAGCAGTGTATTTAACACTAAATTCTTCTAGAATCTACATATGTAAATGATGCTCTAAGCCCCCCTATTCTAACTCCGACTTTTGCTGTTGCACATGGATTAAAAAATATACGTGAACTGACTGTAATCAACCCTGCAAGTGGAGTAGAAAAGAGTTTGGCACCTGCAATAATTTAATTTGATAAATAAGTTAAATAAAGGAAGGTTTCATTAACGTAGTGAGAAATGATGGATTGCTCTACCGATTAACAGAATGAAAGTTCTGTCCAAAATAACAATATGATTTATTAAGACTAAACACAAAATAATAAACAATAACACACCAAATTATCTCAAATTGGATACTCAAACAAACACTGTGAAGGTGAAGTTGTCCCTAAACTAGGTTGTGAGGTTTATGACGAAGTGGTATCTGGAGCCAATTCCTTGCCACTCAGATCTTAAGAGAGACACACAGCTAACCCCACATTAATTGCTGCTACCCAAGACAGAACAAAATTAGAAAAAGACGAACAGGCGCGCTCTGCTGAGCTCTGATTATCACCTAGGAAAATCCCTATCTGCCGGTGCTGCGGACATACATTACCAAACTGTCTTCTTAACTGCCAGAACACGATCTGGCGTGCCGGAGGCGATGGCTGGTTGCTTCGACGTCCTCGACCGAAAAGCGAGAGCCGACTACCCTAGAGCACCCATACATGCCGAACACCAAACATTCCCGCCCCCACGACAGTGGCCGTGGTTAAATGTTCCAATCAGCAACTCGAAAACCGGCGGAAAATTCCACTCCATTGCCGGAGCACTACCATTCCACCAATGGAGATTCTTGGCGCCAATTTCTGCGCTGATTTTGCTATGTCACGGAGCTATGCCCTGAGCAAGCCAATCACAGTTACTATTTTGCAGAAAGCGCGGGAATTTTCCCGCCACAACTGCCTGGGTACACAAGTCATTCCCACGCCTCGCTGGTAGCCCGCCAGAAAGTGTTTTCGCTAAGTTTCTGCGAAGTAACGGAACCTCTAGCCCAGCCGCTACTTCAGGCCCCTCCGGGCGTGGCTTTCGACAATGTCGGCATCTGGAAAGCATTCACTCGACTCCCTAACACCCTTTCAAAATCAGCAGAGCCCGCCTGTCACCGGACCACCCGTTTGACGAGAGACGCTGCGTAGGAAGTCCGCGTGTGAAGGAATAGCAACTTTCCACAGCATGCAATTAGAGAGGAGAATCGTAAGATAGAAATATGAGAGGGGGCTCATGCCACCTCTCAAGCGAACCGATTGGGGAAGAACGCCTTACTTGGTGCATTGTGTCCATCTTGCGATCAGACCTTTCGCCAGTTTCTTTGTCGTTGCATTGCAGTCCTGCCCACTCTCCATCTCTTGGGCATGGATACGTTCCTGCATGCACTTTCCACCTTGCGCTGTGCAGTGCCACTTTCTGCACTGACGGCGACCATGGACCACATGTCACCTAACATCCAGCATGGTAGCCAGTCCGTTGTGGTGGGGCCGCCATGTACCCTGTTGGTTGTAGCCCCCTGACAACACAGGGATCGCTCTACTGATGCCTGCGCCGTTAACTCCCCACGTATGCTAAGGAGTAGGTGCCCATCTCCCTGGGGCATCAGGACACCCGGCAATGGCCATCCTGCCATATGGCTATTGCTGCGGCTGGGTGGCGCCCGTGGGGAGAGCCCTTGGTCGGAGTAGGTGGCATCAGGGCGGATGACCCGCAATGAAGCGTGGTACATCATCTCTCGCTGGCGGCCAGCCGCCTGCAGTCTCTAAACGTTCTCGGGCTCAATTTAATGCTCAGAAGTACGATCCGAAAATGTTCCCCTGCCTGACCACGCCGTGGGAGGAGCGTAAGTCTCAGGATGGAGGTAACAGTTATTCGCCCCGATTCTTAGTTTGCACAAGAGCTGATGGGGAGTCTTTTCTATCCACAAAGCCTCACTTCTGCATCGAGCATTTAGAGGACAAGTTTGGGGAGGTGGAGGGCTTGTCCAAAATGCGCTCTGGGTCAGTACTGATACAAATGGCATCCTCCGCCCAGTCACGCAGGTTACTTGCCTGTGACAAGTTGGGGGATGTTAACGCTACCATTACACCATGTAAAGTTTAAATATGGTCCAGGGTGTTATTTTCCATAGGGACCTACTTTTGCAGTCTGATGACGAGCTGCGCGCCAACTTAGAGCGTAGAGGTGTTCATTTCGTCCGGCGCGTTCATCGGGGTCCGAGGGACAGTCAGGTTGCTACCGGTGCCTTCATCTTGGCCTTCGAGGGTGATACATTACTGGAGAAGGTCAAGGTGATGGTCTACCGTTGTGACGTCAAGCCCTATATCCCTCCCCCGATGCGGTGCCTTACGTTCTGGAAGTTCGGCCATATGTCTTCCCGCTGCACTTCCAGCCTCACATGTCGAGATTACGGACGCCCATCACATCTCAATACTCCATGTGCCCGCCTCTCATCTGTGTCAACTGCGGAGACCATCATTCACCTTGCTCACCAGACTGCAGTCTTTCAGAAAGAGCGCAAAATCATGGAATCTAAGACCCTGGACTGGCTGACCTATACTGAGGCCAAAAGGAAATATGACAGACTACGTCCTGTGCAAATGACATCTTCTTACGCAGCTGCTACAACAACTGTGCTACCCCCATCAGTTTCGAGACTTCCAGCCAGCTCGATGAGCAGTACAACTCCTCCTGCCCCCTTGCTCGTGCGGGGCTCTATCCATCTGCTTGCTCCTGCATCACCTACCTCAGGAGCAACATCCTCCCACCCATCGAGGACGTCCGTCCCCGCTTCTCAGCCGGAGCAGCGTCCAACTTTTTCGGCTGCTCTCGCCTGTAAGGGTTCCCAGGCTTCCACCAGCGGGAAGGATGGCGCCCGACAATGGCATAAGTCCCCACCAGCGGCTGGTCATAGGGCTTCGCAATCCTCCTCCATCCCGGAGACTGATTCGGTGAAGCCTTCCCAGCCGGTGAAACCCAAGGTTCAGCGAGAGAAGTCCAAGCGCATGACCTCTAAGACCAAATAACTTGCGGTGGCACCAACCCCACCGCACCCTTCGAGCTCTGTCTCTGAGGATGAGGTCGAGATTCTGGCGTCCGCTGAGGTCCTTGATCTCGCCGTTCCCTCAGACGCCATGGATGTCACTCGCACGGGTACTGAATCGGTGGCAGCGAGTGAACAAGCGGCGTAAATTGCCTTCCCAGCCCCTTCACGCCTTTCTCAGCCATGGACAATATCATCCTCCAGTGGAACTGCAGCGGTTTCTTCCACCATCTAGCTGAGCTCCGACAACTTATCAGCCTTCACCCTTTCTTTTGCATTGCTCTTCAGGAAACTTGGTTTCCAGCAATGCGAACCCCCGCCCTCCGTGGCTATCGGGGTTATTATAAGAACCGGGCAGCTTATGAAAGGGTGTCTGGTGGCATCTGCCTCTATGTCCTTCACTCTCTGCACAGTGAGTCTGTCCCTCTCCACACACCTTTAGAGGCTGTCGCTGTTCGGGTGTGGACGCCACAGGCTGTTACCGTCTGCAGTCTTTACCTTCCACCGGATGGTGATGTTGCACAGCATGTCCCGGCTGCGCTGATAGCCCAATTGCCACCACCTTTCTTGTTACTGGGCGACTTCAATGCCCATAACCCTCTGTGGGGTGGGTCAGTGGCAACAGGTCGGGGCGCCACTGTCGAGCATTTATTGGTGCAGCTCGATCTTTCCATTTTAAATGATGGTGCCTTCACACACTTCAGTGTGGCGCATGGCACATACTCCGCCATTGGCCTTTCGATCTGCAGCCCTAGCCTCTTACCGTCTGTCCAATGGAGAGTGCATGACGACCTGTGTGGTAGTGACCACTTTCCGATCTTTCTGTCACTGCCACAGCGTCACTCTTCTGGGCGCCCTAGCAGACGGGCTATGAATAAGGCTGACTGCGACTTGTTTTCCTCCACTGCCGCTATTGAGCCTCTCTGTAATGATGACATTGATGCGGTGCTTCGATCGGTCACCACCGGTATCGTTACTGCCGCAGAATCTTCAATTCCCCGTTCTCCTGGGTCCCCTCGGAGGAGGACTGTGCCTTGATGGTCGCCTGAGATCGCTGAGGCGATTAAAGATCGCTGGCGGGCGCTGCAGCATCATAAGCGACAGCCCTGCATTGAACACCTCATCACCTTCAAACGGCTGCGTGAATGGGCCCGCCGCCTTATCCGCCAACGCAAGCAGGAGTGCTGGGAGCGGTATGTGTCCACCATTGGCCTCCCTGTCTCTCCATCGCAGGTCTGGGCCAAAATCCGACGCCTCTATGGCTATCGGACCCCTGTCAGCGTCCCTGCGCTCTCACTGAATGAAGCAGTTTGTACAGACTCCGACGAAATTGCCAACAGCTTGGCAGAGCATTTTGCTCTGAGTTACGCTTCTTCCAATTACCCACTGGCCTTCCGCTCCATTAAAGAGTGGACGGAACGTCGCAACCTTCCTTTTCGAACCCACCACCGGAAACCTACAATGCTCCATTCAGTGAGTGGGAATTTCGCAGTGCCCTCGCCGCTTGTCCTGATACCGCTCCTGGGCCAGATAGCATCCACTGTCAGATGCTGAAACACCTTTCAGTGGACTGCCAGCGACGGCTTCTTGACCTTTACAACCGTATTTGTGTCGAGGGTGAATTTCCGTCGCAATGGTGGGAAAGTATTGTTATCCCCATTCTGAAACCTGGCAAGAACCCTTTGGAGGTGGACAGCTACTGTCCCATTAGCCTCACCAACGTTCTTTGCAAGTTGCTTGAACGGATGGTGAGCCGGAGGTTGAACTGGGAACTGGAGTCTCGGGGCCTTCTGGCTCCGTCTCAGGGTGGGTTCTGTAAAGGCCGCTCCGCCACCGACAATCTGGTGAGCCTGGAGTCGGCCATCCGTACTGCCTTTGCGCGCCGTCAGCACCTGGTCGCTGTCTTTTTCGACATGCGGAAGGTGTACGATTCAACATGGCGTCATCACATCCTTTCTACGCTTCATGGATGGGGTCTTCGGGGCCCTCTGCTGATCTTTATCCGCAATTTTGTGTCGTATCGTACCTTCCGCGTGCAAGTCGCAGCCTCCCATAGTTCCTCCCGAGTCCAGGAGAACGGGGTACCACAGGGATCTGTCCTCAGTGTCTGCCTGTTTTTAATTGCCATAAACGGGCGCGCTGCAGCGGTGGGAAATTCTGTCTCCGCTTCACTGCATGCTGACGACTTCTGACAGTTCTATTGGCATTGCAGCTGCTGAACGTCAGCTACAGGGCGCTATCCGTAAGGCGCAGTCTTGGGCTGTAGCTCATGGGTTCCAGTTTTCGGCAGCCAAGACCTGCGTTATGCATTTCTACCGGCGACGCACTGTTCACCCGGAGTCGCGGCTTTATCTTGACGGCGAAGTTCTTACTGTGGCAGAGTCGCATAGGTTTTTGGGTGTGGTTTTTGATGCCCGGTTGACTTGACTGCCTCATATTCGGCAGCTTAAACAGGCGTGTTGGCGGCATCTAAATGCTCTGCGATGCTTGGGCCACACCAGCTTGGGCGCCGACCGATCTACCCTGTTACGGCTCTACCAGGCATTAATCCAGTCTCGTCTGGATTACAGGAGCCTGGCTTATGGCTCAGCATCCCCGTCTGCGTTGCGGGTGCTGGATCCAATCTTACACAGCGGAATACGACTTGCCACTGGCGCCTTCCGGACCAGCCCTGTGGACAGCATACTAGTGGAGGCAGGTGTCCCTCCACTGCGGTTACAGCGCCAACGTTTGCTGGCCGCTTATGCTGCCCATGTTTTCAGCTTTCCCGGGCATCCTAACTATCGGCTACTATTCCCACAGTCGCACGTCCATCTTCCAGAACGTCGGCCCAGGTCCGCACCCGAGAGCTTCTCTCCGGGCTTGGGGCTTTACCTCTTCCGCCTCCTTTCCGGGCGCCTCTGCGTACACCCCCGTGGTGTGTGCCTCGCCCTCGCCTTCAGCTGGAATTGGCACAGGGCCCAAAGGACTCAGTCCCTCCGGAGGCCTTCCGCCGCCGCTTTCTTTCCCTCCTCGCAACGTATCAGGGCTCTGGCATTGTTTACACTGACGGCTCAATGGTTGCTGGTCGTGTCGGTTATGCGCTAACTCTAGGGCACCATTCCGAACAACGTTCATTGCCGGCTGGCTGCAGCGTTCACACTGGTGAGCTGGTCGCCATCTTTCGAGCTCTAGAGTATATCCGCTCCTGCTCAGGTGAGTCCTTCGTTATCTGTAGCGATTCCCTGAGCGGTTTACGAGCTCTCGACCAGTGTTTCCCTCGTTCTCGTCTGGTGATGGTTACCCAGGAGTCCCTGCATACTCTTGCGCATTGCGGCCGCTCTGTGGTCTTCGTGTGGACCCCAGGCCATGTTGTGATACCCGGCAATGCAAATGTTGACCGCCTGGCGAACGAGGCCACCAGTACACCATCTCTGGACATTGGCCTCCCGGAGACTGATTTGCGAGCGTTCTTACACGGCAAAATTCTGGAACTTTGAGACACTGACTGGCGCGCCCTGCCTTCACGAAACAAACTTCGGGCCATGAAGGAGGCTACCGGTGTGTGTCGCTCCTCCTTGCGGTCTCTCGCAAGGAGTCTGTTGTCCTCTGCCGGCTGCGCATTGGGCACACATGGCTGACGCACGGCCACCTATTGCGACGTGAGGACCCACCTTTATGTCGCTGCGGCTCCGTTTTGACGGTGGTCCACATTTTATTGGACTGTCCACTTTTAGCTGTGCTCAGGCAGACGTTCGCACTGCCTGACACGCTCCCTGCCCTTTTAACAGATGACTCTGCCTTGGCGGACTTAGTTTTGCGTTTTATTCGGGCAGGGTTTTTTTATCATTTAATCTGAGTGTTTATGTTTTATTGTGTTAATTCTGGCCTTTGGCCTCCGATTTTAAACTGTGTTTTTTAATGTGTTCTCGGTGGTTGGCTTTTCCTTTCTTATCTCTATGGTCGGCCAACCACCGTCACACTCTGTGTGCTTTTAATTTGTTTTGTCTGTTCTCTAAGTATTTCTTGTCCTGTGTCGTCTGCCGTCTTTTCTGTTGTTCGTTTTTTATTCTCTGTGGGTGGTTTTAGTTTTTTTGGAAAAATGGACCGATGACCGTCGCAGTCTGGTCCCTTTAATCCCAGAACCAACCAACCAAGCAACCTTGGAACTGAGATTTTGAACACAGGTCTGCAGGTTACTGCAATGCCGCCGTGGAGGCGTAATGTTTCTTACAGTCGTTCGCACTTCCCTTCGGGGAAGTGAGTCTTTCCAATCCTTTTTTTCCTCTTGAAGCTGCCACGCGGCAAACACATCGCCTTGGTTCGCACAGCGGCTGCGAACACTGCCTTTCCGGAATTGTTCGCTATTTTGGAGACCCTCACTTTCCATGCTCCTTTATTCTCCGAAAATAAGCTGATGAAGTTAAATTTAAAAATGTAAATGCCTTGAGTGGAATATTCTTTGGGGTGGGGGTCTCATGAGCTCGTTGAGTCGAGTCTTTCACTTGCTATAAATTTGATGAATCTGTCTTCTTTCACTTCACAGAAAATTTCAGAATAAACACTGTGTGTAATTATTTAGCTCTGTATAAAAGACATGTACTTAAAAAAATGTTGCAGGTACTCAAACCTGTCCAAGCAAGAGCGACAACACCATCTCTGTAGCGTGAAGACCCATGTGACAGGTAAAACCGGGGAAGAAAATATATCTCTGAGGTAGAAGTCGATGTCGAGGTGTAGACGTACATGAGACGCTATCTTGGAAATCGAATTCGGGAGCCCGCGGTGTAAAAACAACTAGAAGGCAGTTTTATATAAAGAAAATCTGCGACTATTACAGGAAGAAAAGAAAAAAATGACTTGGTGATTTAAATCGAAGAGCCTGGAAAACAAAAACAGTGGCTTTAACTGGTAAAACGAGGGCCGGCGAGGGGACACAAAGCTGTTTACCGGATGTTGTAAGCAGGTCAAGTGGCTGCTGGTGATGTAATTAATAACGGCACACGGTTAATAAGACCGGGCCAAATACATTTCACTCATTCTTTCAGCCCGGGGTCCCGTTACCCTACTGCATAACACATCGCAAACACTGCTCCCTACCGAGCGAGATGGCGCAGTGGTTAGCACACTGGACTCGCATTCGGGAGGACGACGGTTCAATCCCGTCTCCAGCCATCCTGATTTAGGTTTTCCGTGATTTCCTTAAATCGTTTCAGGCAAATGCCGGGATGGTTCCTTTGAAAGGGCACGGCCGATTTCCTTCCCAATCCTTCCCTAACCCGAGCTTGCGCTCCGTCTCTAATGACCTCGTTGTCGACGGGACGTTAAACACTAACCACCACCACCACCACCACCACCACCACCACACTGCTCCCTCTCTCTATATCTAGTTATCTCCACCTGTCTGTGTATACAGTGCTTCCCGTATTCAGCGGAAGCCCGTACGACAAAAGATCCTTCACGGTGAGTGTAAACGCTTTTCTTACTTTGCTAACAAAAATTGAGACAGTAGACTCTAGATGCTGTAGTATTTAGTTTCTACGTGAAACACGAGAAATTTGAAAGCATAAAATTCTTGCGAAAAAAAGAAGCTTTATGCAAAAGTCCGTTTTTGACGAGCAACAAGCATCATCCTACGAGATTTTTTGACTTTCAGTGAATCATGCAGAAATTCTTATACCAACAAAGACCGATTGTACCTGCCAGTTTACATGCGGACTTAATTCTCAGCGCGGATAAATTAGCACGTAGGTGTCAACATACAGGGGAAATTCGAAGTAGTGTTTCTTGAAGGCGTGCAAATATAATAAAAGGGCTATGTAATGTCTCGAATAAGATAAGTTCACGTGATCTTCTGTTTCAGGCATGCAACAGTATTCACACAGTGCTGTAGGAGCAGTATCTAAGCTGCAAAATCGGTAATTGTGATTCATCGGTAGCTGAATGGGGCAGGGAAGTGACTATTTTCTTTCATAACTCATTACAGCAATAGCAATGATTATCGAAAGACGTTACAAGAAGTAGACAGCCGCCTCTCCTGTAAGCTAGACATAAAGGGCTTCTTTATTATGCATGTCGTAAAGAAAAAGCTATTACTTCTCGAGCAACCACTGAGGATATTGATAGTAATCATCTAGATCTCTAGGGATATCGTATGAAAGAGTATTTTCGTTTCGTGGACTGGCGGCTGTATTATTAATTGGGATTTCAGGTTTCGCTATGTTACGTTCCTACATAATGAAATATGACAGTGGCTGGGTCGGAGATTTTCTCCGCTCAGGGAATGGGTGTTGTGTAGTCCTTTTCATCATCATCTCATCCCCATCCACGCGCAAGTCGCCGAAGTGGCGTCAAATCGAAAGACTTGCACCAGGCGAGCGGTCTATCCGACGGGAGGCCCTAGTCACACGACATCATCATCATCTCTGTGATATTCCGGCTGTAAGTGTCAGCGATGGCACGCGCTCCGGAATTTAATACGGCAACGCTCTTGGTTTTGCCGACAACGCTCTTTCCCGAAAAAAAAAAAAAAAAGTGAGGAGCATCTATGTTTACTTGTAATTGTTGGAAGTAAGTAATGCCGACTGGACATTGTGTTCTTTTTTGTTGGAGAGAAGTTTGCATGTAGAAGTAATATGAAGTGCAAAGGTCAACACGTAATCGTGATTATCAAGAACAAAAAATCTAATTTGTGAAAAAGATAGATATCGTTTACGAACATTTATCGATGTTGTATTCCCGAACTTTCATATAAACTGTTAGTGTGTTTTGCAATAGAGTGCATAGTGATTTCTTCGCGAATGAACAATACTGGGCGAATCTGCTACTATCAGGATCCGAACGACGTGTAGTCTAATCCTTCGCCGTCAGCTTGTGTGTTCAAGACGTTCCCTAAGCGACCAGTTTGTTAGTAAGAACATACCACACTGCCACTGTTTGTTCAACTTTCTCGTTTTAAAATTGTTTTCCAGAAAATCTGACGCCGACTCTGAGTACTTTTGGGCCAAGAGAGAGACGGAGTTTTCTCCAACCTTGCCTGGCGTTCTCTGAGAACTGGAGAAGCGGAAACCTCCGACCGTCAACTCGTCCTGTACCTAACCCGTTCTCTCCTTACAGCAGACACAAAGAAAACATATTCACCGATAGTCAATTTTTTTCACAGATCTTTTACCTTAGACAGGTAAAATTTTTTTAGAATGTGTGCATATAGGGAAAAGAGTGAAAAGCGAGTTTAAATGCAGTACCTGTCTTATTTTTGCTAAAGACAAAAGTCAAAGAGCAAGCAAGTTAATTAATTAATCTTTCTTTATGAGTAGCAGTTTCATTTCAGGCAGCACAGGTGCTTGGCATCTCAGAAAATACACTGGACGAAAAATTTGCCGTCCCCGCGAGACGGCACGCCAAAACCGTGCACCACCGCCTGTAGCCTTGACGATGGCTTCAATTCGCCAATGAAGGGAACCCAGCTATGCCATATCCACCTGAAGTTACCCATCAGATGACGTAGGACTGCCAAAATGCCGGTGTGCCTTCCCACTTTCTAGGTGTGGTCGTAATCGTTCTCCGAGAGAAGGGAATCCAATATCCAACTATCGTGATGTTTTCCTCTTCCTCGGTTAACTGGTTGCCTCGCTTGTGGAGCTATGACTTTCGTGGCGAGAGAGAGGCAGCTGTGATTCTTGAAGTTTTCCCGGCGTACATAACATTCTATGAGGTTTCGATATTGCAACCAGATCATGTTTACTTATTGCCGCAATATTTCGGCCGTCAACCGACCAGCCATCTACAGGTGAGTGCCCGCTAGTTAAGACTGCTAGTTCACGGTGTCGGCTTTACACCAAAAATCGGCGCGGAAATGCATGCTCATTTGTGGCCGTCACAGGAGAGTCCTCTATCGGAATCCACGCCCTGTGCAAATACAGTTCCGCCTGTGACGCACAGGCGCACGCGTAAAGGTGAAACTACACGTCCGCCCTCTGTCGGGCTGAGCGCTCGCTTCGCTAAAAGCAAACATATGTCGCCAAACGTGTCGTTATGAATAAAATGTTTTCTCTCAGAAGAAATTAGAGAGCTCACCGGGTACCAAGTCTCGTCCAGCTGAAGACTGCCGTCACGATTTATAGCTTTTGTGCTAGACGAATTTCCACAGAGTCTTTAATTACGGAATCCCAAGAGGATCAGCCTCGGGCCAAGAATTTTTTTGGCAGAATAATCCATAGAGTGTCCCATTGTAATACAAAGCTCATCTACGGCTGACTTAGTGGGCTGTGAAAGGCAAGTGTCACGCTCATGTTCAACTCACCTTTCATGTACTGCGCGTATTGTCTGACCTATGTAAGCTTTGCCACACTGGCAAGGAATTTTCTAAATCCCGGCCTTCCGCAGACCGAGATCGTCCTTTACCGAACCGAGAAGGGCACTAATCTTCGCCGATGACCGGAAGATTACTTTTCTTAGGATCCTGCCTACTTTAGACGAAAGGTTGCCGACGTATTGAAGGAACGTTCTGGACTTGATGCTGTGGGTGGTCACTTTTCTTCCTCCTTAACGCTGTACAAATCTGATGTGGAGAGTAACCAGTATACAGAATTGTTAAGGCTTTCGTGGCCACTTGTTGACAAATTGCCTGTTGGCATCTATCTCGGGTTCTTCGGCCGACACTCATCTGATGATTTTACTGACGTTTCGCCAGCACGAGTGGTGGTTGTCAAAGCTTCACCCTCCACTGCCGGTGGTGAACTGGAGCCGAGCTCGCGGCCGCAGACTATATGAACCTGGCGCGCCAACGCCCGAGGGCTTCTCCTCGGTCGTTTCCGGTGCGGTTCTCCTCTTGCTACCTGCGACGGTCCTTCGCTGCAGTACGGGAAGCCAGGATCCGTTTACCTTAAGGCTTTCCTCTTTCTTGTTCAAACTGTTCGCTTGTTTTTGTATTTCTACAGCTTCTCTGAACAAGGGGGTGTGATAGTGCTTCTCTACAGCCAGAACTTCCGTGTCGGCGAATTTTATTACGTGGTCGGTCTCATTCAGTGCGTGCTCTGCCACGCCCGATTTCTCCACCTGCCCCAACCTGGAATGTCGCTTACGTTCTTTGATCCTGGTGTTGATTGATCGTCCAGTCATTCCGACATGAACTTTTCCGCATGTGCATGGTATACGGTATATTCCCGACATTGCAAGTGGGTCCCTTTTCTCCTTTGCCGATCTAAGACACTCTTTGATCTTCCTTGTCGGTTTGAAAATCGTCTTTACGCCGTGTTTGCGCAATATACGGCCGATTCTGTCCGTCACTCTGGGAATGTATGACAGAAACATGTAACTATGTTTTCACAGTGAAAATGTATTTTAGCACCATAATTTTTCTCATGCGCCCTTAAGTTGGCTGCCTTTTAATTCTTTATCTATCTCTGTCTATGGGAGGGAGTGATAGAACATTTGTAGCCGTGTTTGTTGTGGAGAATTTCTTTCAAATACATTTCAATGGCATTCATTCTGAGCTGCCTCTTTTGCTTGAGTCATTTCCGGCGTTTCCGCGGAAGTATCCCTCCTCAAGATCGTTTTAGAAGGTGCACACTAGTCTACCATTTCACTGACGGCGTATTAAACTACCTACATCACTGCTACAATTTTTTTCTGATCTGTCTAGGGTATTACTTTGGAAAACTTGAAAGCTTTCGAGGTAGAATGAGTAAGTGGTTCACTTAATATTTAAATGACAGGAAGCAATGAATCAAATTGGGTAACTAATGCGTCTGTCATGAGCAACAACATCACTACTATCGTTCGCACGGTTCAATTCTGTGGCCGTGCCTGTTCTTGCTTTACGTAAACGACCGTCTATGTTACGTTGATGGAGTAGATGTAGTGTTCTTTGCCCATGATGCGAGCGTCAGAATGAAACTCAACACAGTTGGAACGACGCAGGAGCAATAAACGATGTTGGTATATCTGAACACTTCTTAAATAAGGAGATAATTCAGAGGCTTCCTTTACCAGGATACAGGTTGGCTGGCAGCTTTACTAGGAGCTCTTTGCGGTGTGGGGGAGTAGCCATGTATGTGAAAAACGGTATCCCATTTGAGTCAATTGATGTTTCAAAGTACTGCACTCAAAAGGTGTTTGAATGTTGTGCAGGTGTGGTTAAATTTAGTGGAGTTAAACTTATAACTGTTGTTATTTATAGATCTCCGGACTCCGATTTCACAACATTTTTGCTAAAGCTAGAGGAGGTTCTTGGTTCACTTTATAGGAAATACAAAAAGTTAGTTATATGTGGTGACTTCTATATTAATTGTATAAGTGACTGTGCAAGGAAAAGGATGCTGGTAGACCTCCTTCATTCATATAATCTTAAGCAAACCGTATTCTTTCCAACGAGAGTACAAGGGAACAGTAGAACAACCATAGACAACATTTTTGTTCATTCCCCATTACTAGAAGGGGATTCTACTAGTAAAAAAGTGAATTGCCTTTCAGATCATGATGCACAAGTTTTAACTCTAAAAGATTTTTGTGCTCCAGCACATGTTAAATATAGTTATCAACTTTTTAGGAAAGCTGATCCAGTTGCTGTAGAGACCTTTGTAAACATTATTAAGGAACAAGAGTGGCAAGACGTTTATAGTGCTGATACAGTAGACGATAAATATAATACCTTCCTCAAGACTTTTCTCGTGCTCTTTGAAAGTTGCTTTCCGTTAGAACGTTCAAAACAGGGTACTAGCACAAACAGGCAGCCTGGGTGGCTGACTAGAGAGATAAGAATATCCTGTAGAACAAAGTGCAATTATATCAAAACGTTAGAAACAGTCAAAATCTAAATGCAGCAGCCCATTACAAATAGTATTGTAAAGTGCTTAAAAAAGTTATTAGGAAGGAGAAAAGTATGTGGTATGCAGATAGAATAGCTAAGTCTCAGGATAAAATTAAAACCATTGGTCAGTCGTAAAGGAAGTGGCTGGTCTGCAGAGATAGGTCGAGGATATAGAATCAGTGCGTAGTGGGAATGTCCGTGTTACTGATAAGTCGCATATATGTACAGTTTTTAATAATCACATTCTGAATATAGCAGATGAACTAAATAGAAACCTAGTCCCAACAGGGAATCATATAGCGCTCGTAGAAAAAAGTATTCCGAGACTGTTACCTGAAATGCTCCTCCATGATACTGACAAGAGGGAGATTGAGTTAATAATTAAATCACTAAAGACCAAGAACTCTCATGGATATGACGGGGTTTCTAGCAGAATACTGAAGTATTGTTCTATGTATGTTAGCCCAGTACTTAGCCATATCTGTAACTTTTCCTTTAGGAGTGGTCGATTTCCTGACCGATTAAAGTACTCGGTAGTGAAGCCACTTTATAAAAAGGGAGACAAGGATAATGTTGACAATTATAGATCTATTTCTATGCCATTGGTGTTTGCTAACGTTATCGAGAAGGTTGTATATACAAGGTTACTGGAGCATTTAAATTCACATAATTTGCTGTCAAATGTAGTTTGGTTTTAGAAATGGTTTAACAACTGAAGATGCTATATTCTCTTTTCTCTGTGAGGTTTTGGACGGATTAAATAAAAGGTTGCGAACGCTAGGTGTTGTCTTTGATTTAACGAAGGCTTTTGACTGTGTCGACCACAAAATATTACTGCAGAAGTTGGACCATTATGGAGTAAGGGGAGTAGCTTACAATTGGTTCGCCTCTTACTTTAAGAACAGAAAGCATAAGGTAATTCTCCGCAATATTGAGAGTGGTAGTGATGTTCAGTCCCAATGGGGCACTGTTAAGTGGGGCGTTCCCCAAGGATCGGTGCTGGGGCCACTGCTGTTTCTTATTTATATAAATGATATGCCTTCTAGTACTACAGGTGATTCAAAAAAATTTCTGTTTGCTGATGACACCAGCTTGGTAGTGAAGGATCTTGTGTGTAATATTGAAACATTATCAAATAATGTATTCAATAGTCTGGGAGTTCTGGCATTGCCCTCACAGTATATATTTTCTTTAATGTCGTTTGTTGTTAGCAATATTAGCTTATTCCCAAGAGTTAGCAGCTTCCACTCAGTTAATACTAGGCAGAAATAAAATCTGCATGTGGAGTGCACTTCCTTGACTCTTGTGCAGAAAGGAGTGCACTATTCTGCTGCATCCATTTTCAGTAAGCTACCACAAGAACTCAAAAATCTTAGCAGTAGCCCAAACGCTTTTAAGTCTAAACTGAAGAGTTTCCTCATGGCTCACTCCTTCTATTCTGTCGAGGAGCTCCTGGAAGACCTGAAAAATTAAGCAAATTCCAGGGTTACATTGTTGATTTCCTTTATTTAAACTTACGAATTGTCGCCTGAATACGTTTCTTGTATTTGATTTTGTCTGTTTCTACTATCGCGTTGTAATTTCATGTATTGCATCGTTCCATGACCATGGAGACTTCTCCTTAATTTGGTCCCACGGAACAATAAATAAATAAATAAATAAAAATTCGGCATAATTATTGACTGCTCCTCGATAAATGGTCTACCACTTAAGTTAGGAAAAACTCAGCTCATTCATTTGTGCACGAAGCAAGATATACTATCATCAACAACAGTTGGGGATATCAAATACGTGAAATCGACTGTTAAAAATATCTGGGGGTGAATAATGATCGCAAACTAAACTGGAAGTCACTTATTGGAGACCTTCCCAAATGCTGCAGCTGAGAAACATTCACTGTGTGTATAACTGTTGATTTTAGTGGTGAAAGCATTAGAAAAAACTTGCTCTTCATACTTCCTTTATTGATATAATATGGAAATGATACAGCGATGATATCCGGTCTCCTTCCTCGAACTCCATGTTGGCAACTGTTAAAAAATTAGGTATACTAAGAATAGCCTCAGAACACTTTTACTCTCCTGTGAATTTGTGGTGAGTGTTCAGAAACAGTGTAGAAAAAATATTTGCAATGACAGCGTAACACTAGGAACAAAAACAGCCTCCATTACCCACAACTTAACCCTACTCTTGCACACGAAGGAGCAAGATTTGTCCTTGTGAATTCAGGATGCTTACAGATTACTATAGTTGTAAAAACGAAATGAAATCGTTTCTACTCGACAACGTCTACTTCAACGAATTTATGTAGTTGTGTTACATTTGTGATCAAGATTAATACTAGAAAAACATGTAGCAAAATATGTAACCATAGAAATATTTGAGTACCTTCCTTGTGAATTCAAGATGCTCACAGATTACTATAGTTGTAAAAAAGAAATGAAATCGTTTCTACGAGACAACGTCTATCTCAATGAATTTCTTTAGTTGTGTTACATTTGTGATAAAGATTAATATTAACAAAACAGGTACTTAGTTGGTCAGCATGTAACTATGTTTTCACAGTGAAACTATATTTTATTTTTGAAGCTACTGTCACGTTCTGCATCAAAGTGACTTGTCGCAAACACGATACATGGAACGTTCGAGAAACCAAACTAAACTAAACTAAAATAAGCCTTCGTGTTAGCGCACGCAGCCCTGCATTTCCATGTTACTGAGAACTGTCGCTTCTGCTTATTACGAGTAAATGAATAAACGAACTACGAAATCGACCAGTAGGATAACACTCCTTTCTCTGACTAGGTAACTGAATATTTTTAAGATAGTCAGAAGGTCCTAATTAATACTATTATTCAGTAGTTGAAATTGAAGATTAAATCCAAATCATTGCTGAAAGAAGAGGATTTTCCGAATGGGGTATTCCTTAAGTAGCCACGCTACACAGTCACAGTATTATCCGGTTTGTGCTGTTCGAACGTTGCTGATATTTCATTAGCGGATGACAGAATTGTACCGCGGGAAGTTGGGAAGCTAAGACATTTTATGCAAGCGCAGCAAGAGGTAGTGATGGTCTACACTTGGGCCGTGTAAACTTGCTTATTATGACTGAAGCCTGTCACAGCCACTATAACTGACTACAGGAAGGGCTGACGTAATCAAACAACAGGATGTTATGAACCTATGTTACAGAAGTGTCACAAGCTAGCTTCAGCTGCCTGGAGGTTAGGCTGTTCGTGCCATGTTCATCTGCATCACAGTAGTAAAGGTTCTGTGGGGCTAAAGACTGAACTGGTTTCTACTCACTTCATGTGGACACGTTTTTATAAATTTTTGTGGTATATGTAGGGAAGAGAGCGATTTTCAACATTCTATGGTAGTTCGTTCTTTCCACTTTAAGCGTTCATCCAAAATTTGGCGGCGAGCTTTTATTATTTTCGATACTGGAAATGGAGACCATCAAGTTGTACAGGACACAATTTTTTACGAAAATTTTCACTGATCAGCTTTCAGTGTGATAAAAGGATAACTTGCGACTGGTTGGGACTTAATATAAGACCTGAGGTTTGCACCAATCGTGACAATGAACAAAGGTAGTCGTTCATTTCTGCTAAAGCAGCAGCAACTTCCTTACGGATAGTGCTTGTGTAGAACTGAATGTCACCAGCACTTCCAAGAAAGTACACAGCTTTTTCGGCACTGCTGCAGGATTCGACATGTTCCATGCAACAGAACCAGCATACTTGATTTTAGTGTTACACAAGTTTTGCTTCACTTTAACTATAGTGACCATAGTATATATTTGATAAAATAAACTTGTCGTTGTAATGTTACATTTGTAGAAATCAGTCATTGTCACGTCGCCATATTAATAGATAATCACTGATAACATACAAATCGTGAAAATGGAGTTGATCATTGAACAGACAAATAAAAAGAATTAGTGCTATTTACATGATGTCTTGAAAATATAATGAAATGCAAGTTGATCTATTTATTTATGTGGTTTTCATTTATTCAAAATGAAAGTAAAATATTATTTAACAGACGCTGTGGAATACTGAAGAGTATTTAAATAATAAGGTGGAATGGTTAGTGAATAATACAGCGAATCTTACGCTAGCTGTTCGAGTGACAAAAAATAAAGATGAAAAACACAGCCGTCAGGTGGTATTATTAAAAGGAGTGAATTATTCAAACATTTCATCAAAAACAAAGTAGTAACTTAACGACGTTTCTGGCCTTTCTTGCTTGCCAGTGCTGCTTACGAGCAACCAGTGATGTATTATTCTACCTGGTGCCACTGCTTAACCCAGGTAGATTCCTAAAATGCAGAGTACCACGTGATACTTCGGCTGTTCTTTGTTTTCTACGGAGAGACTGTAGACCCGTCGCGTTACCTACCACGGTGAGCTTCTGTGTTTGGATGTTCCCTTGAAAACAAGTCTGTTGAAAAAAATGGCTCTAAGCACTATGGGACTTAACATCTGAGGTCATCAGTCCCCTAGACTTAGAACTACTTAAACTAACTAACCTAAGGACATGACATACATCCATGCCCGAGGCAGGATTCGAACCTGAGACGGTAGCAGCAGCGCGGTCCCGGACGGAAGCGCCTAGAACCGCTCGGCCACAGCGGCCGGCGAAAACAAGTATGTATTGGAGGAGGTTGATCTGTAAATATACTAGTGGTGTAGTCCACATTGAAATACTACCAGTAATCCTTAGGTACAGTTACAGCGGCACTTCAAGACAATGGTGGAGTTCGGTGAATGAACTACGCCGATTTATTACTGCCAATCGCGTTTCCTATTCCTATGAAGTGTAACAGCCTGCAAGAAAAGTACAGCACCCTCGAAACTGAGGAGCTACTGACGAAAAACTGCCCCTTTACACAGCGCATATCTCTGTCCCTATTTGTAGGGGCTGCCCTGTCCATTTCAGCGGCTTATCGTCCTACAGTTGCAAGAAATACAAGTTTACAAGTATACGTTGATTACTGCATGTTATACGCTCTGCGGGGTACTCAAAGTAAGCACCTCATCGCACTCATCGTTTTGTTACTTCGCATTGTGTGGTTTTTCATCTACAACTATTTCTTCCACCATACTCTGCAAACCACGGTGAAGCGTATGGCAGAGGGTAAGCCCCATTGTACTATTTATTACGGCTTTCTCCCGCTCTATTCATGTGTGGGGCGTGGGAAGAATGATGGTTTCAATGCCTCCGTGCATGCTGTAACTATTCTAATTTTATCCTCACGAACTATACGGAAGCGATGTTTAAGGGTTGTAGTATATTCCTAGAGCCACCATTTAAAACTGCTTCTTCAAAATTTGCAAGTAGTCTTTCCGGGACATTTTACGTCTTTCAGGAGTATTCCAGCTGAATTCTTTCAACATTGCTGTGACAGTCTCGCGCTGGAGAAACTGACCTGTCACCAATCGTGCTACTCTTTTCTATACACGATCATTATCCTCTGTTAGCCCTATATGGTAGGGTCCCACACACTTAAACATTTCTCTAGGACGCGTCTCAAGAGTGGTTTGTAAGCAATCTCTTTTGCACTTGCCTACTACACTGCCAATACACTGCAGTCGGTTACTTGCTTTACCCACGACTGACCCTATGCAATCGTTCCTTTCCATGTCTCTACGAACTCCAACTCCAATGTATTTGTATGAGTTAACCAACTCCAACCATGGCATATTGCTCTTATGGTCATAGGATACTACATGCTCTTTGTTTTGTGAGGCAAATTTCCGAACATTTAAAGCAAGTCACTAATCTTTGAACCACTTTGAAATCTCATCTTGGTCAGACAGAATACTTATGCATCTTCTTTCAGACACTATGAAACATTTCTAGTATCCTCTAGTGGTCATATTACGTCTTAAACTGAATTCAACAATTGTGTTGCTAACGAACAAAACAAATTTCGCATCGGGCGACTCAGAGGGCTTTGAACTTAAAACCCTAGTTTACACCATACTGTTGCACATAACACACTGTTAGAGTAATAATTCTTCTACCTTGGAAGCAAAATTATCCATGATGTGTGAAGCTAGGACATAAAAGCAGACCAGCACAGGCAAAGAAGGCGTTCCTGGCCAAGAGAAGGCTCCTGGTGTCAGACGTAGCCCTTAATATGAGGAAGAAAGTTCTGAGAATGTAGTTTGAAGCACAGCATTGCGTGGCACTGAACCGTGGACAGCGGGAAAACCGGAACAGAAGAGAATCAATGCATTTTAGGGATGGTGCTTGTAACATTCCCTGGCAACACTCACACTATTAATAAACTAAATTTTAATTGTACTATGTACGCCGCTATGAAGCAATTTGTATATACTGTAGTTATTTAACAAAAAATATTATTTAATTTTGTGTAAAGGACATTCGTTATTATTGTAATATTTTCTGTAGTAATATTCTCCATGTATTTATGATTGTAATATTTCTATACTCATAATGTAATTGCGAAATGTAATATCTGCGATAACAAAAATGTAAAATTCAGCGACAGAGGAAAATAATGTTGTAAGATTACAAAGAGATGTTAATGGTCAGCAGTAGTATAAAAAGCACCACGTAGTGTGTATTCTTTGTCGTCTTCCTCGAGAGCTGAGAGTGAGAGGAAGCTGTGACGTAGCATTTTATGAATGGGTAGACTTCTTTTGTCTGTAGCTAGAGTTAGCCGCCATTAGAGGAGAAATTACAAACTAATGTAAGTTGAATTATTGTTGTGGTCTAAATACATTATAATTTATCAAAAGTGTGTATTACTAATGTAAATTAGCTTGCCCGTGTCATCTATAATATTTCTTTAAAGAGTTTTCAGCATTTTTAGCGGTGTTGCTGGGTTGTGCCGCGACCGAACGATTTGCAGCGGCGGCACATTAAAAAAAATTGTTCCGCTAAGAAAAATTAACCAAACCCGTAAATCGGGAGCAGATAAAAATTAGCAGTGAATTAAGTAAATGTTTTTCTTTTAGAGCGATCCTGAGACTGACGGAATTTATTACTAGTTTCACATTTGTGCATTCATAGGCGGATAGTTAACGTTGAAATTTAACAATTTTGGTTCTTTCAAATAACTTAAATGTATAGTGAAGTGTGTTTTATCAATGATAATTAAACGTCGGCTTGGCAATATTTATCCATTTTCTGCTAATAGAGACAGTCTTGTGTTCCATAGCTAACGCCGGGAAAGAATTCAGTAAATATTTAAAAAAAAAACACTGCATTTAGAAAATGTGTGCCAGGGCCGAATTATGTAAAGGATTTAATTCTCAACTAAATATTCTTAATCAGTTAATATGAATTCAAGTAATTTTAAATGTACTTAATTCTGTGTAAATGAATTTTTATTACCACACGTAAATAAGAGGTTCTACAGCAAAGTTCGTACGTACAGAAGGAAAGAAAGGCAAATTAACTAAAAAACAATTTTATAAAAGGTAACTATTTTTTTGAACTTAATTTCATTAAGTGCTATAGAAAAGGGCTAACAGATAAGACAAAGAATGAGGAGGTTTCTAGAATGAAATTTTCACTCTAGAGCGGAGTGTGTGCTGATATGAAACTTCCTGGCAGATTAAAACTGTGTGCTGGACCGAGACTCGAACTCGGGACCTTCGCCTTTCGCGGGCAAGTGCTCTACCAACTGAGTTACCCAAGCACGACTCACGCCCCGTCCTCACAGCTTTAATTCCGCCAGTACCTCCTCTCCTACCTTCCAAACTTCACAGAAGCTCTCCTGCGAACCTTGCAGAACTAGCACTCCTGGAAGAAAGGATATTGCGGAGACAGGGCTTAGCCACAGTCTGGGGGATGTTTCTAGAACGAAATTTTCACTCTACAGAGGAGTGTGCGCTGATATGAAATTTCCTGCCAGATTAAAACTGTTTGCCGGACCGAGACTCGAACTCGGGACCTGAGTCGTGTTTGGGCAGCTCAGTTGGTAGAGCACTTGCCCGCGAACGGCAAAGGTCCCGAGTTCGAGTTTTAATCGGCCAGGAAGTGTCAAAGAATGAGGAGGTTCTCCTCAGAATCGGAGAAGAAAGAAACATATGGTAAACATTGACAAGAAGAAGTGTCAAGATGCTCAGACATCTGTTACAACATTGGGAATGCCCTCTGTGCTACTAAAGGGATCTTTGGAGGGTAAAAACTCTATGGGAAGACAGAGATTTGAATACCTCTGACAAATAATTGAGAATGCAGAATGCAACTGCTACTCTGAGACGAAGAAGTTAGCACATGAGAGGAATTCTTGCTGGGCTGAATCAAACCAGTCAGAAGGCTGATGACTCACAAAACAAAACAAAAAATAGTAAGCGGCTGTTTAATGAGTTGCGTACCCCTCTATTGACACTAAACTGCCAGTACTGTGTCCTTAAACACCAGCTGCACTTCCTCAACCTGTCTATCTCACCTGACCCTGCCTCCAGTACAGTTATCAGTACTCTGCGCTCCAATACGTGAATTCTGCCTAATTAAGTTTACAAAACAACCACTCTTGGGGAATTTTATTACACCTACAATTAAAGAGAAAGTAGTTGTGCTAAAACTTATCTTTGTTGTGGAGGCCTAGTGACTTCGAAATAAGTGGTCGTAGATTCGTACTTACATAAAAACACAATCAAATTTCCTCTTGTCAAAATCCACAGAGCTTGCTCAAACACAAGTGTGCCAATGTCAGTGTAATAATGGCCATACATGCAATTTCACTCACATAAGAATTTACGTTTTAACAATGTCTCAACACAGCTAATCTACGTTGGAGAGATGTACTTTATGGTCTTTGGTGTGGGAGACTTATCATACCTCACCCATATAGTTTGGAAAGCTGAAAAGAATAAATTAGATATTCTCCAAGCTGACAGATTCCACTAAATTACGAGTCGTGATCAAATGGTCAGCAGGGATGACAATATCACAACACCTGAGTAGTTAACAGCTTGCTAGTACACCATGCCTCATCTACTTTCATATTCAGGAGTGATGTGCCGCCCACGACATAAGCTTCTCTCTTTAAGTAGCTGCATCTAAGCCTGAGAAGTTTGTCACCAACAGAAATACAGTTAAAATACGTTCATAAAATTCACAGCCAGCGCTGTTTTACTTAGATAATGTCAGTAGCATATTACGAGAATTAGTGACGCTTACTGTGAAATCACGTTGAAGCGACACTTGACACATGTCTGTCTGGACCAGCCTCCGAGAACCCCATCTCTACTAACAATGGCGTGTCGCCCCATTGCTCTCCATACTTGGTAGTAGTCATGTCAGACGCTACTGTTTACCAAATGTTGACTCTTATTGTAATTACATCATTCTCTACGTTTCAGCGACATAGCGACAAACT
Organism: Schistocerca piceifrons; assembly: GCF_021461385.2. Taxonomy (NCBI): domain Eukaryota; kingdom Metazoa; phylum Arthropoda; class Insecta; order Orthoptera; family Acrididae; genus Schistocerca; species Schistocerca piceifrons. Next base: position 564,532,806 of record NC_060144.1, read on the forward strand.
CTAAACGTTACATTAATAAATAATAAAGGACTGTAAGGTAGACTATTTTTACCTTGAGCTGGGTCCGCTGATGAATTCGTCTATGGAAGGGGTGCCTGCCCCTGGAAACTATGCCTTAACTTTTACTTTGGAGGTTTTTTTTTTCCAGTTTACCTGCATCCTGCGCCTCCCCTCTTCAGACCCTACTGGCTGAGCCCGCCATACCTGGCCTCCTCCAGCTCCAGCCACAGCAGCGTATATTCTGCTAGGTTCTGTGAATTTAAACTCAGACGCCTCCACTACGTCTACTCCGACAGCTAAGCTGTTTTCACCATTCTTAGTGTAATAAAATACTGCATCAATTAACATGTATTACAGCTAATTATTTTTCTTAATTGTTATGCTTCATTGTTTATTTCCTTTAATTATCAACTTGTACTGACACAGAGTTATGGCAGCACACTACCACTTCTCAAGTGGTGCATGTTCAAGGTTCACTTGAAATTTCTCAGATTTAAGATGCCCTCTTTATAAAGTGAGTAAAGCCCCAAACAAAATATTTTATTACACAGTCTAACTATCTTCAGGTACAATTCGTCACAGACGCGCATACTTCACACAATGAACTTTTTTTGACATCCGAAATGATTTGCCAATGAGCTCTGATTAACTTTCTCATTATTCCCAAAAAAACCTCTAGATTTCACCTAATCAGCGGGATACAAGTATCAGATCGTGAATGCGGCTTTAAATTTGTAACACTTGGATGCTGTGAATTGGTAATGTAACATTACCTCAAACACTATCACGATGATGAAGCAGCTGCCGCTCCGAAGTCCTTGAGAAGGACTTACCTTTCGTGATCTGAAAACAATTTGCTAAGATAACAGAAAGTCTCTACTGTCACACAATGTGTACAACATAAAACTTGTTATCATCAAATTAATGAGTGAGCTGAAGGTGCAAAACTGTCTCTTATCCAAGGCACTAATGCAAGTCCTCATGATCACTCTACTACAATACTGAAGAATTACAGCTGATTTAAATAAATTGGTGAAGGTATGAAATAGAGATAATTCTCTTTAAGCCTTTTATAATACTGGATCCCAAGAACATAAATACTTTGCATAGATCAATAAGATTAACTTCATATGACTCACAGAATGCCATTGGCCCAGTCTTACAGAGACATGCTGTATAACATAGATTTGAAAAACAAGTAAGATACAGAAGCCTTTTGGCGAACGTACTGGCTTACTAAACCCTATCACAAATCAAATACAGTGTGAAAAGGAAAGGAATATGCCCCCACATTAATTTTAACAGCACACCCCACTTTCTTGTTCTGTCGTCCTCAGTCCTTAGGAAATCTCAGTGGTCCTACATGGTTTGTGAATCATATGACTTTAGAAAGATATTAATTTGCATACAGAGTAGATGCATCGAAAGAGATGAGTATAACTACATTTCTAATTTCAGCAGTACAATTTCACTGCTCTTTCTGTTTCCCAGGATGACACAATGGAGTCGCATACACTAGCATATACACTGAAGCGCCTGATGTATGCCTGCGTAATTAGATGCAGAGATATGTAAACAGGCAAAATACGCCGCTGCTGTCGGCAATGCCAATATAAGACAAAAGTGTCTGGCACAGTTGTTAGATCGATTACTGCTGCTAAAATGTCAGGTTATCAAGATTTAAGTGAGTTTGAACGTGATGCTACAGTCGGTGCACCAGTGATTGGAGACAGCATGTCCGAGGTAGCGATGAAGTACGACCATTTCACGAGTGTACCGTGAATATCAGGAATCCGGTAAAATATCAAATCTCCGACATAACAAACACTTCTGTAGCAATCTAGTAATAACATTAGCCGTACTCTCATTCAAAACAGACCTCAACTCAAATTACAACTTAGACCTCATGAGAAATTTAAGAGTGTGGTTCGAATTCTTACCTTAAATCCCACATTTATCAAATCATAGCTCCAACGTCGACCCATTACACTTCAGCAACGTTCTACGACAATCCAAATTCATTACTCCTTGGTGTGTAGGCTAAAAGACAACTTCTAATATAGTATCAGTTGCCTGTCTTGGCAGCAAAGCTCTTATCCTGACACAAAAATTCAGCACTCAGCTGTCTCTTCATCTCAACACTGTTTCCAAGAATTGCTTCTTTCATCTTAAGCCACTGAAAAGGAAGAACAGGCCAAGAACACACAACTTCAAGACATGTTGACATAATGAACAATGCATAAAATGTGCAGCGACCAGTCAATGACTGTACACCGCACGTGGTCGAAAGGATATTGAGTGGAGGTCATTCTACGCATGTCATTTGCACGGCAAAAACCTCATTTCGAGTAACTGAATTAACTAATCTATACTTCTTACTACAGTTGCTATCGTAGTAGACTGTGAGCCAAAACATTATGACTTCCTACTCATCGGCGTGTTGGCCCATCTCTGGAGCTCAATACATCAGCTATTTTGAGTGGCATGGATTCGTCAGGTCCTTCTTAGGTTTCTGGAGGTGGCACCAGATGTGCGTGCAGTCCCAGTGAATTGTGGGCAGGTGGTTCCTGGGCACAGAGCTGGCCTCCAATAGCGTCCCAGACATGTTGCATGGATTCACATGAGGGGACTCTGGTGGCCAAGACACCAACGTTAGTTCATTATCATACTCCTCAAACCACTGTAATACGATTGTGCCCTTGTCACATGGGTAGTCATGTGCCTTCGATTATTCCTACAGGTGCCATGGGAGCCCAGATGACTGGTCACCATAACATAATACCGCCCCCACCAATCTGCGTCCAAGGCACTGCGCATGTGTCGAGCGGCCGTTTTCCTGAATGACGGAGTATCTGGACACGACCATCCACCTGGTGTAGCAGGAAATGTGATTTGTTCGATCAGGTGACGCTTACCCATTGATCCACAGTAATCAATGATCACGTGCCTTGTGCAGTCGTAGTTGACGACGTCGTTGGATCAGCATGGGAACACATAAGGGTCGGCCGCTGAACGCTGTGCTCGGCGTTGTTCCCTGTAGTCAGGTCTGCCACAGATCCTGTCCTCCTCCGACATATACGTTCTGTGATCAGTCGTTGATGTCCATCATCTCGTCGCCTAGTCGTAATTTCGCCGTCCTTCAGCCACGCCATAGATGCTACGGCCAGTAGCACGAAAATACCCAGGTCATGCAGTACTAGCTGGAGGAGAATATAGACTGGGCTTTCTATGTATTCACTGCAGAGGGTACAGATAGACAATCGTACGAAATACTATTGAAAACATTTTCTGAAAACTGTCCTGAGCACCTAGGTCGGCAGCCCTCAGGCAATGGACCTTGCAGCACTGGATCTTCTAGCTATGGATCTTACCGATAATGTCAGTTTAGAAACGGGGATTAGTGATCAAGATGTAATTATAGAAACTACGGTTACGAACGTTAATAAATCAGACAAGAAGTCTAGAAGCGTGTTTCTGCTAGAGATAGCAAATAAGCAGTTGTTAGCATCTCACTTACCCGGTGAACTGACGTCACCCAGTCCCAGTAAGATGGAGCAGAGGGATTAAGGGCAAAGTTCAAGCACATTGTAAATCGTGGTCTGCAGAGATACGTGCCTAGTAGGGGAAAGTAGCCTATATCGCACCGGCTCTCAAATCACACCACCACGTTTTTGGATTTACCGGCCATATTTACGCACCACCTAGCGGGAAGTAGTTTTAACTAGGGAACACTCCAATGATGCTACAATAGTTTGGTTTCAGTAGCTGCGGTAGTTTGTGTTTTATTTGGCTTACAAGAAAAGTGACGATTTGCATGTAACATTAGTGTACTTTTCGTAAGGAGCCTGCTATTAAGGTACGAAACATAATTTCATTCATATCTATCACATATAATTAAAATATATTTAAGTACTCTTTGACACTGTTATAATTGTCATTCAATCAATTGTTTAGCTTACAGCATGAGAAACTCACAAAATGGCGTGGTTGCCGAAATCGCACCACTGCTGAGTTGCCTAAATAGCACCAGTGCGATTTAGGAGCCGGCCGAAGTGGCCGTGCGGTTAAAGGCGCTGCAGTCTGGAACCGCAAGACCGCTACGGTCGCAGGTTCGAATCCTGCCTCGGGCATGGATGTTTGTGATGTCCTTAGGTTAGTTAGGTTTAACTAGTTCTAAGTTCTAGGGGACTAATGACCTCAGCAGTTGAGTCCCATAGTGCTCAGAGCCATTTGAACCATTTTTTGCGATTTAGGAATATTTACTGGTGCGATTTAAGAACCTTAGTAATGAAAGTCTTTTACACTTATTCTTTTAATACATTTATGGTGTGTTGACTTTCGCTCTAGTTTTTTTTACGTGTTTCTTGTAAGACAATGTTCGATCTAACGTGACTCCAAGATAAACTGGGTTTGGGCAGTGTTGAAGTTTAACTGAGTTCCATTCCAATTGTAATTCCCTGTTTGCTTCCTTGCTTCAACACACGGAACGGCATAATCCGTAAACTTACCAACTCACACTGGGGAGCAAACCCTGAAATTCTACGTGCATCATCTCTGGCATTGTGCTTTGCTCCAGCTGAATATGCATGCCCCGTCTGGAGAAGATCGACACATGCTCAGAAGCTAGACGCAGCACTGAATGCCTCATGTCGATTAATCACGGGATGCCTGAAGCCTACAAACCGTGATCTCCTTTATATGTGTTCTGGAATAGCCCCCCCCCCCCCCCCCCCCACAGATCAGACGGCAAACGTTGGCGATGGTCGAACGAAGCAGGCAGTGCGAAGATAGAAGACATCCCCTGTACGCACATCAGCCAGCGGAGGCAAGACTTAAATCTAGGAAAGACTTCATAAAAGTTGAACGTCCACTAACCGAAAGTCAGTCTACAACTAGAGAATCAATGTGGAAACAGAAATTGGATAAAGGCAGTCTGAAAAGTTGGAACATTAAAGAAAAACTTCCTGCTGGATCACAATTGGAATGGAGAATCTGGGAGAGCCTAAATAGACTTAGATGTCAAATGGGAAGATCACAGGATAACCTGATCAAGTGGGGATACGCCGAAGAAGAGCCCTGCCAATGTGGAGGAAAACAAACCATGACACACCTGCTGACCCGTCCATCTTTGCTGGCCCCATGCACTTTCCAAGACCTGTGGTTGGCCAACGACGCTGCAGTGAAGTGTGCCGAACACTGGAGAGAGATATGAGCCTTGCTCTAGACAATAATGACGACTTACAATATGTGAAGCTCATGAATGTATATATGAATGAATAACTATCATTTACTTGTATTTGTAATCTAGTATATATAGCGTATTAATTAATTACAGATGTAGCTCAGACACGATTAAAATAAATAAATAAACAAATAAATACATTTATGGTGTCTAATATTCCCAAGCTAAGAAAAATAATTTCGCGGTGATCGTGAAAGTTGACGTTTCGTAACAGGTATTATTCTTTCCACGTCTTCATTGCAGATTTCCATTACGATGGCTAGGAGGAAATATGGGAAGTGGTCTCCAGAAAGTATGACATGTGCACTGGAGGATTTTAAAGAAGGGGAAATAAAATTGAACGAATGTTGCAGAAAATATAAAATACCAAAGAAAACCTTTTTAAAACATATTCGAGGTGAAGTTTTACGGGGAGTCAACCGCGGCAACGATGGGGCAGTGAATGGGAGACAGCGTTACCACTTTCAGCTGAAGAAGAACATGTTAATGTAATTTTAGAGTTCGAAGAGAACCTGGAGGCTAATCCCCATCTTGACAATCCATTCAGTAAAGGGAAAAAAATGGCTGGTAAGAAATGGTACTACGCTTTTGTGAAACGTCATCCGACACTAACTTTACGACAGCCTGAAAATGTACCTATTGCTAGGGCTAGAGGTTTTAATAAGGAAAATGTTAACAAGTTTTTTGTTATTCTGGAAAAAATTGTAGACGAGCATAAACTAAATGCGCTGACCATTTTCGAAGTTTACGAATCGGGTTTCTCAACTGTACAAAAGAAATCTCCTGAGATATTGGCACAGAAGGGGAAAAATCAAGTGGGTAGTGTTTCTAGTGCCGAAAGAGGAACTAACACTAAAATTGTCTGCTGTAAGAGTGCTAGTTGCCCGCAGCTCGTGGTCGTGCGGTAGCGTTCTCGCTTCCCGCGCCCGGGTTCGATTCCCGGCGGGGTCATGGATTTTCTCTCCCTCGTGATGACTGGGTGTTGTGTGATGTCCTTAGGTTAGTTAGGTTTTACTAGTTCTAAGTTCTAGGGGACTGATGACCATAGATGTTAAGTCCCATAGTGCTCAGAGCCAAGAGTGCTAGCGGTAATTATGTGGCCCCTATGACAATATTTACGAGGTTTAGGATGCTTCCTTCCCTGAAAAATGGTGCTCTACCAGGAGCTCTTGTGGAAATTTCAGACACTGGTTATATTAATAGTGGGCTCTTCATTGAATGGCTGGAGCATTTTATTGCTTGTGTTAAGCCATCGGCAGAGAGAAAAGTTCTTCTTGTGTTGGAAGGACACTCGACACACTCCAAGAATCTTGAAGCTGTTAAACTTGCAAGGTCGCATGGTGTTTTTTAACTTCCGGGGCACACTACACACCGGTTGCAGTTTAACTTCCGGGGCACACTACAAACCGGTTGCAGTCCGTCAATGTGGCAATATTCAAGCCGTTGCAAACCTATTATGATGAAGCACTGTGCAAATGGCTACGAGCTAATGAGCCTCCTGCGACTCAGTTAGAGGTTTGTTCTTCGCTTTCCGAGACGTACAGCCTAGCAGCGACCTTGAGCAATGCAGTGAATTTTTTCAGAGCCACTGGAATCTGGCCCGTAGACAGAAATGTCTTTTTCGATGCTGACTTTGTTCCAAGCATTACCCATTCACAGAAAAGCAACACAAATCAAACTGAAAAGACGCCAATGTGCCTACCTGTTCCCAATGACAGTGCTGAGATTGGGTGTCAAGAAGCTGAAGAAGGCCTCTCCAACGGAGCAAATACAAAGATATCGCAACCACTTCAGATTAGCCCTTCCAGAAGTCTTACTGTGACCGTCCATGAAATAAGTCCTTTGCTAAAACCGGTTACCAAACACGGAGAAAGACTAAAGAAAACTGCTCAGAAAGCTGAACTGTTGACTTCAAGCCCATATAAGAATACATTGCAAGATATTAGGGACAAAAAAACACCTCATGTTGCAAAGAAAGTGTTGAAATCAACTGATGGACTTGGACCCTCAAAAGGAAGAAGCAGAGAAGCGACGACAATATCACTGGTTCATCGTCATTATCTCTCGAAAATGTTCAGGTTGAAATTGATGTAGATGACTGATTTTGCTTCGTTTGTGAAAAGAGCGTGGTGGAGGATATGGTGCAATGCTCATGAAACCTGTGCTGGCGTTTTAAAACATGAAATGACCTTTGAGAGTGAGTTTTGTACAACCGCATAATAGTAGGAATGGTACAATTTTGGCACCCTGTGGTGCAATTTAGGAAACCAGTAGTCTGAATGTCACCGTTTGCAGAGTTTTTCAAAATAGTAAAAAATAAGTAGTGTATATTGTGGCAAAATTTCTTTTAAATGATTTTTGTACCCAAAACACAAATGTTCATTTCTATATATTTATTTAACTGAAATAGAACATTTTAAGGCTTCTACAGCAGTTCTTCTGAAACGTGGTGCGATTTAGGCTACTTTACCCTAAGTGCGTAAAGGATGGAAAAGACACACCATGATTAAATAACGAAATTCGTAAAATGTTGAAGAATGGGAGGCTGTTGCACTCTCGGTTCAAAAGAGAACGCGCAAATGACAATACACAAAGGTTAGTACAGATCAGTGCGTCTGTGAAAAGATCTGTCACATCTTCGTAAAAAATCTGGCAGAGAACCCAAGAAAATTCTGGTCCTATGGAAAATCGCTAAGCGTGTCTAAAGCTTACATTTTGTCTCTTGTTGACCAGTCTGGTTGTAACCTCCCCCTCACTCATCGACCTTAATGACAGTAAAAATTAAACCGCGTGTACCTAATGGAAATTTGGTAAAAGCAATCGTCACCGAAGTTAATCTGTCGGTAAAGAGGGAGGAAAGGGTTACATCTAAATGAAAGGAAAAATGCAAATGAAATTGGTGGAAATTAATTTTGAGAAAAGGGTAAAATTAATAAAGAAAGTAAATGTGCGGTCGTCATGTTAACAATTAATTGGCGTTAATTAGATATTTGAGATTTGGGGAAAATTACGGTCGCCAGTCCTATGGACAACTACTATAATAACTGAAAAAGAAAGGTTATTGCACATATAATTAGCACTAAAAGCGTGGCAACTGAAGGTTGACAAGTGTTGTGTGAAAACTGAGTTTGTCAGAAGTAATAAATTTCGCTACACTCTGACTTAATTTAGCAAAAGAATTAATAGAAGCGGAAAATTGAAAGTTAATTTAATGACTGAAATTAAGAGTGAACTTTGTTTGTGAGGCACTAGGAAATTAATGAAAATACAGTTAGTCTTGGGCTATCTCAACATTCATCTCAAAAGCAACTTGAATCTATGCAATTTAGAAATAAGAGATTTAACTTTGAACTTGAATTAAATGATTCTGAACAATTAACAATAGTAAAATTCAATACGTACCAAGCTTATTTATTTCGAGTCAAAAACATTACAACAATATTTACAATATATACAATATAACAAATCAGGTCAAATCATAAAAGAACAAACTAAACGGTATTAGCCCAAAATTGTGCAACGGCAGCAGCATTGTCTGAAACATCAACAAGCTCTTGTGTGGAACATGATACAGGACATCTAGGACAGTTAATTAAATGTTTGGTTGTCTGTTCTTCTCCGCAGTCACACAAGGTGGAAGATTCCTTCATGAAGCCCCATTTAAACAGATTGTCCTTAGTTCGTCCGACGCCACTCCTGAGCCGATTTAGAGACTTCCACACTGTCCAGACTTGATTTCCACCAGGAGGAAGGGTCTCAGAAGGAGTCATCCAATCGTTACTGTCAGATTTTGCTGTCCACTGAGATAGTCTGGCTGCTCCAGTCCGACCGGTGAGGGGTGTAGTAGTTCTCATGAAGCTCCTCCTAGATTTGAGTCTACTAATTGGTAGCTGGTATCCATGTAGCAGGTGATCGGTGTTATGATCTGCTTTATGTCTCTCAAGTTTGGCTGCGACTTCACGCCTTATGTCTGGAGGAGCAATACCTGCTAGTTTATGGAGTTTATCAATAGGTGTAGCTTTGAGGCATCCCGTTACTGTCCTGCAGGTTTCGTTCAGGGCCACATCAACCTGCTTTGCATGAGATGACTTGTACCATACAGGACATGCGTATTCAGCTGCGGAATAACACAAGGCCAAGGCTGATGTTCTTAGTAGTTTGGGATCTGCACCCCAAACGCTGCCAGTGAGCTTCCGCAGGATGTTGTTACGAGCAGCAACTTTCTGCTTGGTGTTAGTGCAGTGTTTTCTGTAGGTCAACGTTCGATCTAAGGTGACACCCAGATATTTGGGGTAGAAACAATGTTCAAGCTCTTGATCTTCCCAAAACACTGTAAGTTTTCTATAGGCCTCTCGATTGCGTAGGTGGAAAGCACAAACTTGAGTTTTAGCAGGGTTCGGTCTTAAGTTATTGACTCTGTAGTACTCAGATAGGTCCTTGAGAGCAACAGTAAGCTGGTTTTCTACTGTGTCAAAATCTCTGGCTTGTGTGACTAAGGCAAGATCATCTGCATAGATGAAACTCTTTGTAAGAGAAGGTTGAGGCTGGTCATTTGTAAATATGTTGAACAATATGGGGGAAAGGACACTACCCTGAGGCAAGCCATTCCTTTGACTTCTCCATCTACTACGTACCAAGCTGAGCTGCAGTCACAGGTAAGCTAAAATATGGTAACAAAACTCGCACTCTTAATTTGTGCTTGTGTAATCTAAATATAATTCTGTTTGGTTATGGTATGAATACTTTAACTGAACTTTGAAATTAAAGCAGTGAAATGGAATGATATTACTTTAATGCTGGCGTTTGATTTCAACGACACTCGGGTCCATTTTGGAAAAGGAAGGGACCTGCTTGGTAATGCAATTGGGACAATGAGCATAAAGGTTCATGCTAAGTTGCTGTATTTTAGTGATGCAAATGGAACCGTTTGAAAAGCTGAGGTCTGCCATACAGTTCTAAAACTTTACGTGCTTTCAGTTTTCCTTGTTGGTTGATTGAACGTTTGAAGTCGTCGACAGAGGAGGTGGAGACACTTATTGTCGGCCGCCACTGTTGCAGAAGCTGGATGTTGACACGCCTTCTTCTCGACACGATCACCAGGCGAAACGGGCTCTTGATGTGTGCCAGCTAATGTTTCCCGTCCGCGACATCGTGCCAGAAACTATGATAGCAAGTCGAGCGCAATTACATGCTGCCAAACCCCGAAAGCGCGGCAACTCGCGGGAGCGTCACTCGAGACACCTGCTCCACCGCCCTACTCCAGCCAGACTCTGCTCTGCCAGCGCTCCACGCGGCAGAGTTAACACTACCCAAGATCCTAAACACTTTGGTTCTCCACACGACCTATCGATGTAATCGTTCGATAGCGTAGTTTTCCCTAGGCAAGACCCAGCGTAAAAATACAAATAATATTTACAAAACAAACCAGTTATACATCGACATAAATGCATATATATATATATATATATATATATATATATATATATATATATACAAATTGTAAAACAATTACAATATATAAAGACACAGAAATGTCATATTTTCAGGTAACAAAATAAGGAAAAAATTTATAGTACAATAGATGGAAATAGGAGAAGATGCATTTCTGGCGTTACAAAAAATGGCTCTGAGCAACTTCTGAGGTCATCAGTCCCCTATAACTTAGAACTACTTAAACCTAACTAACATAAGGACATCACACACATCCATGCGCGAGGCAGAATTCGAACCTGCGACTGTAGCGGTCGCGCGTTTCCAGACTGTAGCGCCTAGAACCGCTCGGCCACTCTGGCCGGCCCGGCGTTACATGGTGTCGCAGTTGAAGATAGCAAAATGAAAGCCAAAGTTTTAAATTTCGTGTGCAAGAAATCGTTTACGCAGTAGAACCGCACAAACGTTCCGTCATTTGACCATCGTATAGACTTCGGTATGGACAACTTAGTAATAAGCATCCCTGGCGTAGAGAAACCACTGAAAGATCTGAAAGCAAATAAGTCACCAGGTCCGGATGGAATCCCATTTCGGTTTTACAAAGAGTACTCTACGGGATTGGCCCCTTACCAAGCTTGCATTTATCGTGAATCTCTCGCCCAGCACTAACTCCCAATTGATCGGAAGAAAGCGCAGGTGATTCCTGTATATAAGAAGGGTACAAGAACAGCAAAAATTACATACTAATATCGCTAACCTTGGTTTGCTGCAGATTCCTTGAACATAGTCTCAGTTCGAAAATAATACATTTTCTTGAGAATTAAAAGTTTATGTCCGCGAATCACCATGATTTTAGAAAGCATCACTCGTGCGAAACTCAGCTTGGCCTTTCCTCACATGGTATACTGAGAACTATGGATGAAGGGCAACATGGAACCCAGTACGCAGTCCTCGTCGGCGAGTGTTTATCAGAGACAAATAGTATCGTCAGGAGTACTCCAGGGAAGTGTGACAGGGCCGATTTTGTTCTCTGTACACATAAATGATTTCTCGGACGTGGTGGGCAGATATCTGCGGCTGTTTGCTGATGATGCCGTGGTATACGATAGTGTGTCGAAGTTGAATGACTTTAGGAAGATACAAGATGACGTAGACAAAATTTCTAGTTGGTGTAATGAATGGCAGCTAGCCCTAAATATGAGAACAAGTAAGTTAATGCGAATGAGTAGGGAAAACAAACATGTACTGTACGGATACAGCATTCGTAGTGTAATGCTTGAGAGAGTGACATCGTTTGAATATGCGGGCGTAACGTTGCAGACCGCTATGAAATGGAAAGAGCCTGTGAGAACTGTGGTAGGGAAGGCAAATGGTCGACTTCGATTTATTGGGAGAAATTTAGGAAAGTGTGGTTCATCTTTAAAGAAGACCGATTATAGGTCGCTGGTGTGACCTATTGTTGAATACTGATTGGCTGTTTGGAATCCAACTTCTGAAGGTGATTACCGAATGATTCTACTGTCGCGAACATACATTGCGCGTAAGGGCGACGAATATAAGGTACGAGAAATTATGGCTCATATGGAGGCATATAGACTGTCGTTTTCCCCTCGCTCTGTTTGCGAGTGGAACAGGAAAGGAAAGGACTAGTAGTTGTACAAGTTACCCTCCGCCAGGCACCGTAACGCGGCTGCCTAGATGTACATGCAGATGTGGATGCTCACGCGTCAAGCACTCGAACAATCGACCGATTTCGCCGTCTCAGAAACACTCATTCCCAGATAGCGGACCACAACAATATTTCCTGCGCCGAAGTCGCTTATGGCAGTGGATTCCCTATTTGTGAGCCATATCGTCGCGAGAATGATTCTCCGTTAGTGTCTGCTCCGCTTATACACTTTCGTTGCCGCCTGGAGCGTCCACAAAGCCACTACTCTGCATTTTGTCTCGCGGTGGACAGTGTTTCCAATATTTTGCCTCGTCAGCGTATAACTACTTTGGAAAAATAATTAAGACCCTTAGACGAACGTTTACCGTTTGTGCCTTAACTGTAGAATGCGACCCAGATCTTCGACAAATTCAAAAATGTTCAAATGTATGTGAAATCTTATGGGACTTAACTGCTAAGGTCATCAGTCCCTAAGCTTACACACTACTTAACCTAAACTATCCTAAGGACTAACACACACACCCACGCCCGAGGGAGGTCTCCAACCTCCACCGGGACCAGCCGCACAGTCTCAACAGCTTCAGTGTACAGAATGAGATTTTCGCTCTGCAGCGGAGTGTGTGCGGATATGAAACTTGCTGGCAGATTGAAACTGTGTGCCGGACCGAGACTCGAACTCGTGACCTATGCCTTTCCGGGCAAGTGCTCTACCATCTGAGCTACCCAAGCACGACTCACGTCCCGTCCTCACAGCTTCACTTCTGCCACTACCTCGTCTCCTACCTTCCAAACTTTACAGAAGCTCATGCTGGAAACATCCCCCAGGCTGTGGCTAAGCCATGTCTCCGCAATATCCTTTCTTCCAGGAGTGCTAGTTCTGCAAGGTTCGCAGGAGAGCTTCTGTAAAGTTTGGAAGGTAGGAGACGAGGTACTGGCAGAAGCGAAGCTGTGAGGACGGGGCGTGAGTCGTGCTTGGGTAGCTCAGATGGTAGAGCACTTGCCCGCGAAAGGCAAAGGTCCCGAGTTCGAGTCTCGGTCCGGCACACAGTTTTAATCTGCCATCTGCCAGGAAGTTTCAACTTCAGTGTAGTAATCAGCAGTCCGGAATTACACATTCGCAATGACTTCCCTCGCCTGTCGCCAGCAGAGCGGAATCTGGCGCGGAGCAGCAGACTTGGCTGCTGTGCCGATTCCGGCGGTGCAGTCGGGACGATGATACCGCCGAAATGCGGCGCGCCGGTAACGAGGTTAATTACGAGAGATCACGCGAGCGCCGTTCCCCATTCTAGGCGAGTCTAGCGCGGGAACGGACGCCACCGTGAAAGTTCGTGGTGGTGGTGGTGGGCCCTCCGTACCGTCTCTGGCCGAGAAGTCCTGAGCTGACCCACTTTCACATTTTGCTCCTGCTCTTGTTATTGTGGTCTTAAGTCCGAAGACAATGCAGCGCTCCAAGGTAGTCTATACTAGGCAAGCCTCTTCATCTCTGAATAACTACTGCAATCTACATCCCTTTGAAGCTGCTTATTGGGAAACGTATCCTTTCGAGCCGTTCCACTGGTTCTGTTGAGATGACTTCGGTTTCCTGATATTTGTTGGCACCTCTAATTTCTCGGTGGACCTGTGCTTCAAACAGGGGACAAAGATGAACAGCAAAGTGCTTCATTCGACACCCACAGCGTCATTTCAGTAAAAGGTAACTTTTCCATTTGTATTTTACTTTACACGCACTTACATCTGTATTAAGTTTTTTGCAATGCTATTACTACACTACTGGCCATTAAAATTGCTACACCACGAAGACGACGTGCTACAGACGTGAAATTTAACCGACAGGAAGAAGATGCTGTGATATGCAAATGATTAGATTTCAAGAGCATTTGCACAAGGTTGGCGCCGGCGGCGACACCTACAACGTGCTCACATGAGTAGAGTTTCCAACCGATTTCTCATACACAATCAGCGGTTGACCGGCGTTGCCTGGTGAAACGTTGTTGTGATGCCTCGTGTAAGGAGGAGAAATGCGTACCATCACGTTTCCGACTTTGATAAAGGTCGGATTGCAGCCTATCGCGATTGCGTTTTATCTTATCGCGACATTGCTGTTCGCGTTGGTCGAGATCCAATGACTGTTAGCAGAATATGGAATCGGTGGGTTCAGGAGGGTAATACGGAACGCCGTGCTGGATCCCAACGGCCTCGTGTCACTAGCTGTCGAGATGACAGGCATCTTATCCGCATGGCTGTAACGGATCGTGCAGCCACGTCTCGATCCCTGAATCAACAGATGGGGACGTTTGCAAGACAACAACCATCTGCACCAACAGTTCGACGACGTTTGCAGCAGCATGGAGTACTAGCTCGGAGACCATGGCTGCGGTTACCCTTGACGCTGTAGCACAGATAGGAGCGCCTGCGATGGTGCACTCAAGGACGAACCTGGGTGCACGAATGGCAAAACGTCATTTTTTGGGATGAATCCAGGTTCTGTTTACAGCATCATTATGGTCGCATCCGTGTTTGGCGACATCGCGGTGAACGCGCATTGGAAGTGTGTATTCGTCATCGCCATACTGGCGTATCACCAGGCGTGATGGTATGGGGTGGCATTGGTTACTCGTCTTGGTCACCGCTTCTTCGCATTGACGGCACTTTGAACAGTGGACGTTACGTTTCAGATGTGTTACGACCCGTGGCTCTACCCTTCATTCGATCCCTGGGAAACCCTATATTTCAGCAGGATAATGCACGACCGCATGTTGCAGGTCCTGTACTGGCCTTTCTGGATACAGAAAATGTTCGACAGCTGCCCTGGCCACCACATTCTCCAGATCTGACACCAATTGAAAACGTCTGGTCAATGGTGGCCGAGTAACTGGCTCGTCACAATACGCCAGTCACTACTCTTGATGAACTGTGGTATCGTGTTGAAGCTGCCTGGGCAGCTGTACCTGTACACGCCATCCGAGCTCTGTTTCACTCAATGCCCAGGCGTATCAAAGCCGTTATTACGGCAAGAGGTGGATGTTCTGGGTACTGATTTCTCAGGATCTATGCACCGAAATTGCGTGAAAATGTAATCACATGTCAGTTCTAGTATAATATATTGTCCAATGAATACCCGTTTATCATCTGCATTTGTTCTTTGTGTAGGAATTTTAATGGCCAGTAGTGTATGTCTATTATGTATCCAAGCTATATTTCGCTGCTTCTTTTCCTACTCCTTGCCTTGTCCGATAGAGAGAGTGTGTTAATGTCTGCGTATGATGCTTTGAAATGTTGTGGTTCGCAGGGACGTGTCCTTTGGATGATAATGGGAGTTTAGCCAGCTTTTGTGTAGAGTTTCAGCAGAGCGAAGCTTGGTCACTAAACATCGGTGCCCACTGGTCAGCAGCAATTTCGCATGTTGAGGTAACTGTCTGGCCGTTTCCGGTGCTACCTGCGGACCCCAGTCCAGTAGCTCGGCGGCCCACTGTGCTCTGCTGCCTTGGGAAGTGAGGACGTTGCTCCAGGTCGTCTCCACTAATATAAGTTGGCAACTTGCAACGTGTATGACTTAGTTTTCTTTGAGGCTTTTAGGTATGACAACTGCAAATCATACTTTTTATTTGAGTTTGGTACTGGTATCATCTTCACTAATATTCCAAAGGTTTTCAGAAACGACCACAATCATTCCCCTTGTTAAATAGACATATTTCAGTAAATCATGACCGGTTTCGAGCTGCCTAGCAGCTCATCTTCAGACGATACATACATACATTCAGTGCTTTTTCGTTGTAGCTTTGTGACGCTTGTTGTGTACTTGTGACAGGACAGAAAACGACAGAAAGTAAGCGATACCTGTGGTACAGTTTCACGAAACATTCACAACATAAGTTGTACTCAAAGATGTTACTTAAAGTTAATAGTTCAGCTGGGATAAAACAAAAATATAACTGTTTCTCTAATACATTAATAGGTCACATTGAAAACTGCTGCCCTAAGAAAGTAATCAAAGCAAATAGATTAAATGTTTCAAAACCTTGGATTACAAATGGAATAAAAGTATCTTGCAACAAAAAAATAAGGCTGTACTTAATGTCAAGGAAAAACGATGACTACAGAGCTAAATCACATTAAAAATCATATTGTAAAATTCTAAACAAAGTAATCACAAACCTCAAAATGTATTTATTTTAAAGAAGAAGTAAATGCTGCTAATAACAAGATAAAAACTGTATGGAACATAGTAAAAAGTGAAACAGGAAAAAATAATCATACAAATGACGAAATTATGTAAAATGTATATAATGAGTTGATTAGAGATACCTGCAAAATTGCAGAGACTTTCCACAACTTTTCCCTTTCAGTAGAAGACAACTTAGGTTTGCATAGTTCCTCAGAAGACAGCTTAAAATGTTTAAGAAATGCATTTCTGGAGAAGTTTGACGAAATTCAACTATATTCTACCTCACTGAAAGAGATTTCTAATTTTATTAGCTCTCTTAAAAACAAATGTTCCAAAGGTTATGATGAAATCACCACTACCATGTCCGCCCCAGTAGCTGAGTGGTCAGCGTGACGGATTGCCGTCCTCTGGGCCCGGGTTCGATTCCCGGCTGGGTCGGAGATTTTCTCCGCTCAGGGACTGGGTGTTGTGTTGTGTTCATCATCATTTCATCCCCATCCGGCGTGCAGGTCGCCCAATGTGGCGCCGAATGTAATAAGACTTGCGATATGGCGGTCGGACCTGCCCCGCGAGGGGCCTCCCGGCCAATGACGCCAAACGCTCATTTCCATTTACCACTACCATGATTAAATGTTGCTCCTCAGAACTTTGTGAGATACTGAGTTACTTATGTAATGACTTCACAGTGGTACTTTTCCAGATGGGATAAAAAATATGCTATTGTCAAACTGTTACACAAAAAAGGAGACAAATTATCTGTGGAAAACTTCTGTCCCATTTCATTATCGGCAATATTTTCAAAAGTGTTTGAAACACTTAGTACAGCAAAATATTCTCATTCGCAATCAGTATGGATTTCAGAAAGGATTGTCAACTGATCAAGCTATATTCACTTTTACAGATGATACATTAGAATCAATAAATCAAAAGTTATTACCACTTGGAATATTATGTGATCTGGATAAAGCTTTTGATTGTGTTAGTACAAAAGTTAAAATATTATGGAATAACAAGAGTAGCAGGCTCATGGTTCTCAGCCTATCTTTTTAATAGAAAACAGTGTGTGTCTGTATCAGGCTTACCACATAACAATAGTCATTCAAAATTTGAAAACATCAGACAAGGGGTGCCCCAGGGCTCTATTTTAGGTCCCTTGTTGTTCCTATTATACATTAATGACCTTCCACATCCAGTGTCACAAAATGAAAATTTTGTCTTATTTGCAGATGATACAAGTAGTGGTATAAAAAACAATACCCACGGCCTCACTGAGCAATCAGCTAATGAAATATTTGTAAGTATTAATGGGTGGTTCACAGCAAATGGATTGTCACTGAATTCTGATAAGACCCAGTACATACAGTTTAGTACCTCACAAAGAATATCTGACCCTATAAGTATAATGTATTCAAACAATGAAATTAAAGCTGTAGACAGTGTCAAATTTTTAGGGCTACAAATTGACCACAACCTAAATTGGAAAACTCACACTCTAGACTTAATGAAACGCTTTAGTTCAGCTACATCTGCAGTATGCTCGATAATAGAAATAGGTGATTTAAAAATGAAGAAGTTAGTTTATTTGGCCTTTCTTCCATTCACTAACGAGTTATGGAATCATCTCACAAAGAGAACATTTTCAAAATTCAGAAATGAGTCATTAGAATTATATCTGGTGTCAGTCCTAGATCATCATACAGAGGCCTCTTTAAGGAACTTGGTATTCTAACTACTACTTCTGAGTACATATACTCACTGATGTCCTTTGTCATTTCCAACATGTCTCTTTTTACACAAAATAGTGCAAAACATGTTTATAATACCAAAACCAAAAACAATCTGTATAATGACTATGAAAGCTTAACATTAGTTCAAAAAGAGTCAAATAGATGGGTACTCATGTATTCAGTAACTTACCAGAGCATATCAAAGGTCTTGTAAGTGATAAAGATCAGTTTCAGAGTGAATTAAGAACTTCCTGTTGGCCAACTCCTTCTACTCCATTGATGAATATCTTCACTAGGATTATAGTTTATAACTCTGTCTGCATTAGAATTGTACAATACCCATTGTCTGGTAAAAAAAGAAGAAAAAAAAACTTTGACTCTTTCCACACCCCAGAGACTCCTCTCCAAGGGATCCCTGGAAAACGTTAAATGTGATATGTGATGTACACTGTTTCGCAATTTGGCGAATAGGTAAACCTGCTTGGCTAAGTGCTACAATTGCAGCAAGTTTTTCTATGGATATCTCCACTTGTGGAGCCATACTAGCGACGCGCATACTTGAATGTCAGAAGGAACTGACGAGGTGGAACCACATGTTATGTATCGCAGCAGTGCTTGCCGTTCGCTGCGGACATCACATCACTACAGGGAACAACACAGATACACCAAATGCGGCGTCCGTAAGCAAATAGGTAAATAAACTTATCAGTTAGGTACATAACGTTTATGTACATAACATTGTTTGTTGGATACTATTGTATCTCGATGACCACAAACAAAAACCATGACATGTGTACAACTGTTGTACTATTCCTTTTGCTTCCTCAACCGTACCAACCGTATTAGACCTTATCTACAGAGAACTAGATGTCATTTATTGGGTGTATTGAAATTAATGAGCGGTAGAGTATATGCTGCAAAGCAAAGCGATTTCTTTATGTAATGCGCACTGCACATACAGATGCATGGAATATTGTCCACCAAACAGGGCGATTTACTTTCGTTGCTAGGCCTTTTGTGGGTGGCAACCGTGCTTTTGTAAGAATCTTCGTCTACCTCTCTATATATCGTATAATTTGGCGACAGTGCTGCCTCTCTTGCCTGAACCAATCCAGTGTCTACACATTACACTGTATTACCGCACTGTCTGCCAGATACGTATTATGACTGCAAGCACTAAGGTCAGAGTGTAGCTTCCTTATTTTACCGCTCTGTGAGATAATTCATTTGTGATCTGTTGCAGAGCGTTTCAGTGCAGCTGATCATACTTTCTTCCCAAGCAATTCATGTACAAACGTTTATGTGTTGCGCCTTTGCTCTTTTCCATTGCAGTGAACATATCCGTCTGTCTGGTACTGGCTCAGGACGTTTACCTTCTGAGCATATGTTGAAACGTCCCCTTAGAAAAATTATACATGACTGTGTTTAAACTGACACACAATATTTTTAGCGCAACGCAATCTGACTTTCAAAAATCCCTACGAAAGAATGGCCCTGACTAACATTAACCTATACCTTTCACAAATCACTTACCTCGCCTAAAATCTTTGTTACTCAAGCTACTGCAATACAGCGAGCGCCACAACTGCCAGCTAAATAAAAGATTCAAACTACTGAAGGCATTAACTACTGATATGCATAGTTAGCAAATGAAAGGTTTTGATATAGAACAAACAATGTATTTTCCTTACTAGTGTTCAAAAGTAATAATATATATAGCAGTTCATGACATCCAGTCTTACAAATTTCAAAACTCCGCCATTTCTTTCCCCACATCCACCACTGCTGGCGGTTCACCTCCAACTGCGCAACGCTACGCGCTGTTAACATCCAGCTGCCCAACACTACAATGGCAGACAACAATGCAAACTAGCCACAGACTGCACACAGTACAGCCAGTGATTTTCATACAGAGCGCTACGTGGCGTTACAAATATAAAAACCTAAACAGCCTACTTACAATGTATTACGCAGGGGTTTTAATATTATTGGATTTCAGATACTTTGCATAAGAGATATTTGTCATAAAAGAAAAGGACAGGCAACGAGCTGTAGTTCGTAAAGATGCTAAGCACCATAGTGCGAGAGTAAAGAGACGAAATATCTTTTTTAATGTGTGCCTATACCAAAACGCGCGTCCAGCGTTTAAATACCCTAAATAAACACTATGACCCGTTGGGCGCAGATATCTAAAATCATTGCCGCAGCGCTTGTTACCAAGAAGCTGCGAAACAAGAGAAGGAACAATCTATCTTTTGTTAAGAAATATTCTATAGTCTTCATTATCCCTTGTACTTTTGGTCGCCGACATGTTAAGACGTACCGCATAGCACTGCTACGAGTTGTATTTTTATTTTGTGTAAAAACTATGTGAAACGACGAACAAACATTTCGGTAACTCGGGTGTGGATAAAATGTACTTACGCACACGCAAGGACACTTAATTTTAAGAAGGAACGGACTGACAGAGCAGCGATTATTCGACTGCGCCATGCACAAAAGAAATATCAGATGTAAGTCATCCATTTATTGCGTATTTGTCAATGTGTAAAAGTTTAAAGCCAATTTGTTCAAAATATATTAATATCTTACGATGCAGTAATTTTCTTCTTATTCTTTTCTTTCACTAACCAAAAATGGTGTTCAAATTGTATCTGAGCTTTGTTACAGGTTCGCTCTTTATCGCGGTGTCTCGATTGTATCTGGGAGACCACTAATGTGTTCAACTTCCGATCTGTTAATCTTTATCTTTCGAAATTCCACAAATTTGCTTTCATTTCCATTTTTGTATTCAAATAGGTCCCTTAGGTATTTTCATCAAAGATTCTGATTGCGTGAAGGCAATCCGGGTCAAAAGGTCAATTAAGAAAACCCCTTCGCGCAATCAATCCGTACGTCTCCTGAACACAATCGAGAACCGGCGCATCGGTGATCAGTTAATAATCTCTCTCTCTTTTAAAGTCGTACTAAAAAACGGCCACGCAGGATAGCCGTAAGTACGCAGTCTAGCGTTAGGTTGCATTTTGTCAGTAAATATTACCAACCAACAGTTACAGCATCACTATTATTAATAAACAATATCCTAACGTCAGAGGGTGAAAGTTGTGCGCTAGGGGTGGGGGTGGAGGGTGGCTGGAAAGAGAGACGGCGGGGTGTTTCCAGAGTCTGTCAAGAGAAAAACATTCCTAGCTTTCGTTTCTACTTGTTGCGTTGTAACTGGCCGGCGGTTGCATCTGCTTACACGGTTTGTTCACCGGTCCACAACAACGGCTGTGGCGCAAGCCTGTTCACTTCCTGGAGGGCTGGGAGCCCCGCAGTAGTTGACGTGTGAGAGGTGGCATGAGCCCCCTCTCATATTTCTATCTTACGATTTTCCTCTGTAATTGCATGTGGTGAAAAGTTGCTATTCCTTCCCACGCGGACTTCCCACGCAGCGTCTCTCGTCACCCAGGTGGTCCGGTGACAGGCGGGGTCTTCTGATCTCGAGAGGGTTAAGCCGACGGGTGTGAGGGAGTCGAGTGAATGCTTTCCAGACGCCGACATTGTCAAGAGACACGACCGCAGGGGCCTGAAGTAGCGGCTGGGCTAGAGGTTCCGTTACTTCACAGAAACTTAGCGAAAACACTTTCTGGCGGGCTACCAGCGAGGCGTGGGAATGACTTGTGTACCCAGGCAGCTGTGGCGGGAAAATTCCCGCGCTTTCTGCAAAATAGTAACTGTGATTGGCTTGCTCAGGGCATAGCTCCGTGACGTAGCAAAATCAGCGCAGAAATTGGCGCCAAGAATCTCCATTGGTGGAATGGTAGTGCTCCGGCAATAGAGTGGAATTTTCCGCCGGTTTTCGAGTTGCTGATTGGAACGTTTAACCACGGCCACTGTCGTGGGGGCGGGAATGTTGTGTGTTCGGCCTGTACGGGTGCTCTAGAGTAGTCGGCTCTCGCCTTTTGGTCGAGATAGGTTACAAGACTGAGCTCTCGCTGCTCTGGACAGCCTGCTTTCCGTTGGCTGTCCAATATACTTTTATTTAATTGTAACTGTTAGACGAAGTTGCTGTAGCTTCGACTTCAACGTAACTTTCTGAGTACAGTTGGCAATTGAGCGTTCTGCGTACAAGCGGCCTATGTTGTCTGTCTTGAGCAGTTTTGGCTAAAGTTGACTGCATCGGAGTTACAGTGTGACTTCGCTTGTTAAAATCAATCACTGTACCGTCAGTGATTGTGTGGCCAGCCTTCTTCGTCTCCCTCAGAGGCGCATTTGTATTCAGCGCCGGCTTTAGGGTGGGGCGACTCAGGCGGTCGCCCAGGGCGCCGGGGCCCAAGGGGCGCCACGTACTAAACGCATGTAAAAAAAAAAAAATACAATTTACAATCACCCATTTCGCGAAACTAAAATATTATTCAGTCTCATTCAACATACGTCGCTAATCTCACGAATGCGCGATGAATTCGGGGTAGCAGAAGAGAAATCGTGCTGAATGCAATCTTCGTATTGTCTGCAACCATCCATGTTTGACACGGGCTAGCACGGGCTCTACCAAAGCGCCTCTCTTATTTGTTTCAAGAACTGCAACAAGGAAGAGCCCATGCAGCCGCACCATCTCTCGTTTACAACAGAAACTACCGGTCGCTCCAAATAAAAGAAAATACAGACTGTGAAATATACATTACATTATGATTTAATTAATACGAATGAATTTATATCGAATATTTGTGACTTAATGACTCATGTACATTAATTAATAGATCATGCAATGCGTGCACTGCATTCATAGAGAATTCTCCCCTAACTCACTGAAACAATACAGCGCCACACAATGTTTGTTATACTGCATGTGTTGGCAGCGCTACGATTTGCACCCGCATGTCAGTAATTGTCAGTAAGAGTCGGAGGCAGTGGTCATGTTTTCGAGGCTGAATAATTCTGAGTGAAACGAGTGTCGTGACTGTGTCAACATTTTAATTTTCTGGTAGGTGCGAAAAACATTTTTATCTTTCAGTTCAGGTTTTTTTCTAGTTACGTCTACTGATAGGTGAATTTCTTTATTTGTTATAGATCGAATATTGTGGTCGCGAAATAGAGCAGTGTCCAAGCAATAATTTGTCAAATTATTAAATCATGCCAGAAGAGAAGGAAATGATTAAAAAAAAGCTTTCTGGTTCAGAAAATCGGAAAAGAAAAGCTGAAAAAGAAAAAGTTCTTGAAGAAACTAAAAAGCACATGAATATTTATAAGTACCTTAAAGGAAATTCTAAGGCAAATACTTCAAATATTGAATCAAAAGTCCATGTATCAGCAAATATTTCTTCAGACTGTGAACAATTATACACAAAAAATATACAATCACCTATTGAAGGTGATCAAATTGACCAGCGCAGTACATCTTTGCATGAATCCTCTGATATTTCTCCAAGTCAAAATCAACACATGACATCTGTGGTCGATGAAAGTATCAACGTTCTTGCAATAAAAGAATACAATGTTTCTGATGTAGGTACGTGGCCAAAAGTACTTAATGCTAGAGATATAGATCGCATTATAATATGTGGACCCTCACAAGTATGTCTAAATAACTTTCCAAAAGATGAAAATGGGCGACATTTCTCTTCAACTCATTACACAAGAAAACTATCA
The DNA here is from genome assembly GCF_021461385.2 of Schistocerca piceifrons. Lineage (NCBI taxonomy): Eukaryota > Metazoa > Arthropoda > Insecta > Orthoptera > Acrididae > Schistocerca > Schistocerca piceifrons. The sequence continues at coordinate 564,556,670 of NC_060144.1, forward strand.
AACGAAGAAACTATCAGACGACGGTGGCTAGTTTATTCTGTATCAAACGACAGTGTCTTTTGCTTTTGTTGTCGACTGTTTGATTTAAAGTCAACTACTAATTTGACTACCACTGTGGGTTTCAGAAATTGGAAACATTTAAGTGAAGCTCTGAAACTGCATGAAGATAGTCCTAACCACAAAAAAGCATTTACTCAATGGACTGAAGCTGAAATCAGGTTTAAAGCTGGATTAACTATTGACAAGGAATAACAAAAGCTAATTTCTAAAGAAAGTTTACGATGGAGCAATGTGCTTCAAAGATTGATGCACGTTACTTTGTATTTGGCTGAAAATAATATGGCATTCAGAGGGTTATCAGATAAATTATTTACCCCAAATAATGGAAAATTCTTAGGTCTTGTACAGTTATTGGCAAAGTTTGATCCAATCATTGAAGAGCACGTCAGACTGGCATTGAATGGTGATTTGGCTGACCATTATTGCGGCAACAATATACAAAATGAATTAATAGAACTCATGGCATCACACATTATGTCTACAATCGTATCCCGCATAAAGGGTTCAAAGTATTATGCAATCATAGCTGACTGTACTCCAGATATAAGCCACAAAGAGCAACTTTCGATAACTTTAAGATGCGCCGACATAACAGAGGATGGCGTAAGTGTAAAAGAACATTTCATCTCATTTCTGCAAATAGATGATACAACCGGTGAAGGCCTCACAGAAAGCATTTTAAAAACATTGAGTGATCTTGACCTTAACATTAATGACTGCAGAGGACAGGGCTACGATAACGGCGCGAACATGAAGGGGAAAAATAAAGGCGTCCAGAACAGAATTAAGAACTTAAATCCACTAGCTTTTTTTGTGCCATGTGGATGCCATAGTTATAATTTGGTATTGTGTGATGCGGCAAAATCATCAGTAAAATCCGTGACACTGTTCGGAATGTTACAAAAAATGTTTAATCTATTTGCTGGATCGGTAAGTAGATGGAAAATTTTGGCCGACCATTTGAAGATATACACCCTGAAAAATGTAAGTGACACACGCTGGGAAGCTCGAATTGATAGCGTCAAAGCGGTTCGTTATCAATTATGCGAAATGCTTGACGCTTTGCTTTCCTTGGCCGATGCTACTGAACAAAGCGATGCTGCGGTGTCACACGAAGCGACAACACTAGGAGGACAATTAAAAGACTTCAGCTTCGCTGTTTCTCTCGTGACATGGTATGATGTTCTGTTTCAAATTAACGTTGTGAGTAAAGCAAGTCAGTCACCCACAATCAACTTTGTCGAGTTTATGGGAATCCTTGACAAATGTTGCTCTTATTTGGAAACATATAGACAAACAGGTTTCGAACAAGCTATTGTAACAACAACTGAACTGGCTTCGGATCTTGATACGAAGCCATTATTTAAACCACAAATGCGATTAAGACGTATTAAACGCAGGCCGGGTGAAGAGGCTGTTGATGATCAAATAACTGACCCAAAAAAGAAGTTTAAAGTAGAGTTTTTCAATGCACTGTTGGACACCGTGCACATATCCATGAAAGAAAGATTTGAACAGATGCAAGAATTTTCTGCGACGTGGAGTTCTTGTTTGACATTAAAAAAAATCAAAATAAAGAAGAACTAATACAATGCTGTTCTAAATTACAAGAAAAGTTAACTGTCAACATGAAGTCAGATATTGATGAAAATTTGCTGTGCGACGAAATTTTAGGCATGCAACACTATCTCGAAGACAGCCAGGCAACGCCTATTGAAGCCTTAAACTTCATAAAAAAGCATAATCTTCAAGAGTTATATCCCAACATCTGGATAACGTTACGTATTTTGCTAACAATACCAGTGACTGTCGCAAGCAGCGAACGCAGTTTTTCCAAACTGAAGTTGATAAAAACGTGCTTGCGGTCTACAATGTCTCAAACAAGACTAACCAGTTTGGCCTCACTATCCATTGAAAATGAAGTTGCAGAAAACCTGGACTTTGCTAATCTGATCAGAGACTTTGCCGACAGAAAAGCGAGAAAAGTAAAATTTTAGTCGTTTATAATTGTTTTTCATTAGGCGCAATATGTTTTGTGTTCAGATGACTGACAGAATATATAGGTTTATGGCTTACAGTTATATTAAATTCAATAAAAATATGGTACCCAATTCAAAATTAGTGTTTTTTCGTTATACATATTACCTCCTATATATAAAAATCAATTGTTGTGTGTTAGTCTCACCAAAACAAAGAAATGGCTTGACCAGTTTGAATAATTTTTGTTTTGTTTTGTTCGCTTTAGTACAGGGGTGCTTCAGAAAAGAAAAGAAATATTTGGGATATACGAGCCTGTTTCAACCACATTTTACGCATCTTTTCTTTGTTTGGAACACGCAAAAACAATTTTCTGGAGTTGTTGTAGACGTACAGTGCAGTACTACGCAATATTTTTAGACAATTTCCCAAAACGTGAATGCCCAAACAATATATCACTGCTATACTGACTGTTACGGCAGCGACAGCAGCATGCTGGACTGACGTCACAGGCTACACAAGACTCACATGGAGCGTCTTAGCGGGCTTTCAGATTATTTGGATTTCATTTCCATTTACAAAAATAAAATACTCAAATTTACGATGGAAAAAACCATGTTATGATCATAAGATGACGCCATTAACCACTTAAGACGATTTCTAGAAAACAGTCAAATACAGTGTTGCAAAGCACTGCCAGGTTCGCTGTTTATACAATAAAGGGCGCCAACTGGACGACTCGCCCGGGGCACCTGGATGGCTAAGGCCGGCCCTGTTTGTATTGATAGGAAGTCTTTAGTCTGGAACAACCAAACCAGGATAATTCGTTTCGGGCTATACTCGCGACATTATCATCACCACAACAGGACGTCGAAGCAACCAGCCATCGCCTCCGGTACGCCACATCGTGTTCTGGCAGTTAAGAAGACAGTTTGGTAATGTATGACCGCAGCACCGATAGTTAGGGATTTTCCTAGGTGATAATCAGAGCTCAGCAGAGCGCGCCTGTTCGTCTTTTTCTTTGTGCTGTCTTGGGTAGCAGCAATTAATGTTGGGTTAGCTGTGTGTCTCTCTTAAGATTTGAGTGGCAAGGAATTGGCTCCACATACCACTTCGTCATAAACCTCACAATCTAGTTTAGGGGGGACAACTTCACCTTCACAGCGTTTGTTTGAGTATCCAATTTGAGCCAATTTGTTGTATTATAAATGTTTCATGTGTTTTTGTTTATTATTTTGTGTTTAGTCGTAATAAATCATATTGTTATTGTGGACAGAACTTTCATTCTGATAATCGGTAGAGCAACCCTATCATTTCTCACTACGTTAATGAAACCTTCCTTTATTTAACTTGTTTATCAAATTAAATTATTGCAGGTGCCAAACTCTTTTCTACTCTACTTGCAGGGTTGATTACAGTCAGTTCGCGTATATTTTTTAATCCATGTGCAACAGCAAAAGTCGGAGTTAGAATAGGGGGGGCTTAGAGCATCATTTACATATGTAGATTGTAGAAGAATTTAGTGTTAAATACACTGCTAGCCCCGGCACCTCGTACGTGAACCGACATCTTTACCAGAGTTCTGTGCAGGTATATTTCCATGGCTCTGCACATGATTCTCCGCTAAAGACAGGATTACCTGGCTTCACACTCAGTTCGTCGCAACTTTAATACGCGAGTCAACATTGCGCTGTGTATTCCGTCATTTTTGTTGACACACAACGTAGTTTCTCGCGGCGCGCAAACCACGCCCCATGGAGTACAGTCACGTACGGACATAAGCATCTGCTTAAACTGCAGCCTCGCTGCGCGCACAACGCCACACACCTCGTCTGATGGACAGAAGACAGCGAACTGCGAAACGTGTATAGCTCTATTTATTTATTGCCGCCAGTCTTTTGAATGATTTGATGCGCCCCGCCGCGCATGGATGTGTGTGATGTCCCTAGGTTAGTTAGGTTTAAGTAGTTCTAAGTTCTAGAGGACTGATGACCTCAGATGTTAAGTCCCATAGCGCTCAGAACCATTGAAACCATTTTTTTGAAGCGCCTATAACCGCTCGGCCACATTTCCCTAAATCGCTCCAGGCAAATGCCGGGATGGTTCCTCTGAAAGGGCACAGCCGATTTCCTTCCCCGTCCTTTCCTAATCCCACGAGACCGATGATCTCACTGTTTGGTCTCTTTCCCCGAAACAAAAATGGCTCTGAGCACTATGGGACTTAACTTCTTTGGTCATCAGTCTCCTAGAACTTAGAACTACTTAAACCTAACTAACCTAAGGACATCACACAACACCCAGTCATCACGAGGCAGAGAAAAGGTCTGTCTTTCACATCCACTGAAACACGTATTGATCAATGCTTTTGAATTTTATCCGTTTGCTGGCTACTCAGATATACTGTCACTCTTGCAAAGCAAAAATATTTTCCTAACTTTCTTAAAATTACTTGTAACAACCGTAGTCATTGCTGGTATCATACCCTTATGATCACTGATTCCATCCTCTGTGTTAACTGGTTCGAAAAGTTAAGCTGTGTTCGTTACTAAGAAGACCGAGACGTTATCCTCACGAGTTGGTTCTGTGACTACCTACACGATGTAGCTGTCGCACAAGACGTTCTGAATAATGTCGCACACGTCGCTCTCTGTGGCATCAGTTTTTAGCACATAGCTCTCCTCTCCTGCAGTTGTCAAATTGTTCTCTCCACGTACTAGAATAGCACGATTAGAAAATTTATTCACGACGTTTTATAAGTTATGACTGGTTCTGACGCAGGCGGTCTATAAAAGCATCCTGTTGTCATGCCTGATCCAACTTTGATGCTTAACTACACACAGATTATTTCTCATTCTGGATTAGTAATAACATCACTAAATATTACTGAATTTCTTACTGCGATAAATACGAAGCCACAACGGGTTCACCGGCTAATATCCTTGCAGATATATTCCAGTGTGGATTTAGGATTTCGCTGCTCTTCACCTCCGCTTTCAACCAACTGTCTGTTCTACTACTATATGTGCATTATTACCTGAAAAATCGCTGCTATTTCGGGACTTGGTCATGGATGCACCTGCAGTTTACCAACATCATATTAACAATTTTTTATTCCTATCTGTCGGAGTGGCCGCGCGGTTTGAGGCGCCATGTCATGGACTGCGCGGCCGCTCCCACCGGAGGTTCGAGTCCTGCCTCGGGCATGGGTGTGTGTGTTGTTCTTAGCATAAGTTAGTTTAATTAGTGTGTGAGTCTAGGGACCGAAGACCTCCGCAGTTTGGTCCCTTAGAAATTCACACACATTTGAACATTTTTTTGTTCCGATCTGTGAGGCCGAATGTAACTAATCTAGCTTCGATTTTTTCAGACTGTTGATCACTAAGCCCAAGGAGGTTTTCCTCTAACGTAAAATAAAAAAAATCAACGTGCGCGCCACACGCACTTTGCTGTCCAAGTAGCCGCTTCCTGCGTCTAGTGCACGCCTAATCTACTGTAGAGGGCGCCACAGTTCTCAAACGTATGGCGGACGTCTAGAAACTCGCATCCGATATTCTCGCAGAATTTGTCTGAGACTCTCGTTTAAGGATTTCTCTTTGCTCCAAACAGACGACCACGATCAACTAAGGGTACGATGTTACAAATAGTGAGCTTAGCTTGCACCCTGAATATGAATAGAAATGGTCCGCCCCTGGTAGCTGAGTGGTCAGCGCGACGGAATGTCATACGTAACGGCCCGGGTTCGATTCCCGGCTGCGTCGGAGATCTTCTCCGCTCAGGGACTGGATGTTGTGTTGTCCTTACCATGAGGTCCAAACAGACATCATGATGCCCAGGAGGACACAGACATGATTAGCACCATTAGCACCACGAGTGATGAAGAAGAAACAGATACAGACCAGGGCACCAACACAGATATTGAAGCGTCCAACGCGGATGATCCATAGTGTCAACCAAGTGCACTTCATAGAACAGTCTGGAACAACCGACAAGAGGTGCACAATTGACACACAATCCTAAAAACAGATTGCACCTTATATGTTCAAATGGCTCTGAGCACTATGGGACTTAACATCTATGGTCATCAGTCCCCTAGAACTCAGAATTACTTAAACCTAACTAACCTAAGGACATCACACAACACCCAGTCATCACGAGGCAGAGAAAATCCCTGACCCCGCCGGGAATCGAACCCGGGAACCCGGAGCACCTTATATGTAAATATGTAAATAGTTAACAGTACCTCAATGTCTAATAAGAGCTTAAAGCTAGGTACCCCTTCAATGGACCTACGTCTTCTGTTAAGAGGCAGCGCACAGTCTGGATGGAAGGATCTTAATTGTGGCCCCTCTCTTTTGAGCCCAACCCGACGGATACCTAAGGTAGGTCGGGGAAAACCACCGTTCAGGTCGTGTTGTCGGCGGGGCCGGGAGGTGCTTGCGCCTGATGTACTCCACTAGGAGCCTTGTAGGCTCAACACAAACCGTTAGCGTCATTAACTTATTACTTTTACCACAAGTACCCTTTCATTAGCAACTTTGAGCCAAGCACAAAATCAGTTACCATTCTATTGTATATCGTAAATACACTCCTGGAAATGGAAAAAAGTACACATTGACACCGGTGTGTCAGACCCACCATACTTGCTCCGGACACTGCGAGAGGGCTGTACAAGCAATGATCACACGCACGGCACAGCGGACACACCAGGAACCGCGGTGTTGGCCGTCGAATGGCGCTAGCTGCGCAGCATTTGTGCACCGCCGCCGTCAGTGTCAGCCAGTTTGCCGTGGCATACGGAGCTCCATCGCAGTCTTTAACACTGGTAGCATGCCGCGACAGCGTGGACGTGAACCGTATGTGCAGTTGACGGACTTTGAGCGAGGGCGTATAGTGGGCATGCGGGAGGCCGGGTGGACGTACCGCCGAATTGCTCAACACGTGGGGCGTGAGGTCTCCACAGTACATCGATGTTGTCGCCAGTGGTCGGCGGAAGGTGCACGTGCCCGTCGACCAGGGACCGGACCGCAGCGACGCACGGATGCACGCCAAGACCGTAGGATCCTACGCAGTTCCGTAGAGGACCGCGCCGCCACTTCCCAGCCAATTAGGGACACTGTTGCTCCTGGGGTATCGGCGAGGACCATTCGCAACCGTCTCCATGAAGCTGGGCTACGGTCCCGCACACCGTTAGGCCGTCTTCCGCTCACGCCCCAACATCGTGCAGCCCGCCTCCAGTGGTGTCGCGACAGGCGTGAATGGACGGACGAATGGAGACGTGTCGTCTTCAGCGATGAGAGTCGCTTCTGCCTTGGTGCCAATGATGGTCGTATGCGTGTTTGGCGCCGTGCAGGTGAGCGCCACAATCAGGACTGCATACGACCGAGGCACACAGGGCCAACACCCGGCATCATGGTGTGGGGAGCGATCTCCTACACTGGCCGTACACCACTGGTGATCGTCGAGGGGACACTGAATAGTGCACGGTACATCCAAACCGTCATCGAACCCATCGTTCTACCATTCCTAGACCGGCAGGGGAACTTGCTGTTCCAACAGGACAATGCACGTCCGCATGTATCCCGTGCCACCCAACGTGCTCTAGAAGGTGTAAGTCAACTACCCTGGCCAGCAAGATCTTCGGATCTGTCCCCCATTGAGCATGTTTGGGACTGGATGAAGCGTCGTCTCACGCGGTCTGCACGTCCAGCACGAACGCTGGTCCAACTGAGGCGCCAGGTGGAAATGGCATGGCAAGCCGTTCCACAGGACTACATCCAGCATCTCTACGATCGTCTCCATGGGAGAATAGCAGCCTGCATTGCTGCGAAAGGTGGATATACACTGTACTAGTGCCGACATTGTGCATGCTCTGTTGCCTGTGTCTATGTGCCTGTGGTTCTGTCAGTGTGATCATGTGATGTATCTGACCCCAGGAATGTGTCAATAAAGTTTCCCCTTCCTGGGACAATGAATTCACGGTGTTCTTATTTCAATTTCCAGGAGTGTAGTTTAGCAGGCTGGACATGGAGGCCTTAGTCTTAGTTTCTAGCTTTAACGTACTCTAATCTCTTCTAGTTAAGTTAGTTTTTAGGATGGTAGATGTTAAAGGCTTGGTGAGCGACGGCCAGCGTCTTGAGGGTCATTCCAAGACCCGGGCCGCCGCCCACAACCAGGTGACGGGCAATATTATACCTCTCCCTTCTCTATTCAGTTCTCTTCCTTCCTTCTTTCTAAATATTTAATTTCGTTTTGTTTGTTAATATTTCACTTGATTTTGGATTAGTTATAAGTTTTTCTAATGCTGCACAAAACTAAAATATCAAATGGATGTAAACAAACAGAGCCCGCCTCCACGTGGCGCGACACGGGCAACGGTGTGAGTGGGGACGGGAGCAGGGGTGGTGTCGCTCTCAGTCACACCGGACCCCGGACCCAGTCACAGCGGCTAAGTGGCAACATACGACCCACCATAAGAAATTAGACGGTGGGTCATAAAAAACAAGGCAATCCGGGTCGAAAGATCAATTAAGAAAACCCCTTCGCGTAATCAATTCGTACGTCTCCTGAACACAATCGAGAAACGACGCATCGGTGAAAAAAAAGTGTCCTTATCATTATCATTTCATCCCCATCGACACGCAAGTTGCCGAGGTGCAAGTGCACCAGGCAACGGTCTACCCGACGGGAGGCCCTAGCCACACGGTATTTCCATTATCAGTACAAATGCTTTCACCAAGTGAGCCAGCTGCCAAGAGGAGCTGAGGATGGCCACGGAATGCAAGCGGCAGGCGTCGTTCGTGCCGACACGAGCCACGGTGTGCGTTCAGCAGCCGCCGGCAGCGCCTGCTACTAGGGACGGGACCTTCCAGCAGACGGACCTGGTACTCACTGGCCTTCCTTCCCGACGTGCCTGATGTAGCCCTGACAGGCTGCAGTACACATTACACGCCTCACGTTGGAGTTCCGGACGACTAGCATACCAACCCTCAGCACTTGTTCGGACTGGGCGGAAAAATCTTCCACTGGACCAACTGGCGAGGCATACAGTAATGAGTCGACAGTGATATCAACAAAGCGTAGCATCTCGTACCTGTCGCTAAGGCTTAAGGAGCCACCCGTGTGGCCATTTGCCACTTTCGTCCGCCATCCAGAGATGCAGGAACCCGGCATCGTCCGCCACTCTCCCTCGACAGGCCGGTCAAATGTTGCGCATCCCACGACGCGGTGCAGTGGGTTTTCCAGGGCGTTGCAACAGCACTAGAGGTGTCGCAGCTTTCGCCAGTGGTGCCGCAACATCGCCGTAGCTCCGAGCAGTAGCGTGAAGTCCGGCGACCGCGGACAACACAGCTTCGGGCTATTTCCAGACAACAGCTAATTCTCCTCGTCTCTGCCCCCAGCGAGCACAGTCCTTACGCACTTCGTACTGTGTAGAAACTGCCCAAAATTACAAAAGAGTACCCAACAAAGCAGTAAGGACTAACTCAAGAAATGACAAACAGACCTCACAAGGGAACCTCCCCATCGCACCCACCTCAGATTTAGTTGTAAGTTGGCACAGTGGATAGGCCTTGAAGAACTGAACACAGATCAATCGAGAAAACAGGAAGAAGTTGTGTGGAACTATGAAAAAAACTAGCAAAACACACAAACTGAATACGACATGTGGAAGATAGGCAACATGGTCCCGTGGTTAGCGTGAGCAGCTGCGGAACCAGAGGTCCTTGGTTCAAGTCTTCCCTCGAGTGAAAAATTTGCTTTCTTTATTTTCGCAAATTTATGATCTGTCCGTTCGTTCATTGACGTCTCTGTTCACTGAAATAAGTTTAGTGTCTGTGTTTTGCGACCGCACCGCAAAACCGTGCGATTAGTAGACGAAAGGACGTGCCTGCCCAATGGGAACCGAAAACATTTGATCGCAAGGTCATAGGTCAACCGATTCCTCCACAGGAAAACACATCTGATATATTCTATACGACACTGGTGACGGCGTGTGCGTCACATGACAGGAGCATGTTGTGTGGCGTCCCCATACTACGGCGCAGTTACCTCGCATCGGACGGACGGACGGACAGATAATAATTGTCTGAAAGTAAAAAAAATAAGTTTTCGCACGACGGAAGACTTGAACCAAGGTCTCGTTCCGCACCTGCTCACGCTAACCACGGGACCACGGCGCTGCTCAGCTCCGCTATCCTTGATGTTGCCTATCTTCCACATGGACTACTCAGTTGCATATTTTGCTTAGTTTTTTCATAGTTCCACACAACTTCTTCCTGTTCTCTCGATTGATCTGTATTCAGTTTTTCAAGGTCTATCCACTGTGCCAACTTATAACTAAATCTGACGGGGGTGCGATGCGATGGGGAGGTTTCCTTGTCAGCAGCAGATAAAAGTTACCAGAATGTGGCGCTGCTAAAGTGCGATGGCACAAAATATAAATTAGAAAAGTAAAAACTAATACTAACATCTGCTCCACAAAATTCTTACTCTACATTAAGATTAAAGCAACTGTAAAGTCTTGAAACAAAAATAAGCAACACATCTGAAAGAAGATATAAGAGGCATTCAGAAAGGAACTAGCCGGAGGCATAATTATATAAACCAGTACCTGTATGTTAGAAGTAATGACCCTGGCTGTTGAGACACTTGTCCCACTGTGACACAAGGTGGTGAATGGCTGTCTCATAAAGTTCCCAGGGCTGCGATGTGATCCAGTTCCACACGTACAGCTGGACGTCGTCGTCCACACGAGTGCAGGAAAGGTTATGCTGACGTTCTTCCTTGACCAAGTTGCCCCCTTCTGATTCACTTCCTGCAGCAGGGGACAACAGTGAATGCCCAGCGTTACTCGCCAGCCTTGACCACCCTTCGCCAAGCGATCAAATCAAAACGACCAGGCAATCTCACCTGTGGGCTCATTCTGCTCCACGACAATGCAAAGCCTCATACGACCAACACAGTCGCGACACGCCTGCAGAAATTCAAATCGGAGGTTCACGGCCACCCTCCATACAGTCCAGACATCTCTCCATGTGATTACGCCATTTTTGGTCCCCTTAAAAAGGCTCTGAGGGGCAAACGATTCACCTCGGACAACGACGTCCAGCTATACGTGCGGAACTGGTCAACATTGGAGCCCCGGGAATTTTATGAGACAGCCATTCACCGCCTTGTGTCACAGTGGGACAAGTGTCTCAACAGCCACTAATCAGTACATACAGGTACTGGTTTCTGTAATTACGCATCCGGCTCGTTTCTTTTTGAACGCCCCTTATATATATACAGTTACTGTTCACTAGAAAGTGAAGGCACAAAAAACGCACGAAAATTAAATACGTAAATTATTGGAAACTGGGGGCCGGCCGGGGTGGCCGTGCGGTTCTCGGCACTACAGTCTGGAACCGCGCGACCGCTACGGTCGCAGGTTCGAATCCTGCCTCGGGCATGGATGTGTGTGATGTCCTTAGGTTAGTTAGGTTTAATTAGTTCTAAGTTCTAGGGGACTGATGACCTCAGAAGTTAAGTCCCATAGTGCTCAGAGCCATTTGAACCATTTTTTTTTTGGAAACTGGGAATGTAAGTATTCAATAAATGAAGGATCAAAAGTTGGTGTTCCTGTACAATTTTTACTGTCTCATCAATTTCTCCCTTATCATTAAATTTATTCCTTTGTCCCTAAGGCTGAGTCCTATGAATGTATGGCGTGTTCCACGCTTTCTTCGACAGTCTTTGGTAGCGTCCACCAGTCGCAACGCAGCGATATGAACTGTGTAGAGCGGGCGCCAGGTAATCACGTCAAGTTCCACGGAGGACGTATGTCGTCGCAGTGAAATGGTTTGTATGTGCCGGTCGTTGTGTGGAATCAGCGCAGTGAGATCGACCAAGAGTGGCGACAAAATGGCAGAAAATAAGCCGCCCGCATTGTCGACCAAACAGTGCACAGGTGTACTGCCGGTTCATAGTAGTGTCCAACGGGCACAATATTTCGGCGATCAAACAACGCACCATCGTCAGGTGCGCTGACAAACTGAGCTCCTGAGGGCGCGCGGACTGTTCAATCAACAAATACGCTGGAAGAAGCTGAAGAACTAGATATTCGTATTGTGGTTGGAAATGCCAATAAACACACCCTAAATGAAGTTGCTTCACGTGTTGTTGTATTAACGCGGAATTGCAACATTATCCAGCAGTGCAACGAGGATGAAACCTATTTCGGTGGTTTAGCGCACTGATATGTACCAGCTGTAGGCGGGTACAGACGGATCCTACTCGACAGCGAACCTTTATACAGGGTTATTACAAATGATTGAAGCGATTTCACAGCTCTACAATAACTTTATTATTTGAGATATTTTCACAATGCTTTGCACACACATACAAAAACTCAAAAAGTTTTTTTAGGCATTCACAAATGTTCGATATGTGCCCCTTTAGTGATTCGGCAGACATCAAGCCGATAATCAAGTTCCTCCCACACTCGGCGCAGCGTGTCTCCATCAATGAGTTCGAAAGCATTGGTTGATGCGAGCTCGCAGTTCTGGCATGTTTCTTGGTGGGGGAGGTTTAAACACTGAATCCTTCCCATAACCCCACAGAAAGAAATCGCAAGGGGTTAAGTCGGGAGAGCGTGGAGGCCATGACATGAATTGCTGATCATGATCTCCACCACGACCGATCCATCGGTTTTCCAATCTCCTGTTTAAGAAATGCCGAACATCATGATGGAAGTGCGGTGGAGCACCATCCTGTTGAAAGATGAAGTCGGCGCTGTCGGTCTCCAGTTGTGGCATGAGCCAATTTTCCAGCATGTCCAGATACACGTGTCCTGTAACGCTTTTTTCGCAGAAGAAAAAGGGGCCGTAAACTTTAAACCGTGAGATTGCACAAAACACGTTAACTTTTGGTGAATTGCGAATTTGCTGCACGAATGCGTGAGGATTCTCTACTGCCCAGATTCGCACATTGTGTCTGTTCACTTCACCATTAAGAAAAAATGTTGCTTCATCACCGAAAACAAGTTTCGCACTGAACGCATCCTCTTCCATGAGCTGTTGCAACCGTGCCGAAAATTCAAAGCGTTTGACCTTGTCATCAGGTGTCAGGGCTTGTAGCAATTGTAAACGGTAAGGCTTCTGCCTTAGCCTTTTCCGTAAGATTTTCCAAACCGTCGGCTGCGGTGCGTTTAGCTCCCTGCTTGATTTATTCGTCGACTTCCGCGGGCTACACGTGAAATTTGCCCGCACGCGTTCAATCGTTTCTTCGCTCACTGCAGGCCGACCCGTTGATTTCCCCTTATAGAGGCATCCAGAAGCTTTAAACTGCGCATACCATCGCCGAATGGAGTTAGCAGTTGGTGGATCTTTGTTGAACTTCGTTCTGAAGTGTCGTTGCACTGTTATGACTGACTGATGTGAGTGCATTTCAAGCACGACATACGCTTTCTCGGCTCCTGTCGCCTTTTTGTCTCACTGCGCTCTGGAGCGCTCTGGCGGCAGAAACCTGAAGTGCGGCTTCAGCCGAACAAAACTTCATGAGTTTTTCTACGTATCTGTAGTGTGTCGTGACCATATGTCAATGAATGGAGCTACAGTGAATTTATGAAATCGCTTCAATCATTTGCAATAGCCCTGTATATAACTCTGCGTCACAGCAGGGAGTACAGCAGGGGGCTGCGGAACAGTTTGGCCACACTGATCTACCCGTCAGCGCTGCTTGCTTGCAGACCTGTCGCACGACACGCCCTTGTCAAACTTACCTGACCTACTTTTCGTAGAGTTCTCATAATGCTGCACTATAAGACGTGAATTCTGCTGTTACCTACTTACATGCAACAACACTTAGGAAGTCGTGCACCAGTACCAAAAAAAGGCTATATTATGGCGGCTCAATGTCCTCGAAATCAGTGATTGCACAGTCTTCATTAAAACAACACATCATTCAAGGTGGCGCGTATCAGAATTCAAGAAGCATTCTCTGACGGGAGTGGGGCGCTACCGACAGAATAATGCTTTGCACGCCGTCTTCACTCATGTAAGAGTTCGAACTTAACGACACCGCTAATCTGTGTCGAGAACCTTCTTCAGTACTCTCTGCCTTGCATTGCCCTGACTTGCCTTGCAACGCGGGACTTGTGAAATCTGGCAAGGATATTTTGGATGGCCGGAAGCGACAGCTGACTATTCCCCTAATGGACGCCACTGCCGTAAACGACGTGTCGCGACCGTACGGTCCTCGGCGACGGTCTCAGTACAGCACTCGAGCCCCGCACAGCTTCCAGCCGCACCGCAGACCACCAACGCTGCACCCTCAGACGAACACTACTGGCCATTAAAATTGCTACACGAAGAAGAAATGCAGATGATAAACGGGTATTCATTGGACAAATGTATTATACTAGAACTGACATGTGATTACATTTTCACGCAATTTGGCTACATAGATCCTGAGACATCAGTACCCAGAAAAACCACCTTGATACGCCTGGGTATTGAGTCAAACAGAGCTTGGATGGCGTGTACAGGTACAGCTGCCTATGCAGTTTCAACGCGATACCACAGTTCATCAAGAGTAGTGACTGGCGTATTGTGACGAGCCAGTTGATCGGCCACCATTGACCACACGTTTTCAGTTGCTGAGAGATCTGGAGAATGTGCTGGCCGGGGCAACAGTCGAACATTTTCTGTATCCAGAAAGGCCCGTACAGGACCTACAACATGCGGTCGTGCATTATCCTGCTGAAATGTAAGGATTCGTAGGGATCGAATGATGGGTGGAGCTACGGGTCGTAACACATAAAGTCCACTGTTCAAAGTGCCGTCAATGCGAAGACGACCGAGACGTGTAACCAATGGCCCCCCATACCATCACGCAGGATGATACGCCAGTATGACGGTGACGAATACACGCTTCTAATGTGCGTTCATCACGATGTCGCCAAACACGTGATGCTGTAAACAGAACCTGAATTCATCCGAAAAAATGACATTTTGCCATTCGTGCACCCAGGTTCGTCGTTGAGTACACCATCGCAGGCGATCCTGTCTGTGATGCAGCGTCAAGGGTAACCGCAGCCACGGTCTCCGAGCTGATAGTCCATGCTGCTGCAAACGTCGTCGAACTGTTCGTGCAGATGGTGCTTGTCTTGCTAACGTCGCCATCTGTTGACTCAGGGATCGAGACGTGGCTGCACGATCCGTTACAGCCATCCGGATAAGATGCCTGTCATCTCGACTGCTAGTGATACGAGGCCGTTGGGATCCAGCACGACTTTCTGTGTTACCCTCTTGAACCCACCGATTCCATATTCTGTTAACAGTCGTTGTATTTCGACGAACGCGAGCAGCAATGTCGCGATACGATAAACCGATATCACGATAGGCTACAATCCAACCTTTATCAAAGTCGGAAACGTGATGGTACGCATTTCTCCTGCTTACACGAGGTATCACAACAACGCTTCATCAGGCAACGCCGTTCAACTGCTGTTTGTGTATGAGAAATCGGTTGGAAACTTTCCTCATGTCAGCACGTTGTAGATGTCGCCACCGGCGCCAACCTTGTGTGAATGCTCTGAAAAGCTAATCATTTGCATATCACAGCATCTTCTTCCTGTCGGTTAAATTTCGCGTCTGTAGCACGTCATCTTCGTGGTATAGTAATTTTCATGGCTAGTAGTGTACTATGACATGACAAACATTCACTTCGCTCTGTGACTGTTTGAATCTAACCTCTTCAGTTCCTCACCAGCAAAAAACACTTGCTACACGTGCTCAAAGTCACGAAGGTAGCTCACACGACATTACTCACTCGAGATGAGCATCGACGAAGCCAACTCGGTCATATTGCTGGAGAGCCACTTCCACACGTCCGTACTACGTGTCTCCTCTAACGGGGGCCGCGCGTCCCGCCATCCCCGGACCAGAGAGCGAGCAGTGGTTGACCAGCGGCGTGCAGTCGCGGTTCCGCCTGAGGCGTGGAGAGCAGCGACGGTCTGATGGCGCGCAGAGTGTGTAGTGTGCGTGTGTGTGTGTGTGTGTTCAAAAAAGATGTTCAAATGTGTGTGAAATCTTATGGGACTTAACTGCTAAGGTCATCAGCCCCTAAGCTTACACACTACTTAACCTAAATTATCCTAAGGACAAACACACACACACCCATGCCCGAGGGAGGACTCGGACGTCCAACTGGACCCGTCACACAGTCCATGGCTGCGGCGCCTTATACCGCCCGGCTTGTGTGTGTGTTTGTGTGTAGTGCGTGCTGGCTGTGGGTCTTTGATGCATTGGTGTTTTTTTCCAGCCGCAGCTTGGGCTCACCCAGTCTTGTTACCGTGAACGTGAACCACGGCAGTTAAGCCTCCATTCTCGCTCACCAAGCGTTGCCCCTTCTTCTGCATCTTCAGAATAAGTACTGTGTGCTCACACCCCTCTTTAAAGATCACAGTAGCCGTGCTCACAGGGTTACAAACATACGTTCTGTGTTTGAGAAGTACTCAGGTACACCCCGCACACTTCTACTGGCCCACTAAACCATAAGCTTAAACAGCGACAGATGGCCATGATTATTTTCAGATACCAATTTCAGGTCCTAAAGCGCAAAAAAACACTGCGAAATTTACATATACTGCTTTATATATTAATAAAAAAACAAAATTAGAGCGAAGTTAGATTTTTTTTCCTTCCCAGCACTTGGCCATCTCACCCATATGTCAGGGTTAGATGGCCAGAGAAGTAAAGGATAGCTGGACAGCTGGCGAAACACTTTAAAAACAAAGAGGAAATGGTATTAAAGAAATATCCAATAATCTTAACATGTTTTTATTGAACTACTTTTTACAGGTAAGTTTTGCAGAGAAAATTTATGGAAATCGCATAAGGTATTCCTCATTCGATAAATCCACATAGGAACCACGACTAAATGCAGGGTTTTAGGTTTTACTTGCTGTATTAAACATCATAGAACGTTTTCTGAATGAATAACTATCATTTTTTATTTCATTAATAGCAGTTTGTAGCGTTCTTGTCATTATTTGCCTTTAGTAGAACCAATCTTGGTAATATAGTTAGATGGTATACGTAAAAAAAAATCCCGTCAAAACTAAAAAATTTACAAAGTTTTACAGAGTGCCTAACTGTCCCAAAGGTGGTACGCGCATCTCTTCCAATCAAAAACAGAAAAAAAACTGGTCCAAATGGCTCTGAGCACTACGGGATTTAACATCTGAGGTAATCAGTCCCCTAGAAATTAGAACTACTTAAACCTAACTAACCTAAGGACGTCACACACATCCATGCCCGAGGCAGGATTCGAACCTGCGACCGTAGCCGTCCCGCGGTTCCAGACTGAAGCGCCTAGAACCGCTCGGCCACTGCGCTCGGCCCTCTTCCACTCGGGGGACAGTTATGGCCATAGTCCGTCATCAAACATGGTGGACGAGAACGCAAAGAGAAATAACATGACGGTATGCAGCTAGACCTGTACAGGCCTGAAATGTAAGATTTCATAACTACTGACCTTCTACCTTGCGGAAAAATGCAAAAGTACTGGCATGAGGAGTATCAACGTGGCATTCAAGACAAAGACTCAGTATCAAACCGAGCGAGATGGCGCATTGGTCAGCACACTGGACTCGCATTCGGGACGACGATGGTTCAAACCCCCGTCCGGCCAACCTGATTTAGGTTTTCCGTGATTTCCCTAAATCGCTCAAGGCAATGCCCGGACGGTGTCTTTGAAAGGGTATGGCCGACTTCCTCCATCAATCCAGTGGGACCCATGACCTCGTTGTTTGGTCCTCTCCCCCAAATCAACCACCCAACGCTATCAACTGTCCGGCATCTAACAACCCTACCACAACAAAGGTCAGCATTTAATAACGATTGTGGAGTTGCTCACGCTGCTAAATACTGCGTTTTCGGGCAACAACAGTCATATTATGTGGTAGGTGTCATTAGAGCACAGTTAATAGTCATTTCATGTAATAATGAAAGAACTAGACACTCATCTTTTTGTGTTTCCCACGCTGGTCTCGTATTATCATGGCTCAATCGTTGAAAATCTAGGTGATTGTGATTCCAAGCTCGGAAGCAAAAAAGGCCTAGATTTTATTCTGCTATATTCAAAAGTTATGTAGAAGCGCTTCACAAACCATCCTTGAAGATTACACTTTTGCTGGACAATGGTCATGGGAAAAAAAAAAAAAAATCAGCACTCCGAAATTAAATTACACTTCGTTTTAATTGCTTTTATTGCAATATCACGTAAACACAAAACATCACTCACAACGCAAAACATACTTGAAAACCTCTCTGTCACAGTCACTGTTAAAGTTCACATTTTATAAGCGGACTGCGTTATGCGTCTTTCCAACATGACGTCCAACACTTGACTTTCATAAGGTCCGACTCTCTAACAACTTAACAACTAACTAATAATCGCTTACGCGCCCAAAAATCAGAGTTACAAGTACGTCAAAGATCATAGTGACAAAAGAAAGAATACACATAAGAATAATATCATTGCAATATAAACATATCGATGTATCACAAATGAAATCAAATCTGAATGTTGTCTCAGAAATATGTCAACTGCTTTGCTGAAACACAATAGAATATAACTGGTATCGAGAGGTTCAGGTGAGGTGCCGTAATGGTTGCGTAATTCAAGTACCATTACAGGCAGCATTGTAAAGCTGGGAGAGGGAGAATCACAGCCGTTGGCCATCTCCCATTGTGACGTATATATATATATATATATATATATATATATATATATATATATATATATATATATGGCCATCGGCTGTGATTCTCCCTCTCCCAGCTTTACAATGCTGCCTGTAATGGCATATATATATATATATATATATATATATATATATATATATATATATATATATATATTCAGTGTCTACAGTGTCACGTCTTTCAGTGTCACACAAATTTTTATTTTTAAAGGCGATCACTTAAGACTATTTCCATGGGTTCGCCCCTCACATTTCTCCCTCAGATCACGAAATTGTCGTCTGATGTAGTACAAACTGAAAAAATAAATTCCCTTTAAAGCACAGTTTCGTATATAACTTATATTCAAAACCTTACACCTGTGTCACAGAACAAATCCTATATCGAGAATACTTTACACGAGTTTAAGGGAAGAAATGCTTCCGATAATTATTACAGTATTTAAAGCACATCAAAATATGAACAGGCTGAAATGAACAAACAGTACATGAGACTATGTTAATCAATTCAACTGTAAAAAGCTAAGGAGCATATTATTAGTAAAATGAGAAACATGTAAAAGTGAAATGTCAAAATGAGCACTTCTCAATTGGGAGTAAATCAAAACAATCGGAATGGCTGAAAGAGAGCACAATAACTTGAGCCATAAACGAATAAGAGCTAAGCAACTAAGCAAATAAGAGAATAGGCAAAAATGAGATGCCAACAAAATGAGAGCTGGCCGAACTCCGTCGGCACTTAGATACGTTTGCGCTCGTGGCGGCACCTCGCGGCCCGTACGCAACACGCGCGCCTGCGGCCGCAATGCGGCCCGTACGCAAGTTGTGCGATTGCTGTCGCAGGTCGACCCTTAATCTATTATGTTACACCCTGTATGATTATCTATCCGTATTTTACCCTATCTATACCCACACCATCATTCCCTACTGCCTCAAAAGACATTCTCATTATTAGATTCCAGACTGTGAGTCTAGAAACACGTATTAAGGAAACAGCGTCTGTCGAGAACATGCTGTAGTGTTAGCAGTTAGCCAACACTACGAACACTACCTGAGTGACGATGCCGATATGCATGCGTTAACCCACGCAGGCTAGAGATAGGTCTGAAACAGGATACGTAATGAATGCTATAAAGAAAAGTACGTAGCTGCTGGAATACTTAACTTTAATCCATCATTGTTGTACATCGCTCTTGACGATACAAGTGAGACTCTGTAGATTCAGGCAATATACTAATGGCGCCTTGCTAGGTCGTAGCCATTGACTTAGCTGAAGGCTATTCTAACTATCTGCTCTGCAAATGAGCGAGGCTTCGTCAGTGTGCATCGCTAGCTACGTCGTCCGTACAACTGGGGCGAGTGCTAGTAAGTCTCTCTAGACCTGCCGTGTGGCAGCGCTCGGTCTGCGATCACTGACAGTGGCGACACGCGGGTCCGACATGTACTAATGGACCGCGGCCGATTTAAAGCTACCACCTAGCAAGTGTGGTGTCTGGCGGTGACACCACACATGCCATTTGAGATCTGACTGCTGGTGAGAGATAGTCGTTAATTCGTCTGCAGGGGTTGAAAAAATTGCATCAGATTTTACCCTTTCGTTCGCCGATGCGTGCCAATTTTTTTCCGCTGTGCTCAAGCATACAATGCATTGCATAAAACTTGGTTTTGGCGTTGCGAACATTTCTCCCTCGCTTTGTTCCGCAGATTCGTGTGTACCTCATACAGTTCAGGCGTTGGATTTTGATCGAACGTAGTTGGGTATCCAAGAGCGCTAAATCGCTCGCTTCCTAGACACTGGAAGGTGAACCAGTCCCGGATTGTATCTGCCTGGTGAGCCAGCCAGCCTTGATGATCTCGGTTGGTGAATGCCGAGCTGGTTCCCCCCTCCCAACTCAGATACACACTTGATGTCCATTAGACACACACACAGATGGGACAGACACTATTCTTCCGGGGCCGTGTGGTGGTGTCAGCAAGGGCATCCGGCCACCAAACGCAGTTAGCCATCACCATCGGTCTGATGTATAACAGTGCCGACATTGTAGAGGAATGGGAAAAGGCAAAAGCAAAAGAAGAAGATCAAGCTGTGCGCGCAATCTCGTTTATTAATTGTTTGGCGTCGTTTCGTAGTCATCCACGGAGCGAGTGGTCTATTTAGTTTGCAACAACGTTTATCGTTATGTTTGTCATACCGCGTGGTTGTAATTCAACTGACGGTGTTCACAGTCCTGCAGTGCGGGCTATGTACATGACAGGATGCTGAAACATCGTAGGTATGTTTATGAAGTGATGCACTCGCGGAATATGCTACAAAAGTAATACTTCCACTTTACACAGCTAGGTGGAAAATGGCACTGTAAGCAGTCAGGACGCGGTGTGGGTGCAGAAAAAGGGGAGGAACGATCAAACACGTGATAACGATGGTTCTGGAGCGTTTATTAGGATGTGCTCACTACTTTCAACGTGTGTTCAGTGACTCAGCAACATGCATGCTGTACCCGTAACACGGCATGATCTATAGTTGCTCGCAACACACCAGAGTGATATGTCGTCGTATCCCAGCCTTCTGATCAGGAAAAGTCTGGATACTTCCCTAAGAGACACGATCTTTCAGATATGCCCACAACCTGGATTTGGGTTGGGAGGTCTGGAAGATTACATATCTTGCAATTACCTAGAGATGATGCGACTGTAGCCGAAGACTTATTGAAGCATATCTTTCACCTAGTAAACGACATGTGATATCGTCCCATCTTGCATGAAAACGGGGGTGTCGACACAGTTGCGTTCTTACAAAGCTGGAATCACGTACTGCAGAGGGAGGTCCTTATAACGCTCAGATTTCTGGGTCCACATAAGACCTGTGAGGTGTCATCTCCTCAAAGAAGAACGGACCGAGAACGAACGAGCTTGTGTAACCACGCCACACACTCACATAAGCTTTTAATATTTTCTGCAGGCAAGACAGCATTTCATCAAATAAAATTAAAACGACGTTCTCACCTTAATTAATAGGTTTACAGACGAACTTCATTTTCGTCTCCGTCTCTTCATCAAAGTGTTCAATTACAACTCATTAAAAATATGCATATTCCAAAATGTTTTTACTATAAACCACATAGCTAACGCATTCATCTCTCTTCTTCCATTGTGTGGATGTCTTTATTCTTTTCAGTGTGGAGAAACACTTCTCGCTTTCCGCTAGGGTCCTTGGTATTGTACAAATCATTTATAGGAGTTTCTCTGATTCTGGCTAAGCAGGTTTTAATTTATTCTCGTAGATACAATTCGGAAGCGCTAACGTTCTGCTTGCAGTTTGCAAACCATTTCTACTGTGTATGACTGTCAATTCGTGTCCTCTTTCTTTTACGCTTAAATCAAATAATTTAACTGCAGTCTGAAATTCTTTCTCAGGGAATAACAACTTGTGTTTTGGAAACAAACTGGTCTGGCTTAATACAACTGTTGACAAGTGACTGCTAAATGCGAAACACTCGTCCATGTTAGCCATAACAAAGTCACAGACTCCCTTTGCAACAGTTTAAAGGAAGTCTACAACACGGAAAGGTTTTGGGCCGGCGACCTCTTCATTTCCATCCTCGTTTTCCCAATGATCATCGAGATCAAGAGAATCTCTCGTCAGTTGTACCGCTGACTTGAATCAGAGACATTGTTAAGAGTTTTCACACTATCGACAGCTGTACGTTGCAGCTGATTACAGAACGTCGTGGTGTGGCAGGAGCTTATTGAAAAACGCGTTGGTCGTTGTTGAGAAGTTTCCGAAATTCACGTGCATTCCTGGTTGTTGAATAATCATTGCTGTCATCGTCCTCAGTGATCCCAAAGAATTCGTGTTCTTAAGTACGGTGTTGACACATCGAGTTTTAAAATTCAATCTTGTTGTATCGCTGTACCTTGGAATACGTTTATTAACAACATTAACCAATACGGTAGTCCTTTCATTGACTGAGAAAAAAGGTGAGAATCCTAGTAAGTTGCTAGTAAATATTGTAAGTTCTTCGTGTCGTGTTGCACAGCGCTCTACAATGAGGTTAAGTTGGTGGGTATAACAAATTTGCTTTTCCATACACTGCTCTACAATGAGGTTAAGTTGGTGGGTATAACAAATTTGCTTTTCCATACAGTGCTCTACAATGAGGTTAAGTTGGTGGGTATAACAAATTTGCTTTTCCATACAGTGCTTTCCCTCTCGCCTGCACCCCATTCTGGCTACCGCTCATAACTGAAGCTCCATCATAATTCTGAGCTATCTGTCGTCAGTCTATAGTTTGTTAAGTTCGTTGAACACTTCACCACTTATTCCCACAGGTGCGCGATCTCTGGGTGTTATAAAATGTATGAACGTCTGATGTACTTCCCCTTTTAATACGTACCAAGCGATAAATACGACCTGCGACAATGTTTCACAATCCGTCTTTTCATTAACTTCAGTTGTGATGTAATCTGTTCTCGAAGTTTCTTCGGAAATCAACTTGTTTCGAAAAACTTCATTTTTTTAGATACATTCCTTCAATTTGGAATCAAATGCTGTTATCAGGTTGACCAAACCATGAAAAATACCAGGATTTTCTGAAGTATTCGTTTCGTCATGTGTTCTTAGTGCAAGTTCAAACTTCCTGCAGAATCTGATACAGTCGATCTACATGGTAAGGTTGTAATGATTCTTGGAAACACTTTTTTTTATTTGGTCTTCCTAGTAGCAACTCGATTTAGCCATCAATGACACATAGTTACAATGTATGTAACATTGATTAAATAAGTACAGAAACGCATATTTTCAAGTAGAGAAAGCCCAAATCGTCACTGGTGTCCAGTAAATTTTTGCAACAATTAGATTAAAAGGTAGCTATAATTGTATTGAGTTACAGTTCAAACCATTCCTGAAATATCTCCAGGAACAAGACAGAAAAATGGAACATGTACGCCATTAAAAACTACAGATTGTGCTCAGTACTCTCAACAAACTTTACAATCACCTTATAAAGGTGAATGTCTTTGGTAAATACACTCCTGGAAATGGAAAAAAGAACACATTGACACCGGTGTGTCAGACCCAACATACTTGCTCCGGACACTGCGAGAGGGCTGTACAAGCAATGATCACACGCACGGCACAGCGGACACACCAGGAACCGCGGTGTTGGCCGTCGAATGGCGCTAGCTGCGCAGCATTTGTGCACCGCCGCCGTCAGTGTCAGCCAGTTTGCCGTGGCATACGGAGCTCCATCGCAGTCTTTAACACTGGTAGCATGCCGCGACAGCGTGGACGTGAACCGTATGCGCAGTTGACGGACTTTGAGCGAGGGCGTATAGTGGGCATGCGGGAGGCCGGGTGGACGTACCGCCGAATTGCTCAACACGTGGGGCGTGAGGTCTCCACAGTACATCGATGTTGTCGCCAGTGGTCGGCGGAAGGTGCACGTGCCCGTCGACCTGGGACCGGACCACAGCGACGCACGGATGCACGCCAAGACCGTAGGATCCTACGCAGTGCCGTAGGGGACCGCACCGCCACTTCCCAGCAAATTAGGGACACTGTTGCTCCTGGGATATCGGCGAGGACCATTCGCAACCGTCTCCATGAAGCTGGGCTACTGTCCCGCGCACCGTTAGGCCGTCTTCCGCTCACGCCCCAACATTGTGCAGCCCGCCTTCAGTGGTGTCACGACAGGCGTGAATGGAGGGACGAATGGAGACGTGTCGTCTTCAGCGATGAGAGTCGCTTCTGCCTTGGTGCCAATGATGGTCGTATGCGTGTTTGGCGCCGTGCAGGTGAGCGCCACAATCAGGACTGCATACGACCGAGGCACACAGGGCCAACACCCGGCATCATGGTATGGGGAGCGATCTCCTACACTGGCTGTACACCACTGGTGATCGTCGAGGGGACATTGAATAGTGCACGGTACATCCAAACCGTCATCGAACCCATCGTTCTACCATTCCTAGACCGGCAAGGGAACTTGCTGTTCCAACAGGACAATGCACGTCCGCATGTATCCCGTGCCACCCAACGTGCTCTAGAAGGTGTAAGTCAACTACCCTGGCCAGCAAGATCTCCGGATCTGTCCCCCATTGAGCATGTTTGGGACTGGATGAAGCGTCGTCTCACGCGGTCTGCACGTCCAGCACGAACGCTGGTCCAACTGAGGCGCCAGGTGGAAATGGAATGGCAAGCCGTTCCACAGGACTACATCCAGCATCTCTACGATCGTCTCCATGGGAGAATAGCAGCCTGCATTGCTGCGAAAGGTGGATATACACTGTACTAGTGCCGACATTGTGCATGCTCTGTTGTCTGTGTCTATGTGCCTGTGGTTCTGTCAGTGTGATCATGTGATGTATCTGACCCCAGGAATGTGTCAATAAAGTTTCCCCTTCCTGGGACAATGAATTCACGGTGTTCTTATTTCAATTTCCAGGAGTGTAGAAGTATCTGACTGGCAAAGGTGGTAGCCCATACTCAGCAATGCATCCGAAAGTCCAACCGCTTGCAGTCAATTTTGGTACACATAAACAGTATGTGGTTGACATCAGCGTCCAACTCAGGATCACACTCACGCACCAGCGAAGCGAAAACGTTGATCCGATGTAGATGCTGAGGAAAAGAGGCGTAACTGAAGCAAAGTAGTATGATGGAAACATCGTTAGTCGTCATTCTGCATGCTGTATCCAACTTTGTTATATGACTTTGCCAAGCATAGCAAACTCATTGTTACTACTTGTGTGTAGTTCACTGAATTTATGTTTTTTAACTTTTGCAGCTAAATGTATAACGTCTGTTACAGCATCTGTGATCCAAGGACGTTCCGCAGCAGAGGAAAGCATGTGTTATTTCACATCTATACAGTAAGTCCGCTCGTGTATACAAAGTAGCAGTAAATTTTCTAGTAAGACTACTTTTGCTTTTGGACACATTTTTGAGTGTGTAGAAAGTTTAAGCCAGGTTTTGGCTGTCCTAAAATTTTCAGTTCCAACTTTTTCTGAAAAGCAAGGTTTTGGCTACCAATGGATAAATTATTGTTTTCGCTATTTACACCAATCACACTAAACAGGAAACTAGCACAGTAGTTCAGTTAGTCTACTCAAGCTGAAAGAAAAGGAAAAAAAATTTTGTCCCCCCCCCCCCCCCCCAAACCCTAGTGCCACCATTCTTCTATACGCATCCATTGACTGCCTTTAAACTATCGGGACGCTTCGGCGATAGTCCGGCCGTCGACCCATTTTGAAAACATTGATCATTCACTTACACTGTCTGGAAGTCGACTCATTCTACAAACATCCGTCATTTGCTTACACGGGCTGGCGGAACACGAAAATGAAACGCGTTGCCTGGTGATTCACCATTCATACATGGTGCAACTTTTCGCAAGGCTGATGTTATTGGGAGGACAACGCCCCTGAGTTCTCAGGGAACAGCCGCCACTGGTTTACCAGGTGTACCGATATGAAATGAGCGATTTTTTGTGAAAATGAAACACTAATTTTGAATTGAAAAGTAAAAACCTTTTATTCAAAGTACTGACCATTGCTTTCTATACATTTTGACCACCTTTCTGGCAATTTGTGGACACCACGCCAATAGAAATGTTCGTCTCTTGAAGCAAAGCAATCAGACACCCAATTTTCGACTTCTTCGTAGGAATCGAAGTGTTCCTCAGCCAATGCGTGTCCCATTGATGAAAACAAATGGTAGTCGGAAGGGGCAAGTCTGGTGAATACGGCGGGTGGGTAGCAGCTCCCAGCCAAGTGTTTTGATTGTATCCTGAACCAGTTTTACTTTGTGCGCAGGTGCATTGTCGTGTAAAAAAATTACCATTCTTCTGGCCCATTCTGGTCTTTTTTCGATCAATACATAGTTCAAATTGATCATTTGTTGTCTGTAGCGATTAGTATTCACTGTTTCACCGGGTTTTCGAAGCTCATGATACACCGCACCTTTCTGATCCCACCAAACAAAGAGCATTGTCTTCTTGCCGAATGGATCTGGTTTCGCAGTCGATGTTGATGGATGTCCCGGATTAACCCATGATTTTTCCGTTTTAGGATTCTTAAAATAAATCCATTTTTCATCGTCAGTAACAATTCGATGCAAAATTGATTTTCTTGCATGTCTTTGAAGCAAAATTTGACAAATGGTTTTCCGGGTTTCCATCTGCCTTTCATCCAATTCGTATGACACACATTTTCCACAGTTTTGGATCTTTCCCATAGCTTTCAAACGGTCAGAAATTATTTGTTGTGCAACATTTAGCATTTCTGCCATTTGTTTCTGACTCAAAGTATCATCTTCATCCAATATTGCTTGCAATTCGGCGTCTTCGAACTTTTTTGGTGGTCTTCCACGTTCTTCATTTCTTACATCAAAATCATTATTTCTGAACCGTTGAAACCATCTTTTGCATGTTGCTTCTGATAGAGCATGATCACCATATGCCTCAACAAGCATTCGATGCGACTCTGCAGCATTTTTTTTTTCAAATGAAAACCAAAAATTAATGCTTTCTGCAAATCATCACTTTCTGGTACACAATTCGACATTGTTAACACGATGAAAACATATGATGTCGTTTGTTCCATGACTCGATGCATACTAGGTATCTATGACATATGTCATACCAACCAAACAAAAAAAAATTAAGGCTCGTTAACAACAAATGTTCCCTATCGACACTTTTGTATCTTAACGCTCATTTCGTACGGGTAGCATTCATCTCGCGCTAGCTGAGGAGAGCCCTACGTCATAGTGACGTAACGCTACGTCATCGTGACGTAAATAAACCTAAATCGACTTCATGAGTACGTGTATCGATCTTTGCAATTAGAGGTTGCACGGTAACGTGAAAGCTAAATGTGATATGTACAGCCCAGTCGGATTACTTATGAAGCTGGAATCCCAACAGTTTTGGATGTTATTGTGTGTTTCTTGAACATAAGGAATGTCTGAAAGAAGGAACCATAACGAAAGAAAAAAAGAAACGCTTGCAGTCATTTTTTTAAATCCGTGAATCGTCCAGAAATCATGTGGACAAACGTGAAATAATTAATTATTAAGCTGTAATCCAAAGAATTTTGGATGTTATTGATTATTTCATGAGTATAACGAAAGTCAAAAGAAGCTTGTAGTCATTTTTGAAAAATCCCATTGTGTCGACAGAAGCGTGAAATAATTAATTATTAAGCTCTAATCCCAAGAATGTAGGATGTTCTTGTGTGTTACATGAATATAGCGAATATCTGAACGAAGGAACCATAACCACAACGAAATCAAAAAGCGAGTAGTCATTAAAAAAAATCCGATTAATTCTGCATAAATCATGTGGACAGACAAGTGAAATAGGGATAAATTAAAGTGTTTCGTATTTTTATATAAGCCGTACATAACTCTTCTGGGCAGAAACGTTGAACCAAGTAATTAATGTGGTTCCAAAGATAATTCGGAATGTTGCTGGAGTTTTAATTTTGCCTTCATTCTTTGTACGCTGTATACTGTGAAAAAACAATGATATTTCGTCTATAATTGTTACATTTTAATATGTAAACAGTATCAACTATAAAAAAAATAAGTGTCCTAGTAGTTGCCAAATGATGTTGGAACATTGGCTGTCACAATGGGTGAACTACTTGACAAAATAGCCACGAAAGCCCACAGTTTTAGCAGCACTAAGCGATGTTTCATATGCGATGGTGGAATACTGTGTTTGCTTATTCTCTCAATAGACATGTTATTAATTTTCGGGGTGTTTGGCATGATTACTACAGCTATTTTCATATTGCCTAAGAGTCATACAAAAAGTAGCTGAAAATGGTAACATCACTCACTGCTTTCAGTTGCTTAAAATTCTCGTAAATGTAACTTGCATGTCATTGTTTTTTCACAGTATACAACATATGAAGAAAAACAATGATATGTGTTATAACAGGTCAGTAGATTATATTCATCAGCAATAACTTATTTCTAAAGAGCAAAAGTGTCTGTGCTGATCCACAGCATGAAGGCAAAATTAAAATTCCAGCAACATTCGGAATTATCATTGGAAACACATTAATTTCTCAGTTTAACGTTTCTGTCCAGAAGAATTATGTACAATTTATTGGCTTTTATAAAAATACGAAAACTCTTTAATTTCTCTCTATTTCACGTTTCTATCCGCATGATTTATGCACAATTATTCGGATTTTAAAAAAAATGACTAGACCCTATTTTTGACTTTTGTTATTGTTTTGGTTCCTTCGTTCAGACATTCATTAGATCAAGAAACACACAATAACATCGAAAACTGTTGAGATTACAGCTTAATAAGTAATTCAACTGGGATGAGCATACCACACAACTGCTGTCACTTCGTTTGTACACGTGTATTTACATTTAGCTTTCACGTTACCGTGCAACCTCTGTGGTACAACTGCAAAGATCGATATACGTACGCATGAAGTCGATTTAGGTTTACTTACACCATGATGACGTACCGTTACGTCACTATGGCGTAGAGCTCTCCTCACCTAGCGTGAGATGAATGCTACCCATTTCATACCGGTACACCTGTAAAGAGCGGGCGCAGACAGAGATGATAGACAGCCGAGCCGCCGGAATTCCGGAGCGTCCAGCAGAGGGCGTTCCGGAAGTAAGGTCGCTGTCTGTAGCCGCGAGGGAACGGAACGGACCCGACTGCCTGGTACGATGAGGGGAGGGGAGGGGAGGAGAGATGCCGTTGTTAACGGGGCGGCACCAACAGGTAGGTAGGTTGGTGGGTGAACCGCAAGCGCTGGCCGGTAGGCTAGGTGATGCGCCTCAACACTCGTCCTACCTGCTGTGTCGGCCGCGGGCGTTCATTCCGGCAGGTGTTCAGCAATGTATGTCGCGGGCGACGTCGGCACGTGGCTTACCAGTAGCGTTGTCTTCCTGAATTGCAGCAAAAGACCCTGTGTGCTACTTCGCTTGTATACAAATGAATACAAAAGACGTCACATATTTTTTTATTATCAGACGTGAACCAATTAAATGACACATTTATTGGAAGTGACTCATTTCCTACACACATTTATTTCTCAATATCTACTCTACTAAACGCTTTGCACTTCCCTTCTCGTTGGAATCAGTTTCGAATATTCTATAAAAATATTAAGATATGCCCAGTCTGTCCCGCGTTACACATGCAGAGTACTCTCAAATTTTTATGCGTCAAAACTGGCCAGATGGTAGATGTGACAAAAGTAAGATCCTCTCAAAGTAAGCAACTAAAGACTAGAAACAAATATTTAATTTTTAAAAGACGTATTTGATATAAACAAGTAACACTGCTTGGCCACCTTCAGATCTTACAAGTAGTAGCTACGCTGCATCTACACTACTGGCCATTAAAATTGCTACACCACGAAGATGACGTGCTACAGACGCGAAATTTAACAGACAGGTAGAAGATGCTGTGATATGCAAATGATTAGCTTTTCAGAGCATTCACACAAGGTTGGCGCCGGTGGCGACACCTACAATGTGCTCACATGAGGAAAGTTTCCAACCGATTTCTCATACACAAACACCAGTTGACCGGCGTTGCCTGGTGAAACGTTGTTGTGATGCCTCGTGTAAGGAGGAGAAATGCGTACCATCACATTTCCGACTTTGATAAAGGTCGGATTATAGCCTATCGCGATTGCGGTTTATCGTATCGAGACATTGCAGCGCGCGTTGGTCTAGATCCAATGACTGTTAGCAGAATATGGAATCGGTGGGTTCAGGAGGGTAATACGGAACGCCGTGCTGGATCACAACGGCCTCGTACCACTAGCAGTCGAGATGACAGGCATCTTATCCACATGACTGTAACGGATCGTGCAGCCACGTCTCGACCCCTGAGTCAACAGATGGGGACGTTTGCAAGACGACAACCATCCGCACGAACAGTTCGACGACGTTTGTAGTACCATGGACTACCAGCTCGGAGACCATGGCTGTGGTTACCCTTGACGCTACATCACAGACAGGAGCGCCTGCGATGGTGTACTCAACGACGAACCTGGGTGCACGAATGGCAAAACGTCATTTTTTTCGGATGAATCCAGGTTCTGTTTACAGCATCATGACGGTCGCATCCGTGTTTGGCGACATCGCGGTGAACGCACATTGGAAGCGTGTATTCATCATCGCCATACTGGCGTATCACCCGGCATGATGGTATGGGGTGCCATTGGTTACACGTCTCGGTCACCTCTTGTTCGCATTGACGGCACTTTGAACAGTGGACATTACATTTCAGATGTGTTACGACACGTGGCTCTACCCTTCATTCGATCCCTGCGAAACCCTACATTTCAGCAGGATAATGCACGACAGCATGTTGCAGGTCCTGTACGGGCCTTTCTGGATACAGAAAATGTTCGACTGCTGCCTTGGCCAACATATTCTCCAGATCTCTCACCAATTGAAAACGTCTGGTCAATGGTGGCCGAGCAACTGGCTCGTCACAATACGCCAGTCACTGCTCTTGATGAACTATTGTATCGTGTTGAAGCTGCATGGGCAGCTGTACCTGTACACGCCATCGAAGCTCTGCTTGACTCAATGCCCAGGGGTATCAAGGCCCTTATTACGGCCAGAAGGGGTTGTTCTGGGTACTGATTTCTCAGGATCTATGCACTCAAATTGCGTAAAAATGTAATCACATGTCAGTTCTAGTATAATATATTTGTCTAATGAATACCCGTTTATCATCTGTATTTCTTCTTGGTGTAGCTATTTTAATGACCAGTAGTGTAGTTCACTTTGACTGCATTGACGAAGTCACTTTTGAGGCTTATACCTTTATCCATGCTCGTGTTGCCTACATGTAAAGGCAGAGCAACGGCGTCACAGTGGTGGGAAATTCAAAAATGCAAGATAGCGTAATTTGGCGCCATGTTCAAAAGTACCAGTTCAAAAATGGCTCCAAGCACTATGGGACTTTACATCTGAGTCCATCAGTCCCCTACACTTAGAACTACTTAAACCTAACTGGCCTAAGGACATCATACACATCAATGCCCGAGGCAGGATTCGAACCTGCGACCGTAGCAGAAGCGCGGCACCCGACTGAAGCGCCTAGAACCAAAAGTACCTGTTTGAGCTGTATTATTTATTAAAAATATGTAAAGATACAAACAGTACAGGCCGGCCAGTGTGGCCGCGCGGTTCTAGACGCTTCAATCTGGAACCGCGGGACCACTACGGTCAAAGGTTCGAATTCTGCCTCGGGCATGGATGTGTGCGATGTCCTTAGGTTAGTTAGGTTTAAGTAGTTCGAAGTTCTAGGGGATTGGTGACCTCAGATGCTAAGTCCCATAGTGCTCAGAGCCATTTGAACCATAAACAGTACTGATGTAATCTACAGCATTTTCACACCTGCATTATTTATCAAAATGTATAAGTTTCACTGTAATTGTGTAAATTGCTGCCACATTCATCCTGAATTATGTTAATCGGATTAGTCCCCAAATGCATCCAGATAAACTGAATTATTTATAAAAAATACGTAACGAGTGTAACAGTATTTCTACATGTGTAATGTCTATTCTCTATTAAAATCGTGTAATCACATACAATGGATATGTCAATATTATTATCGCGTTTAAGGTGTCTGTATTATTGTTCTGTAAAACAAATGTTAGTTTAATAACGTGCCACCTACTGGAAGAGGCAAGTTATAGTATAACATACAGTTGACACATCAGACGTGTTCCTGGTCTCTCAAATTAATTGCCACTATCCTCCATTCACGTCTGCATTGTCTGTATTATTGTTCTATAACAGTACAAAACAAGTGTAACTAAAAATAACTTGCTAAGCAGGCAATGCAGTAGCAGTACACACTTCATTTTGGGCCTAAATGAGGCTTCCTTACTGCAAGTAGAAAAATGAACTAACCAAGCACCTATTTGCGGAGAAGAATACACTGTATCACGAAAAATATAGTTAATGTTATTAATTGAATATATATATTTTAATTCCTGTCGATCTTGAATCTATATGTGGTTATGTACCGCTCCATTGACGCCATACTTTCCGACAACTTTAGCACAACGAATCATACTAAAAATGGCGTCTTGTGACGTTATCTTTAATGTGTTGTATCACTTAAATGTCATATTTTGGTAATCCAATAGTATAACTTCGAAATTCACCAAATATGATACGTAAATGTTACACACTCAAAGACGGTGATTACTCAATTAACCACGTGATTAGACCGTGAAGACCACGTGATAGTCGACCGACCGCCGTGTCATCCTCAGTCATTCGTCATTGATTGCGGTATGGAGGGCAAGGGGTCAGCAAAACGCACTCCTGGCCGTCGTGACATTCCGACCTCAGAGCAGCTATACCTGTCAATGCAGTACAGGGGCAGCTCCTCAGATGGAGTCACGGCTCTGAGTGCACCCTGGTCCAGCACTCCCGCCGAGGAAAACTCCCAGGCAGTACCGGGAACCGATCCCGGGTCTGTCGCCTTCACCACTCGGCCAAGGAGGCGGACCAAAAACGACGGGGGACAACGTTTCTATAGAGAGGAAAGTTCGCTTCCTTGAATATTCGATCTCTCACCAGACTCAAGCTGTCTGTATTTTTTACCAAAATACTTAAAGATTTCGCCTATAACAGTACAAAACACACCCAGATCTTTTCTTGCATTACGCAAGTATAACTGTAAATCTTTGACTGAGATCGAAAATACGATCTTTGCACAAAAATAAAATTGTCTGTATTAGTTATCAAAATATGCAAAGACTTCTTCTATAACTGTAGTTTAGTTCCCTGCACCAAAGACCAATTGTGGATCTTGGTTTCAGTTTCAGGGATGGCCCACAGTTTGTGTCTGTCACGTCAGTGAATGGTACATTGCTTTGGCATAGCACCCAAGAAATTGCAGTTCAGAAAAACGTAGCCTCCGAGAAGTAAACGTAGAAAAACTTGAGCAGTACATGTGTAACGCAGTTAAGGAATTTTACTGGCAAAAAAATCCTGCAGCTTTGATAACATCATGATGTACACAATATCAAATCGAAGTGCAATTTTGCCATATGATGACATCATGGAGACCGTGGCTGTTGTTTGGAGCCGGCCGGAGTGGCCGTGCGGTTCTAGGCGCTACAGTCCGTGCCGAGCGACCGCTACGGTCGCAGGTTCGAATCCTGCCTCGGGCATGGATGTGTGTGATGTCCTTAGGTTAGTTAGGTTTAATTAGTTCTAAGTCCTAGGCGACTGATGACCTCAGAAGTTAAGTCGCATAGTGCTCAGAGCCATTTGAACCATTTTTTATTGTTTGAAGACAAATGTTGATGTTGTTGGGACAGCAACCAGCCACAAATTAGTTCTTTTATTCAAAGGGCACCGTTACCGGTTTCGAATCGTTGTGATTCATCCTCAGACGGTTTACACGCTTTCTTTATGACATGTGGTGTGTTTTTTACAGATTAACTGTCGTGAACACACCACATGTCATGAAGAAAGCGTGTAAACCGTCAGAGGATCAATCACAACGATTCGAAACCGGTAACGGTACCCTTTGAAAAAAAAGAACTGAAAGTAAATTTGTGGTTGGTTGGTAGCCCGCATCTCGTGGTTGTGCGGTAGCGTTCTCGCTTCCCACGCCCGGGTTCCCGGGTTCGATTCCCGGCGGGGTCAGGGATTTTCTCTGCCTCGTGATGGCTGGGTGTTGTGTGCTGTCCTTAGGTTAGTTAGGTTTAAGTAGTTCTAAGTTCTAGGGGACTGATGACCATAGATGTTAAGTCCCATAGTGCTCAGAGCCATTTTGGTTGGTTGGTGTCCCCAACACCATCAACATTTGTCAAACCGAAGTGCTGTTTCCTTCAGTAGTTTCCACCTGAGTTGAGAAAGTCAGTTTTCTCTCTCTCCCTCTCTCTTTACCTGTCTGGTCATGAACTGTATTGGATGTGGGCAGGCACTGGCGCAAGCAAATGGAATATGCTCTGCGCTAGACTTCCCGTGGAAATTCTAAAAATTTCTTGTCATTTTCTAGATTCATAGCTTTCGTACTACTTCATTCCTCAAACTTAGCTGTGAAATTTGGAAAGTAATACCTCCATGACGCTTTCACCACACACCCCACGCCCAACCCTTGGTAACAACGAATTTTAAGGTGTATAAAACGCACTTTTGTCTTCGAAAAATTGCCTCCAAAATTCAGGTGCATCTTACACTCGAAATTAATATAACAGTGTCCAGTATTTGATTTAAAATACCTGCCAGTCTCAAATATATTCGGTGCCGCGAGAAACCTACCTCTGTCCGGCACCGTTGGATTCGACTGGCAGCAGCAGTGCACCGAGGCGGCTATCATGAGTTGCGGGGATTCACAAGTTCGCTAACACTGCCTCCCTATCACCCTGACATCACAAATCCAGAACACTGTCGAGTCCACGATGCGTCATGGTGCCAGTGAACTTGAACTAAAAGTGATTTGTGTTATTGGCAACAGTACAATATTTTTGTTAGTGGCTAGTTTCGTAATGGAAAAAAAAGGTATTCATATGATGTGGGCTATAAATTGAAAGTAATAGCATATGCAGAAGAACATGGAAAGAAAGCGCCTGAGTGGCATTTCGGCCCTCCACCAACAGGAAAAACTATTCGCAACTGGCGGGCTAGTAAAGAAGAACTGAAAAAAAATGAGAAAGACTAAATGAACAAATAGAGGACTGAATGCAAAATGGCCAAAACCAGAAGATTATGTATTGAAATGGATTCGAGACATCGTAAATATGGCATTAGAGCTAATACAAAAATGAATTAAATACACGCTTGTGAGCTAACGCTACAATGGAATTTAACAGACTATAAGGGTGAAGTTGGTTAGTGCTAAAGGTTTATGAAGCATCATGGACTTACCATGCGAACCAAAATCAAAACATCTCCGACAATGTTACAAGAGTATGAAGAGAAAATACACCACTGGCCATTAAAATTGCTACACCGAGAAGATGACGTGCTACAGACGCGAAATTTAATCGACAGGAAGAAGATGCTGTGATGTGCAAATGATTAGCTTTTCAGAGCATTCACACAAGCTTGGCGCTGGTGGCGACACCTACAACGTGCTGACATGAGGAAAGTTTCCAACCGATTTCTCATACACAAACAGCAGTTGACCGGCGTTGCCTGGTGAAACGTTGTTGTGATGCCTCGTGTAAGGAGGAGAAATGCGTACCATCACGTTTCCGACTTTGATAAAGGTCGGATTGTGGCCTATCGCGTTTGGAGTTTATCGTATCGCAACATTGCTGCTCGCGTTGGTCGAGTTCCAATGACTGTTAGCAGAATATGGAATCAGTGGGTTCAGGAGGGTATTACGGAACGCCGTGCTGGATCACAACGGCCTCGTATCACTAGCAGTCGAGATGACAGGCATCTTATCCACATGGCTGTAACGGATCGTGCAGCCACGTCTCGATCCCAGAGTCAACAAATGGGGACGTTTGCAAGACAACCATCTGCACGAACAGTTCGACGACGTTTGCAGCAGCACGGACTATCAGCTCGGTGACCATGGCTCCGGTTACCCTTGACGCTCCATCACAGACAGGAGCGCCTGCGATGGTGTACTGAACGACGAACCTCGGTGCACGAATGGCAAATCGTCATTTTTTCGGATGAATCCAGGTTCTGTTTACAGCATCATGATGGTCGCATCCGTGTTTGGCGACATCGCGGTGAACGCACATTGGAAGCGTGTATTCGTCATCGCCATACTGGCGTGTCACCCGGCGTGATGGTATGGGGTGCCATTGGTTCCACGTCTCGATCACCTCTTGTTCGCATTGACGGCACTTTGAACAGTGTACGCTACATTTCAGATGTGTTACGACCCGTGGCTCTACCCTATATTTGTCCAATGAATACCCGTTTATCATCTGCATTTCTTATTGGTGTAGCAATTTAAATGGCCAATAGTGTACATTCAGTATGTCACTGCAATACTGTGCTAGATAATCCACTGTCTTTAGGTTCGAAATCAATTTACCCCGATCCTTCCCAACATTATTTTCAGCACTGAGGATTTCATACGCAGATTGAGGGGTGCTCTTTGACGAATCTTCTCACACACCATTCAACACCGCGTCCGAGGGACCATTTTTTGTCGGAGCCCATGTTTAGTCACTTGCGGCTTGGACGAACCAGATTCTCGTAAGACTGTGTATGCGGCGATAAAATTTCTTTCAATTACAGCGTCCGAGGGACCATTTTTTGTCGGAGCCCATGTTTAGTCACCTGCAGCTTGGACGAACCACATTCTCGTAAGACTGTGTATGCGGCGATAAAATTTCTTTCAATTACAGCGATGCCTGTCCGGTCTGAACATTCGTCTGTAAACTCCTGCAACGAGTAACGGTCACTTTTAAACAACCTGTCATCCAATGGAAGCAGTGCTAAATTTCACCATAGACACACAACTGATGACTGTATAATTACCAGGCATACGGCCAAGGCCTGTAGCGTGTACATGGTTTACGAGAAGTCCGCTTACCCCTCTTGACTTCGTACATCTGGGGACATAAATAGTTGTTTTGTTGGTATCCCTGCTTTGAAGCTGACAAAAAGCGGTGTTGTCGATATTGTATTGTTTTGTTTCAGTATTACATTGTATCAGTTGCCAAGCCACGGCTGACGTTAACGAAGTCAGTTGCAGTGAGGTGGAGCGATCAGCAGTGTATGCTTTCGCGCACATGATTGGCAGAGGAAAAGAGAAGATCCAACGGCGGATAAAGCGTTTCGTTACGCTAAACGTTAAGTAGGTGAGAAAGCGTCACATAGACGCTCACCCGATTCCAGTAACTAACACGGAAAGAGAGGCGTTCTGCATCACGTAATGCTAAAATGCCGAGGACGTGCGTTCCTAGATGAGCCAACCAATATATTCCTCCCTTCCCCGTCGAAAAGATTGTGAAGGTAAAATTAGAGACATCCGAGCCCGTTTGGATGCACGCAACTGTCGATCTTCCTGCTGATGATTCGCAGTGCCACACTAAACACCCTCCATCACACACCACAACGCGGTTTGCTGGGTATAGATGCGGATGTTGAGGTAGATGTAGACAACGTGCACAGACTGTGCACCAGATTACAGATACAATAAGTGAGTTCATGTACAGGGACCCTGCTCGATTCGGAGAAACATGGTTTCGCTCCAGGCTGTGTCTTAAGAGTGGCCACTCTGGTGGACGTAATAAAACACGAGAGGCGACGTGTGCCGACGTCGCGCAGTCAGCTGAGCAGTCTACAGTCAGACCCACCAGCAAAAAAGCAGCTGCACTCCCAAGAACCCTGGCGACCGGTGCAAGACGAACTTAGAAGAGATATGACAACGAAAGGATTTACAGCGATGTTTGTCAGTGGATTACCTGACAGCGTCGCGGGACAGCGAGCTGCGGCCTGCCATGCATATTTTTGAATGTCGAGTCTCTCTCGAAGGTGTCGTTGTGTAATGAAGTGGCAGCATATTGCATTTCGCTCAAAAGCACTGTGATTCTCTGGTCCAAGTAAAATCCTATTTGTCCTGGAAACGGACCCTCCTGCTATGGAGCCGGGATGTGCTCTCAGTACGTCTCCTGAAGGACACATGAATGGAAGTTCTTATTGATGCACATGGCGAACGTGAGTAATACCTCAGCTCAAAGACAAGCGAACTGTGGATCTTACGTGTTTGCATCTGGACTTTGCTATCTAGGTGCGTGAGGTCCTTGATGAACAGTTTTTAGGCCGCTGGATTCCTGGTTCATCAACATTTCCAGTCCCACCGAAATGTCCACCGGGAACACAGACCTTACAGCGTGAGGTAGCTCATTATGGGAAATCATCAAGTCCTTTTTTCTTCAGTCATCAGTATTCTCACTGTTTTGATGCGGCCCGCCACGAATTCTCTCCTGTGCCAACCTCATCATCTCAGAGTAGCATTTTCAACATACGTCCTCAGTTATTTGCTGGACGTATTCTAATCTCTGTCTTCCTCTGCAGTTTCTATCCTCTACAGATCCCTCTAGTACCCTTCTTTTTCTCAGTGTTTTCCATGTATTCCTTTCCCCTCCGACACTGCGCAGAATCTCCTCATACCTTACCTTATCAGTCCACCTAATTTTCTACATTATTCTGTAGCACCACATTTCAAATGCTTCGATCTTCTTCTGTTCCGGTTTCCCCACAGTCGCTGTTTCAAGACCAGACAACGCTGTGCTCCAAACGTACATTCTTAGAAACTTCTTCCTCAAATTAAGGCCTATGTTTGATACTAGCAGACTTCTCTTGGCCAGGAGTGCCATTTTGCCACAACTAGTCTGCTTTTGATGTCCTCCTTGCTCCGTCCGTCATTGGTTATTAGTCCGCCTAGGTAGTATAATTCCTTAACTTCTTCTACTTTCTGACCATCAACCCTGATGTTAAGCTTCTCACTGTTCTCATTTCTACTACTGCTCACTTCTTTCTCATTACTTTCGCCTTTCTTCGATTTTCTCTCAATCCATATTCTCTACTCATTAGGCTGTTCATTCCATTCAGCCGATCATGTAATTCTTATTCACATTAACTTCTGATAGCAATGTCATCAGCAATCGGTATCATCGATATCCTTTCACCTTTAATTTTAATTCCACTTTTGAACCTTTCATTTATTTCCATAATTGCTTCGCCAATGTATAAATTTAACATTAGTTAATTCGAGCACTTCGTTCTTCGTCCCCCACTCTTATGGTTCCTTCTTAATTCTTGCACACGTTGTACATTACCCAGCTTTCCCTATACCTTACCCCTAATTTTCTCAGAATTTCGAACGTCTTGCACCATGTTACACTGTTGAAAGCTCTTTCCAGGTCGACAAATGCTACGAACGTCTCTTGATTTTTGTTCAGTTTGGTTTCCATTCTCAACTGCAATGTCAGAATAACCTCTCTCATGCGTTTACCTTCCATAAAGCCAAACTTATAGTCATCTAACACATTCACAATTTTCTTTTCCATTCTTCTGTGTGTTATACTTGTCAGAAAATTGGATGCATGAGCTGTCAAGCTAATTGTGCGGTAATTCTCGCAATTGGCAGCTCTTGCAGTCTTCGGGATTGTGTGGACGATATTTTTCCAAAGTCAAATAGTCTATCACGAAATTCATGCATTCTACACACCAACGTGAATAGCCCTATTGTTGCCACTTCACCCTATGATTTTACAAATTCCGATGGAATGTTATCTATCTCTTCTGTCTTATTGGATCGTAAGTCTTCCAAAGCCCTTTTAAATGCTGTTTCTAACACTGAATCCCCTATCTCTTCTATATCAAATCCTGTTTCTTCTTCTGTCACGTCATCGCACAAGTCTTCCCCCTTCCTAGAGGCCTTCAATTTACTCCTTCGACCTATCTGCTCTCTCCTCTACATTTAACAGTTGAATTCCTATGCATGTTATCAACCTTGCTTTTAATTTCACCGAATGTTGTTTAATTTTTCTACGTCGTGAATCAGTCCTCCCCCAAACATTTCTTTTTCTTCATACTTTTGCTGCAGCCATTTCACCTTGTAGTCCCTGCTCTTCCTATTTATTTCATTCCTAAGTGACTTTTATTTCAGTATTCCTGAATTTGCCTGAAAATTTTTGTACGTCCTTCTTTCGTCGATCAGCTTAAGTATTTCTTTTGTGATCCATGGTTTCCTCGTAGTTATTGTACCTAGGTTTTTCTTTACAACATCTGTAATTACCCTTTTTAGAGATGTCCATTCATCTTCAAATGAACTGCCTAAGGCATTATCTGCAGCCTTCAAGCATATCTCTTCATTACTTTGTACTTTCGTATCCCTCTTCTTTCCCATTGATACTTCTCGTCTAGTCTATTAAACTTACTTTCCATTGTGATCTGAGTCTGTATCTATTTCCGGGTACGCCTAATAATCAGTACCTGATTTTGGAATCTCTGCCCGACCATGATATTATCTGAAATCTTCCCGTATCTTCGGGCCTTTTCCAAGTATATCTCCTCCTCTTGTGATTCTTGAACAGAGTATTCGCTATTAGTAAGTGAAATTTATTGCAGAACTCAATTAGTCTTTCTCGTCTCTCTTTCCTACTAGCAAGCCCATATTCTCCCTTAACCTTTTTTCCACTCCTTCCCCTACAACCACATTCCAAACCCCCGTGACTATTAGATTTTCATCTCCCTTTACATACTGAATTACCCGTTCAGTTTCCTCATATACTTTCACTCTCTCTTCATCTTCGGCTTGCGGCGTCGGCATTCACGCCTGAACTATTGTTGTCGGCGTTGGTTTGCTGTCGATTCTGATGAGAAGAACCCTATCGCTGAACTGTTTACAGTAACTCACTCTCTGCCCTACCTTCCTATTCATAACGATTCCTAGTCCCTTTGTACGATTTTCTGCTGCTGTTGATATTATCCCCTCATCTGACAAGAAATCCTTGTCTCCTTTTCATTTCACTTAAATGACCCCGACTATATCTGGATTGAGCCTTAGTATTTCTCTTTCCAGATTTTCTAGTTTCCCCACTACGTTCAAACTTCTGAGATTTCACGCCCCGACTCCCAGAAGGTCGTGTTTTCGTCGGCTGGTTGGTTATTGACTCTTTTTCTCATAGCCACCTCCCTCTTGGCATTCCCCTTCCGGACATCCGAATGGGGAACTAGCCCGAAATCTTTGCCAATGGGGAGATCATCATGACGCTTTTTCAATTACAGACCACATCCCACAGCAGTTTCAGCCCAAGTACAAAACAAATGAAGAATTGCACAAAAGTGTTGTGGAATCTTTTCGAAGTGTGACTCCTGAGATGCTCTCCAAGATATCGACGAGAACGCGGAAACCGTTAGATGTCTATGTAGGCCGTGATGGGGCACATGCGGATCTGCCGAATACCTGATCTTTATGTGTAAGTACTACAATACGCAACATACTGTTTCCACCTGGAACTTCCTGGATGCACTGAACGTTAGAAACTTTTCTTTTCTGAAAACGACACAGCAGAGCTTAAACAAGATCCAACTGTAAAATTCTAAAACACAATCAGAAAAATGGTTCAGAAATGCCATTTCCTATTCACAGAACAAAAAGTAAAAACATGCATTTTAATGAATCCCACAGCCGTAAGACTGAGAGCTCAACCTGAGATCCATAAAACTCCTGTTCCATTGAGGCCTATTGTTAATTCTAAAATTACATCTCCCCCAAAATCTCCCAGTTACTGAACGAAATTCTGAAGCAGTACTATACTTCTCACAACCCATACTTAGTTAACAATACAAATGAATTAGTAACTAAAATTAAAGATATAGACATACCTGCAGGTGCCAGGTTTGCCTCTTTTGATGTAACTAACCTATTTACAAAGGTACCAACTGAAGAAACAATAGACATAATCTTTTAAAACTTAGTAGAACATAAAATATTGTAAATTGCAGGAATATCAGAAGTCAGGGACATGTCGCAGTTAATATTGTCTCACAGTTCCTTTACGTTTGACGGGAAAGTTTACCAACAGAAAGAGGGTCTTGCCATGGGTAGTAGGAAAATAAATTCCCTGGCACATATATTTCTCAATCACCTGGAAAGTAAGTTCTTTAATGAAAACAATAGACTCAAAAGTAAAATAATACATTACTGGAGCTATGTTGATGATACCTTGCTGCTATCTGATAGATCAAGAGAAGAAATTGAAGAACTAATAGCAGTATTCAATTCTTTACACCATGAGAACAACAAAGGCATCGATTTCTTGGATCTTAAAATCACCGACCACCAACAAAAACATAAGTTCAGCACACACAGAAAACACACATGCACAGACATAACACTGGACAACTCAATCGCCATCCCACCACACAGACGCGTGCTGCATTTAGGTCCATGCTATACAGAGTACACTCTCTTGATTTACAAGAAAACAGCCTCAGGAATGAGGTAGTTACAATAAAGAGAATTTTCATAAGCAATGACCACACATTGAAAACAACTGACAGTTTCGACAGACAAATACATATAAGTTAGAGAAGAAATGGTCACATTGTGAAAGAAGAGAAAATATTTGCCAGTGTCCCATACCTGGGAACCATATCGCAAAAAATCGCTAACCTTTAAAAAAATGTAACATTTGCACTCTCAACTAATAATAAGTTAGGGAACTTACTCGTTCATAACATCAAATACACAAAAATTCAACAACTTCAAAACCCGTTCGTTTTTTTATTGAGATTTTCCTCTATACAAAGGTTTTCCTCCAATACAGGGTGATTCAAAAAGAATACCACAACTTTAGGAATTTAAAACTCTGCAACGACAAAAGGCAGAGCTAAGCACTATCTGTCAGCGAATTAAGGGAGCTATAAAGTTTCATTTAGTTGTACATTTGTTCGCTTGAGGCGCTGTTGACTAGGCGTCAGCGTCAGTTGATGCTAAGATGGCGACCGCTCAACAGAAAGCTTTTTGTGTTATTGAGTACGGCAGAAGTGAATCGACGACAGTTGTTCAGCGTGCATTTCGAACGAAGTATGGTGTTAAACCTCCTGATAGGTGGTGTATTAAACGTTGGTATAAACAGTTTACAGAGAATGGGTGTTTGTGCAAAGGGAAAAGTTCTGGACGGCCGAGAACGAGTGATGAAAATGTAGCACGCATCCAGCAAGCATTTGTGTGCAGCCCAGGAAAATCGACTCGCAGAGCTAGCAGAGAGCTGCAAATTCCACAATCATCTGTACGGAGAGTCCTACGAAAAAGGTTAGTTATGAAACCTGAACGTCAACTACCCTAGGCGATGGATCGGCCGCCAGGCAGCCCGTGACAGAGCACTTCATCACTGGCCTCCAAGAAGCCCTGATCTTACCCCCTGCGATTTTTTCTTATGGGGGTATGTTAAGGATATGGTGTTTCGGCCACCTCTCCCAGCCACCATTGATGATTTGAAACGAGAAATAACAGCAGCTATCAAACTGTTACGCCTGATATGCTACAGAGAGTGTGGAACGAGTTGGAGTATCGGGTTGATATTGCTCGTGTGTCTGGAGGGGGCC
The DNA here is from genome assembly GCF_021461385.2 of Schistocerca piceifrons. NCBI lineage: Eukaryota > Metazoa > Arthropoda > Insecta > Orthoptera > Acrididae > Schistocerca > Schistocerca piceifrons. The sequence continues at coordinate 564,600,514 of NC_060144.1, forward strand.
ATATTGAACACCTCTGAACTTGTTTTTGAGTGAAAAAAAAACCTTTTTAAATACTCTTTGTAATGATGTATAACAGAAGGTTATATTATGTTTCTTTCATTAAATACACATTTTTAAAGTTGTGGTATTCTTTTTGAATCACCCTGTATAACAAATACCTGAAAATTTTTACATCTTTTACAAAGGATCTTAATTTATCTCCTCAGGATGTCCCTCCAGGTGTTTCGATCTTATATATCTTCTTCCCCTGTGCCAAGTCTTCTCATTGTTAAGCGTACATTTTGGAGCCAGGTGGTCATAGGGAGTCCTCTTCTCTTCTTTCCCTCCCGTTCCCATTCCAGGATTATTTTCGGAATACAAGCTTCTTCCATTCTTCTTACATGGCCGTACCATTGTAACTTCTTTCTATACATCACGTCGGGTATTCTGTCTCTTACTTCCATTCTGTTTATTATTTCGCTGTTTCTTACTTTCTCTTTTCTATAAATTCTTGCTGATCTTCTCCAGAAGTCCATTTCTACTGCTTGCAGTTTGTTTAGAGGTTTCAGATTTCCAGTGCAAGTCTCCACTTCATGCATAACTACGCTCTCTAGTATTGCTTTATATTTTTTTTTTTGGTTTGGTTTGTTACAATGCAATGTTGTTGCTTTAATTTGTTCTGAAAGCGGTGCTGATATTCAAGACAATAAAAGCGGGTTAAAAGCTGTGAGCTATCTGAGGAAGTTAACCTTGCATTACTGAGCAACTGTTTCACCAGGTATCCAGTCTAGCTTACCAAATTCCCAACCAAACTAACATTAATTATAATCTTTTAGCAGTCATCTTACGAGATATATATATATCACCGGTTATATATATATATATCACCGGTTATCGTAAGATGACTGCTAAAAGATTATAATTAATGTTAGTCTGATATATATATATATATATATATATATATATATATATATGTATATATACACAAAGATAATTTAAATAAAGGGAATAAATCAGTTTATATTTGGACACTTATTTTGACATTGATCATTGTTCCATTAAAGTTTTAGCATATTAAACTTGATTCATAACTAAACTGGTGCCTTATTTAGGGTCGTGAAAATGTGAGTTTGTAATCTTACGGAACACATCAATTATGGAGCCAAGATTGGGAGACTGCATACAACACTGCATTCATAAAATAACACATGAAGAACGTTGAAACATATGCAAGAGGAAATTAACCACAACCAACTGATTCAATTTTCCCCCAAAGAAGTTACGTTTGTAGCGCAATCCTGTGCGTCATGAAATTACCACACACTGGTATCCTAAATACATACTAACTCTCTGTGAAATCTTCCCGAAAAGAATAGCTGAGGGCTACTTTGATGATTACACCACATGCTTCACGCGGTAAACTTGGTTTACATAAAGAATGTAACTCCACAATAATTTTGATAATAAAATAAATTACATTGAAACCCAATTTACAAAAGAAAAACCTTGAACTGGTTACTATCATCTTACTGTTAACCTGATGGGTCAAACAACTGTATAAGCATGTGATACTGGTCTCACAAAGTACACCACACGTGGGTTGAACATAAAGAAAAGTTCCTATATTGAAAAATATTGTCAAGATGAGATGTTATAATCTCACACACATTCACATTGAAGATTGATAATCTTAGTTAGAGTTACGGATCATCGACACGTGGTTCCACTTTACTCACAAAGTAGTGACAAAGCAACTACTGGAAGATATTCTGAACTTCACACTCGAATTACACTGCGTTGCAATTTAAGATAACATTAGAATTTTAGATCTAAACCTGAAATAAAGGTGATTAAATTTTCAGTTAGGTTGAACTTAAGAAATCCGTTGTGCTACGGACATAGCAGACATGTGCTTAGCTGGAGATCTTACCACTTCAGACACTCGCCGTGGACAGACTGACCTGGGCCCCTACCAAGCGTGCTTAACAGATACAAACGGAAGTGACCAGAGAGGCAGCTTCCTATACCAACATGACAAGGGACGGACAGGACCATACTAAGAATAGAAACCTCTCTGCTTTTAGAAAGCGTAGCTATCTGTTCCGACGTTGGTCCTACTGTTGTCTAGCAGACAGGCTTGTCTGCTACCCTCAAGCATGCAACTAGAAATACGTTTGCTCATTCATCCTCTCACACAGAAGGGAAGGGGGATGACAGTATCTTATCATATACAGTATATAAAAGAAAGCGGATGTAGGTTCAGTATGAGACTGTGAGATATGAATTACATATAAACTGTGTTTTAAAGTGTAGTAGTGTGACAGATCGTTCTTGTTTATATGTAAAAGTAACATGTTCCACTGCTCAGTCTCCTCCCAGATAGTCAGAAACACCACAGTAAATTTAGAAGAGGAATTTATGCTGTGAATGACAATTTAAGAAATTAACATGAAAGGAATCCAACAGAGACCTTTCATAACCCCAACGCTCCCGGAAAGAATGTGCAGGGAATTTTCTGGCCATGCTAGGACATTCCCAAGCAGGCTTCTCACGCCCAACTTAAACCAAAAATGTAAAGAAAAGGCAAAAGGTCACCAGCTACTTGCTAAAACACAATAATTTCAACACATCTTTAGAATCTACCAATTTAAAAGAGAAAAAAAACAATCTGTGACACCTATTTAAAAGATAGTGTAGACCTAATTCGGTCAGCAAGTAAAAACAATGGTTCCTGTGTCATTAATATGAAAACAATTTCTGGTTGTTACCCTTATGGAGTTCACCAGTATTTGCTCATTGCAAGGTTCACCAGTATTTGCTCATTGCAAGAGCCAACTGATCACAGGAAAATTTATGACTGTTTATTAAGAAGTAAAATTTATGAAAGTAGCAAATGTGCCACAGCAATTAAAAAAAACATGAAAATAACATCAGTATTATAAAGCAGAACATTACAATGCACAGTTCGCAAAAGCAAAAAAAAAAAAAAAAAAAAAAAAAAAAAAAAAAAAAAAAAAAATAAATAAATAAATAAAATAAAAAAAAGAAAAAAAGAAAAAATTTAAAAAAAGAGAAAAAACATGTTTTACAAAGTTGTTATCACAAAAAAATTCTATATCTTATAAAACTAATAATTTGTAGAATTAAAATAACTTTGTGACACTAATTTAATCACTCTACTATATTTCAGTTAGTTAGCAAACAATGGTCACTGTGTCATTATACTGAAACTACAATTAATTATGTGATTGTTACCCTTAAGGGGTTCCTCAGTATAAATATGCCCCATGCAAAGGCTAATCGATCACAGTCCAATGAGCATGAATAGCTATCTCACTGATAAACGAGGCAATGCCACAGGAATGACTTTATGAGACAAAATATCACAAAAACAAACATTGAGATATAAAACAGCTCTGAAAGTACAGAAGTCAACGTCTAAAAAAAAACAATAAATAAAACACCTGCAAAATACAAGAGTCAGTCTAATAAAAAAAAAAAAAAAAAAACAATAAATCGAACCCCTGCAAAATACACGATCGAAGTTTCTCTGAAAGAACAGACGTATATGCATTGGACTAAGAACCATATAATCACTGTTCACTGGCACACTCAGTAGTTCCACTGTTCCGAGGCACAGTATAAGAGGGAGGGGGGGGGGGGGGGGTTCGTCGCTGCAGCTGTCAGTACGGATTTTTGTCCATCTGGATATTCCTGGGCAAGGATGACACTTAATGGCTCTTCTTTGTGCCACCCTTAGCTACCAGAGAACATCGGACTATGATTTACTGTCGCTTGACAATGGGCATCCGCCAGGAAATGTTGATAGGCGTCGTTGAAGTCTGCCAGTTTCTCTGGACAGTATCTGTCAAAAGGCTCCACGCCCCTTGTGTTGTTACATTCTTGAGTTATCCCCAATTGGCTCGCCAGTTTGATATTCCTGGGCAAGGATGACACTTAATGGCTCTTCTTTGTGCCACCCTTAGCGACCAGAGAACATCGAACCATGATTTACTGTCGCTTGACAGTGGGCATCCGTCAGGAAATGTTGATAGGCGTCGTTGAAGTCTGCCAATTTCTCTGGACAGTACGTGTCAAAAGGCTCCACGCCCCTTGTGTTGTTAAATTCTTGAGTTATGCTCAATTGGCTAGCTGGTTTGATAATCCTGAGTAAGGATGACTGACACTTAGTGGCTCTTCTTTGTGCCACCCTTAGCAACCAGAGAACACCGAACCATGATTTACTGTCGCTTGACAATGGGCTTCCGCCAAGAAATGTTGATAGTCGTCGTTGACGTCTGCAAGTTTCTCTGGACAGTACCTGTCAAAAGGCTCCACGCCCCTTTATCTCCTGTCTTCTGTCGTTTCACCGCGGCCGTCTCGTCACGGTTGCGTGCGTGTGGTGCGTTGCCTGCAGATGGATTTCCGCGCGGTGGACCGCTCAGCCATCTCAGGTCATTGCCTCCACAAAGGGTCGCACTGGTGCGGCCGGCCATTAGTTGCGGGTGCAAGGGAAAGTGTTTGTCCCGTACCCTTCTTTTGTTGTCGATCGCGCTCCCGAAGTGGCCCGGTTGACAGTGTGTCCTGCTGGGAAATCCGCCTGTTTACAACTAGCCCTCCTCCTCGCTGCTGCCGCTGTCTCGTAAGAGTTTAGCCGGTTCGCTTTCATGTTCTCAACTGCATTCACAGAAATTGTTTGTCATAGTTATGTGATTACAAATGTCATACATAATACCACTTAGTACTGTCTTTCACAATTTTTAAGAACAAAAGTGAGACATAATTTTTTTTAAATAAAAAAATTAGATGAAACAACAATATAAAAATAAAAGTTAAATGACTTGACAATATAAAAAATAAAAGTGAAATGACTTGACAGTATAAAAATAAAACTTAAATGAACTGACAATATAATATCTAAATCCACATCACTAATGTGGTTCACTTGCGTTTTAATAAATCAAATGCTACTTATTAATTCACTAAAATGAATAGGATTATGCCTTGTGCAAGTATAGGTCAGGACAGCATAGGATTCACATGTTATTTACACACACACACACACACATGCACACCTGTTGTCTATTCTACAAACTAACTACCCATAAACATGAATTACTCAAAATTTACTTCAATCCACTACTAGTTAATCCAACAAGCTACTTCAGTGCTACTTCAACACAGTGTTTATACCACTACAACATTGTTCAAATTCGTCCTCTTCCTGACGCTCGCGGCATATGTCTTGTCACATGATAAATATGGAGAAACTTTCCTTAAACATACACAGTAAAAAAGAACAATGGTTACTTACACGCCAAAACATTTATACCAGTTGACACACCTGATAAGAGACTCGCAATTATACATTTATCATACTCACATGTTCATACATAAAACAGTAAGACAATTTCATCTAAGATTACGTTATCACAAGAATTAATCACACAGATGACTCTGAGAAGAGTAAAATATTTTCATCATACAGGTTATACTACATTTTCTTACCCATTTTGCTCCAATTTCGTTCCTTCATTAAGTTACCTTTCGCTTCCAAATCAGCTATTTCGCCTGTGGTGGTTATTCTTAATTCATTTCTCATGAATGGAAAAATTGTGGTTTCCTCTATTCTGTAAAACAGAACATCCTATTGAACTCACAACTGACACAAAAGATCTGAACCTTCCTGTAGTTTAAATGACAAATGTGTTGCTTCATCCTTATTACCTTAAACCAAGCTTTCCTTCGGCCACATAATCAAAATTATTTAATCTTCCTCTACCTTCAAGAGGGACATTTCTTCAGTTCAACTCATATAGGCTGCAGTTTATCCTGCACCAGCGAAAACAGTAAACTGTAATGCTCACAGCATCAGCAAAACACATAAACGTCACTTTCCTAGGACAAGTATTAAAGCAGAATAATTTTTCAGGCTCTGTCTCAACATCAGTCAAGATTACAAAAAGGATCCATTTTCCGTTCCATTCTCCATTTGCTGGAAAACTGCTCGTCATTTGACTACCATAATACTATTTCAGGGCCACGTAAATTACACAAACCACAACTCTTCTTTCACCTTGAAGGGAATCAATCTATTTACGAAATCCACAGACAGCACTTTACGTACTCAGCTACAAAGAACAAAAAAGACATATATCATCAATATTAACATATTAGCGTATATTTGGAAGCCATTGGTTAAACAATCGTATTGTCGCATCCTGTTTTCAAGATTCCAAACTTACTCATTCCTTTCTCAGAGTTCTCCTATCTTAAAACATTCATACAGCACGTATACTATAGTTAGAGATCCTCATTTATACTGACAGATATAGAATAGTAATAGATAGATAGTAGCACTGAAAGCAGAAAATCAGAAACAAGGCTACTAACAGCTGAGACCTGGGTTTGCCAGACCCATAATACCCACAGATCGGATATTCCCCTGAGTTTTGCATTAATTCAACACAGATCTTGCTTCCCTCAGGAGCGACTCTTTTCAATTTACACAAAAAACCATAAACAGCATTTCACTCGTTCACAAAGAAACCTTTTATCTTCACATTTGAACCAACCTAAATCCTAATTGCACAAGGAAAGAAAAAAAAACCACAAACATCACTTCAATCAATCACATAGAAACATCTTTATCATTATTTTTATCAACAAATTATTCAAAATGTATATGTCACAAATGTAAACTAATCAATTCTTTATCCCCACCGGCCTCTCTATATACCCTAAATACTCATTTGCCATGTCGCTCATTTGTTACGATTGGGCGCCTTCTGCGCTGATGATTTGTCATTGCCGGTTTTGTTCATTTCCATTTGCTGGATTGTGTCTAGGGTTGGCCGGCCGAATTTCAAAATCATGTGGTGCTCCGCCTCCGATCCTATTCCCACCGTGTTCACCGTAGTATCGATTCTGGTTGCCGTACCTGTTGCATTCACGATCCTGTCCACGTCCTCGATCATTTCCGTTGTTCCACCTGTGTTCGCGACTGTTACTCCAGTTTCTATACGGCTGGTCCCGATTATTGTTCCGTTCGCGTCGCGACGACCAGTCACGCCGTTGATTAGTACTACGGCCATGATTGCGATCGCGCTGCTGTGCCCCGTAATAACTTTGTGCCTGATTAGGCGGGCATTCTGCTGTATTATATTCCAACTCTTGGAGAAGTGTCTTAAACGTTTCCACGTCCTCTTTGCATCGTCCCGCAAGAATGACGTGTCGCAAGTGCATCGGCAATTTGGTGATGCATATCCTAATTAGTTCCGCAGGCCCATATGGGTCGTATAGAAATTGATTTGCCTGCAACATGTGGTCGAATAGGCATGCTGGGCTGCCGAAAGCAGACTGGTTCAAATTTGGCAGCATAATTATGCCATGCTTGACCCTATCTTGTGCCGCTTCCGACCAACAGGCGGACAGAAAGGCTTGTCGAAACCCCCGAGTGGAGTTATAGTGACGCGCTGCCGGCCTCATGCGAATCGCCGGTTCGCCTTCCAAATAGCCACACATATATTCTATCTTATGTGAACTTGCCCAGTCGGGGGGAAGACAGAACTCAAATCGCTCGAGCCATGCTCGTGGATGTATTCCTTTTTGCGAATTTCGAAATATCTCAAACTTTCTCACTGTAAGGACATGTTTGAAATCATATCCCCACATTTCCTCCCGGCGAGGCCCTTGCATGTTTCTAGTTTTCTCATGTCTGCCCCTCAAAATACATTCTTCCCTGTCGTCAAAATCTCCCTCGTGGCTAGAGTCCCCCTCTGCACTGTTCGTACAGCTATTTTTAGTGCTATTGGCGAGTTTGGAATCACACGCCATGTGGCTTTCCAGATGCGCCACGCGTTCTTGTAATTCGCCTGTTACAGCTTTGTGCCGCCTGTTCACTTCGAACTGTCCCTTCTGAAATCTATGAAGCGAACGCACTTCTTCGGTCTCTACGACCACTACCGGTGTAGTGTTGTTATCGCTGTCCGTCACCTTCATCGTGCCTACGATGTCCGCTAATGCCACAATCTTATCATATATTTGTCTGTTGTCCTCCGCCCCAGTCTGCTTCAATTGTTCTACTTGCTGTTCGAGTGCGTGAATCGCTTGACTGTTGTCCGCTACTGTGTTACTAACGGACGCTGGACAATGCGTTTCCGCCCCCTGGACTCTGGAGAGTACCTGCTGGTATTCCTCTTGGCTTTCTTCTCTCAGAGCTTGGAAATTTCTAAGTAGCTGTTCCTCGCTCTCTTTCGACTCCGCTTGCCCTGTTCTAAGGCTTGCAGACGATCATCGATTTGTTCAAATGTATGGCCTAATTCTTTCATAATATCACTATTTATTTCACTTGCCAGATTGTTTATTCTTTGTGAGATATCATCGGACACTCTCTGCATCGACTTGTCGACTTTATTTGTCTGCTAGATTAGTTTTTCGTCTATTTGTTCGCCTAGCTCGCGGATCGATTTTTCACATTTCTGCGTCATTTGTTCGCCTAGCTCGCGGATCGATTTTTCAGATTTCTGCGTCATTTGTTCGCCTAGCTAACGGTTCGATTTTTCGGATGATTCTTTTTGTTCTCGGAACGATTTTTCTGATTTCTCTGCGTTTTCTTTATTTTGGTGCAATAAGGCTTTTATGAGTTCTCCCAAATCAATTTGGTTAGTTGGAGACAAATTAATTTCTGGCTCTGCTGTGAGCCCGTTCGTCCTGTTTTGCATTTCCTCTGAAGTATTCCCCATTGCATTTTCGGAACCGTCCGACATGTTAATATTCGAAATCAAATTATCACCTTGGTCCATGTTGCTTAAGTCGTTGGACGCCTACTTTTAGCTTCATTACATGTCTGCATTAGTTCAATTTATACCCGGTACGCATCACACTAATCAGAATAAATGTATCCCCCAAAAATTACGACAGTCACACGAAAGGTACCCAACCTAGTACGCACTTTTTCACATGCAAAACAAATTTATATCTTTGATCGAAGTCAGTGCAATTTACAAGCGAGAAAAAAAACACATACATATAAAACACACAAATACAAAAAACAAAACAAGACAAACAACACAACGCCGCTCAACAACGCCGTGAATCTTTTGAAAGTCTGCTCAGAAACAACGCAGAAGTTGTTTGAGCGCTGCAGGGAAAAAAAATTAAGATTATACAACGCTCGCAATCTAACGTTTCAGAGATTCCAGAGTCTAGCGGAATCACAGAACAGGGTCGCCATGTGTAATGTTGTTGCATTAATTTGTTCTGATAGCGGTGCTGATATTCAAGACAATAAAAGCGGGTTAAAAGCTGTGAGCTATCTGGGGAAGTTAACCTTGCATTACCAACCAGACTAACATTAATTATACTATTCTCTATCGTCATTTAATAATTTCCGGAAATATTCCTCCCATTCTTTTGGTGTTATCAGTTGAAGATTGGTTTTGGCTTTTGTCTCTGGTCGAAGTCCTTATAATACTGACCATGCTTGTTTCGCACTCCCAAATCCTAGTTTGCTATTGAAACAGGCACATGTCCTTTCCCATGCCTATTTCTTTGCCATTCTTATTTCTTTTATCACTTAATTCTTCTTTTCCTTGTAGAGTGTTCTTGTTACTTCTGATTTATCATTCAGCCACCGGTTGAATGCGTTCCTCTTTTCTTTAACTGTCACTTCTATTTCCTCCAACCACAATTCTGCTGTATGGCTGTGGTTGTTTCCTCTTATGCCCAGCACCTCTGTTTTTATACTTATAACATTGGATTTTATGTAATCATACATTTCCTCTGTACTTCCTTCAAATGATTCTTCCAATGTTTTTTTTTCCATTCTGGCAGCAAAGAATGTTCGTATACATTCGTCTTGTAGGCTGTCAATATTGAAGCACATAGTTTGAGCTTTCTCAGCACAATTCGTTTTAATGTTGTTAGAATCATTCTATGCATTCTTCCATGGCCGAAACTCTTCATTTTTACTAAATAATGGTCTGATCTACACTGAGCTCCTCTATGAGATCTAACATCTGCTGCCTTGGAACTACTTGTTTGTCTAATGATAATGTAATCTACGAGGGTAGTTCAATAAGTAATGCAACACATTTTTTTTTCTGAAACAGGGGTTGTTTTATTCAGCATTGAAATACACCAGGTTATTCCCCAATCTTTTAGCTACACAACGCTATTTTTCAACGTAATCTTCATTCAATGCTACGGCCTTACGCCACCTTGAAATGAGGGCCTGTATGCGTGCACGGTACCATTCCACTGGTCGATGTCGGAGCCAACGTCGTACTGCATCAATAACTTCTTCATCATCTGCGTAGTGCCTCCCACGGATTGCGTCCTTCATTGGGCCAAACACATGGAAATCCGACGATGAGAGATCGGGGCTGTAGGGTGCTTGAGGAAGAACAGTCCACTGAAGTTTTGTGAGCTCCTCTCGGGTGCGAAGACTTGTGTGAGGTCTTGCGTTGTCATGAAGAAGGAGAAGTTCGTTCAGATTTTTGTGCCTACGAACACGCTGAAGTCGTTTCTTCAATTTCTGAAGAGTAGCACAATACACTTCAGAGTTGATCGTTTGATAATGGGGAAGGACATCGAACAGAATAACCCCTTCATCGTCCCAGAAGACTGTAACCATAACTTTACCGGCTGAGGGTATGGCTTTAAACTTTTTCTTGGTAGGGGAGTGGGTGTGGCGCCACTCCATTGATTGCCGTTTTGTTTCAGGTTCGAAGTGATGAACCCATGTTTCATCGCCTGTAACAATCTTTGACGAGAAATTGTCACCCTCAGCCACATGACGAGCAAGCAATTCCGCACAAATGGTTCTCCTTTGCTCTTTATTGTGTTCGGTTAGACAACGAGGGACCCAGCGGGAACAAACCTTTGAATATCCAAACTGCTGAACAATTGTGACAGCACTACCAACAGAGATGTCAAGTTGAGCACTGAGTTGTTTGATGGTGATCCGTCGATCATCTCGAACGAGTGTGTTCGCACGCTCCGCCATTGCAGGAGTCACAGCTGTGCACGGCCGGCCCGCACGCGGGAGATCAGACAGTCTTGCTTGACCTTGCGGCGATGATGACATACGCTTTGCCCAACGACTCACCATGCCTTTGTACACTGCCAGATCACCGTAGACATTCTGCAAGCGCCTATGAATATCTGAGATGCCCTGCTTTTCCGCCAAAAGAAACTCGATCACTGCCCGTTGTTTGCAACGCACATCCGTTACAGACGCCATTTTAACAGCTCCGTACAGCGCTGCCACCTGTCGGAAGTCAATGAAACTATACGAGACGAAGCGGGAATGTTTGAAAATATTCCACAAGAAATTTCCGGTTTTTTCAACCAAAATTGGCCGAGAAAAAAATGTGTTGCATTACTTATTGAACTGCCCTCGTATTATACACTCCTGGAAATTGAAATAAGAACACCGTGAATTCATTGTCCCAGGAAGGGGAAACTTTATTGACACATTCCTGGGGTCAGATACATCACATGATCACACTGACAGAACCACAGGCACATAGACACAGGCAACAGAGCATGCACAATGTCGGCACTAGTACAGTGTATATCCACCTTTCGCAGCAATGCAGGCTGCTATTCTCCCATGGAGACGATCGTAGAGATGCTGGATGTAGTCCTGTGGAACGGCTTGCCATTCCATTTCCACCTGGCGCCTCAGTTGGACCAGCGTTCGTGCTGGACGTGCAGACCGCGTGAGACGACGCTTCATCCAGTCCCAAACATGCTCAATGGGGGACAGATCCGGAGATCTTGCTGGCCAGGGTAGTTGACTTACACCTTCTAGAGCACGTTGGGTGGCACGGGATACATGCGGACGTGCATTGTCCTGTTGGAACAGCAAGTTCCCTTGCCGGTCTAGGAATGGTAGAACGATGGGTTCGATGACGGTTTGGATGTACCGTGCACTATTCAGTGTCCCCTCGACGATCACCAGTGGTTACGGCCAGTGTAGGAGATCGCTCCCCACACCATAATGCCGGGTGTTGGCCCTGTGTGCCTCGGTCGTATGCAGTCCTGATTGTGGCGCTCACCTGCACGGCACCAAACACGCATACGACCATCATTGGCACCAAGGCAGAAGCGACTCTCATCGCTGAAGACGACACGTCTCCATTCGTCCCTCCATCCACGCCTGTCGCGACACCACTGGAGGCGGGCTGCACGATGTTGGGGCGTGAGCGGAAGACGGCCTAACGGTGTGCGGGACCGTAGCCCAGCTTCATGGAGACGGTTGCGAATGGTCCTCGCCGATACCCCAGGGGGAACAGTGTCCCTAATTTGCTGGGAAGTGGTGGTGCGGTCCCCTATGGCACTGCGTAGGATCCTACGGTCTTGGCGTGCATCCGTGCGTCGCTGCGGTCCGGTCCCAGGTCGACGGGCACATGCACCTTCCGCCGACCACTGGCGACAACATCGATGTACTGTGGAGACCTCACGCCCCACGTGTTGAGCAATTCGGCGGTACGTCCACCCGGCCTCCCGCATGACCACTATACGCCATCGCTCAAAGTCCGTCAACTGCACATACGGTTCACGTCCACGCTGTCGCGGCATGCTACCAGTGTTAAAGACTGCGATGGAGCTCCGTATGCCACGGCAAACTAGCTGACACTGACGGCGGCGGTGCACAAATGCTGCGCAGCTAGCGCCATTCGACGGCCAACACCGCGGTTCCTGGTGTGTCCGCTGTGCCGTGCGTGTGCTCATTGCTTGTACAGCCCTCTCGCAGTGTACGGAGCAAGTATGGTGGGTCTGACACACCGGTGTCAATGTGTTCTTTTTTCCATTTCCAGGAGTGTAGAACGAATTTCCCTGGTATTCTGCTGCCAAGTATATTTATGAATGTCCTTGTGTTTAAAAAATGTGTTGGTAATTTTCAGACCAAACTGTTCGCACATTCCAGTCAGTCTTTCTCCATTGTCATTATATTCTGTCTCTCCATGTTTCTCCACTATCGGACATGATTTTCTAATACCTACTCTTCCGTTCATATTCCCCACGGTAACCAGTTCCTTGGCATTTTTTGTATAGTCTCCCTAAGGACTGTCTAGAAACTATCTTTCTTCTGGTCTCTTCCTTCATTCGTGGGTGCATTTACACCAATAATTACAACTTCTCTGGCAATTATACCATAATAATAGTTCATTAATAAATTTACAATTTGTGATTCCCTTTTTCCATGCTTTCTTTATCATAATGGAGACTCCTGCTTTGGCTCTTACCACTTTGGCCACCCCACTCCAAATATGTACATAACTGCCAAGTTCTTCTATTCCTTTGCATTTCCTGTTGGTCACAGAGCATACAACAACATCCATTTTGAAACTGTCAAGTCCTGTTGGTAATAATCAGTTTTGTGGAGATACATTGCACATTCCAGCATCCAAATGTCATTTTACTATTTTCTTTGCCAGTTTGTCTTCCAAGATTGCAGTTTTTCTGAAGCATATTATTGGGTTTTTTAGCATTTTAGGTTTTCCGTGAGTAAGGACCTGGCCCACTGCACAACCCACAATCTAGAGGACCAGGTAATTTATTCTCAAGGTTTTCTTTCTTTAACCTTTGATAAGCCAATATCACGCTACAAGGCAGCAGGAAACCCGTTTTCAAGATCACGTAAATGCTTTCAGGCTCAACCACTTCAAAAAATCAGTTTTTGCTCAATATATGTTGAAAATGAAACAAGCTGTAACAGTCTAGAAAACAATTTGGTATTACAACACAATGAAGCCAATGGTAAGACCCTAAATTTGTGAGAACGGCCGGCGATACACCTCCATAAAACAAAACAAAATAACGATGTCTGTTAAATTAACAAACAGATTTCGCAAGTCACAGTTCTTTCAGTAATTTTAAAGACCTAGTCTAAAGTTATTCCCTGTGGATGTCAATTGTTTGATAGTTAGATCTATGGCACTACGAATAAATTCATCTTTGATCACACCATGTGCAACAACATCTGTGACGTGTTTACAGACGTGTGTATGCAGTGTGTCTGTTGAGTGAAGTGATATGCATGAACAGGATGGAGAAAAGAATGTATGATGATACCAAAAAGTATAATGGCGTGTGCCGAGCGCCTCCCGTCAGGTAGACCGCTCGCCGTGTTATTATTATTATAGTAAAAAGTTAAAAACGCTTTTCTTGGATTATGTGGTAAGTTTACACTGTTTATCTTTTTCACTATTTCGCACATATTTTCCGTGTTTGACTTACGAAATTCATGACGTAACGTCGAACCTTTTCATCACGGGAATATGATATTCACCTCATTCAAGGGAAAAAAAAAATCATTTAAGTTACATATGATGATCAACTCAAAGGATCCAAAATGCATCGTGTATTTTATAAAACACGAAAATTTGTGACTGAAGTCTTTGTTTAAACCATACTTCCAGTTTATTAAATACAGTCACGTTTGAAGCTGCGAAATATGGATAAAATTAAATTAGAAACTTTTTTATGATAGCGCTCTGTCACAGTTATTTATTTTTCTCTTTAGGTAAAACAAATAACAACTCTGCTATCATCAAGGAGTGCAGTAACGTTTTCGGACGAAAAATTTTCCCAATAATTTCAATATAGTCAGTGAAAGTGACGTTGTACCACTGAAACAGTTTAGCAAAATATTGTGATCGTAGACAGTTATAATCGCTCTTTCTGTTTAGTAAATTATTGTTTGTGGTGAATACAAAACTGAGAAGAGAGAAAGTGTGATTATAATGATGAGATGAATGATGAAAATCGGCGAATCCGGTGTTGTAGGACTATGTTTAACACAATTATGCGTGGCCCTGGAAATACTATTAATCCGTTTTGTGCTTTAGAATTAACTTTGCAATAATATGACGCTATCATGTAACTGAATGAAGACAGGTTGGATTTCTGGAGCGTAATGTGAGCACTTAAGACTGCGACAATGGCGGCCGATCCATTGCATCATCGTAATAAGACGACCAACAGCGAATATTTGCTCAAAAACATTAAAAAATTACTGCACAAAGACAAGGAGTAAATTAAATAATACAAAAATAGAAAGTAAATCTTCATGTTACTGTAATTCAGCTTTCCTAAATTAATATCATTAGACACAATCTTTCATTCCATCCGTTTACGGCAGAAGAGACAGACAGAGAGAGTACAAGGTAATACTGAAAAGCTAATGTCTTTTATAAAACAAAGTCATATCGAAAATATGTCATAGAACACATCTCTGAAATCGGGAAACTGTGGTAATAATAACTGAGGATTACACAGTGCACTGCTAGCAAAAATGTCCTCAACTAGTTGTGTAATATTTGTGAAGGTCACTCCAACAACAACGATGTGGCAGGCAGTCATTTCTTATGGAAACACGAGGAGTTTACGAGTGAGAGTCTTCACTGCAAAGAGCACCGAAAGATCGATTGTGTAGTAGTTCTATCGTTTCATAATGACGCGGATTGACACCCAAAACTATTTCAGTCAAATTGATACATATGTTTAGTCTGCTGGAATTTTGTTAGATTGTTAGATTTCTGGCTCACAAGCTTAGTTTATATCTACTCGGCATCTACATCTACATCCATACTCCGCAAGCCACCTGGCGGTGTGTGGCGGAGGGTACCTTGAGTACCTCTATCGGTTCTCCCTTCTATTCCAGTCTCGTATTGTTCGTGAAAAGAAGGATTGTCGGTATGCCTCTGTGTGGGCTCTAATCTCTCTGATTTTATCCTCGTGGTCTCTTCGCGAGATATACGTAGGAGGGAGCAACATACTGCTTGACTCTTCGGTGAAGGTATGTTCTCGAAACTTTAACAAAAGCCCGTACCGAGCTACTGAGCGTCTCTCCTACAGAGTCTTCCACTGGAGTTTATCTATCATCTCCGTAACGATTTCGCAATTATTAAATGATCTTGTAACGAGGCGCGCTGCTCTCCGTTAGATCTTCTCTATCTCTTCTATCAATCCTATCTGGTACGGATCCCACACTGTTGAGCAGTATTCAAGCAGTGGGCGAACAAGCGTACTGTAACCTACTTCCTTTGTTTTCGGATTGCATTTCCTTAGGATTCTTCCAATGAATCTCAGTCTGGCATCCGCTTTACCGGCGATCAACTTTATATGATCATTCCATTTTAAATCATTCCTAATGCGTACTCCCAGATAATTTATGGAATTAACTGCTTCCAGTTGCTGACCTGCTATTTTGTAGTTAAATGATAAGGGAACTATCTTTCTATGTATTCGCAGCACATTACAATTGTCTACATTCAGACTCAATTGCCACTCCCTGCACCATGCGTCTATTCGCTGCAGATCCTCCTGCATTTCAGTACAATTTTCCATTGTTACAACCTCTCGATACACCACAGCATCATCTGCAAAAAGCCTCAGTGAACTTCCGATGTTATCCACAAGATCATTTATGTATATTGTGAATAGCAACGGTCCTATGACACTCCCTTGCAGCACACCTGAAATCACTCTTACTTCGGAAGACTTCTCTCCATTGAGAATGACATGCTGCGTCCTGTTATCTAGGAACTCTTCAACCCAATCACACAAATGGTCTGATAGTCCATATGCTCTTACTTTGTTCATTAAACGACTATGGGGAACTGTATCGAACGCCTTGCGGAAGTCAAGAAACACGGCATCTACGTGTGAACCCGTGTCTATGGCCCTCTGAGTCTCGTGGCGAATAGCGCGAGCTGGGTTTCACACGATCGTCTTTTTCGAAACCCATGCTGATTCCTACAGAGTAGATTTCTAGTCTCCAGAAAAGTCATTATACTCGAACATAATACGTGTTCCAAAATTCTACAACTGATCAACGTTAGAGATATAGGCCTATAGTTCTGCACATCTGTTCGACGTCCCTTCTTGAAAACGGGGATGACCTGTGCCCTTTTCCAATCCTTTGGAACGCTACGCTCTTCTAGAGACCTACGGTACACCGCTGCAAGAAGGGAGGCAAGTTCCTTCGCGTACTCTGTGTAAAATCGAACTGGTATCCCATCAGGTCCAGCGGCCTTTCCTCTTTTGAGCGATTTTAATTGTTTCTCTATCACTCTGTCGTCTATTTCGATATCTACCATTTTGTCATCTGTGCGACAGTCTAGAGGAGGAACTACAGTGCAGTCTTCCTCTGTGAAACAGCTTTGGAAAAAGACATTTAGTATTTCGGCCTTTAGTCTGTCATCCTGTGTTTCAGTACCATTTTGGTCATAGTTTTTTATGTCTTTCAGTTGGATGGTGAAGAAGTGGATACTAAGGTGAAGATCAATAAAGAAGGTTCTTAGGAGCAGGAGACTAAGGTTTATCAGCAGTGAGAACCAAACACAAGGGCAATGTGACAAAGTGAATGGAAGGGTGACTCCGCTGATTGGAGATCTGTAGGTTTGTTCTTTGGAAAGGTGGTACCTTTGCCATACGCAGTCAGATGCTCTAACGAAGCCAAGAAAGAGGAGAAAGCGAATGGATGCTTCGTTAGCTGTAAGGATAGTCAATGGACGAGGCATAGAAACTGACTGTCAGCGAAGTGTACGCGACACAATCGATGCTGGTACGGTCTGTCAGCGACGAATACCAAGGGTGAACCATGAAGGACCAAGCTGCCCCCCCCCCCTGACCATTTTTCTAAAAATATTTGTTTTTATACATGCACTGCCTGATGAAAAATATGCGGCCAGTCCTACATAATGCTCAGCTGACCACTGTGTGACGAGAGAGTCGGACGTGCCACTAGAGAAACGGTTACAGAGCAGAAACAGGATACATCGGTCGGGAGAGCACCGTGACTTGGGAGTACTACTCACTGGAAGTCACAGCATTAACAAATCCACCAGGGACGCTCAACCCTTCTAAAGTTGCCCAAGTCGATTTCGGTGATGCGACTCTGAAGTGGCAACGAGAAGGAGGAAGCACAGCACAAACCGAGACAGGGACCACCAAGCATTCTGGAGGATCAGCAGAAGGAATCACTCGTGAGTTACAAAGTGCTACAAGCAATCCAGGTAGCACAATGATTGTGTGTGAAAGCAAAAAAGACTTCGATACGATTGTCGAGCAACTAAACATTTCCGTAGTCAAAGCTGAGAGGTATTTCAGAGAGTGTAAATAGCGACGCCACTTGATAGTGGATGGTTGGAATCGAGTGCTCTGGAATGATGGGCCGCGTTGTACGCTGTGACAATCCAATGCAAGCAAATGGGTTCAACGAGAGCCTGTAGAACCTTAGCTGTCATCATGTGTAGTGTTGAGTGGTACTTAAGTAAATAAATTAGTGAAATCAAAGTGAACTAGAAATTAGAATATAAATGGAAAACTTGGTTTAGTTTGGAGAGTTACATACTGGCACACAGCGGGCACAACAGCAGAGCAGAAGAGACAATGACCGTGAAGTCAGCAAGTTCCACATAAGTGGGCGCTGTCGATTCAGCTGTCAGGGCATCGCCGGACCGGCTCACGTGTTTCTCAGTTGTCGCATGTAAGCAAAGGCCCTCGCCTACATTCCAAGAGCCAATGACCGACGTTAAGAAGATTCTTTGAGAAGCTTTTCAACGTGACGGAAGAGGCAATGACCGGCTCACGTGTTTCTCAGTCGTCACATGCGATCAGAGGCCCCCGCCTACATTCCAAGAGCCAATGACTGAGGTCAAGAAGATTCTTCGAGAAGCTTTTCAACGTGACAGAAGAGGCAATGGCCGTGAAGTCGTTCACCTCCAGTGAACTGAAGTGAATAAATACGCGAGACGCAGTGGGCCCGACAGATGAAGACGGGGATGAAGACGGAGATGGGGACGGAGATGAAGACGAGAGACGAAGGAAGAAAAGAAGAGGAGCAGTAGTTTTCAGTCAGTTTCGGTGCTGAAGACCGTCATGCAAGAAGAGACTGCATCATGCACAGACGCACCAAGTCCGCCGCTGTAATGGAATAGCAAGCAGCAGCCGCGGCGCCAGAAGACAGAAGTTAAAAGGTATTTGAAGTCTGATTTTTACATACCCGGGTGACTCGTGAGGACGGGAAGGAGACGGCCTCACCTCAGCAGTCACCTGTGAGCTGGGATGAAGACCTGACAGCCGAAGACTGCAAGCGGAAGTCTGTGTTTCGAGTTCGGGACACTGGCCTTGCCCCGCCGCGCCGCTCCGCTGGTCGACGCACAACACACGCGGCCGCTTAGAGAAGAGAAACACTGGGACGCCACACCCAAGGTATCATCCGATGCACGACTTCGCTCGCAATAGTTAAACCGGCCACCTCGCGCTGCGCGTCTCCAGTCAGCTGGGCGAGACGGCGACACGAGATACACACCGCTACGCGTAATCAGACGCCGCCGCCGCCGCCGCTGCCGCAGCAGAAGACTTCACAAACGACACAGCTGCCGCTCTCCGAACCAGAACATCCCGTAAGATACAGTTGCACAAATCTTCAATAAAAGTTATCTTATGTAAAAATGATGTTTCATTCGACCTCATACCCGAGCCAAGGAAGAACCCACCCTGCCCATGTGTTGTTAAGAGAGAAAAGTTAATTATTTAATATTTTCACCCTGACAGAATGCTTTAGAATGCTCATCCTGACAATTGACAGCATCGAAAGAAAAAAACCCAGTTACATTGAGTGACAGAAGTGTCACATTTAGTAACACAACTGTTACAGTAGTGCCGACGGTGCAGTATAGAGGAGACTGGTTACGATGTGGAATATTTTTCGTTGCTAGGGTGTGGCCCTTATTCCGCTAAATTCAGAAGTATACGAACTCATTTTACAGTGTTGCTTACTTTAGAGAAAATGTCCAGACACCATGACTGTATCAACATAAAGCAGCACCTGTGAGAGAGTGGTTGTGGGCAGTAACTTTCCTGAAACGGACTGGCCTCTGCAGTATCCCGACCTCAGCCCAATGACACACCTCTGGAATAAGTTGGAACATCGACTTCATTCCAGTCCGCATCGTCCAACATCAGTATCTTACTGAGGATGAATGGTTCGTTATTCCTGCACAGGCAGGAGACACCTCACTGAAAGCGTCCCTGCAGACATCAAGCCGTCAGCACTGAGGTGATAAAAGTCATGGGATACCTACTAATACCGTGTCGGACCTCCTTTTTCCCGGCGTACTGCAGCAGTACGACGTGGCATGGACTCGAAGAGGCATTGGAAGTGTCCTCCTGAAACACTGCCCCATGCTGCTTCTATAGCTATCAATAATTTCGAAAGCGTTGTCGGTGCAGTGCTTTGTGCACGACCTGACCTCTCGATTGTGTCCCATAAATGTTCGTTGGGAATTACGCAGGACGATCTGGGTGGCCAGATCATTCGCTCGTATTGTGCAGAATGTTCTTCAAAGTAATTGAGAATAGCTGTAGCCCGGTGACATGGCGCGTTGTCGCCTGTAAAAATTCCATCGTTGTTTGTGAACATGAAGTCCATGTGTGGTTGCAGATGGTCTTCAAGTAGCCGAACGTAAAAGAGGACACGATCCATTCCCTGTCAACACAGTTCACACCATTGCAGAGCGACCAACAGCTTGCACAGTGCCTTGTTGACAACTTGGGTGCGTGGCTTCGTGGGGTCTACGCCACACTCCAACCCTACCGTCAGCTCATACCAACTGAAACCGGGACTCATCTGACCAGGCCACGGGTTTCGAGACGTCTAGGGTCCAACCGACATGGTCGCGAGCCCAGGAGAGGCGCTGGAGGCGATGTCGTGCTGTTAGCAAAGGCACTCCCTTCGGTCGCCTACTGCCAGAGCCAAATAAAGCCCAATTTCGCCGCACTGTCATAACGGAGACGTTCGTCATACGTCCCACATTGAGTTCTGGGCTCTTTCACGCAAGTACTGCTTGTCTGTTAGCACTGACAACTCTACGCAAACGCCGCTGCTCTCAGTCGTTAAGTGAAGGCCGTCGGCCTCTGCGTTGTCTGCGGTGAGAGATAATACCTGAAATTTGGAACTCTTGAGTAATTTTTGAAAATGAATACCCCATGCTCTAACTACCATTCCGCAATCAAAGTCTGTTAATTGCCGTCGAGAGGCCACAATCACGCGTAAACCTATTCAGATATATCATTTGTGAACAAATGACTGCTGCGTCAATGCACTGCCCTTTTATACACTACTGGCCATTAAAATTGCTACACCACGAAGGTGACGTGCTACAGACGCGAAATTTAACCGACAGGAAGAAGATGCTGTGATATGCAAATGATTTGCTTTTCACGGCATTCACACAAGGTTGGCGCCGGTGGCGATACCTACAACATGCTGACATTAGGAAAGTTTCCAACCGATTTCTCATACACAAACAGCAGTTGACCGGCGTTGCCTGGTGATACGTTGTTGTGATGCCTCGTGTAAGGAGGAGAAATGCGTACCATCACGTTTCCGACTTTGATAAAGGTCGGGTTGTAGCCTATCGCGATTGGGGTCTATCTCATCGCGACATTGCTGTTCGCGTTGGTCGAGATCCAATGACTGTTAGCAGAATATGGAATCGGTGGGTTCAGGAGGGTAATACGGAACGCTGTACTGGATCCCAACGGCCTCGTATCACTAGCAGTCGAGATGACAGGCATCTTATCCGTATGGCTGTAACGGATCGTGCAGCCACGTCTCGATCTCTGAGTCAACAGATGGGGAAGTTTACAAGACAACAACCATCTGCACGAACAGTTCGGCGACGTTAGCAACAGCATGGACTATAAGCACGGAGACCATGGCTGCGGTTAACCTTGACGCTCCATCACAGACAGGAGCGCCTGCGATGGTGTACTCAACGACGAATGTGGGTGCACGAATGGCAAAACGTCATTTTTTCAGATGAATACAGGCTCTGTTTACAGCATCATGATGGTCGCATCCGTGTTTGGCGACATCGCAGTGAACGCACATTGGAAGCATGTATTCGTCATCGCCATACTGGCGTACCACCTGGCGTGATGGTATGGGGTGCCGTTGGTTACACGTCTCGGTCACCTCTTGTTTGCATTGACGGACGCTACATTTCAGATGTGTTACGACCCGTGGCTCTACCCTTCATTCGATCCCTGCGGAACCCTACATATCAGCAGGATAACGCACGGCCGCATGTTGCAGGTCCTGTACGGGCCTTTCCGGACACAGAAAATGTTCGACTGCTGCCCTGGCCAGCACATTCTCCAGATCTCTCACCAATTGAAAACGTCTGGTCAATGGTGGCTGAGCAACAGGGTCGTCACAATATGCCAGTCACTACTCTTGATGAACTGTGGTATCGTGTTGAAGCTGCATGGACAGTTGTACCTGTACACGCCATCCGAGCTCTGTTTGACTCAATGTCCAGGCGTATCAAGGCCGTTATTACGGCCAGAGGTAGTTGTTTTGGGCAGTTGTTTTGGGCACTGATTTCTCAGGATCTATGCAGCCAAATTGTGTGAAAATGTTATAACATGTCAGTTCTAGTATAAAATATTTGTCCAATGAATACCCGTTTATCATCTGCATTTCTTCTTGGTGTAGCAATTTTAATGGCCAGTAGTGTAGGTTTTCAGTTGTAGTGCAAGGAAATACCGACAATTCTGAGTGCACACTTGGATTGCATAGTGTGTAAATTATGACGTGGCATATTTATGAGCATTTAACGCTGTTGTCATTCTTAATGCTACTGAATGATAAACGAACTTATCAGATTTTCAGGTACTGCAGACTGTCCCACATATTTGTTCACGCGCTGGGGTAGGATGAATCGTATATTCACTTGTCATTTTGCACGTTCCTCGTGAAGTAGAAGAGGTCAATGAGATAGTGACAAGTGATACCGGCTCCATCTGTGTCACACAATGTGCGACGCAGTGATGCGGCAGCGGAACGGCATCCGGTGAAAGTACGCAGCCGTAGTACGACGTTGCCGAGTTCTGCGACCGTTACTGTGATGACAGTGTCCTCGAAACTGCGTCAGGTGTCTGCAGGAACCGGTTTAAGGTTAGCAAGCAGCGGCCTTATGCCAAAGGGCGACGCAGGTAACGTTCGCCGAAACAACGGGAAATGCCGACGCTTCCATAGTTGAGTCCATTTTGCCACATACCACTGAGATCAGCGCCAAGAATTCGCAAATTTTCTCGTGCCGTAAAAATGACTACGAGAATTATTGCTCATCGCTACTGAAATAATGTCTACAACAACACTACTACCACGTTGGAGCGAATTAAAGCAACAGTGGTGTAATGTTAGATAATAATGCAAATAATTTTACTTTTTAACTATTGAAAGTTAGAAAACACAAACGATTATTGTCGCAGTGGAATGCACAACGTTTTTCGAGATATCTACCACATTTCTACACGCTGTACGGCTATTAGAACTAATCTGATACATTCAGAACCGATAAGCACCCCTAGATCTGTTCACAAGAATTACTTTAATGACAAGTACTCCACAGCTGAATGCAGCTTCTCTAAAGTAATGATTTCCAAATCATATTCACTTAACAGAAAACGGGATTAGTAAGGCATTTTATAGCTTTTACTCATCGGATTGCAAAAAATAGTGCAAGAGACACATTCAAGAAAAACCGAGTTACTCAAGAAGAGCTCTGTATGAAGATTTTGATTCAGAAAAGGAGGATCAAAGATTAAACTAGCCATTAATTGAAATTTGAAATATCTTAAGAACATAAACTTTTAAGAATTTCTGGGGCTCTAGACTGGGCTGTCTGCAGTACCAGGACACGTACCATTCGTAGCCAGGTCATATGCAGAGTTCAGCGCAACTATGTAGGCAGAATTCCAGTGGACATTTTTAAATTCATTAATCTTTTGTCTAGTTTAGTGCTGATCTGGCACGCACCCCCATTTCTTATTTTGCGATAATCTTTTCATTTCTGCTGCATAGCACCTGAAAAACTTCTGAATTACGCCTTAGGTACAATGGGATAACGTGCAGAATAAAAGAAGGGACATGAAAAATTCTAACATATAGCTTATATTTGAAGGAATTTAGATGCCAGAAGTGCTATAAAATTAACTGTGGACAGTAAATGATCATGATTAGAATGAAAACATCCTTACTGAATGCAATTCAGTTCATGACGTAACAGTGCTGATACAGTGAATGGAGTATCAAAGGTCACATTTGTTATTTGTTTAATTTTGTTTTAGTGGTACGTACGCCACCATTGAATGCAAGAGAAAGTACATACAAACATTTAATTGAACAAGATCAATTTGTTCGTTTGGTGAAGTACTACCAGGTGAACAGCAAGTGAAGTACCAGATTAGGTTCTTGTTTAATGTCGCGTGATCTACCTCTCTTTGACACACAATGCAGAGCTTTCTGTTCATTCTACCTGAGCGCCACAACCAGCGAAAGGAACCGATTAGCTACTCATGAAGGTTAGAAAAATGTACGATCCTACCTAACGCTTTGTGAAAAAAAGCCAAAATAAAACTGATTAGAGATGAATATTAGTAACAAATAATAAATACACTCCTGGAAATTGAAATAAGAACACCGTGAATTCATTGTCCCAGGAAGGGGAAACTTTATTGACACATTCCTGGGGTCAGATACATCACATGATCACACTGACAGAACCACAGGCACATAGACACAGGCAACAGAGCATGCACAATGTCGGCACTAGTACAGTGTATATCACCCTTTCGCAGCAATGCAGGCTGCTATTCTCCCATGGAGACGATCGTAGAGATGCTGGATGTAGTCCTGTGGAACGGCTTGCCATGCCATTTCCACCTGGCGCCTCAGTGGGACCAACGTTCGTGCTGGACGTGCAGACCGCGTGAGACGACGCTTCATCCAGTCCCAGACATGCTCAATGGGGGACAGATCCGGAGATCTTGCTGGCCAGGGTAGTTGACTTACACCTTCTAGAGCACGTTGGGTGGCACGGGATACATGCGGACTTGCATTGTCCTGTTGGAACAGCAAGTTCCCTTGCCGGTCTAGGAATGGTAGAACGATGGGTTCGATGACGGTTTGGATGTACCGTGCACTATTCAGTGTCCCCTCGACGATCACCAGTGGTGTACGACCAGTGTAGGAGATCGCTCCCCACACCATGATGTCGGGTGTTGGCCCTGTGTGCCTCGGTCGTATGCAGTCCTGATTGTGGCGCTCACCTGCACGGCGCCAAACACGCATACGACCATCATTGGCACCAAGGCAGAAGCGACTCTCATCGCTGAAGACGACACGTCTCCATTCGTCCGTCCATTCACGCCTGTCGCGACACCACTGGAGGCGGGCTGCACGATGTTGGGGCGTGAGCGGAAGACGGTCTAACGGTGTGCGGGACCGTAGCCCAGCTTCATGGAGACGGTTGCGAATGGTCCTCGCCGATACCCCAGGAGCAACAGTGTCCCTAATTTGCTGGGAAGTGGCGGTGCGGTCCCCTACGGCACTGCGTAGGATCCTACGGTCTTGGCGTGCATCCGTGCGTCGCTGCGGTCCGGTCCCAGGTCGACGGGCACGTGCACCTTCCGCCGACCACTGGCGACAACATCGATGTCCTGTGGAGACCTCACGCCCCACGTGTTGAGCAATTCGGCGGTACGTCCACCCGGCCTCCCGCATGCCCACTATACGCCCTCGCTCAAAGTCCGTCAACTGCACATACGGTTCACGTCCACGCTGTCGCGGCATGCTACCAGTGTTAAAGACTGCGATGGAGCTCTGTATGCCACGGCAAACTGGCTGACACTGACGGCGGCGGTGCACAAATGCTGCGCAGCTAGCGCCATTCGACGGCCAACACCGCGGTTCCTGGTGTGTCCGCTGTGCCGTGCGTGTGATCATTGCTTGTACAGCCCTCTCGCAGTGTCCGGAGCAAGTATGGTGGGTCTGACACACCGGTGTCAATGTGTTCTTTTTTCCATTTCCAGGAGTGTATTTGTTTAGCGGCAAAATTGTCTGTTTACAATGGGGTGGGGGCGGGGATTTCACAGCGCTATTGAACAACATCATTACGTGCTGAAACGTCTCCTTCTTCAGATGCAGGCTGCAATTCGTCGTCGCATGTCACGGATGACATCATCAAGCCAGCCAGCATGGTGCAAATTGTTCCATTCTTCAACGACGGTTCTGCGTACGTCGCGCAGAGTACGATGTCGTCCTCGATGTCCAAAAATGGTTCCTTTCAATCGATTCCGTACATGTTCGATTGGGTTCAAGTCCGGGAAAAAGCAAGCCACTCCATTCTGGTGATTCCACTGGCACGCTGAAGGAACGTGTTCAAGAGTAACGGGCGGCGAGTAGGCGAGTCATCTTCCATCGAGATGAATTTGTCATCAAATGATTGGTGATATGGTCGCACTGTTGATTGCAGAATGTCGCCCCTGTATCACAAAGTAGCGAGATTGTCCTCAACAACAACGAGAGGTGTAGGGCGACCCCATGTTGTACCACTCTGGAACATCACTCCACCAGCACCTCGTTGCACATGTGGGCACAATGTTGAAGGCGTTCAGTATTACCAGACTGCCTGCAAACACACTGTCTGCGATTACTAGGGTACAACCAAATCAACCAAATCGGAGTTTCGTCCATACACAGCACCTGACGCCAATCCTGGACGTCTAGACTGATTTCTTGCCCATCTTCAACGGAGACCACGGTGTTGTGGTGTGCGCCGGGGTGCTCGCCGTGGTCGTCAGGAATGGAGATCCACGTCATGCAGTAGACTTGCAACAGTCTGATGCGATATACGACGTCCTCTGGCCTCTTAGAACGCCGACTTCATTCCCCGAGCACTCATTTCACGTTTCCTTTGACTCAAAAGTCTTGTCTATTGATAATCGAGTGCATACGTCGAACGTGCAGTGCAGTGTTATTTCATCAACACTATCTGTCAACTGGAATCAATTCTGTGTCATTTCCACGTCACTTTGACTCTGGTGCACACCTCCAGCAAATTTCGTGCTTGAAGAGCCTTCTGCTATTCAGACTCGATCATTGGTAGCTCTCTTAGCAGTGGCAGTGCATCAGAGAACTGTGAGCTGACACAGATTCTCAAGAGTTATTTTAAATTTTGTCGATATTCTTTTACTTCGACTCCTGTATTCCTGTGTTCGAATGCGGTCCGAGTTCACAGTTCCAGGCGGTGTTGGCTTCAGTCATGCAACTTGAGGATTTTGCCAAAGGGCATCACTATGGGGGACTGGACAGGGAGATCCGAATGATGTCCAGCGCGTCCCACATGTCCCTCACTTGGTCAGCAGTTCATCAGAGGGCAAACCCAGTTCATTTGACGAACAGGTTTCAGGTGCTATCTATGGCTGACAAGGTCCATGAGCCAGTTGAAGACTCTCGGTCTTCAAGGCCTGGGCATTCACAGAGGGTGGGATTACTGGCAGTTGGGAGCTCCAACTTTAGGTACATAATCGGGCCCTTTATGGATATGGCGGCGAAGGAAGGGATGGAATTCAGTGTGCACTCTGTGTGCATACAGGGAGGAGTCATTCCAGACGTGGAATAGGTGGCTCCAGATGCCATGAAGAGCACAGGAAGCAGCCAACTGCAGGTGGTGGCTCACGTTGGTGCTAACCGTGTGTGTCAATTTGGATCAGAAGACGTGCTCTCTGGTTTCGGGTGGCTAGCTGATGTAGTAAAGACTGCCAGTCTTCCTTGTGAGATGAAGTTGGAGCTCACCATCTGTAACATCAGCGACAGAACCGACTGTGGTCATGTGGTACATAGGCGACTGCAGTGTGTGAATCACAAGCTCAAGTCCGCAACCGTGTATGTTACAGATTTTTCGACTTGTGAAGTAGGGTGGTGGGTTTTCAGGTTCCGCTAAATAGAGCAGGAGACCATGACACACAAGAAGCGACGACGTGAGTAATGGGGGCTGTGTTTAGGGGACAGAGTGATTTTTTAGGTTAGAGGATTTCAGGAAAGTGCAGAAAGGGCAACAGTTTCTAAGGATGCAGGACGAAAGCAAGATGACGGTAGACATAGCAACAATCTCTATTGTCGTTGTAACCTGTGGTAACTGTGTTGCAAAAGAACCAGAGATTGAAGCGCTCATAGAAAACACCGAATCTCAAATCGTTATAGGTACAAAAAGTTGGCTCAAGTCATCAGAAATTTTTACATAGGACCTAAACGCTTTCAGAAAGGATAAATTAAATACAGTTGGTGGTGTAGCGTTTATTGCTGTCAGAAGTAGTTTATCTTGTAGTAAAACTGAAGTGGATAGTTTCTATGAGTTAGTATGGGTAGAGGTTTTACTTGTCAACCGGAATAAATCAATAATATGTCTTTTTACTGACTCCCTGACTCAGGTGATACAGATGCTGAACAGTTCAAAGAAAACATGAATCTCATTTAATGTATGGACCCCACTCCTACAACTACAGTTGGTGATAAATTCAAACTACCCTCGATATATTGGCGAAAATACATGTTTAAAGTCGGTGGTAAGCATAAAACGTCGTCCGACACCATACTGAACGCCTTCTCAGAAAATTATCTTGAACTCTTAGTTCAGGAGCCCAGGCTAAGTGTAAATATTTACGGAAACATACATGAAAAAAAATATGGCTCTGAGCACTATGGGACTTAACTTCTGAGGTCATTAGTCCCCTAGAACTTAGAACTACTTAAACCTAACTAACCTAAGGACATCACACGTCCATGCCCGAGGCAGGATTCTAACCCGCGACCGCAGCGGTCGAGCGGTTCCAGACTGAAGCGCCTAGAACCGCTCGGCCAAACTATTGCAGAAGCTACGAAAGAAGCTCGCCAAAATTGAAAGAACTCAGAATCCGTAAGATTGGCGAATTTTTACGCGAGCTCGAAAATTAGCACGAACTTCAATGCGAGGTCCTTTTAAAAGTTTTCACAACGATAATCTGTCTAAAACCTGGGAGAAAATCGAAAGATTCTGGTCATATTTAAACTACAACAGCTGTAAGACGAAATCAACACTTCACTGCGCTATAGCAACGGGTGACGTTACTGATGACATTTCCACTAAAGCAGAGTTACTGTGCACTGTTTCCCCAAATTCCGTCTTCTTCTTTTGCGTAAATATTCCAGAATTCATATCATGAACAACCGTCACCATGAGTAACTTAGAAATAGGTACCCTTGGTATGGCGAAGAAGCTGAAAATACTGAAGAAGGGCAAGACCTCTGGTCTAGATTGTAAACTAGTCGGATTCCTTCCAGATTATGCTGATACATTAGTGCCATACTTAGCAATCATATACAACCGCTCGCTCGCCGAAAGATCGGTACGCACAGACTGGAAAGTTGCCCATGTCATACCATCACCCAAGAAAGGAAACAGGAGTAATCTGCTGAATTACAGACCCATATCATTAACTTCGATTTACAGTAGGATTTTGGAACATATTCTGTGCTCGAACATTACGAACTACCTGAAAGAAAAGTATTAATGACGGATAGCCAACATGGATTCAGAAAATATCGGTCTTGTAAAATACAACAAACTCTTTCTTTTCACGAAGTAATTAGTGCTGTCGACAGAAGACGACAAATGGTTTCCATGTTTTTAGATTTCCAGAAGGCTTTTGACGCCATTCTCACAAGCGACTTCAAACAAAATTGCGTGCCTATGGAGTATCGTCTCAGTTGTGTGGCTGGATCCGTGATTTCCTATCAGAAAGGTCACACAGTTCGTAATAACTGACGGGAAGTCATCGAGTAAAATAGAAGTGATTTCTGGCGTTCGCCAAGGAGGTGTTATAGGTCCTCTGCTGTTCCTGATCTACATTAACGATTTTGGAGACAATCTGAGCAGCCTTCTTAAATTGTCTGTATATGGTGCTGTCATTTACTATCTTATAATAAAGTCATCAGATGATTAAACCGAATTGGGAAAAATCCAGACAAGATATCTGTATGGTACAAAAAATGGCAATTTACTCTAAATAATGAAAAGTGTAAAGTCATCTACATGAGTACAAAAAGTAATTCGCTAAAGTACGGTGAAGCGATAAATCACACAAATCTAAAGGCTGTAAACTCAACTAAACACTTAGCGATTAGAATTATGAATAATTTACATAGAACGATGACCAAGATAATGTTTAGGGAAACTGTAACTGAATCCGCCGATTGCGACGTGTGACCGATTCGCATAAACGATTAACGTACAGGAATCAAGTGTAATCGAACGTGTTTAAACATCTCGTAAAAGGTAAAGGATTTCTTTTTAACTATGAATATCGCAATTTTCAGCTAATACGAGAGCTATGTTTGCTCTTGAAATGTTTGACACATGCTGAATAATAATTTTCGTTTCTGAAGAAAACTTGATTCGCTGACTTGCGGCGTCCCGAGAATTTCTGGCGCTGGCCACTGTCTGCAGCGGCGAAGCTGGTAGTGAGCCGACACCCCATGTCCTGTGCCACACCAGCAAAAGAAGGCTCCCTTCTCCCAGTGAAACCGAAAAATTTTACTGCTCAGTTGAACGTCGGCGTTTACTCTTGTTGTTGTGGTGTTCAGTCCAGAGACTGGTTTGATGCAGCTCTCCACGCTACTCTATCCTATACAAGCCTCTTCATCTGCGAGTACCTACTGCAACCTACATCCTTCTGAATCTGCTTAGTGTATTCATCTCTTGGTCTCCCTCTACGATTTTTACCCTTCTTGCTGCCCTCCAATACTTGATGCCTCAGAACATGTCCTACCAACCGATCCCTTCTTCTAGTCAAGTTGTGCCACAAACTTCTCTTCTCCCCAATCCTATTCAATACCTCCTCATTAGTTACGTGATCTATCCACCTTATCTTCAGCATTCTTCTGTAGCACCACATTTCGAAAGCTTCTATTCTCTTCTTGTCTGAACTATTTATCGTCCATGTTTCACTTCCATACATGGCTACACTACATACAAATACTTTGAGAGAAGACTTCCTGACACTTAAATCTATACTCGATGTTAACAAATTTCTGTTCTTGAGAGACACTTTTCTTGCCATTGCCAGTCTATATTTTATGTCATCTCTACTTCGACCATCATCAGTTATTTTGCTTCCCAAATAGCAAGCCGGCCGTAGTGGCCGAGCGGTTCTAGACGCTTTAGTCTGAAATCGCGCGACCGCTACGGTCGCAGGTTCGAATCCTGCCTCGGGCATGGATGTGTGTGAGTCCTCAAGTTAGTTAGGTTTGAGTAGTTCTAAGTTCTAGAGGACTTAGACCTCAGCAGTTGAGTCCCATAGTGCTCAGAGCCATTTGAACCATTTGAACCCAAATAGCAGAACTCATTAACTACTTTAAGTGTCTCATTTCCTAATTTAATTGCCTCGGCGTCATCTGTTTTAATTCAACTACATTCCTTTATCCTCGTTTTGCTTTTGTTGATGTTCATCTTACATCTTCCTTTCAAGACACTGTCCTAATTTAATTGCCTCGGCGTCATCTGTTTTAATTCAACTACATTCCTTTATCCTCGTTTTGCTTTTGTTGATGTTCATCTTACATCTTCCTTTCAAGACACTGTCCATTCCGTTCAACTGCTCTTCCAGTTCCTTTGCTATCTCTGACAGAATTACAATGTTATCGGCAAACCTCAAAGTTTTTAATTCTTCTCCATGGACTTAAATTTTTCTTTAGTTTCCTTTACTGCTTGCTCAAAATATAGATTGAATAACATAGGGGATAGACTACAACCCTGTTTCACTCCCTTCCCAAACACTGCTTCAAAATTATTAATTTTATACTGACTTAAATGATGTTTGATTGTGGCAGTGCATAACCTAACAAAATGTACATTTAATTTTAGAACCCCAAATTTATTACTGACGTCCCTCCAAAGCGATATGTAGATAACAGGGCTCGATTTGTACTTATTTAGACAGACAGCGAAGAGAACCATACTGTTCAGTCGCTTCACTGCCTACCTTATAGTTTTAGCTGAACCTCAGCATTGGGTTGTAGACTGGTTCTCATCCTATCTTACGACAATCCCCCCCGTAAAAAATATTATTTCTACGAAGATTTGCGGTCGCAAGCTCTGAAGGACCAATTCAGCTTTATTGTTTCTGAAATTATTTTACTTCAGTACACAATCAATTTACTTCGAATAATTGTATTTGAGTTTTCTCACTTGGAATCGAGATGGCTGCTGGCTGTGAGATTATGACGTAGCACAACGGCTAGCATCTTGAAATATGAGTCTTATTAAGAAATGAGAAGTTTATAAATTAAAATAAGTTAAATTAATCCAAAGAAAATTTTTAGCACAGCGACCTTTGTTTTTATGCTGAATACTCTTACAACTTTGAAGCTTTTTTTATTGGCTTCGCTAACTTTCATTGAAATTGCGACAATCTTGAATTGTCGTGGTTCTGAAACGTTTACTAACGACCTTCTGGTCGTCTGAGTTTATACAAAAGCCGTTAAAACCATTATCAACGAGAATATAGCTTTTTCGGAAATGTCACTGAAATAACTTGGAACAGAATTTTTACAGTAAAAGTTTCTATTCAGAAAATGAACACACGACAAACTGACTGTAATATTCATTTAAAATCCTATCCACGTAGATTTAGTAAAGAACTTCTTGCCTTAGTGAAGGTCGCGGTGGTAGTGCTGTAGCTGCAGATTACAGTATGAGAAGTGATTGGGCTCCTCACATCTCCAGTAAGACGGAATTAACATATTGCTACCGCGCCACTTGCAGTAGCCATTTTCTTGGTGTACCAAAATTCCATCATAGATTGACCTTTGACAATCTTGCTTTCCAAGAGTCGTAGTTTCCAGAGACTACGTCAGTACAAAAATGCCGCTGCAACACCTATAACCACAGCTTTAGCACTTTTTACCACTTTACATCGGCCAACACAACCCGCTTTGGTCGCAAACCGGGCTTCCTCACCTGCGTCTATTTCTCACCTGCCTCTTTCCCGTTCTGCCTGCACACCCCGTGCGCCAAGCTCAGCCAAACAGCTGTGGGCTGAAAAAACGTAGTGGATCCTCTTGCTTTCCATTTACATTAGCAAATACTTTTACATTTTTAAATTAAGTAGTCAATATTAAAGTCTTCATAGACATAATAAACATTCATTATTTTATTCACTTTTATATTTTTAAATTAAGTAGTTAATATTATAGTCTTCATAGACATAATAAACATTCAGTATTTTACTTTTGAATGCATTACGGGAACAGCAGTGATCAATGTCTTATAAATAATTACTATTAAAAACAGTCTTGATCACGATTTATTTAACAAGGTGACCGTTTTCGACCACTACTGTGGTCATCTTCAGACCATTGAGTAGGAACCTCTTTCTGTTGGAGAATCACTACTACTTCGATAGTAGTGATTCTCCAACAGAAAGAGGTTCCTACTCAATGGTCTGAAGATGACCACAGTAGTAGTCGAAACCGATCACCTTGTTAAGTAAATCGTGATCAAGACTGTTTTTAATAGTAATTATTCAGTATTTTATTCTTAGATTAATAAACAAATTTTCTTTTGTCCTTCTTACAATTGTTAGGCACATACTTTTAAAATCTGCATAGAATTGATACCTGACGGATCGATTTTCAAAGTCTTTTCTTAATAAAGAAATCTTTGATCAAATTAACGTCGTATAGTTACAGAAGCAAACCATATATTGCGATTTATTATCAGAACACTTAGAAAATGTAATAACTTTACTAGATTTCTTACACCGCTCTTGTCTGTCCTCTTCTGGAGTTATGCTGAGCAGTGTGGGATCTGCATCAGACAGGATTGACGGAGGACATCAAAAAAATTCAAAGAAGGTCAGCTCGTTTAGTAATATCACGAAATAAGGGAGAGAGTGCCACAGATATGATATACGAATTGCGGTGGGAGTCATTAAAACAAAGGCTTTTTTCACTGCGACGGGACCTTCTCACGAAATTTCCATCATCAGCATTCTCCTCATAGTGTGAAAATGTTTTGTTGGCGCCCACCTACATCGTAATAAAGACAAATCAGAGCTCGCACTGAAAGATTTAGTGTTCTTTTTCCTCGCGACGTTCGAGAGTGGGATTTTATTGAAGTAGTTCGAAGTCGGTTCGATGAACCCTCTGCCAGGCACTTGATTGTGAATTGCAGAATAATCCGGCACTTGATTGTGAATTACAGAATAATCATGTAGATGTAGATGTAGATTGGTGGCGACCGTCCTTTGTGGCACGGTGGATGTTATCTCTGCTGTTCTACAGACGTCTCTGATGCCTCCCTACTCGTGCTTTACTTTCAGATGAGACGCTGCAACCCATTCGACTTCAGCGTCCTCACCTTAAGTAGCGCTCGTGTCCACTGCGTGTATATTTGCAGGCAACGTTAGGGGTGACCTTCAGGTCGGTGCAGGGAAAGTCATGATAGCAACACACCTGCACGACGTGTCGGGGTGATGCTAAGCTTTTGATGACGTGTGACGAAGTCCCGTAGTACGTACAAAATTCACAAACCAGTAGCTAACCCACCTTGTTAATGTTCAATAGTTCGATACAAAACTATGAATTTTGTTAAGAAGAAACAAAATCTTTCAGACAATTTGTAATAGTTAACAAAAGCAGCAGAAATTATTCCAAGTAAGACATGCTCAGAGTCCAACGCTCACAAAAGTTACAGGGCGAATTGGCTTTCAGATTCTAATTTCAGACGGTAGGAAGCTGTACAGAGTCTCCATAAAAGATAAAGTATGGAGCAGCTAACTTGCCGCCCAACATCTACCACCCGATTACTGCGAATCAACTCGAACACACACAGATGCCAAGTTACCATTTTGTCGTCTCGGAAAACAATTACCCTCATCCCGTCTACGCCCACACTTGCACAGTGGCCATCACGAATAATTGTATTGCTGCCTCTACTGAGGAGTCATAAGACGTGGGACTGTGATCTAGGTCTTACACCTGGCTGCGGTCTGCCACTAATTCGGACCCATCTACGAGATAGCAGACAGATAAGGGATTGAAGACAGCGGTTTCAGAGCAGAGGCAAAAATTGCCTCGGCAAGCGCCATGGAGAAATCTCTGCCACAGCCCGAAAAACTAGTGGGGCTGGCGGTGAACTTATGCTGCCAGCGGCGACCGTTCATGCGTATTTGTATGGAAAAAATTGAACATTTGTGGTAGGTTCCTATGGTACCAAACTGCTAGGGTCATCGGTCCCTAGGCTTACACACTACTTAATCGATCTTAAACTAACATACGCTAAGGACAACACACACACTCATGCCCGAGGGAGGACTCGAACCTCCGACGGTGGCAGCCGCGCGAACCGTGGCAAGGCGCCTTGGACGGCACGGCTACCGGCGCAGCTCGTATTTGTAACGAGTGTGCTAGTAGCAGCTAGGCACCTGAGAGATGAGGGTATGTCCTGGGCCAGCTTCAGCTTCAGTGTACCTCGTAACGTGCCAAAGTCATCAACAAAGAGATCAGTTTGATCACATAACCGGCTGCTCGGTGTAAAATGTCGTGTGGGTTTTGTTTGCTTTGATCGGTGCTCGGCTTCCACACCGTCGCTGGTTTGTGGGTGGTGCGAGTGCAGCTGGCGGTGCCAGTAGGATTTGCTGGGACACGGTACTGCGTTGTCTGTGTGCTCAGTGTAAGTCACGAATACCTAAGGAAACAATTGTTGAACAGCTATGCTTTGATTTGTGTTTATGATCGTACTTCTCCAGAGCTAGGAATAAAGGATTGATTGATCGAGTACCTCGTTTTTTCGTACAGTCATGAGGTTAATATCTTCAATACCTCCACGAGGGCCTCTAGACAGTATTCATTGCCTCATGTCCGTGGCACATTTGTATCGTGGAGCATCGCTATGGTACACAGAACTTCTCTGTGTGTGATCAATAGGCAGCGCACATGTATTGGAGCTGCATAGCCTCAGATGGTGGAGCGCATGTCAACAACTGTCTAATAAGAACCCGTGTATACGTACCTCGACCCCCTCCTATTCAGCGTACCGGATGATCAAAAAGTCAGTATAAATTTGAGAACTTAATAAACCACGGAATAATGTAGATAGAGAGGTACAAATTGACACACATGCTTGGAATGGCATGGAGTTTTATTAGAACAAAAAAAAAAAAAAAAAAAGTTCAGAAAAGGTCCGACAGATGGCGCTGGACAGCAAAACGTCAGTGACTGCGCATGACAATCGTATATAAAAGGAGCTGTAATGAGAGAGAGAATCAGATGCGCCAGCAGTCGCATCATGTTGACGTTACCTGAAAAGGCACTTTAAGTGCAGCTGTATTATCAGAATGGGGAATGTGCTAGTTCAGCGTTACGATCCTATCGTCATAGGAAGGGATTCGAACGGGTAAAGGTCCGTTGACAAATGCAGCTGCGGCGAGAATGATTTCGAAGTTCAAAGCCACGGGTTGTTTAGACGATAAACCTCGTAGTGGCCGACCGAGCACAAGGCGTAGTGCTGCTGAGACAGTTCAGGAAGAAATGGAGACTGTAGCGGGTTCCTCTATGCACGGGGAAGTCAGCACTCGTGCAGTCGCACGTCGCACCGGCATTCCATACACTACTGTTTGGTTGGCACTTAGGCGTTCCCTCCGATGCTATCCGTACAAAATACATCGGCATCATGAACTGTTACCTGGGGATTTAGTGAAGCGGAGGGCACCTGCGGTGTGGGCGTTTCAAAAGATGGCGGAAGATGACGATTAGTTGAGTAACGTGTTGTGGAACGACGAAGCTCATTTCACGCTCCGAGGGTCTGTCAATGCCCACAACTGCAGTATTTGGGCCACCGAGAATCCTAGAATTGTCTTTGAAACTCCATTGCACGACGAGAAAGTCACGGTATGGGTTGGATTTACCACATATACCGTTATCCGGCCTTTTCACTTCGAGGAAATGCGTGATTCTGGTTTTGTAACTGCTACCGTGACGGGTGAGAGGTACGCCGATATGTTACAGAATCGCATCATCCCCAGCCTGGCTGATAAACACCTGCTGGAACGTAGGATGTTTATGCAGGAAGGCGATCCACCCCATATTGCTAGACGGGTGAAAGATCTCTTGCGCCCGTCGTTTGGTGATGATCGTGTGCTCAGCCGCCACTTTCGTCATGCTTGGCCTCCAAGGTCCCCAGACCTCAGTCCGTGCGATTACTGGCTTTGGGGTTACCTGAAGTCGGAAGTGTATCGTGATCGACCGACATCTCTAGGGATGCTGAAAGACAACATCCGACGCCAATGCCTCACCATAACTCCGGACATGCTTTGCAGTGCTGTTCACAACATTATTCCTCGACTACAGGTATTGTTGAGGAATGATGGTGGACATATTGAGCATTTCCTGTAAAGAACATCATCTTTGCTTTGTCTTACTTTGTTATGCTAATTATTGCTATTCTGATCAGATGAAGCGCCATCTGTCGGACATTTTTTGGACTTTTGTATTTTTTTGTTTCTAATAAATCCCCATACCATTCCAAGCATGTATGTCAATTTGTACCTCCCTATCTACATTATTCCGTGATTTATTCAGTTTTCAAATTTATACTGACTTTTTGATCACCCGGTACTTTGCTTTTTAAGTATTGGGTAGAGTTGTCTGTGCCTCAGATATGCTCTGTAGACGACGAGGGGGTAGTAACAAGTGAGTTTCCGGCGCAGCCATACAGCGAGGTTCCTGACTTTCCCACGCAATAGTATTGGGCTTGTGTCTATCGCGATCTGCCTGCTGTGCTAGTGTTTGTGCAGTTGTCTCGGTCCACACATGAACGGACCTGCTTCGCCTCGCAGTTGTCGACGTTTACTCTCACACGCCATTCCCCTTCAAAAATGGTTCAAATGGCTCTGAGCACTATGGGACTTAACAGCTGTGGTCATCAGTCCCCTAGAAACTAGAACTACTTAAACCTAACTGACCTTAGGACATCACACACATCCATGCCCGAAGCAGGATTCGAACCTGCGGCCGTAGCAGTCGCGCGGTTCCGGACTGCGCGCCTAGAACCGCGAGACCACCGCGGCCGGCCATTCCCCTTCTCCCAAGGTTCGACAGTTCTGACAACTGTCTGTAATCGTTAATGTTTACTCATTTCCGGTCTTACGCCAGGATAGCGGTGTTATCAGCATGGGTGGATACCTCAGTTTTCCGTGTCTTTGCGATATTGCAAATGTAGAGGTTAAACAATATGGGCCCAAGATGCTACACTGCGGTACTCAACGTTGTACACTTTGTCCAGTTAATTGTTTGCCCTGAACGTCAGTGTTGAAGCTTCTGTTTGTGATACACTAGAGTATGTGTCACACGAGTCCATAGCGGAAATCAGTGTCACCGAGTTTGCGCATGAGACAGCTGTGCCAGACACGGCCTTTCTGATGTCCGGGAACACGGTCCCAGTTGCCTTGTTGGTGTTGCAGTCGTCTGTTATGTGGTCCACTGCACGAATCAGTTGTTTTGTTGTCGACTGGTGGTTTCTAAAGTCGAATTTCTCTGGCCTCAGTGTGTCGGTGTAGATGCAGTGTCTACTGGATACTTTTCAAATCACCTTTCCTTGTCTTCCTGAACAATGGAAGCTTGGCCACCCTGCAAAAGGTAAGAAAGTCTTGATTTGGTGGATAGGACGAGTGATGTGTATTAAGTATTCTCCGGCTTTAACTGCGAACTCCTTGAGAACACAGTTTTGAATACCATGAAGGCCAGGAGCTTTCCTAGCTGAGGTGTGCTCGAATAGCCTGCATTACTTCACATCTGATTTCGTTTGCACGCTGGCTGGGCAACAATTTCTTGAGCACGTAACATTCCGTTTTGAAGATCATTTTCTTTGTAGCGGGAAATGAACTGACGCTTTCCGTCGACGGTTAGCATTGCATGAAAAACGTGACTAAAAGTATTTAAATGGTCTAACTCCCGTTGCACTCTGCGAAATCGAAACTGCAGATACCTGGCGAACCACCAGAGAATATGAGCTCGACTACTCTTAGCAGAAATACGCTGGAGGTAACCAGATGATTATCAATATCTAAATGGCAAGAAGGTTTACCGGTATGGGACGGCTTTGAGAAAGGGAGAATGCAACTGTCACTCGCAATGTATTTATTACACCCTCTAAATCCGATAAAGACTTCAGTGACACGCTCCACAGGCGAGACACATTACTTGGTTGCACCGAGCGAGGTGGCGCAGTGGTTAGACACTGGACTCGCATTCGGGAGGACGACGGTTCAATCCCGCGTCCGGCCATCCTGATTTAGGTTTTCCGTGATTTCCCTAAATCACTCCAGGCAAATGCCGGGATGGTTCCTCTGAAAGGGCACGGCCGACTTCCTTCCCAATCCTTCCCTAATCCGATGAGACCGATGACCTCGCTGTCTGGTCTCCTTCCCCAAACCAACCAACCAACCAACTTGGTTGCACTGACGCAATTCAATTGACCAGATGTACATGCCTCTGCCTGTTGGGTGCTACCTGCGACAAATCGCATTGTAACATGTGTGGTGGTAAATTGCAGAATCCGCATTTTAACATTACGAATGGATAGAAGTTGTGAATGCGTAAACTACGGTTTTAGATTGTGTCTAATAGCGAGCAAAAATCACAGTTACTGAAATGTGGTGTTTACAGAAATCACTGACTTCGATAAGTCACAGTCAGTCATAAAAACTTGCCAAACAGTTTATTGATTTATATTTTATAAGCAACCAGCATTAACGCTATGGAGACATTCTACGTACTGCAATATTGACAGATTCATAGCTTTTGTCATTTGACGCAATCAGTCGTAGGGATGAACAAACGTCACGAGTTTTGTACAGCTTCCGACACGAAGTTGTAACAGCGAATAGATTATCGAAGAGGAGCGTGATGGAGACAAATAAAACTAAGTTGGCGGTTCGGTATGAACCAGTACGAATATAAATCAACAAGGAACTGCAGACACAGTAAATACACTTGATTTTGACGTTCCTTCAAAATTTTGGTACATTATCTCTGCCAACTTGTAGCCTCCCCCTCACTTATCGACCTTAATGACAGTGAAAATTAAACCGCGTGTACCTAATGGAAATTTGGGAAAAGCAATCGTCACCGAAGTTAATCTGTCGGTAAAGAGGGAGGAAAGGGTTACATCTAAATGAAAGGAAAATAGCAAATGAAATTGGTGGAAATTAATTTTGAAAAGGGGTAAAGTTAATAAAGAAAGTAAATGTGCGGCCGTTACGTTAACAATTAACTAGCGGTAATTAGATATTTGAGATTTGGGGGAAATTATGGTCGCCAGTCCTAAGGACAATTACTATAGTAACTGAAAAAGAAAGGTTATTACACATATAATTAGCACTAGAAGCATGGCAACTGGAGGTTGACACGTGTAGTGTGAAAACTGAAAGTTTGTCAGAAGTAATAAATTTCGCTACACTCTGACATAATTTAGCAAAAGACTTAATAAAACCGGAAAATCGAAAGTTAATTTAGTGACTGAAGTTAATAGTGAGCTTTCTTTCTGAAGCACATCGAAATTCAGTTAAATACGGTTAGTCTTGGACTACCTCAACAATCATTTCAAAAGCAACTTGACTCTACGCAATTTAGAAATAAGAGATTTAACTTTGAACTTGAATTAAATGATTCTGAACAATTAACAATAGTAAGATTTAGTACGTACCAAGCTGAGCTGCAGTCACAGGTAAGCTAAAATATGGTAACAAAACTAGCACTCTTAATTTGTGCTTGTGTAATCTAAGTATTGTAGCCAGCTATGAATACCTTAACTGAACTTTGAAATTAAAGCAGTGAAATGGAATTATGTTGGCGTTTGAATTTCAACGACACTCGGGTTCATTTCGGAAAAGGAAGGGACCCTGCTTGGTAATGCAATTGGGACAATGAGCAACAAAGGTTCATACTAAGTAGCTGTAATTTTGTGATGCAACAATTTTAAAAGTTTGAAAAGCTGAGGTCTGCCATACAGTTCTAAAGCTTTACGTGCTTCCAGTCTTCCTTGTTGGTTGATTGAAGGTTTGAAGCCGTCGATCGAGGAGGTGGCGACAGTCACTCATTGTCGGCCGTCGCTGTTGCAGAAGCTGGATGTTGGCGCGCCTTCTTCTCGACACGGTCACCAGACGAAACGGGCTCTTGATGTGCGCCAGCTAATGCTTCCCGTCCGCGACACCGTGTCAGAAACTATCATCGCAAGTCAAGCGCAATTACATGCTGCCAAACCCCGAAAGCGCGGCAACTCGTGGGAGCTTCTCACAACACACCTGCTCCACTCGCTACCCCAACCAGACTCCCTCTGCCCGCGCTCCACGCGGCAGTGTAAACACTACCAAAGATCCTACACACTTCGATTCTTCACACGACCCATCGATGTAATCGTTCGATAGCAGTTTTCCCTAGGCAAGACCCAGCGTAAAAATAGAAATAATATTTACGAAACAAACCAATTATACATCGACATAAGTGCATAAATACATATATACAAACAGTAAAACAATTACAATATGTAAAGACACAGAAATATCATATATTCAGGTAGCAAAAATAAGGAAAACAAATTATAGTACAATAGAGGGAAATAGGAGGATATGCATTTCCGGCGTTACAAACTCGTGGCACTAATGGTTTTGAACACCAATACGGTCACGCAATGAAGTCTGACTCATATTGGATCCTTTTCTTTGAGCGCGGTGTAAGTGCATTTTTAGTCTGTAGTAGTTGAGCCGCCGATAACGTGATTCTCCGCGAACGGAAAATGAGATTGAGCGACAGATCGCCAAAACTTAATTGCCTCGCAATTATCCTACCCGTGTAACAATGACGTATAATCAATTTACCTATAAGCCAGGCACAACGAACAGCTGTGAATACGATTATTTCCTTTGACCCTTTAACGAGAGAGCGTCCTGAACAAATGAGGTATCGCATAGTTTGAGGTTCTTTACGTAAAGGTCATTGTATTAAAACAGTAGCCTCGGGCGTTTGAATACGACTGCACCCCCCGCCTCCCGGCCCCCGCCCCCCACGGCGAGAAACAAGGAACTCAGCGCCGGGAGATGACGTAAAGTATGAATTATGCGCGCTGCTCCACTGTGGGAAACATTTATCAGCGCCAGCCTGAACGTTTGGAACACATCATCATCATCATTTAAGACTGGTTACGCCTTTCAGCGTTCAGTCTGGAGCATAACTCCCCTTATACAGTTCCTCCATGATCCCCTATTCAGTGCTAACATTGGTGCCTCTTCTGATGTTATACCTATTACTTCAAAATCATTCATAACCGAATCCAGGTACCTTCTCCTCGGTCTGCCCCGACTCCTCCTACCCTCTACTGCTGAATCCATGAGTCTCTTTGGTAACCTTGCTTCTCCCATGCGTGTAACATGACCCCACCATCTAAGCCTGTTCGCCCTGACTGCTACATCTATAGAGTTCATTCCCAGTTTTTCTTTGATTTCCTCATTGTGGACACCCTCCTGCCATTGTTCCCATCTACTAGTACCTGCAATCATCCTAGCTACTTTCATATCCGTAACCTCAACCTTGTTGATAAGGTAACCTGAATCCACCCAGCTTTCGCTCCCGTACAACAAAGTTGGTCGAAAGATTGAACGGTGCACAGATAACTTAGTCTTGGTACTGATTTCCTTCTTGCAGAAGAGAGTAGATCGTAGCTGAGCGCTCACTGCATTAGCTTTGCTACACCTCGCTTCCAGTTCTTTCACTATGTTGCCATCCTGTGAGAATATGTGTCCTAAGTACTTGAAACCGTCCACCTGTTCTAACTTTGTTCCTCCTATTTGGCACTCAATCCGTTTATATTTCTTTCCCACTGACATTACTTTCGTTTTGGAGATGCTAATCTTCATACCATAGACCTTACATTTCTGATATAG
This sequence comes from Schistocerca piceifrons, assembly GCF_021461385.2. NCBI lineage: Eukaryota > Metazoa > Arthropoda > Insecta > Orthoptera > Acrididae > Schistocerca > Schistocerca piceifrons. Next base: position 564,643,339 of record NC_060144.1, read on the forward strand.
CTCTGAAATATTACTTTGCAAACTTTCAATCGAATCTGCCATCACAACTAAGTCATCCGCATATGCAAGACTGCTTATTTTGTGTCCACATATCTTAATCTCACCCAGCCAGTCTATTGTTTTCAACATATGATCCATAACACACTGATGGAAAAAAAATCAGAACACTAAAAGAAGATTTGATGTAGAGGAAAGAAATCTCGGGAATACATTTGTCTAGGTGACATATTTAGTGATTAATATTGCAACATCACAGGTTAATGTAAGCGCGAGAGAAACCATTGCAAATGTCAATTGTTGCTACATTAACAACCCGTGTAACCCGTCAGAACGATGAGTGTAAGCGTGCAGACAAGTGTGCGTTGTGTTGCACAGGTGCCGGATGTCCGTATGTGGCACCGAGTTCCGTCCCTTTTACACTTAGTTGATCAGTACAGGAAGGGTAAATGCTGTTTGCGGATGACGCTGGGGTTGTCGCCCGATGCTGTGCCATACGTGCTCGATCGCAGACAGATCTGGCAATCCAAGGCAATATGTCGACATTTTGTACAGCATGTTGGATCAACAGCGGGAGGGCGTTATCTTGTTGGAAAACACCTCGTGGAATGTTGTTCATGAATAGTAGCACACCAGCTCGAATCGTCAAATTGACGTACAATTTTGCAACCAGAGTGCGTGGGATAGCCAGGAGAGTGCTCCTGCTGTCACATGAAATCGCAGCCTACACCGTAACTGCAGGTGTAGGTGCACGCAGACAGGTTCTATGCACATACTCAGTTGGCCTCCTCCTAATCGACACAGAGCCATCACTGCTACCGAGGCAGAATCGGCTTCCATCAGAAAACACAACATGTGACACTACCGTCCGCTGCTACTGCTACACTCCTGGAAATGGAAAAAAGAACACATTGACACCGGTGTGTCAGACCCACCATACTTGCTCCGGACACTGCGAGAGGGCTGTACAAGCAATGATCACACGCACGGCACAGCGGACACACCAGGAACCGCGGTGTTGGCCGTCGAATGGCGCTAGCTGCGCAGCATTTGTGCACCGCCGCCGTCAGTGTCAGCCAGTTTGCCGTGGCATACGGAGCTCCATCGCAGTCTTTAACACTGGTAGCATGCCGCGACAGCGTGGACGTGAACCGTATGTGCAGTTGACGGACTTTGAGCGAGGGCGTATAGTGGGCATGCGGGAGGCCGGGTGGACGTACCGCCGAATTGCTCAACACGTGGGGCGTGAGGTCTCCACAGTACATCGATGTTGTCGCCAGTGGTCGGCGGAAGGTGCACGTGCCCGTCGACCTGGGACCGGACCGCAGCGACGCACGGACGCACGCCAAGACCGTAGGATCCTACGCAGTGCCGTAGGGGACCGCACCGTCACTTCCCAGCAAATTAGGGACACTGTTGCTCCTGGGGTATCGGCGAGGAACATTCGCAACCGTCTCCATGAAGCTGGGCTACGGTCCCGCACACCGTTAGGCCGTCTTCCGCTCACGCCCCAACATCGTGCAGCCCGCCTCCAGTGGTGTCGCGACAGGCGTGAATGGAGGGACGAATGGAGACGTGTCGTCTTCAGCGATGAGAGTCGCTTCTGCCTTGGTGCCAATGATGGTCGTATGCGTGTTTGGCGCCGTGCAGGTGAGCGCTACAATCAGGACTGCATACGACCGAGGCACACAGGGCCAACACCCGGCATCATGGTGTGGGGAGCGATCTCCTACACTGGCCGTACACCACTGGTGATCGTCGAGGGGACACTGAATAGTGCACGGTACATCCAAACCGTCATCGAACCCATCGTTCTACCATTCCTAGACCGGCAAGGGAACTTGCTGTTCCAACAGGACAATGCACGTCCGCATGTATCCCGTGCCACCCAACGTGCTCTAGAAGGTGTAAGTCAAATACCCTGGCCAGCAAGATCTCCGGATCTGTCCCCCATTGAGCATGTTTGGGACTGGATGAAGCGTCGTCTCACGCGGTCTGCACGTCCAGCACGAACGCTGGTCCAACTGAGGCGCCAGGTGGAAATGGCATGGCAAGCCGTTCCACAGGACTACATCCAGCATCTCTACGATCGTCTCCATGGGAGAATAGCAGCCTGCATTGCTGCGAAAGGTGGATATACACTGTACTAGTGCCGACATTGTGCATGCTCTGTTGCCTGTGTCTATGTGCCAGTGGTTCTGTCAGTGTGATCATGTGATGTATCTGACCCCAGGAATGTGTCAATAAAGTTTCCCCTTTTTGGGACAATGAATTCACGGTGTTCTTATTTCAATTTCCAGGAGTGTATACCATAACCTCAAAGTTGGAGGCAGATCGTGTAATGAAACTATCTTGTCGAAGCTATTATGGTATAAAGCAACAGCGCAGTGTTGCCCTCTAAAAGGAATTTTGTTATGTTGACCGTGATATACCTAACGGAGGCGGCTTATCGGAAGTGAAAGTCAGAATTACGTAAATATTTAAACAGTAACAAACAAATAATTTACCTATCCACAGTGTCCAAATGATAGGAAAAACGGGCGCCAGCCTAATTAGGCATAAGAATGAGTAACATTCCTGTTTAAGAACTGAAAATACGTAACTTCAATGGGCAAACACAGCCTATACACGAGAGTGCAGTGAACTCTGGCACCTGCATCTGTTCACGTTAAGGTTGGAGCTGACAGAGCAGAACAAACTATTTGAATAAGTATAACAGGTAACGAAACACACTTTTACCTTGAGGACTTAGTGAAACTGAATGGTTTCAATGACGATACTGTTAATATTCACTGTAGAATCGTAGATTGGACATGGGTTCAGTATTTCGTTTACCAATTACTTTTTCTAGCTGACATGAAAAAAATTTCATTAGCTAACTATTTCTCACTATCGTCTGAATAACAGAAATTACTGTTTTCGTAGAATGCGGTCTTTCTGTTAACTGTTATCTATCAAGAGCACAATGGACAAACTGTGGATCCTGTTACACCATTAATATTAAATTTAATATACAAGAGGAACCCAGTATTGTACAGAACTTGACAGGAATAGCAAGAGTAATTGAAACGTTCTATAATTCAGTAACTTTGAGCATTTGGACTACTTTCAGTGGTGGTGGGGGCTTAATCATGACCACTGTAGTAGAGCAAAATAAACGCATTTTCATTACATTTGTGAAACAAGCACTTAGAAAGCATGAACATATGGCTCTCAACAGTTGCAGTTCTGAACTCTTTCTGTAGTAAAACACAAAATTGAGATATTTGTAAGATCCTTTCAACAAACAATATTAATTTTAGCACACTCTATTGCCATATTAATTTTAACATGCTTTCAATAAAGGACACTCGGTAAGCACTTTGCCGTGGGAGGGTCCCTAAGTGGATATGTGACTGAGGATAAATCACGGTAGGTATAAGAGGTCAGTTAAAATTTACCTTATATTTCAGTACACTATAACATCCTATGAGCTGATCCTTCACTGTACATCACTATAGTTCTTCTGTTCCATTACAGTGACTGCGCAATGAGGTGGCGAGAGCATGTTGGTAGGTGGATTTGCAAGTAGAATTGCTGGACTTTGTCATTCCTTGGCGCCGTCGGTAGATATCAATTCCAACATAATTCCAGCTAGTTACTGCATCCATCCGAGGCTTTGGCACATTGAAAAACGGCACAGAAAGCCCCTCTCGGCACCAGCACAATTCACAACCTTTCCGTGAGCTGTTGGTGGTTCACTATCTCATCCCCGACTGACTCTTTGTTCCACCTTTCTATCCATGCCAACCACATTTTGCGCGCGCTGCATGCTTCAGTTCCCAAGGGGAACCACAACACCTTTCACATACAAAATAACTAAGAACCCTAAAGGAAGGTCAGCAGTTTACATAACAGCAACCAATCACTTTAAATAAAATAGGCCAGTTCCACATATTGGTATTTCTACAAAAAATTATTTAGAAATTACAATTATATACAGTACGTTTTGTTCCCTCCAAATGAGGCAAGGAATTCAAATGATAGATACACTACATTGCATAAAATCAAACCATGACATCAAAGTTTTTATACAGAAAAGAATAAACACTCTCATCATCATCATCTTGGCCAGTTTCCGGCCACTGGCTGGGTCTGTCGGGAACACAAGCCTCTCCATCGTGTTCTGTCTTTCCACCATTCCCCCTCTTCCACCTTCGTCCAGTTCTCTCCTCTTCTCGTCACACATTCCTTCACTCCCTTCACCCATCTATCTCTTGGTCTTCCTCTGGGCCTCTTCCCCTCCAGTTGCAGATCAAACATCCTCTTTGGAATTCTTCCCTCATCCATTCTCTTCATGTGTCCATACCACTGCAGTCTTGATTTTTCTATCCTGTCCTGTACTGGTTCCTCCTTTAGTCTTTCCCTCACGTACACATTTCGCAATCTGTCTCGTCTTGTTACACTCAACCTGCTCCTCTGGAACTTCATTTCGCTAGCCTGTATTCTACTTTTGTCGCTTTTGTGCATTACCCATGTCTCACTTCCGTATGCCAATATGGGGACAAAGTAGGTTCGGTATATAATTCCCTTGGATTTCTGTGGCACCTCCTTGCTCCAAATAAGCCCCCTAATGCATTTGTAGAACTGCCCTGCTTTTCTGCACCTTTCATTTATTTCCATTGCGTTTCCCCCCTTACTTTCAATCATGCTCCCCAGGTACTTGAAGTTCTCTACCACTTGTAGTTTTTCCCCTCCACAAGTTATATCCACATTTGGCCTATTCTTCTTCCTTGTTGTGACAGTTATTTCACTTTTCTTTGCAGAGAAATGCTTTCCATATTGTGCTGCCGTTGCCTCCCATACATCTAACTGCTCTTGCACCTCCTTCTCGCACAGAATAAACACTCTCATGGTATCGATTCAATCGAACAACACTTACAGAAACTCAGTGTCATAGCATTAAACAAAACAAAAGGCAAAGTAAACCAGTAGAGCATTAAAGCTATGGTGTTACAAACAGACCTCCACCTTGACCCCCAATAAGCTCTCGCTTAACACAACTGACGTCGCAAACGGTGGTGGTTTGGGGTCAGTGTAAGGTATGCTAAAGGGCCGTCTGGCTCGGAGCTGCCCTTGAAATAACCGATTTGTGGCGGTTGGCTGTGTCACAGTGCTGCCAACTGCTGCTCAGATTGCTGCTGCAGATGCAGTACTGTGCGACAGAGCCGAATGTTGGACACGAAGGTCTTGCCTTTCGGTAGTGCCACGTGGCCGTCCAGAGCTCGGTATTCTCGTTACCACCGCTGCCAGGAGTCATCTACAGTGTCTGCGTTGCTGCCAAGTCTTTCTGCAATAGCGCAGAAGGAACATTCAGCTTCCTGCAGCCCTCTTACGCGTCCTCGTTCAAACTCAGTGAGGTGTTGGAAATACCGTCTCTGTCGTCTTAAGGGGGGTAGGACGTCAAACGGGCCGACTTGGAGCGGGAGAGGCATCACAGGACATTTTAATTTCCAGTGTCTATAATTTTAGAAATAAATTCATAAAACTTTGTCAGCAACACCAGGAAGGATTCAGGATTCACACTCATTGCAGAGGAAGTTCGAAAACATAACAAAACAATTTTTTTTTTACGTGTGAAATTTCATCATTTTTTCACTTACTAATAGCTGCATTTGTTGCTCTAGGTACACTTTTCTTCATAAGTTAGAGAGATTCTTCGATGAATTTTGCACAACATACATACCATACTCACAGGTGTATGAAACTCTAGAATTTATTTAATTTATGAAAAAACGAATGAACTGTTATATTTTAAACTTCATGTTTAGAAAAAACACAACTTTTATAGTTAATTACCTCAATTTTTACCACAGTTTTTAATAGATTTGGAAAATTCTAGAGTGTCATACACCTTTAAGTATGGTTTATATGCTGTGCAAAATTCATCGAAGAATCCCTCTTACTTATGAAGAAAAGTGTACCTATAGCAACAAATACTGCCATTAGCAAGTAAAAAAAATGAAGAAATTTCACATGTAAAAAAAAAACATTTCGTTATGTTTTCGAACTTCCACTCCTGTGATTGTGAATTCTGAATCCTTCCTGGTCATGTTGACAAAGTTTTATGAATTTATTTGTAAAAGTATAGACAGTGGAAATTAAAATGTCCTGTGGTGCCTCTCCTGCTCCAAGTCGGCCCGTTTGACGTCCTATCCCTCTTAAACGCATTCATCACTAACATTAACTCACTACGTCCAATCTGAAAGGTAACTGGCGCTAGTGACCGTTACAACGTGTATTTAGAGCCAACTTGATTTGCATCCTCACGTTGGCGCTACTATCACCACTCTTATGCGGTTGGTGAGTATTTTCAATAGACGCCATTCTTAAGATATACAAACACGGCTACCAAGTTTCGTTACGTCGCATAACTCCTTCTTGGGGTTGCGATATTTTTTCCATCAGCGTATAGGTACAAGTACTGTTATTAACCTGTCAGTCATCTGCTCACCGAGACGACACAACAACTCTTCTTCAGGCAATTACAGTGTGACAGCTTTTGGGTCGCAGAGTGCGGCAGCAGAGGAAAGCTGACACGGAGCTTTTCGAATGGTGGCGACTTTTAACAGTCAGTACTTAGGAGCCGATGGCCAATGTGTCACAGTCTTTAGTCTACTTCGGGCTCGTGACATATTAATTTATACAGGTTACTGATCTAACAAGGTGGGTGCATATGTGGCCCGAGGTGCCACCCCACAACGTCAGCACTGGCCTCTGAGCAAAGGAATTTGACGACCACTGTGCTATAAGGACAGTGCCAACAATACGACATCGTCTGTATGCTATCGATAATAATCAACACCCTGAATAGAGGCGGTGGCTTGCAGCTCAGCGCTGCGTGGGATCCAGCGATCGCGCGGTTGAAGAGGGCACATCGAACGCCGACTCAAAACATGCTCATATATGGCAACGTCACGGGCACCAGTGACGTCACAGCCGGCAGCTAGCGTATATAAGGGCGCACCAACAGCCCACTGGCAGTCATAACACTTGATAATGACCGAGCGAGGTGGCGCAGTGGTTAGACACTGGACTCGCATTCGGGAGGACGACGGTTCAATCCCACGTCCGGCCATCCTGATTTAGGTTTTCCGTGATTTCCCTAAATCGCTCCAGGCAAATGCCGGGATGGTTCCTTTCAAAGGGCACGGCCGACTTCCTTCCCCGTCCTTCCCTAATCCGATGAGACCGATGACCTCGCTGTCTGGTCTCCTTCCCCAAAACAACCAACCAACCAACTTGATAATGGCCAAAAGCTCGTGTAGTTTTAAGCAATTGGCGCGGTTGGAAACCCGAGAACATTTTATTCGATAATAATTGTTGTTTCAGGTCACGGATTGCCACTATGTAGTTTTGAATTCGCGCTGTCGTGGACTTGGTATACGCCGTGTTCGCACCTGCAAGGGCTGAAGATGGGGACACGCTGGAATTCCGCAACCGCCGTGGGTACACCTTGGATCTGTCCTGTCAACATCTGCCTTACGCCTGAGTCATGACTGTTTCGTCTGCTGTAACAGGGGTCGCTCCTGCAACAACCTAAAGCTGGCGCAACTCGGCGTCTAGGCTGCTGGTGTGGGTAACACCATCCACTAGATTCTGCGTTTATTGATCTAGCGAATTTATGACCCTTTTAATTACATACATACATACATACTCCAAAAAAAAAAAAAAACACGCACCATTAAGGAGCTATGCAAATTGGTAACAAATTGATGCTGATGTTGATATCGACAGAAAATGCAAAATTGCACGCTTTGGCGGCCGATGGATGAATGCTTGACTTAGTTCTACCATGCAGCTGGTAAGGACAGGAAACAGAGGACATGTCGATAGAAGGGCGTGAAGTCTTTGGCAATTTCATTCCGTCTTCTCAGTTGGACAATAAGTACACAGTCGTGTGAAGTTAGCACCCCTTTTTCGAGAAATATACTTTTTTTTCACAGTTCTTGATGGATGTAGCATAGTTCTAGAGTTCTTTGTACAAAATTTCAATAGTTCTGCAAAATGTAACGAAGAAAACAACAATACTCGAAAAAATTTTCGTATCGAAAACATTCTTCGTCAATTTTCGCAAATTGTAAATAAGTACAACAGTTCTGAGCACAGTTCTGAACAGAACTCCAAGAGTTCTATCGAAAACCCAAGTAACATTTTTTTGTGCAGCTAATAGTTTACGAGATAATTGCAATTTAAGGAGAAAATCATTTCACTTACTGTGAAGTTGGCACCCTTTTTTTCACAAATGTATACTTTTTTCAGATTTCTTGATAGATATGCCATAGTTCTAGAGTTCTTTGTACAAAATTTCAATAGTTCTGCAGAATTTAGCGACGAAAACAATATTAGAAAAAATTTTCGTATCGAAAACATTCTTCGTCAATTTTCGCAAATTGTAAATAAGTACAACAGTTCTGAGCACAGTTCTGAACAGAACTCCAAGAGTTCTATCGAAAACCCAAGTAAAATTTTTTTGTGCAGCTAATAGTTTACGAGATAATTGCAATTTAAGGAGAAAATCTTTTCACTTACTGTGAAGTTGGCACCCTTTTTTCCACAAATGTATATTATTTTCAGAGTTATTGATAGATATGCCATAGCTCTAGAGTTCTTTGTACAAAATTTCAATAGTTCTGCAGAATTTACCGACGAAAACAATATTCGAAAAATTTTTCGTATCGAAAACATTTTTTGTAAATTTTCGCAAAAATTAAACTTGTAAAACAGTTCTGAGGACAGTTCTGAACAGAACCCCAAGAGCTCTATCGAAAATCCCAACAACATTTTTCTATGGCGATAATGGTTTGAGATAAATTGATTTAATATGGGACACACTTTCTTTACGGAAAATATAAATATATTCGCACAACAGTTCTGATGACAGTTCTGGACAGAACACCAATAGTTCTATCGAATATCCTAATTACAATTTTTTGTGCAGCTAACACGTTACGACATAATTGCAATTTAAGGAGGGAATCTCTTCACTTACTGTGAAGCTGGAATCCCTTTCTTCAGAAAGATATATTTTTTCAGAGTTCTTGATAGAAATGTCATAGTTCTAGAGTTATTTGTACAAAATTGGAATAGTCCTGCAGAATTTAGCGAGAAAAACAACTATACTCGAAAATTTTTTCTTATCGAATACATTCTTTGTCAATTTTCGCAAAAAGTAAATTCGTACAACAGTTCTGAACAGAACACCAAGAGCTCTATTGAAAATCCTAATAATATCTTTTTGTTGCGATGGTAGTTTATACGGTAACTGCTTTGATGTTAGACCCACTTTCTCCACAGAAAAAGTAAATTCGTTCAACAGTTTTGATGAACAGTTCTGGTTAACACCTCAAGACTTCTATCGATAATCATAATAACATTTTTTGTGGTTATAATAGTTTGTATGGTAATTGATTAATTGTGGGGCACTCTTACTAAGAAAAAAATTATGTCTGTTCGTATGCTCTGATGCCAGCTCTGGATAGCATTGTAAGAGCTCTATCGAAAATACTAGTAACATATTCTGTGCAGGTAATTGTTTACGTAGTAACTGCCTTTATTAAGGAATGCTTATGAGCATTTCCCGTGAAGTTTGAACCCCTTTTACGATAAATATAAATTTTTTTCACAGTTCTTGATTTATATGCAATAGTTCTAGATTTCCCTGCTCAAAACACGAATAGTTCTACAGAATTTCGGGAAGAAAACATTATCTCGGCAAAATTTTGGTATGGTAAAAAATTCTTTGTCAGTTTGGAAAAAATAAATTTGTATAACAGTTCTGTTGGCAGTTCTGGATAGCACCGGAAGAGTTGCATTGAAAATGATAAGAACATTTTTGTGGCGATAATAGTTTATACAATAATTGTTTTAATCTGATACTCACTTTATCTAAATAGCCAAATTCGTAGAATAGTTCTGATGACAGTTCTGAATATCACCCACAGAGTTCTACCAAAAACTATAATAACATTATTTGTGACGATGACATTTTATGAGATAATTAATGTGGGACTCACTTTTGTCATGTAAAAGTAATAAATTCGTACAAAAGATCTGATGGCATTTCTTAATACGACCCTAAGAGTTCTACCGACAACTGTAATAACATTTTTTGTGGGGATAACAGTTAATGAGATAATAGCATTTTCGAGAGACCCACTTGGTCTACATTATAATAAATTGGCACAACCCTTTTGCTGACAGTCCTGGATAGCACCGAAAGAGTTCTTTTAAAAACCCTCATAACATTTTTATGGTGCCAGTAGATTATGAAATAGATTGTGTGTTCACTCTGCAGTGGGTGTGCGCCGATGTGAAACTTACTGGCAGATAAAAACTGTGTGCCGGCCGGGTCTCTAACCCCAGGCTGTGACGAAAGAAGATCGTCACAATATCCTTTCGTCCAGGAGTGCTTCTTCTGCAATTTTCGTAGGACAACTTCTACGAAATTGGGAACGCAGGAGTTAAAGTACTGCTGGAAGTACAGCTATGAGTACGATCGTAAATTCTCACTTTTATTTTGGAAAACCGAAAATCGAAAACCCGGATGTATATTCTACTAAATACAAAAAGTCTAAATGTTCAGCACTATACAAATGCCAGTACACCTTCTTAAGACTGACTGTAGTAACTGTAGGTGGAAGCGTGGGATGTGCACGCTTAGATGATTCAAGGAGAGAAGGCTCGTCAGTGCAAAACAAACAGATGGCTGAGAGAACGGATACATTCACACGCGCCACTAACCAGATGGTGTCACACCTGTCGAGAATCGCACCAGAGGCACAATGAGCTGTGGTGGAGTGCTGTTGGCGTGGTTACTATGCAACTTACTTGATGGGCATCAATACACCGTTATATTAATGTACAATACTTGAGAAACAATGTCATTCACACACTCCGAGTTCCTTATCACTCAGTACTAGACTAAATTACCGGCCTAGTGATAAGCAGCCTATGTACCTCACCGACTACACATCTTCGTGTTATAAGAAAAAAAGAGAAAAATACCAAGGGACACAAAATATGAATCCGGATAAACCGGAAATCCGGTTTACTGAGGACCAAATAAACGAGGTTCTTATTTACAAATTTCGAACTTCTTATTAACTTTAATACTGTATCCCCTCAACATTATAACACCTCTATCAGTCATGTATTGAATTAGGATTTAAACATACTACTTAGTTCGTTTGTACGATATATTCAGTAAATATACTTACATTTCTATACATTGTAAAGACTTTTAACTCCCGCTGTAGTGTAACTCATCAAACTTCCACACTTCCTTTCTAACTAGAACAAATGTTTGCAACAATATTAACGACAGCAATTTCAAATTTATTCGTTACACACAGCACATGTTTTTATGTATCCTAGCGGCTGGTGATGTTGCCACATAATTGTCATCCATGAGGGTCCTGGGCATATTTTTAGCTGTTAGTGGGTCCTGGATGTCATGAGAGCCCAAAACAATTACTGTTTTACGTAATAAAATTCATCTGGTTCTTCCTGATTCTAAAAGTATACACTTCATGTGTGCCTTTCATTGTTGTATGATTCAGTATCGACGCTAATGCTCTCTTGATGAGATGTGAGCCGATTGCTCGTTTTTATCCACTGTGCCCTTTCATATTTCATTTCAGCGATTAATTTATTTGTTTATCACCGTAGTAAGTAGTACAAAGCTAATCCAGAATGTAAACTGCACTTAAATTCTGTTTGAACTGTTTAATAGTCGGTGTCCGCTGTCTGAACGTCAAATTTCAGATCAATACACTGCGCGTGGTTGCGTTATTTTATAGAAATTTTATTATTGTAAGTGGGAAGTACTAGATAGTGTTGGAGAAATCCAAAGCATATTGTTCGAAGAGCATAATATTATTCGAAATTTACCTGTACCAATAGGTGCAGCCAAAGCAGCATTTGTGATGCTGTAATTACCTCATAGATAACGATATTTGTCTATTGTAGTTTTGTATTCCAATCAGAATTTTGAGAGCATCAAAGCCTCATTTCAGCGTGAGAGAGGGGTAAAATCAATAGATGATATGGAATTGAAAGCCTTCATGAGTCTCTTGTTTTTAATTGTTGTTAACAAAAGTAACAGATAAAGCCTGGAAGATCTGTGTGGAACTGATGGTGATGGCATTGAAAAATTTCACCTCGCAAATGAACATAAAACGTTTCAAATTTATTCTGGAGAGCCTTAGATTTTACAGTCGCGCTATTCGTGATGAAAGGAGACAATTAGACAAGCTAACAGCTTTCGGGAAATATTTACTGTGTTTGTACGCAACTACCACAAATCTTACACCCTTGGAGAAAATGTTACAGTAGACAAGAAGCTGGAAGGATTCTGTGGAAGGTACAGTTTTCGCCAATATGTATCAATCAAAACAAACGAGTATGGATTCTTAAGTGTGGATTCTTAAGTATTTTACCTGTACAATTTGGAAATATACGCTGTGTTGCAACCAGAAGGATTTACCAACTGAGCAATAAACATTTTGATGTTGTTCTGTGACTGTGTAAACCTATATATCAGTCAGGTCGAAATGTGAAAGCGGACAACTGGTTTACTAGTACTGGAATGATAATAGAGCTATGAAGGGAGAATTTTTCTTTTGTTAGCATGATGAAGAAAAACAAGCGTGGAGATTTCTCTAGAGTTTGCTATCAGTAAAAGAAGGGATGCCCACATTTCCTTTTTTGGCTTCCACAAGACTGAACTCTAGTTTCCTCCGTACCTAAAAAGGGGACGTGTGTGATCCAGGCATCACGTTTGCATGAAGATAATTCGATAGATGCTGACATTGTAGATAAACGGGAGCCGTCCACCGTAAATTTTAAAATAGCGTTAAGCGTGGTATTTTCACAGCGGATAAGCCGAATGCTTTGTACAACGCTGCAAGAAATGTGCGCCGCTGGTCAATGGTTGTATTTTTGTAATGATCAGTACCGTTGGAATCTATGCACAAGTGATTTATTGCGGCAACAGTAAGAATTGTATCAGAAGGAAAGGGTTCCTGAATCAGCTATGTTATACAATGTTGTTTTCTTCGCTAAATTCTGCATAACTATTGAAATTTTGTACAGAGAACTCTATAACTATGACTTATCTATCAAGAACTCTGAAAAAAATATATATTTCTGAAAAAAAGGGTGCCAGCTTCACAGTAGGAGCTCTTATGGGGTTCTTAATTAAGTTGCAATTACCTCTTAAACTATTACCTGCACTAAAAAATTCTACTAGGAATTTCGATAGAACTCTTCACGTGGTGTCCAGAACTGTCATCAGAACTGTTGTACGAATATATTTATATTTTCTGTAGTGAAAGTGTGTCCCACATTAAATCAATTTATCACAAACTATTATCGCCACAGAAAAATGTTATTAGGATTTTCGATAGAGCTCTTGAGGTTCTGTTCAGAACTGTCCTCAGAATTGCTGTACAAGTTTAATTTTTGCGAAAATTGACAAAAAATGTTTTCGATAGAAACATTTTTTCGAATATAGTTGTTTTCTTCGCTAAATTCTGCAGAACTACTGAAATTTTGTACAAAGAACTCTAGAACTATGGCATACCGGTCAAGAACTGTGAAAGAAATACACATTTCTGAAAAAAAGGGTGCCAACTTCACAGTAAGTGAAAAGATTTTTTCCTTAAATTGCAATTATCTCGTAAGCTATTAGCTGCACAAAAAAATGTTACTTGGATTTTCGAAAGAACTCTTGGAGTTCTGTTCAGAACTGTGCTCAGAACTGTTGTACTTATTTACAATTTGCGAAAATTGACGAAGGATGTTTTCGATACGAAAATTTTTTCGAGTATTGTTGTTTTCTTCGTTACATTTTGCAGAACTATTGAAATTTTGTGGAAAGAACTCTAGAGCTATGGCACATCTAACAAGAACTGTGAAAAAAATGTATATTTCTCGAAAAAGGGGTGCTAACTTCACACGACTTAAGTACACCTCGCAGACAGGAGCGTCAACAACATACGCAGACGTCAGCATTGGAGAGAGAACGTGTAGCTAGACTCAAAAAAGTCGGAAGGAGTAATGGCCAGATCGCTTGACATTTGGATAGGAGTGATACCACTATTTTGCCGGGAGTGGGTAAACCATGGCCGAACATAGCAAGAGGGTCGCCGAGCAGATGCGCAAAGCTACAGGCCTATATCTCTGACATCGATATGCTGTAGAACTTTAGAACATATTTTTTTGCTCGCGTATCATGTCGTTTCTGGAAACCCAGAATCTACTCTGTAGGAATCAACATGGATTCCGGAAACAGCGATCGTGTGAGACCCAACTCGCTTTATTTGTTCATGAGACCCAGAAAATATTAGATACAGGCTCCCAGGTAGTACCATTTTCGTTGACTTCCGGAAGGCGTTCGATACAGTTCCGCACTGTCGCCTGATAAACAAAGTAAGAGCCTACGGAATAACAGACCAGCTGTGTGGCTGGACTGCAGAGTTTTTAGCAAACAGAACACAGCATGTTGTTCTCAATGGAGATACGTCTACAGACGTTAAAGTAACCTCTGGCGTGCCACAGGTGAGTGTTATGGGACCATTGCTTTTTACAGTATATATAAATGACCTAGTAGATAGTCTCGGAAGTTCTATGCGGCTTTTCGCGGATGATGCTGTAGTATACAGAGAAGTTGCAGCATTAGAAAACTGCAGTGAAACGCAGGAACATCTGCAGCGGATAGGCCCTTGGTGCAGGGAGTGGCAACTCACACTTAACTTACAGAAATGTAATGTATTGCGAATACATAGAAAGAAGGATGCTTTATTGTATGATTATATGATAGCGGAACAAACAATGGTAGCAGTTGCTTCTGTAAAATATCTGGGAGTATGCGTACGGAACGATTTGAAGTGGAATGATCATATAAAATTAATTGTTGGTAAGGCGGGTGCCAGGTTGAGATTCATTGGGAGAATCCTTAGAAAATGTAGTCCATCAACAAAGGAGGTGGCTTACAAAACACTCGTTCGACCTATACTCGAGTATTGCTCATCAGTGTGGGATCCGTACCAGGTCTGGTTGACAGAGGAGATAGAGAAGATACAAAGAAGAGCGGCGCGTTTCGTCATAGGGTTATTTGGAAAACGCGATAGCGTTAGGGAAATGTTTAGCAAACTCAAGTGGCAGACCCTGCAAGAGAGGCGCTCTGCAACGGTGTGTAGCTTGCTGCCCAGGTTTCGAGAGGGTGCGTTTCTGGATGAGGTATCGAATATATTGCTTCCCCCTACTTATACCTCCCGAGGAGATTACGAATGTAAAATTAGATAGGTTCGAGCGCGCACGGAGGCTTTCCGGCAGTTGTTCTTCCCCCCGAAGCATACGCGACTGGAACAGGAAAGGGAGGTAATGACAGTGGCACGTAAATTGCCCTCCGCCCCACACCGTTGGGTGGCTTGCGCAGTATAAACGTAGATGTAGATGTAGAAGAACGAACAAGCAGTCAACCTAAGGAGACGACAGAACGAGGGGATTCAACAATCGTCAGAGAGGCACTCAGAGCCCCGAATTCGTCATCAACATCGACCCAACGTGCAACTGCTGCTTCGGTGAGCACAAGGACCAGTAGTAGGCGGCTCACAGAGACGGGGCTGAGCTGACGGCGCCTGTTGCGCCGACTAGCGTTGATATCTGAGAACCAACAATGCCGGTTGCAGGGGTGTCGGGGGCATTCGACCTCGAATCTCATTGGCTGGGGTGGTATTCTCTTCAGTGAAGAGTCCCACTACGAACCGAGCCCCCGCGGAGACGTGCCTCGAGACGCTCCTGACAGTGCTGGGACCCCAGTCTTACTGTCTCCCGCCATACGGCCTATAACGATATGTTTACGTAATGTGTGTACATAAACATACAGTTATAAATGTCCCCGTTCGTAGTCGCTAATTATAACAATATGTTTACTTTTGTGCTGTAACATATAGCTATAATCAGCGGTGGAAATATATTTGCAAACGCCGACCGTGTGCGGCTGTTTCTTGTTGAATCGTCTGATCAGTCGGAAGTTGCATTGCAGAGGAGAGTAAATGCTTATTCAAAATATAATTATTTTTTGGATAGCTCAACATGAATTTCCTGAGGGACCGTAGTTTATCATGCATTTACCAGTAGAATATGGCGCGGAGAAAATATTTCGCCGCATACAACTTCCGTCCGATTTCGACGAAAGAATTCGTGACTGTGAACTCTCTATTTGGCAGAAACATAAAGAAAATTAAATAACTTCATGAAGGAGTGAGACATAGGTTCTATATTAAATAAATAGTCCATACACCAATTCCATTTAAATCTGAATTTATGGCAATTAATAGATGAACTTACACTGCAATGAAAGATTTAACAAGGATGCCGTTTTGACTGGCACTTCTCTTCTCGTAATAAAATTAATTCCTTTGACGTTTTCACATACACGTCACACAATAAATCTACTGCTATGCAGTATTGCACTTTTAGTATTGCACATTTACTTTACACTAAAATAGTATTACTTTTAACGATAATAATACGGCGGCAAGACATGCGCGTCCGACACAAGTTACAAGAGACAAGAGAAGGATGAGTAACTGTTCATCGAGAATATCTCGTGCATCAAAAAAAATGTGTAAAAGTGTTCTTCTTCTGTCCGTTTTTCGCGCCGCGGTTTTCAAAGTCAATAACTCACTGCATCTCTGACGGTACTTCGACAATAAACAAGTTACGTCACGGGTCGTTCACCTTTTACATTCTCGCAACATTATTTGCTAACTGTAGCTGTTGCCGAGCCACTGCTCGATTAGTGAATGATTTAAAATGATAAGGCAATCACATAATGTTACAGGTCCGATAACCACCAGTGACGGTCTGGTGTGCTACTGTATTTCTTTTCATAGCAGGACCTCTTCGCTTGTCATCCGTGGCACCCTTACAGCCATGGAGGTAAAAATAAGTGGAGTTGTCATGACCTCACAAACTTGAAGCCGACCCAAGTGAAGATCCGCCATGTTTTCTACCCAAAACATTCGCTTCTGGTAGTTTGATTCCTTGTAGTCCTGAAGTGTTTTGATAAAAAAATGCCGGCTTGCGTCGCTTACTAGTGTAATAATCGTTCTGATTGTAGTCTAAAGTTTAAATAAATCACATTTCATTCGTAAGTGGACTTATTTAAGCGCTATTTTCTTATATATACTTGAAATTCTAATGCACTGTAAAGTTTTACAGTATGGATTTAGTTCTGTGATTTGACTTTAGATTTCGTTCAAAAGGGCTCTTAACTTCTGAGGTCATCAGTCCCCTAGAACTTAGAACTAATTAAACCTAATTAACCTAAGGAAGTTACACACATCCATGCCCGAGGCAGGATTCGAACCTGCGGCCGTAGCGATCGCTCGGTTCCAGACTGCAGCGCCTAGAACCGCACGGCCTCTACGGCCGGCTTAAATTTCGTATCAATCCAACGCGAAGACCTCTCTGGAGGTGAGCAATATACTTGGTTTTCATTGTTTGCTTATTCTCAAGTAACTGAAAAGTCCTGGCAAGAAATATCCTGGAAATGGTGACTAACGTTTTAAAATGCGATAATTTAATATAAAAGTAATGTAATTACATGTAGTTAATTAAATCTTCAGTAACCTGTTACAGTCGTTAAATTATAAGTACTTAAAGGGCTACATATTTCTTAAAGCAACGTTCCCTATCTATGTCCAGGCTATTTAGATCATTTCATTAATCACTGTGTTGTCGTGTTACCCTGCAAGTTGCTGTTATCTGCCACACTGAATGTCACTTGGTAGGTACAATTTAAAAACAAAGCATATGTGCAAACTACTATGGACCTGACAATCTTAAATTCCGTTTTCCTTCGTAATTTAACGAATCTTTCACTTTGTTGACATGACAGCTGTCTTGTTTATATCATCCCTGCATACAACTATGGTACACAAAAGGAAATAACGCAAGTTTCTTGCAAACTTGAGCATTTAAAATTTGCATTTGACTTGAAAATGCAACGAATACAAAATCGGTGCCTCTAAACTATCAGTCATAGCTTTTGGAGTTCGGGCTTTATCAATTATCGACACAAACACAATGAAAGTGAACAGAAATGGATTACGAAAGCACGCTTTTCATAGCACATATTTCTCTTCTCGGTTATTCGAAGTGTATAAACAAAAAGGAATTACAGTACTGAGGCCGGAAGCGTCACATTTTCGTGTCGTATTACTGTATCGAATACGCATTTAAGACCAAAAAAACGTTTGAAGTTGCATTCCTTATACTGTGTTGTTCACTAAAACAGTGTAACATTTACTATATACAGAAATAACGAACGAGAAGGAATTGTAAACACTCGACTCCTAATGTTTTGGGGGATCCAAGATGGCGACAAGCACCACCCACTGGCTTCAAAACAACGTACAGCGTAAGACTGTAGCGCCATCTCCCCTTATTCTACCTCCATGCTTACAGCACGTCACGATAATGCCCGCCCGCACACAGTCAGAGATTGTACTGCTTGTCTCCGTTCTTGTCAAACCTTAGTCTGGCCAGCGAGATCGCCGGATCTCTCCCGAACTGAGAACGGTTGAAGCATTATACGAGGGTAAGTCATTTATTATCTGCAATTTAGTTATATTTTTGTTTATTTTGATAGTACTGTATTTTTACGTTGATGACCCATGCTTTGTTTAGTTGTCGTTATATCTTTGCAATTTTCAAGCTCCTAGGTTAGTTTCGTTATCGCTGCCGTGCTGTTAATCATGGCTGCTCCGCTGTCTATTTGCACCAAAGAAGAGCAACGTTCAGTGATCCGTTTTTCGTGGTCGCAAGGCATATCAGAGGCCGAAATTCATCGACGACTTTCGGTACAGTTCGGGAAGAGTGTTTTGCCACAACGGAGTGTCTACGAATGGATTGAAAAACTCCGAAATGGTCGCACAAGTGTTACGCACGATGAAGGAGCCGGACGACCGTTTACCACCACAAATGAAGAAACCATTGAGCGTTCACGTGAAATGATTCTCTTGGACACACGATTAACTATTGACGAAGTGGCACGTCGTCTGCAAATTAGTCACGGTTCTGCCTACGAATTCTTTACAGACGAATGGAATAACTGGTAGAAGCCGACCTCGGGGAAGATCAGTTTGGATTTCGTAGAAATGTTGGAACACGTGATGCAATACTGACCCTACGACTTATCTTAGAAAATAGGTTAAGGAAAGACAAACCTACGTTTCTAGCATTTGTAGACTTAGAGAAAGCTTTTGACAATGTTGACTAGAATACTCATTTTCAAATTCTGAAGGTGGAAGGGGTAAAATACAGGGAGCGAAAGGCTATTTACAATTTGTACAGAAACCAGATGGCAGTTATAAGAGTCGAGGGGCACGAAAGGGAAGCAATACTTGGGAAGGGAGTGAGACATGGTTGTAGCCTACCCGTGATGTTATTCAATCTGTATATTGAGCAAGCAGTAAAGGAAACAAAAGAAAAATTCGCAGTAGGAATTAAAATCCATGGAGAAGAAATAAAAACTTTGAGGTTTGCCGATGACATTGTAATTCTGTCAGAGACAGCAAAGGACCTGGAAGAGCAGCTGAACGGAATGGACAGTGTCTTGAAAGGAGGATATAAGATGAACATCAACAAAAGCAAAACGAGGATAATGGAATGTAGTCGAATTAAATCGGGTGATGCTGTGGGAATTAGATTAGGAAATGAGACGCTTAAAGTAGTAAATGAGTTTTGCTATTTGGGGAGCAAAATAACTGATGGTGATCGAAGTAGAGAGGATAGAAAATGTAAGCTGGCAATGGCAAGGAAATCGTTTCTGAAGAATAGAAATTTGTTAACATCGAGTATAGATTTAAGTGTCAGGACGTCGTTTCTGAAAGTGTTTGTATGGAGTGTAGCCATGTATGGAAGTGAAACGTGGACGATAAATAGTTTAGACAAGAAGAGAATAGAAGCTTTCGAAATGTGGTGCTACAGAAGAATGCTGAAGATTAGATGGGTAGATCACATAACTAATGAGGAGGTATTTAATAGAATTGGGGAGAAGAGAAATTTTTGGCACAACTTGATTAGAAGAAGGGATCGGTTGGTAGGACATGTTCTGAGGCATCAAGGGATCACCAGTTTAGTATTGGAGGGCAGCGTGGAGAGTAAAAATCGTAGAGGGAGAGACTAAACAGGTTCAGAAGGATGTAGGTTGCAGTAGGTACTGGGAAATGAAGAAATTTGCACAGGATAGAGTAGTATGGAGAGCTGCATCAAACCAGTCTCTGGACTGAAGACCACAACAACAACAATAACTGCCTACGAAATCATCCACAACAGACTTGGGTTTCATAAAGTTAGTGCAAGATCGATCCCAAAACAACTCACACAGTTGTATAAACAAACGCGCTTGAGCATCTGCAAAAAACATTTGGACCTATGGGAACGAAGGGGACAACTTCTTAGACAGGATCATTACTGGTGACGAAACATGGATCCATCATTACGAGCCAGAGAGTGAACGGCAGAGTATGGAATGGGAACATCCAAATTCACCGTGCAAGAAAAAGTTCAAGATCCAACCGACCGCAGGAAAGCTGATGCTTAGAGTTTTTTGGGACGCACAATGTCCAGCACTGGAACATTAGGGGTAAAGGGGCACAACAATAAACAGTGTACGTCACAGGGAGACGCTTACTGCCAGGCTAAAGCCTGCAATTCGAAGCAAACGCCGAGGATTGCTGTCAAAAGGTGTTGTGTTGTTGCACGACAACGCCCGTCCGCATACTGCTGCCCACACTGCTGAAACGCTCCAGAAACTCAAATTTGAAGTAGTGGATCATTCCCCATATACTATCGATCTTGCCCCTTCTATCACTTGTATGGTCCACTCAAACAGGCATTAAGGGGCCTTCGATTTCGCTCGGACGAAGCAGTGAAAGAAGCGGTGCATTCCTGGCTCGTAGCTCAACCGAGAACCTTCTTTTATGAAGGCATCTGGAAGCTTCGGACAACGATGAACCAACTGCGTTGAAACGCAAGGAGACAATGTCGAAAAATGATGTTCTTGTAAGTTTCCTATTTGATTACAATAAAATTTTATAACTACTTTGCGGATAATAATTGATCTACCCTCGTTGACAGGGCGATCGGGATTTTGACGATAAAGACCCACTCGCCAGAGACGTTTCCGTTCAAACTTTTAGACGCTGAATCGATGGAAAATTTTGAGAACGATTATACAGGCGTCGTCTCTCCTGTCTTCTGATTGGAGGAGATGGATGGTGCCGTTAAAGAAGTCGTCTTGTTGACTGATCAATCAGTTCGCCGCCTCCAGGTTTTTTCGGTCTGTGTGCTCGGAGGCGAGGCAGTTTGGTTTTATGTCAGAATAACAATATGGGAGTTGAGAGTCCTCCTTGATCCGCAAACTAGTTTCAGTGACAGATATCGCCATCAGCAATGGGTTCTTTAAATCTAAAACATGCAAAAAAAAATAGCACAGTTATAGAAACACTGTAACACATAATAACATTTTTTTACTGTTCGTTTTCTGATATATTGTTTTCTGTGGATATTTTCATACTACCTTATTTATTGTACGTTATGGCATGTTTTTAAGAATTGTTGTAGCTGTTTGCGGCATATTTTCTGTTCATTTTCTGTTGCCGTTTTTCTCAGCGTACATCATGTCATCTGCAACGGTGTGTGCGGCTGTTAGAAAACAAATTACTAAAAGGTGAGCTTACGTGTGTCAGTGTTATACACTTGGCGTTGCGGTAGTGTTGTGGATACAGATTTGGTGTGTACTGGGCTGTTACTTAGTTTATCGTGTAGTCACGTTCGTTGGACGGCATGCAGCTAATTCTATGCACAGAAAAACCAAACTTCCTCACTTTGTTTGTGATCCAAAAACATTACGCCATCTTGCTATTCGCGTGTGTCGCGCGAAATGTATCGCATGTTGGGAGAACTGTAGCGGGAGTTCTGACGACTTCTGTTTCTTATTTATGTCTCCGTGGGTGATGGGTAACTGGTTCTTTTGCATGTGTGTGCCTTCTGTTTTGTGTCCTGAGTCAGTTCTCCCAAAGCGGTAAAGAGTGTTTTGTTGCAAAGTGTTGGGTTTTCGCTTATTACGTTTTTCCCTTCCACTGTATGTTGTAATTTTCTTCTATTGCTGGTTGTCGATATAGACTGTTGCTGAGTTTCACTAGGTGTAGATCGCTTTCGATATTAGTAGGGTATTGGTTTTTGTTCATTAGGTGTTCTGCGAAGGTCAAATGTGTGCTGTCACCCTTTACAGCTCTCATTTGCTCTGTGTACCTCGTTCAAAAATTTCTGCGTGTTCGTCCTTTGTATTGGGCCTGACAGCAGTTACATGTGAGTCAGTATATTCCAGCATTCCTGATTTTTTTTGTCTGGTCTTAGCCTTTTTTGAACTGTGTTGTTTGTTCTGAATGTTTCAAGATGTTTACAATTTTTTGTGCTATTTTGTTATTGTATGTTAGTGTTTACCAACTGTCTCTTTTTCCTGATGTGGTGTGGCCTTCTGTGTTGTCTGTGAGTTCTGCCTCTGGGTTTGCGTTTAACTAAACTCAGATGGGACAGAGCTTGCTTCTACCTGCTCGTTATTTTCTTCTTGCATTGTGATTCTGTTTGCATTTCGTGTTTTTTTTCCGCTGCGAGACACAAGGCAGTTTTGCCCATTCAACTTTGGCTAGGAAGTCGTGTATATTATCTTCGCTAATTCTGTGAATGTCTGACATTTTGCGTGTGAGCGTATGTTGGTCCCTGTTGAGCCCATGATACAGTCGACTTCCCGTTCACTAATAATGATTAACACTAGAATGAGATTTTCACTCTGCAGTGAGGTGTGCGCTGATATGAAACTTCCTGGCAGATTAAAACTGTGTGCCGGACCGAGTCTCGAACTCGGGAACTTTGTCTTACGCGGGCAAGTGCTGTACCATCTGAGCTACTCAAGAACGACTCACGCCCCGTCCTCGCAGCTTTACTTCTGCTAGAACCTCGTCTCCTACCTTCCAAACTTAACAGAAGCTCTCCTGAGAACCATGCAGAACTAGCACTCCAGAAAGAAAGGATACTGCGGAGACATGGCTTAGCCATAGCCTTGGGGATATTTCCAGAATGAGATTTTCACTCTGCAGCGGAGTGTGCGTTGAAATGAAACTTTCTGGCGGATTAAAACTGTGTGCCGGACCGAGACTCGAAGTTAGGAGACGAGGTACTGTCTGAAGTAAAGCTGTGAGGACGAGGCGTGAGTCGTGCTTGGGTAGCTCAGATGGTACAGCACTTGCCCGCGTAAGGCAAAGGTCCCGAGTTCGAGTGTCAGTCTGGCACATAGTTTTAATCTGCCAGGACGTTTCATGATTAATACTGTTTGTTCTTACGACACCAAATGTTTAATGCAGTCAATGTGTACGCTCTATTTTGTAAATAGATGTCCTCACGGTTAAAAATTAAGTTCGTTCAACTTCGCATCAACGAGCATACCTGCAAGCCATCCTTCCCCCTGACCTCACGCATCCTGTAATAGAAATGTTGCTGGGCAGTACCGAGTGAAATTCTTTCCTTGATGAGTCGATTTGACTACCGGTAGTTACGTTACCGTTGCGCGCTTTACCTTGTGAAAAGAGCTGGGCCTAAAGTCAAACAATATTTCTGGAACTTGATGCCACTTGGCACTCAGGACAAGTTAGAGAGTGTTAAGCACTGTATTTGTTGAATAGGAAACTCGCGGCTGTGGGAAACTGCATAGTAGGACGAAAGATCTTCCTACTGAAAAATTAACTATCAATATTCAAACGTTTCGGAAAGTCAATAAACAGTAGGAGTCTTTCAACGTAGTGGTGAATTAACGTACGTTTAATGACAAACTATACGACTAACAACTAACATTATGAAAGACGAGACAGCAAGTTGCCATTATCTCCCTCACAAAATTTTGGTAGTTTTAGCATCTACGATGGAAAGTTATGACTTTCAAAAACGTATCAGGAATATAACAGAATAAGTCGTATTAAACCGCAGTTCTTATCGGCTGCTACATTCATAACCTGTGGAATGTAAATTGCCAAATTACGCGGTCTACCTTCATGTGCATACTCGACAAACTACTGTACAAAGCACAACGGACCACTAATCGTAACAGCATTACGAACTTTCTTTCCTGTTCCACTCGCGTTTCGAGAGATGGAAGAATAACTGACTGTATAGCTCTCGACGCCAATTGGGCCCCTCATCTTGTCTTGACAATCCCTACGCCACGCGGTGGGAGCATAATTCGCGAACAGTCTTGTTCGACTACAGTTGGTTCATATAAAGCTACATTTCCTCTAAAACTACATCTCTTTCTTTCAAGGATACTCATTTCCGTTACCCGAACACTTTTGTTAAACTTAGGTATGGGCTATACAGACCTATTGCAACCGTAAATACGCGTCTCTGAATTCGATCGATCGATGTCTCTTGTCAGAAAAGGACTCCAAACACTGGACCAATATTCTAAAGCGGTTTCCCCAGCAATTTCCGTGTTATTTTCCACAGAGGCGCACCCTGCTTTCCCAGAACCTCTCAAGTCACTCTAAATCTCGTCATCCTCCCTAACACTGACTTTACATGATCGTCCCATGTTATATCACTTCTTAACATTACCCCTAAACAGCTGTACTATGTGGCTTGCACAAATAGTAAACTAGTAATCAGACGTTATCGTGTTATTTCTCTTTGTTTCGTTTATACACATTTAAAGACAGCTGCCATTAATCTCACCAAGTCTTTCTGCAATTTCTTACGACCGATTAAACAACGATATTTTCCTGTTTTTCTCTGAGTCGTCAGTCGTCTGTCTGGATTGATGGGACCCGCCACGAATTCCTCTCCTGTGCAAACCTATTCATCTGAGGGTAGCACTAGCAACCTACATCCTCAATTATTTGCTCGATGTTTCCCAGTCTCTGTCTTTCTCTACATAGCCTTTACCCTCAATCGCTCCCTCTAGTACAATGGAAGTTATTCGCTGATGTTTTAACAGATGTCTGTCATCCTGTTCCTTCTTCTTGTCGATGTTTGCCGTATATTTCTTTCTTCGCCGATTCTCCGGAGGCCCTCCTCATTCCATGCCTTATCAATCCACCTAATAATAATAGAGTAAGTTAGTTTGAGTTAGCTTAAGTAGTGTGTAAGCTTAGGGACCGATGACCTAAGCAGTTTGGTCCCGTAAGATCTTACCACAAATTTACAATTTTTTAAAAGTAGTTTATGGTAACTGCTTTGGAGTTCAGGGTAAACACGGGTCTACAGAATGTGTGTGCTCGGGAAAATAATACGATCTGACGCAATGTCCGGCGATTTCGAAGTTTTTGTCTGGGGTCAGCAAATTAAGTGTTGGTAGGCATACCCGGCATATTTAGCTTTCTTGATTATTGTAAGTGGTACTCGTACACTAATATAAATCCAATGTATAGTAATAAATAATAAGATGCCCATTTTAAGTTAAATGATGTGTATTGGTTTAGATAGTAAGCTATTTGCCGCTCTTATCCTTTTGTTAAAATGTGTTTGAAATACATTGCAACCTATATTACTACATAATTTTACAAAGGCTGGTTGAATCTGTTGAAGTAATATATCCGCTTATTTCTGAAGTAATTTTATCCAGTGTAATATGATATTCCATTGGGGAGGGGGGAGGTGTTATAACCCCCATACCCCCCCCCCCCCTCCTTGCCACTGCCCCTGATGACGGGCATTATTAAATGCTGTGGTTATTAAATGCCGTGGTTAACTTTGGAAGCGATCAGTCCCAACCACTCTGATCTCTACTATGATAAGCTGTAAGAACAGACATCAAGTTTCTATTAATAGACATAGCACACGAGAGATTTGGATACTAAGGTGTAGTTGTTATACGTTCGTTTCCGATCCGAAAACGGACTTCTTTAAAACTATGGGCCATAAAAGAAGTAGCATTATCAGTTACCAAACAATGGGCTGGTCCGAAGGAACCAAAAATACATCGCAAGTTTTGTATTACCACTTGAGACATAGCACCCTTAGTAGATAGCAGCCATGCAAAACCTACATTGCTATTTTCGGCCAGCTCACTAGCGGCACAGATACTATAATTCTACTCTCTGTACCTTGACAAATAAATTGCTCGAGAATTTTTTCATGCTTTTCATACATACCTAAATGTCCACCAACCGGTGGCTCGTAACAACATCAAAATACCAAACAAAACAATTCCTTCAGGAACACCTACCTTATATTTATTAACAGTGTGTGACTTACTGTAGATGAACTTCCCTCTTAAAATATAGGACTTTACCTGCTCCCCTATCTCTAATTTATCATTAATTTCCCTGAGTTACTCATCCTGATATTGAAATTCTCCTATAACATGCAATAACTTGGGAATTTGCATTAAAATCGGACTTACCGGAGGAATCTGACCTCTATCTTCCATGGCCTTATCATTCACTTGGTTATCTTTACCCTGAACGAACGTTCAGCTCAAGCTATCTTCCACAAAATTATCTGACCCCTTGCACTTGTGCACCTCAAATTTCAAACTTAGACTGTGGGTTGCCCACCAGACGATATCCACAGTTTTTCGTGGCCTAGAAGGTACAGAGCGGAGATGTTGGTTGTCCATCATAATGTTCCGAACAGTAGCAAAATTTCTCGATTTCGAATAAAACTGCTAATATTTTACTTCATTAACAGAGTATTTGGTTTCTAAATTACTCATTGCCCTTGAGGCATGCGTAACGACCTTACCACCTTCTTGTTTCTGAAGCAAAACAGCTGTTACACCCTATGCTGATGCATCAGTTTGTGGAATAGATTCGCCGTTGAAGTATTTCAGCGCTAAAATGAATGCTGATTTCAAGGCTTCCTTCAATGCCAAGAAATAGAATTTCTGTGAGGGACCCCGGAGATATTTGCAACGTTTCTTACATAATTCATTCTGCAGTGCGCCTTATCAGCAAAACTGCCAATGAACTTTCTAAAACAACCAGAGGTAGCCACAAATCTGGCAACTTGTTTAACAATTTGTGGGCTAGAAAATTGAGTAATTACGCCCACTCTTTACAGATAAATTAGAATTTCCTCCCCAGAAAATATACGCCGTAAAAGCTTCATGGATAAACAGGCAGAATCTACCTTCTGCAGGTTAATCATCAGGCCCGCCTTTCTTAAACGTCCATAAACCTCCTGGATACCATCGATATGCCCTTGAATGGACCTCCTATACTCGTATATCACCAGGTCGTCAAGATTGTGGTAGAGTTAAACAAATTTAAAGTCAGAAAACACGTTGTTGTTGTTGTGGTCTTCAGTCCTGAGACTGGTTTGATGCAGCTCTTCATGCTACTCTATCCTGTGCAAGCTTCTTCATCTCCCAGTACTTACTGCAACCTACATCCATCTGAATCTGCTTAGTGTATTCATCTCTTGGTCTCCCTCTACGATTTTTACCATCCACGCTGCCCTCCAATGCTAAATTTGTGATCCCTTGATGCCTCAAAACATGTCCTAGCAAACGATCCCTTCTTCTACTCAAGTTGTACCACAAACTTCTCTTCTCTCCAATCCTATTCAATACCTCCTCATTAGTTATGTGATCTACCCACCTTATCTTCAGCATTCTTCTGTAGCACCACATTTCGAAAGCTTCTATTCTCTTCTTGTCCAAACTAGTTATCGTCTATGTTTCACTTCCATACATGGCTACACTCCATACAAATACCTTCAGAAACGACTTCCTGACACTTAAATCTATACTCGACGTTAACAAATTTCTCTTCTTCAGAAACGATTTCCTTGCCATTGCCAGTCTACATTTTATATCCTCTCTACTTCGACCATCATCAGTTATTTTACTCCCTAAATAGCAAAACTCCTTTACTACTTTAAGTGTCTCATTTCCTAATGTAATTCCCTCAGCATCACCCGATTTAATTTGACTACATTCCATTATCCTCGTTTTGCTTTTGTTGATGTTCATCTTATATCCTCCTTTCAAGACACTGTCCATTCCGTTCAACTGCTCTTCCAAGTCCTTTGCTGTCTCTGACAGAATTACAATGTCATTGGCGAACCTCAAAGTTTTTACTTCTTCTCCATGAATTTTAATACCTACTTCAAATTTTTCTTTTGTTTCCTTTACTGCTTGCTCAATATACAGATTGAATAACATGGGGGAGAGGCTACAACCCTGTCTCACTCCTTTCCCAACCACTGCTTCCCTTTCATGCCCCACGACTCTTATAACTGCCACCTGGTTTCTGTACAAATTGCAAATAGCCTTTCGCTCCCTGTATTTTACCCCTTCCACCTTCAGAATTTGAAACAGAGTATTCCAGTTAACATTGTCAAAAGCTTTCTCTAAGTCTACAAATGCTAGAAACGTAGGTTTGCCTTTTCTTAATCTTTCTTCTAAGATAAATCGTAGGGTTAGTATTGCCTCACGTGTTCCAACATTTCTACGTAATCCAAACTGATCTTCCCCGAGGTCCGCTTCAACCAGTTTTTCCATTCGTCTGTAAAGAATTCGCGTTAGTATTTTGCAGCCATGACTTATTAAACTGATAGTTCGGTAATTTTCACATCTGTCAACAGCAGCTTTCTTTGGGATTGGAATTATTATATTCTTCTTGAAGTCTGAGGGTATTTCGCCTGTCTCATACATCTTGCTCACCAGATGGTAGAGTTTTGTCATGACTGGCTCTCCCAAGGCCATGGAATGTTGTCTACTCCCGGGGCCTTGTTTCGACTCAGGTCTTTCAGTGCTCTGTCAAACTCTTCACGCAGTATCTTATCTCCCATTTCGTCTTTATCTACATCTCTTCCATTTCCATAATATTGTCCTCAAGTACATCGCCCTTGTATAAACTCTCTATATACTCCCTCCACCTTTCTGCCTTCCCTTCTTTGCTTAGAACTGGGTTGCCATCTGAGCTCTTGATATTCATTCAAGTAGTTCTCTCCAAAGGTTTCTTTAATTTTCCTGTAGGCAGTATCTATCTTACCCCTAGTGAGACAAGCCTCTACATCCTTACATTTGTCCTCTAGCCATCCCTGCTTAGCCATTTTGCACTTCCTGTCAATCTCATTTTTGAGACGTTTGTATTCCTTTTTGCCTGCTTCATTTACTGCATTTACTGCATTTTCTCCTTTCATCAATTAAATTCAATATTTCTTCTGTTACCCAAGGATTTCTATTAGCCCTCGTCTTTTTACCTACTTGATCGTCTGCTGCCTTCACTACTTCATCCCTCAGAGCTACCCATTCTTCTTCTACTGTATTTCTTTCCCCCATTCCTGTCAATTGTTCCCTTATGCTCTCCCTGAAACTCTCTACAACCTCTCGTTCTTTCAGTTTATCCAGGTCCCATCTCCTTAAATTCCCACCTTTTTGCAGTTTCTTCAGTTTCAATCTGCAGTTCATAACCAATAGATTGTGGTCAGAGTCCACATCTGCCCCTGGAAATGTCTTACAATTTAAAACCTGGTTCCTAAATCTCTGTCTTGCCATTATATAATCTATCTGATACCTTTTAGTATCTCCAGGATTCTTCCAGGTATACAACCTTCTTTTATGATTCTTGAACCAAGTGTTAGCTATGATTAAGTCATGCTTTGTGCAAAATTCTACAAGGCGGCTTCCTCTTTCATTTCTTCCCCCCAATCCATATTCTCCTACTATGTTTCCTTCTCTCCCTTTTCCTACTGACGAATTCCAGTCATCCATGACTATTAAATTTTCGTCTCCCTTCACTACCTGAATAATTTCCTTTATCTCGTCATACATTTCATCTATTTCTTCATCATCTGCAGAGCTAGTTGGCATATTTTAAACTTGTACTACTGTAGTAGGCATGGGCTTTGTGTCTATCTTGGCCACAATAATGCGTTCACTATGCTGTTTGTAGTAGCTTACCCGCACTCCTATTTTTTTATTCATTATTAAACCTACTCCTGCATTACCCCTATTTGAATTTGTATTTATAACCCTGTATTCACCTGACCAAAAGTCTTGTTCCTCCTGCCACCGAACTTCACTAATTCCCACTATATCTAACTTTAACCTATCCATTTCCCTTTTTAAATTTTCTAACCTACCTGCCCGATTAAGGGATCTGACATTCCACGGTCCGATCCGTAGAACACCAGTTTTCTTTCTCCTGATAACGACGTCCTCTTGAGTAGTCCCCGCCCGGAGATCCGAATGGGGGACTATTTTACCTCCGGAATATTTTACCCAAGAGGACGCCATCATTATTTAATCATACAGTAAAGCTGCATGTCCTCGGGAAAAATTACGGCTGTAGTTTCCCCTTGCTTTCAGCCGTTCGCAGTACCAGCACAGCAAGGCCGTTTTGGTTAATGTTACAAGGCCAGATCAGTCAATCATCCAGACTGTTGCCCCTGCAACTACTGAAAAGGCTGCTGCCCCTCTTCAGGAACCACAAGTTTGTCTGGCCTCTCAACAGATACCCCTCCGTTGTGGTTGCACCTACGGTACGGCCATCTGTATTGCTGAGGCACGCAAGCCTCCCCACCAACGGCAAGGTCCATGGTTCATGGAGGGTTCAGAAAACATATTGTCGTTTAAATGACAGAGCACCGCCACATCTGAGGTCAAACTAAAGCGGACACCAATGAATTTAAAAAAATGTACCATTCAGTTGCAAATGAATGACCGTTCCTCCACCAGTGTGTGATTATACGCTTGATTAGGGCCAAAAATAGTGAAGGCACGCGCTTCTTTAAAGCACACAGTGTAGGAGTGCAAGTCGGGCAGCAGAACAGATCTTAGCGCGACCTTTTCGTTCAGATCCCGGAAGTCCACCAACGGCTGAGACTCACCATCAGATTTCGGAACTAGAAAAATCCGAACAGCTTAAGGAGATTTCAAAGACCAAATTACTCCTCGTCGTATCACATTGTCCACCAGCTCTTTTAATATCTTCATCCTAGAGGATGACTGCCTAGACGGGGCTTTCTTCACCAGGACATTGCCATTCAAATGAATCTGATATTCTGAAAGATTGGTGACTCCCAATTCTCGCATTAAAACATTCGGGAATTCAGTACAAACTGCGCTGATCTGCACATTAACAAACTCATCTAAATCCACTAACTACTTGTATAACGCCGGCCGGAGTGGCCGTGCGGTTCTAGGCGCTATAGTCTGGAACCGAGCGACCGCTACGGTCGAAGGTTCGAATCCTGCATCGGGCATGATGTGTGTAATGTACTTAGGTTAGTTAGGTTTAATTAGTTCTAAGTTCTAGGCGACTGATGACATCAGAAGTTAAGACGCATAGTGCTCAGAGCCATTTTGCTTGTATAACACATCCAGCTCCTCCATAGTAATTACACCTGAGCTAGTTTTCTTATAAGCAACGATTACCATACCCTTTGCCTATTCTGGCACAACTGAAACTGAACTTCTGGTATAAACTTAAAGAAAAATTTGCTTACAGCCTAACCAGGAATCAAACTAACCTTGGCGATGAAACCAGCCCCGAAAACACAATTGATGATGAATTCTCCACCACCTTAATACAGACCTTCCACACATAAACATCAATAGTCATCTTGACCACACCTTTACACTCAGGCTGGCTTTATCCGTTGTACAATGCCATATCGTATCAAACTATACCCCCAACCGCCAAGAACCATGGGCCTTGCCGTTGCCGTGATGTGGCTTACATGCCTCCCCAACAAAGTAGCCGTACCGTAGGTGCAATCACAACGGAGGGGTATCTGTTGAGAGGCCAGACAAACGTGTGGTTCCTGAAGTGGGACAGCAGCCTTTTCAGTAGTTGCAGGGGCAACAGTCTGAGTGATTGACTGATCTGGCCTTGTAACAGCTACGAAAACGGCCTTGTTATGATGGTACTGTGAGCGTCTGAAAGCAAGGGGAAACTACAGCCGTAATTTTCCCAAGGGTATGCAGCTTATCTCTTGGGTAAAATATTCCAGAGGTAAGATAGTCCCCCATTCTGATCTCTGGCCCTGGACTACTCACAAGGATGTCGTCATCAGGAGAAACAAAACTGGCGTTCTACAGATCGGAATGTGGAATGTCAGATCCATTAAGCAGCAATTAGGTTAGAAAATTTGAAAAGGAAAATTGATATGTTGAAGTCAGATATAGTGGCAAGTGAAGATCGGTGGCAGGAGGAAAGGGACTTCTGGTCAGATGAATACAGGGTTATAAATATAAAATAAAACAGGGGTAATGCAGGAGTAGCTTTAATGATGAATCAGAAAATAGGAATACGGGTAAGCTACTATGAACAGTATAGTGAACGCATTATTGTAGCCAAGATAGATGTGAAACCCACACGCACTACAGTGGTACGAGTTTACATGCCAGCTAGCTAAGCAGACGACGAAGGGAGTTTACATGCCAACTACCTTCGCAGACAATGAAGAGAAAATGTATGATGAGATAAAAAAGAATTATCCAGACGAAAATTTAATTGTGATGAGAGACTGGAATTTGACAGTAGCAAAAGGGAGAGAATGAAAAGCAGTAGTTGAATATGGACTGGAGAAAGGAACAAAAGTGGAAGCCGCCTGATAGAATTTAATCATCGCTGACACTTGCTTTAAGAATAATGAAAGAAAGTTGTGTACGTGAAAGAGACATAGAGACTCGGAAAGTTTCAGGTTGTTTGCATAACGATAATACACAGATTTGGGAACCAGATTTTAAATTGTAGGACATTTTCAGCTGAAGATGTGGACTCTGATCACACTTTATTGCTTATGAACTGTACATTAAAACTGAAGAAATTGGAAAGAGGTAGGAAATTACGGAGATGGGTCTTCGGTAAGTTGAAAGAACCAGATGTTGTTCCCAGATTTAGAGGGAGCATTAGACAACATTTGTCTAGAAAAGGAGAAGGAATACATTAGAAGAAGAATGGGTAGCTTGGATAGATGAAATAGGGAAGGCAGCAGAGGATAAAATAGATAAAGAGAAGGCCTAGCAGTAATACTTGAATAACGCTGGACATATTGAATTTTATTGCTCCAAGGAGAAAATATAAAAATCCAGCAAACAAAGCAGATGAATGGAAATAAAAACATATAAAAAATCTTCCTCGGGGAAGATCAGTTTGGATTCCGTAGAAATGTTGGAACACGTGAGGCAATACTAACCTTACGACTTATCTTAGAAGAAAGATTAAGAAAAGGCAAACCTACGTTTCTAGCATTTGTAGTCTTAGAGAAAGCATTTGACAACGTTAACTGGAATACTCTCTTTCAAATTTTGAAGGTGGCAGGGGTCAAATACAGGGAGCGAAAGGCTATTTACAATTTGTACAGAAACCAGATGGCAGTTATAAGAGTCGAGGGGCATGAAAGGGAGGCAGTGGTTGGGAAAGGAGTGAGACAGGGTTGTAGCCTGTCCCCGATGTATTTCAATCTGTATATTGAGCAAGCAGTAAAGGAAAGAAAAGAAAAATTCGGAGTAGGTATTAAAATTCATGGAGAAGAAGTAAAAACGTTGAGGTTCGCCGATGACATTGTAATTCTGTGAGAGACAGCAAAGGACTTGGAAGAGCAGTTGAACGGAATAGACAGTGTCTTGAAAGGAGGATATAAGATGAACATCAACAAAAGCAAAACGAGGATAATGGAATGTAGTCAAATTAAATCGGGTGATGCTGAGGGGATTAGATTAGGAAATGAGACACTTAAAGTAGTAAAGGAGTTTTGCTATTTAGGGAGTAAAATAACTGATGATGCTCGATGTAGAGAGGATATAAAATGTAGTAATATAGATTTAAGTGTCAGGAAGTCGTTTCTGAAGGTATTTGTATGGAGTGTAGCCATGTATGGAAGTGAAACATGGACGATAACCAGTTTGGACAAGAAGAGAATAGAAGCTTTCGAAATGTGGTGCTACAGAAGAATGCTGAAGATAAGGTGGGTAGATCACGTAACTAATGAGGAGGTATTGAATAGGATTTGGGAGAAGAGAAGTTTGTGGCACAACTTGACTAGAAGAAGGGATCGGTTGGTAGGACATGTTTTGAGGCATCAAGGGATCACAAATTTAGCATTGGAGGGCAGCGTGGAGGGTAAAAATCATAGAGGGAGACCAAGAGATCAATACACTAAGCAGATTCAGAAGGATGTAGGTTGCAGTAGGTACTGGGAGATGAAGAAGCTTGCACAGGATAGAGTAGCATGGAGAGCTGCATCAAACCAGTCTCAGGACTGAAGACCAGAACAACAACAACAAAAAATGAGATTGACAGGAATTGAATTTTTTTTTCAAAATTCTTTATTGAACATAATGAGAATTACACACATGAATGAATGGTGTTCTACCCACCCACCCTATTTTTCCATGTAATCTCCATCCCGTTCTATGGCCTTCCTCCAGCGCGAAACAAGGGCGTGCATGTCCTGTCGGCACCAATCCTTGTCCTGCTAGCAGAGCCAGTACTTCACTGTGTGAATCACCTACTCATTGTCTTCAAAATGTGTTCCATGAATGGCACCCTTTAATTGCTCAAAAAAGTGGAAGTCCGAGGGGGCTAGGTCAGAGCTGTGGTGTGGATGAGGTAACACTGTTGCTTCGCGATGTGTTCAGCGTCCTCAGACTTGTGTGGGGCCGACCATTATCGTGTTGGAGCAAAACATCTCCTGGGTTACTGTGACGCCTAAGTCGCTAGAAGCGCGTCTCGAGTTTTGTTAATGTGTTGATACATCTTCTGAATCAATGGTACAGCCTCTTTGGATCACATCAATGAGAATCACACCTTCACAGTCCCAGAACACAGTCATCATGACCTTACCAGTGGAAGCAATTACTTTTAATTTTTACCCGTGCGGAGTGCGAATGGCGCCATTCCATCGATTGTCGTTTTGTTTCGGGCTCAAAGTGGTGAACCCAGGTTTCATCACCTGTCTCAGTCCGGGACAAGAAGGACTCCCACTCAGCTTCAAAACGTTGCAACAGATCAAGACAAACGTATTTTTCTGTGCCATTTGTGATCCACCGTTTGACACTGCCGGACTGATCTTGTGCACACTTTTGAATATCCAAGAGTGTGGATAATTGCATCCACACTTCCTTTGCTGATTGACAGATGCAGTGACAACTACCGCGCGATTGACATCATCATCTCGCTGCAGCATGCCAGGTGTGACAGCCGTGGATGGTCTCCCGTGGTGGAGCTTCGCCTTGTGATGACCTCACCCTCCGTGCCCAGCGACTAACTGTACTTCTGTCGACAGCAGATGCTCCATAGACTTTGCACAAGCGTTTGTGAATGTTCCCCACAGTTTCTTTCTCTACAGCGAGAAAGTCAATGATGGCGCGTTGCTTGTAACGTACATCACCTAGACACGCCATTTTGAAACTGTCCTGCAGCTACGCTATCTGTCGGAAGGGACGGAAACTTGATGCGCTCAGTCTGGAGACTTCAAATAATACATACGTAACGATCCGCATTCGTAGAATTGTTTTCGGCTGAGAAAAAAATGCGGTTCATTACTTTCCGGGCAACCGTCTTATCATTTGGAGAAAGATGGATACCGCGTACAGGAAAATTACAGAGGCCAATGGAGAAAAGAGGAGCAAGTGTATGAATATCAAGCACTCAGACGGTAAACCAGTCCTAAACAAAGAAGGGAAAGCTGAAAGGTGAAAGGAATATATAAATGGTCTGTACAAGAGAGACGAATTTCAAGGCAATGTTATAGAAATGGTAGAGGACGAAGATGAAGATGAGGCGACACATACGGTACTGCGATAAAAATTTGACAGAGCACTGAAAGACCTGAGTCGAAGCGACCTATTTTCAGTTACCTGTGTGGATACTAATTTACTTTTAGTTTAATTTCTTCCGCGTTTGTGTGCTTACTACACAAACTTTCGTTTTACACTACTGGCCATTAAAATTGCTACACCACGAAGACGACGGGCTACAGAGGCAAAACTTAACCGACAGGAAGAAGATGCTGTCATAGGCAAATAACTAGCTTTTCAGAGCATTCACACAAGGTTGGCGCCGGTGGCCACACCTACAACATGCTGACAAGAGGAAAGCTTCCAACCGGTTTCTCATACACAAACAGCAGTTGATCGGCGTTGCCTGGTGAAACGTTGTTGTGATGCCTCCTGTAAGGAGGAGAAATGCGTACCATCACGTTTCCGACTCTGATAATGGTCGGATTGTAGCCCATTGCGATTGCGGTTTATCGTATCGCAACATTGCTGCTCGCGTTGGTCGAGATCCAATGACTGTTAGCAGAATATGGAAACGGTGGGTTCAGGAGGGTAATACGGAACGCCGTGCTGGATCCCAACGGCCCCGTATCACTAGCAGTCGAGATGACAAGCATCTTATCTGCATGGTTGTAACGGATCGTGCAGCCACGTCTCGATCCCTGAGTCAACACATGGGGACGTTTGCAAGACAACAACCATCTGCACGAACAGTTAGACGACGTTTGCAGCAGCATGAAATGGTTCAAATGGCTCTGAGCACTATGGGACTCAACTGCTGAGGTCATTAGTCCCCTAGAACTTAGAACTAGTTAAACCTAACTAACCTAAGGACATCACAAACATCCATGCCCGAGGCAGGATTCGAACCTGCGACCGTAGCGGTCTTGCGGTTCCAGACTGCAGCGCCTTTAACCGCACGGCCACTTCGGCCGGCGCAGCAGCATGGACTATCAGCTCGGAGACCATGGCTGCGGTTACCATTGACGCTGCGTCACAGACAGGAGCACTTGCGATGGTGTACTCAACGACGAACCCGGGTGCACAAGTGGCAAAACGTCATTTTTTTGGATGAATCCAGGTTCTGTTTACAGCATCATGATGGTCGCATCCGTGTTTGGCGACATCGCGGTGAACGCACATTGGAAGCCTGTATTCGTCATCACCATACTGGCATATCACCCGGCGTGATGGTATGGGGTGCCATTGGTTACATGTCTCGGTCACCTCTTGTTCGCAGTGACGGCACTTTGAACAGTGGACGTTACATTTCATATGTGTTACGACCCCAGGCTCTACCCTTCATTCGATCTCTGCGAAACCCTACATTTCAGCAGGATAATGCACGATCGCATGTTGCAGGCCCTGTACAGGCCTTTCTGGATACAGAAAATGTTCGACTGCTGCCTTCGCCAGCACATTCTCCAGATCTCTCACCAATTGAAAACGTCTGGTCAATGGTGGCCGAGCAACTGGCTCTTCACAATACACCAATCACTACTCTTGATGAACTGTGGTATCGTGTTGAAGCTGCATGGGCAGCTGTACCTGTACACACCATCCAAGCTCTGTTTGACTCAATACCCAGGCGTACCAAGGGGTTTATTACGGCCAGAGGTGGTTGTTCTGGGTACTGATTTCTCAGGATGTATGCACCCAAATTGCGTGAAAATTTAATCACATGTCAGTTCTAGTATAATATATTTGTCCAATGAATACCCATTTATCATCTTGCATTTCTTCTTGGTACAGCAATTTTAATAACCAGTAGTGTAATAACAATGTAGTATTACGTACCCGCACTTGTATCGACGTTTGTTTTCAAACCTTGTATCATACAGGTCTTTTTTATTTGTTTTGGCTACATCAGGCTATTGTCGGCTAGACACTCAGCGAGACAGGACCTGCATTCCTGCTGCAGATAAAGGCGAATACCCAGGTTGTTTGAAAGTTATATTTACGGGTACTGTGAGATGACATAGATTCTCATAAGAAGTGACTTACCTTACATTTTGTCAGTGTTCTTTAGGTTCAACTCTCATATTTCGCGCATGTCTGTGTATTTATAAGGCTGTATTTGGTATGTATGGCAACTGTGATTGCTGTGTTTAGATGAGAGCAGAGTTGGTGACCTTCCGGTCACAGCTCCAGGTGGCATTGGCTTCAGCCACACAACTTGAGGCTACTTCCTATGGGCATCGCTGTGGGGGGCCAGGTGGGCCAATCCAAGGCTGTCCAGCATGACCCATGTGTCCCCCTGATCGGTCCACTACTGTGGCCACTCCAGGTACTGGCCACACTGAGGTTGATGCCTCACATGTGATCGAGTGGGCGGTCGTTCTAAGGTGAGGCCAACCACGAAAGGCTTTCTGAGGGTCGGATGGGAAGGCCTCCCTGGTTCGTCTGAGGAACAGGTATCGCGCGCTATTTGTGGCTGACCAAGTCCCTCATCCAGATGAAGTCTCCTATCCTGTTCCAGAGGAATCCTGTCTGCCAGCAGAGTCTGGACATTCACAGATAGTTGGATTACTGTCAGTTGTGAGCTCCATCGTTAGGCTTCTAATGAGACTTCTTACGAATATGGCTGTGAAGGTGGACATGGAATCCAATGTGCACTCTGTGTGCATACTGGGAGGAGTCATTCCAGATGTGGAGTGGGTGCTTCCAGATGCCATGAAGAGCACAGCTTCGAGCCAACTGCAGGTGGTGGCTCGTGTTGGTATCAACGATGTGTGTGGTTTCAGCTGCCAGAGACTGTAATCATGTGTGTTTGAGTTGCATTTGCGTGAGTGCATGAATGTGTGTGTATGTGTGTGTGTGTGTGTGTGTGTGTGTGTGTGTGTGTGTGTGTGTGTGTGTGTGTGTTTGTCAACTATTTTTGACAAAGGCCTTGTTGGACGAAAACTTATCTTATGACAATCTGTTTGTTGTGCCTATCTGCGACTCAGCATCTCCGCTATTGGTGAGTAGCAAGTTATCTTTTGATTATATACGCTTATATGGATATGGTGTCTGTTCTTTCGGACATGTCTGAAAGAACAGACACCATTGATGACCTGCAGCCGTCTAGAACGAAATTAAAATTAATTTTTAATACCTTCAGCTGCTGACGGGCGTTGATGTATATCAACGGGGACAGGTGCAAATGTGTGCCCCAACCGGGACTCGAACGCGGGATATCAACGCCCGTCTGCAGCTGAAGGTATTAAAAATTTATTTTAATTTTCATAATATTGTTATGTTACGTCCTGGATTTTCCATTGTACGATTTATGGACAAATAGACAACACGGATACAAAAAGCATCGCTCTTGCGAAATACAACTAGCTCTTTACTCACACAAAGTGTTGGGTACTACTGAGAAGGGATTTTAAATTGATTCCATATTTCTAGATTTCCAGAAGGCTGTTGACACTGGACCTCACGAGCGGCTTGTCATATTGCGTGCTTGTGGAATACCGTCTCAGTTATGTGAATGGATTGATTTCCTGTCAGAGAGGTCACAGTTCGTAGTAATTCACGGAAAGCCATCGACTAAAACAAAAGTCATTCCCCAGGGTAGTGCTCTGCTGTTCCTTACCTATAATCGTATAAACGATTTAGGAGGCAATCTGAGCAGCCGCCTTAGGTTGTTTGCAGATGATGCCGTCATTTATCGTCTAATAAAGTCATCAGAAGATCATAACAAACTGCAAAACCATTTCGACAACATATCTATATGGTGCAAAAATTGGCAGTTGACCCTAAATAATGAAAAGTGTGAGGTTCTTCACATGAGTGCAAAACGTAACCCATTAAACTTCGGTTACACGATAAATCAGTCTAATGTAAAGGCTGTGAATACTACTAAATACCTTAGAATTACGAACAACTTAAATTGGAAAGAACACATAGAACATGTCGTGGGGAAGATGAACCAAGGACTGTGTTTTATTGGCAGAACACTTAGAAAATGTAACACATCTGTTAAAGAGACAGCCTACACTGCGGTTTTGGGGTATAGCTGCGCGGTCTGGGTTCCTTACCAGACGGGATTAACCGAGTACATCGAGGAAGTTCAAAGAAGGGCAACACCTTTTGTATTGTATAGGGGAGAGAGCGTCCCGGAAATGGTACAGCATTTGGGGTGGACATCACTAAATCAGAGGCGTTTCTCGTTGCAGCGGGATCTTCTCACGAAATTTCAACTACCAACATCCTCCTCCGAATGCGAAAATATTTTGTTGAAGCCAACCAACGTAAGAACAAATGAGCACCATAAAATAAGGGGAAATCAGAGCTCGGAAGGAAAGATGTATGTGTTTTATCCCGCGTGCTGTCAGAGAGTGCAACAATAGAGAATTATTGTGGAGGTGGTTCGATGAATTTTCTGCGAGGTACTCGATTGTGATGTGCGGAGTATCCACGTAGATGTAGATGTGGATGGAGATGTAGAAGTGGCTGAACGTGGGGATTCCACCCCTCCACTCTTCTCCACACCTAGAGAATCTTGACCCGATCCGTCTTCCCCTATGCAGATTTGCCTGGATATCAGCTCCTCCCAAGTTTTATCAATCCCTACAAATCCTAGAGCGCCATGCACTCCACCTCAGCCACATCGAACACCTATGCATGTCCTACGTTATCATTAAACTTGATTCCAATAACCCAGCTGTCTCCTCTACGATCACCTGTCCTGGTACGCAGTCGCATCGCTACAAACTCATCCCATCTTCTCTGCACCAACACACTCTCCATATCTTATCCCAACCAACTTTAACCAACTCCCTCTACCACACAGTGAAATCTGTTCCGATATTTATCTATCCTACCAACTGTAATCCTTTCCCACACATCCCACTTCGCATCAGGGCTCTCGTCTCCTATTTTCCTCTATACCACTACCCGTCCCTCCCCCTATTGTTTCCATAGCCCTGCCTGCATCCAAACTGAGGGTTGTGTTCTTTGGGGAAGGAGACCAGACAGCGAGGTCATCGGTCTCATCGGCTTAGGGAAGGATGGGGAGGGAAGTCGGGGAAGAATGGGGAGGGAAGTCGGCCGTGCCCTATCAAAGGAACCATCCCGGCATTTGCCTGGAACGATTTAGGGAAATCACGGAAAACCTAAATCAGGATGGCCGGACGTGGGATTGAACCGTCGTCCTCCCGAATGCGAGTCCAGTGTGCTAACGACTGCGCTACTCGGTTACCAAACTGATCCCGACCATCTGTCCACCCCACCATCTACCCCAGTATCTACCATCATCTACGTAGTTCCTAGCTACCAGACCTCCATTCGTTCCCACCGACGCACGTCCACCGTTTAGAACATATTATTTTCCCATCCGCAAACACTTTCTCCGGAACAGGTCTTTCAGCTTTAAGTGAAAGCGCAGTGCTGCTTTTTAGAAGAGTGTCACCATTCCACGATGTGGTTTTCAAATATATATATATATATATATTGCTTTTGCTTTTTATCTTCTTGTCTCTCGCTTGTTTATTGAAAAATCAACAGTCTTACTATTTTTAATGCAAACGGCAAAGAATTCACCCTTTTAGTATTTTTAAATCTGTATGTAAATTTTTCACATTTAAATATTTGGTTTGCCTTTGTTCATATTTTTAAAAGCTCGTGGCTGAAGAAGAATACTGTGCCGCTGGGAGCCCACCCCCACCCATTTCGGGCGAAGGGGATGATATAAAAATATAGGAAAAAAACTGTGTTGCTAGGTATTGTCATAGTTGTTTGAATTGTACTTCCGATCTAGTTAAAGAGAATCTAGAAAGTAAAATGCTTCCTACATCTGTATTGTTTTTTATATATATTAAGGGGCTCCGGAAAGGCTCAAAATCATGAAAAGTTCAATTTTTACTTTTTTGCGTTTTCTGAATCTGCAGACTATTACCTTTTAATAGATATACAATTTATTCAATTCCGAAGACTACAACTATTTTTAAATTTTTTTTGAAATGTGTTCTACATGGGCGTGACCCACTGTGGCGCTGTTAAACTGCTGTCAAATGGTGTTATTATTAACGTCCGTGTTCATCAGGTACATTTTAGTGATGTGAGATAAAGTATGTGTTGGGGCTAACCTGTGATGGTTCAATATATATCGCTGGTGTGATTGTCGATTGTTTCATGTTTATTTACTCTGTCGTTATCTCGAAAATATTCGTAATTAATTCTGTTTCTTGAGTCTCTGTTTTGTTGAAGTATAATAATGAGTAAAAGTAAAGTTATTAGAAATCCTCTGAAGGCTTTTAAGAAAAGGAGACATGTTGGAAAGCCAAAGGTATGTGTTATTACTGTAAACAATAAAGACGATAACCAAGTGAGTGAACCTAACCTCTCAA
The DNA here is from genome assembly GCF_021461385.2 of Schistocerca piceifrons. NCBI lineage: Eukaryota > Metazoa > Arthropoda > Insecta > Orthoptera > Acrididae > Schistocerca > Schistocerca piceifrons. The sequence continues at coordinate 564,685,513 of NC_060144.1, forward strand.
GTACACCTGCCCATAGCAGTCAAACTGGGAAAGAAAATACTTCACAGAAGAAGCTTGGTTCAATGAGTGAAAACTATGAATGTTTTATGGGCGAATCGGATGTGAATGAAATATTTGATATGTCGGTTCTCAAAGGAATTTTTTCAAACTGTGTAAGATGTATTCATTGTAGTGAAGTTGGTCTGGAACTCTCCATAATAAAGCACGTAGGACTTGCTAGTGAAATACAACTGAAATGTGATAAGTGTTCATACATGACCACCTTTTGGAACAGTGTTGCAGTAACTGCAACTGAAGAAAATGGTAGCAAAATCTACGAACACAACAACGAGCGATGCTTGCTTTAGACAAGGAACGCCTTCGGGCTGCAGACAGGGCTGTAAAGAGTCTAGAAATACAAGCAAGAGTAAACAGGAGGAGGAACAAGAGGAAGCTGGAGGAGGAGTTTGCAGAGGATGAAGATAATCCATCCTATGGACCTGGAATGCACTAAAAAGTTAATCCAATCTTTGTCGCTCGATTCCCAAAACTTTTATTTTCTCATACTAATTACATGTTTTCTAAGGATCTTCCAAACATATTTGTTTCAAACTTTCAGTAACTGTTACACAGTACCGTCTGCATAATTTAACACAGCCTTTTTCCAAAAAACTGTATATTTTTGAATATATAAATAAAAAATTGCAAAAAAATGTTCTGAATTTTCATTACAATTGAAAAAAAATCATCTTTAATAACTGAACTAAAATTTTGTAAAATCCCTGTGTTAAGTTGTAGCCCATATTCCAATAAATAATCTGTAAAAAGTTCAACTTCCTACCTCAAATACTTGGTGAGGAAAGATGTAATTTATAAGCGTTATTTTAACATTGCAAGTATAGGGCGTTCTGGAGCCCCTTAACACTGCAAATATTGTCTCTGTCTGTACTGTTTCCTATTTGTCATTTGTCACTGCTGTTTACTTCGGCCGTGCACAACTAACCCATCATTCTGGTACAGGATGCGCTGTGTGATACATGACATGCATTGCCAGACTTTCAGTATTACTGTTTGTGTTGAGACTTGTATTACTCTCCCTACTTGTCCTCTCCACCGTCCCTCCCCCCCCCCTTTCCTTTATTGACATGTCGTCGTAATTTAAACTGACTTTAACGATTACAGTACTATGTCATTACAGAGTGTTGTAAAACGGTAGGGAGCTACTTGGAGGGTGGAAACGTACACTACCACGAAGTAAGGTACACCACCGGAAAAAAATTAGTGCAGCTGGAAAGATGACGTCAGTTTTGATGCGATGACAGCATATGCCACCTGGTTGACAGTAGATGTACTGATAATGGTTTCGCCGTCGTCCGCCAACAGATAGCGTGCTGGGATAGCTACCAGAGCGCCATATTTGTGTACGCTTTAATAGGGAATGCCAACACCCAGATGGCTGAATGTGGTGGAAACATGTGAAGCAAGCTGGCAACCACGCCACGGAGACGCGCTCGTGCTTCCTACAGACAAGTGAGCGAACTTGAAACGAGTCAGATTGTGGCCTTCCGAGCAGCGGGATGGAACTTTTCCGAGAACTGACATACACAAGTTGGATGTGTTGCGTCAGTTGCTCAAAGTTGCTGGTACCATTGGTCCTGTGAACATTCTCACACCTGTAGAAGTTGTTCTGGACGTCCACGCAGCACAGGTGCTCGCCAGGACCGTCGTATTATAAGGGCAGCAGTGGCAGATCATACAGCTACCACAGCACAGATGAGAGGGCCTTTGAGCCCAGACGTGTCAACATGAACTGTAGCGAACCGGTTATTAGCAATGGGACTATGGGCACGCACAACTATGGCCTGTCTTCCACTCATACCATGGCATCAACGTGCACTCCAACTGGTACCGTCAGAGGATCACTTGCAAGATTGACTGGAGCGCCGTTCTTCAGCGATGATAGCAGATTCTGCCTGCACGTAAGTAATGGTCGTTTGCGCTTACGACACAGACCTGGTGAGTACCGTCTCTCAGAGTGCATTCGTCCCAGACACACTGGTCGCAGCCCGGGCCTAACGGTCTGGGGTGCGGTAAGCTGCAACTCTCGTTCACCTTTGGTGTTTCTGGAGGGGACGCTAACTAGCGCTCGGTACATGCAGAATGTTATTAAATGGGTCAAATGGCTCCAAGCACTATGGGACTTAACATCTGAGGTCATCAGTCCACTAGAACGTAGAACTACTTAAACATGACTAACCTAAGGACATCACACACATCCATGCACAAGGCAGGATTTGAACATGCGACTGTAGCAGCAGCGCGGTTCCAGACTGAAGAGCCTAGAACCGCTCGGCCACAGTGGCTGGCAGAATGTTATTAAACCAGGTCTTTGGTTGTTCTTGCAACAGGAAGGTGATGTGTTGTCGCCCACACACAGCCTGTGAAACCCAAAGTGTTTTGCAAGACATGCAGCAACTTCCCTGGCCATCGCAATCTCCGGACTTGTCTCCAGTGAGCATGTGTGGGATACGATGGGATGAGAAGGGACTCGTGCAACTAGTCAACCAAGCACTCTGACATAAATACATGTACAGGCCCAGCAGGGGTGGCATAACGTATCCCAGATCAGTATTCTTCATCTGTACGATCGACTGGGTCTCACAGTCAGCGCTTGGAGCCTACAACATGTACTAATATGGATGTTTCAGAATGCCTCAGAACTGCTTGTGCTATTTTTCTGTAAATGTGCACTGTTGCAACAATAAATCTTGAGTGAAATGGAAACCTCTAAAATGGTGTACAATTTTTTTGGAGAAGAGCATATTTCAACATCATGTTATTAAAAACGATCGAAAACTTTAAAAACAGAAAAACACACCAACGACGGAAAAATTTTGAAGTTCAAGATAATTTACAGTAGAAGTAGTGATCAGAGCATAACAACTAAAAAATAAAGACTTAATCACAATTATTCAACAGTGGCTGTTAAATACATTGATAAACTTATCAACTACAAAACTGCCTTAAGGCCGAATTAAAGGTATGTTTCATCGTAGCCAAAAAGCAGTACAACACAGTACAGTACAGTTTAGAAGGCAACCTTGCAAGGCAAATCGAAAGTATTCTTAGCAGCTGCACCAACGTCTTTTCACAGTGAGGTAAGTGGTGGCAGGGAGACAACCAAGATCAGTCACAAATTAAGAATGATAGCCAAAAGCAAAAGTCAAAATTTTTCTTACAACAGTATTTTAAAGGTATGCGGTATTGAATTAACGGCCGATGGACACGCAACCACGTTTCACAATAGGTGAAGGCGCTTTAAGGCTTGCTTTAAGCTCGACTTCTAAGACGCGAGAAATCGATTAATAACTATATAGTAACACAATAAAATGGCCAAACTATAGACAGAACTTACATTACAGGTCGCCTCTAAGCGACGTTTCTTAACTTAATATTTAAAGAGAAAAACATTTTCAAACAGTCGCGTACAATTTAGATAATGAAAAATTTTCAGATGAGGTGCGCCGTCATTCTCGGGGTGACAGGGAAGCAAACAATGCCAGTAGCCAACCGAATACACGAACAGAATCGGCCAGGACCGGCGGGCGGCAAGGTGAACACGGTCACGGCGAATAATGTCACTGAGGCGGCTAGGTTTACAAGGCAGCAAATGACAAGTGAAACGGACCTGAGGTAGGCAGGTGGACAGTTGCCTTACCAAAATGTGTTTCCTCTATCAGTCGTGGTGCAAAACTGTTTGGTAAAGGGCACAGTGAAGTCGCTGAGAAATAATTCATGTAATAATGGCCGATTCTGCAACACATACTGAGGGGCACCCACATGCCTTGCTCATACTGTGGCATCAAGCAGTCAGGCCTGCAAGATGAGTGGTCTGCCAAGCGAGTGAATTCATTCTTATTTATCGAGTAACATGAACTCTCGTACTCACAATTAAGTTACCAATTATCCTCCTATATGAATAATACGCAACGGAAACACACTTCTGACTATCAGTAATTTACAGACCTCTGACTGTTCACTACGCACTGGCAATACCACATTTTCTTTTTTTATTTAACGGCTTTTATCAACACATGGCCATCGCACTGAATATGAGTGGCGCACAAATTATAATTTCTGCATATCATGACAACATACAATTCGAAGGAAAAGGCCACCAATCTTTTTCTTTTCACTATCTTATTTATTTCGATAAATTCTATAACCTAAACACACAAATTCTATAACCTACAACAATAACACATGAGAAATTCCGCCCAGTGGGCATGGCTTTACGTTGGTGATTCTCTACCTTATGGTCTCGTAATTATTTAACGCTACAGTGCACATTCTGGATAGAATGATGGATCTTTTTTTTGTATCTCACACTTCGACTCTCACAACCATCATCACGAAACTTTCCTCCAGACCGAGCGGTACAAAAGCAACATGCATAACCCACTACCTCTGAAACTATCTTGCTACTCTCCCATGGCACCCACACATACTTAAATTACATGACATACACCACACTACAACATGAAATACAACGCAGGGAATAGTCACAACATTATCACTTTCAGCTTTCCCACTTCAATTAATATTTATCCCAGTTTCACACGACACTGCCACACTTCGTAATTCTACTTTCCAACTATGAACTCTGGAGATATATGCACGTCTTCCTGTGCAATGCAAGCCAAGTGGCGTTGCTGGATAGACGGCTGACTCACCTTGCTTCTCTCTCAGAGTATTATGGTTTCAATCAAGCGTCACACGGAAACATAACACGCAAAGTAATATTAAGAACATATTCATCACACACGCAAGTCCTCAACTGATACCATGGACGAGTACTTCTCTTTATCCTTTGTCTCATACACATATTGAGACTCACACAGTACTCACCACGTGGAAGTACTCGCCAATAATTTCAAGTACTGCACACGCTATTTCTTCAATATTTAAACTTATACTACACACGCTAGTAATTCAGCTTAACTTAAGCACACGGAAGTATTTCAACTTATTGCTACACGTGGTTTCATTGTGACCGTTGGTCACTTCCGAAGATTACTACGATCCTATTAATATTACCTGCCTGACATTTAATTCTCCCCACAAAAGTTCCTGAAATGGAGAAATTATTATTTCAAACTACTCTTAAATATTCCAGATGCATACCATGTCTCCACTCTTTTGTCTTTACGGAGCACACCTAAGACAGGTCTTAACAGCACAAGATCCAGTGGCAGAGTGCTGAAACATGGCCGTTCTTCAGGTCCTCGCGCACCTCTGCCGAAGTGGGGGAGCACCTTGCTACCGTATTGGTCAGCCACATTTCAGGTGCTCAAAGCTCAGGTAAATTTCATCTCTCTGGTCCCACCAAAGGTGGCCAATGGATCGTCTCAAAGATGATCATATATTCACATTGACTATCTGCAGTTAGCAGGCGACCATACATTCATTCATTTCACAGATCTCACCAAACTGGATGTAGGGATTTATTTTGTGGGAGTGCACATGTGATCAATTAAATAAATAAATTGTCATTCTTTCCCACACTGGTATCCAGCTTCGCTGTATTAATTGAAATTGAGTTATTTTACAAAAAAAATGTGTTGTTCTGACAAAAATAATGAAGTATGTTGTACCTATTTTCAATGTCGGGCGGTACTGTACCCTTTCAATACATATAAACAGGATTAAACATTGTAATCTCCTCTGTCCTTCCTTCTTCCAGCTATTGTCCACATTAAACAATATCCAATCCAAGAAATTAATAAGCAGAGTCGTTATGAAGATTTTGAGTGGAGAAACTTTCAAGTTTACGTAGGTTGCCAGGTTGAGATTCATTGGGAGAGTCCTTTGTAGTCCACCAACAAAGGAGGTGGCTTACAAAACACTCGTTCGACCTATAATTCAGTAATGCTCATCAGCATGGGATCCATACCAGGTCGGGTTGACAGAGGAGATGGAGAAGATCCAAAGAATAACGGCACGTTTCGTCACAGGGTTATTTGGTAAGCGTGATTGCGTTGTGGATATGTTTAGCAAACTCAAGTGGCAGACTCTGCAAGAGAGGCGCTCTGCATCGTGGTGTAGCTTGCTGTCCAGGTTTCGAGAGGGTGCGTCTCTGGATGAGGTATCGAATATATTGCTTCCGCCTACTTATACCTCCCGAGGAGATCACAAATGTAAAATTAGAGAGATTCGAGCGCGCATGGAGGCTTTCCGGCAGTCGTTCTTCCCGCGAACCATAAACGACTGGAAGAGGAAAGGGAGGTAACGACAGTGGCACGTAAAGTGCCCTCCGCCACACACCGTTGAGTGGCTTGCGGAGTATAAATGTAGATGAATGAAGATGTAGATGTAGCTTGTGATGTTGAGATGGCTCCAGTTCTTCTTGTCCAGGGGTCTAATTCTTGATGCTGAAAATCTCACATCAGGTCTTCACGGTTAGTTTAAATAAATTTGAAGACTGTTGTTGCAGAATTTTATTTACGTAAATATGTTTTATCACATTTTAGTATATCATACAGTGTTTTGATTTTTCACATTAACAAAACCGTAATTACATTGTTCGCACCCATTATACCAAAATACGTCCAATCACATCAGAGACAAGCTTATTACTCAACATCACTCAACTTAGATATAAGCCAATACACGAGCTTCAGTAGGCCAAAATACAAAGTCAACTGGTCCAGCATTAAGGGTTAAATGTCAATGAAATTCCAATATGAGTACAGACTGCGTTAGTTAACACTATTTTCGTTACAATGCAAGGCATTACCGTAAAGAAAACTGGCAGACGTGAAGTTTTTTAAAAAAATTCGCGACTAGAAATTCACAGAGCAAAATTAGGAAAAGCATCTTAAGGACATTAGCAGTCGTTCACGCCGTTCAGTAACGCAGTGGGTACGGAACAAATGCATTGCCTTCGCGACAATTTACAAAAACATTAATAACACCAGCGAGCAGCTTTAGCTCACAGTACCAGTCTGGAGTAACACCACAAACACTAAACAGTCGCTGTAGGAACCAGGATGCCGCAATAGAGCACAATTTCCTGTTTGGCTTGTATCTCACCATAGTCCGCAACACGGGCAGGCCACAGTTCTCCACGCAGGCTCGCTTCCTCCAGCGGTCGGGTAGGCGACAGTCAAGTTCTCAACCGGCGTGCTGGCGCCAGTAACACTACCACTACCAAGGAGAGGCAGCCCCCTTCCAGTAATGATCAGCCAGCGTGGACCTAGAACTGTTGCGACCCAGCAAGCCGAGCACGGGCGTGCAGTATGTCGCCCCGTCTCCTAGCAACGGGTCAGAAGCACACCTAGCATATAACGATACTAATCGCGGGCGCACGTGACACGTTGCATGTTATGGTAATTGATAATTTCTTGTTAATATTTTATACTGCGCCATCTTACGACTGACGTTAGCCTGGCGTATTGGGAATGGCCCTCAGTTTACGTGTGTTGTACCTATGTTGTCATGGACACTTGGCTCCTACGATATTTCGGTTTTTACGTTTGCAGGATTCATATCAGGTTCATGTTCTATTCTGACACCATATCATGATTACACGACCAATACTACTGTGTTCAGTCTTTTATCTTTTCCCGCCGGCCGCGGTGGCCGTGCGGTTCTAGGCGCTGCAGTCCGGAACCGCAGGACTGCTACGGTCGCAGCTTCGAATCCTGCCTCAGGCATGGATGTGTGTGATGTCCTTAGGTTCGTTAGGTTTAAGTAGTTCTAAGTTCTAGGGGACTGATGACCTAAGATGTTAAGTCCCATAGTGCTCAGAGCCATTTGAACCATTTTTTTTCATCTTTTCCCGATTTTACGAATGGCACGATATGTTTGTCATTTTATGACAGGGTGATTTTACTGGCTATACTTGGTCCTGATATATTGGCCATAGCATAGCTCCGTATTTACATTTTCAACATAGCTTATTTGTAAGTTTTCAGTAAGTACTACTATCAGTTTATTTTTGGCCATTTTATGTTTCAACATTTGATATATCACTCGCTTTTACGGTACATGTGTTCGCTCACCTTTCCACTATTTTATCCCCTTGGGTTAAAGAAAGTTCCCAATGTTAACTGCTTATGAAACTATTTCATTCTATGTCGTAATCGTTTATCGTAATGTTTCTGTATTTATATCTTGTACTTGTATTTACTTCACGTTTCATAAAATAATTACTGTGCGTTTTATAATTTTCAAGCTCACATTCTGCATGAAGTCTATGAATTTTATTGCATTTATTTATTTTTCAATCTGTACATTATTCATTGTATGCTTTCGTAATGGTCACGTTCTTAGGTAGGTGACTATTGCCTAACGCCTTTGAAGGCAGATGTCTTCCTTACCACTACCTCTCTCGACGTACAGTCAGCTGGGCACCTGGCTCCACGTATTTGAGAGCTACATTTTCAGTACCTTACGTGCCCACTTCCGAGTTGTTTGTTTTTGTACTTCATTATAATTATTGATGCAAAATGCGGCCTACTTTGCATATATTTGTCCTGAGGCATTTTTTTATATTGTATTCTTTTTTGTTTTTGTCAAAGCTATGTCTATGATTTAGCGAAATACGTCAACAAATTAATTTGCGACGAAGACCTTCCACAATACATCACGCAGCAGCCACTCAAAAGTGCAATAATGGCAGCAGCAGCGAACATAGCTCTCATGGGCTGGCAATCCGTTGGGCGACAGGCTTGTGACTAAATCCCGAAAACTGCCTTTCGGTTTTATATTCCTTCCTTGCACTTCGTAGAGAATCTCCCCTCTGCAAAGGAACGTCGGGTACTTCACATCACCGGGCATTCACAGAAGTAACTCCAACGTAGCAACGGTATCTCGATTAGTTTATAAAGCAACACAACTCAGCCAGTGGAGTGCCACCCTTGGAACAAATTTCCTCTAGTTCACGTCTCCGGTCACAATTTTCTTTTTCATCACACTACCGGTTCCACTCTATGATGAACATCTTCAGATCTGTTTTATAAAAACATATCGTAATATACTGTAGCCATAGTGCCATCGTCAGTATATTAGGACGTGTTTTTATAAAACAGATCTGAAGATCATCATTATAGACCGGAACCGGTGGTCTGATGACAAAAAATTTGTGACTGTAGACGTGATCTAAAGGAAATTTATTCTATTTTCGAGTCACTATTGAATCCGTGATCACGTCGCAGGTTGTGAAACCCTTGGAATAAAAGTAAAATATATTTATTTATCTAACAAATAAATTCTCATTCAGTGTGGAGTATGGTGGGGATTACGTCAGGGCCTGGTGACTAGTTCGGTTCAAGGGGTTAGACCTCTGAATATTTCAAGAAACCGATTCTGTTTGTTCAAAATGTTATCTTTTGTTGTGACTAGACGAAACTACTTTCATGCGGCCATAACTGTGGGTTCTTTGATTGCTCTAGGAGAATGCTCATCAAACTAGAACATATGAAAAATAAGTTCACTATATTACGTAAATAAATAAAAGATTTACTTAACTTCGACGCAGTTCTTTACCACACGTATTCTTGATGATATAGACTGCCATTGACCACGAAAGCATCATTAGCTGCACAGATTAACAAACTGTTCCTTTGCCACACAAAACGCAACTTTTACGGTACACATGTCATCAGAGACTTTAACTATCACCGTCCTACAGGATGACGGTGCCTGCTGCAGCTCAGGTCTCCAACTGCGGCTGAGCTCTTTGTGCTCGAAACTATATTGACCTCAGCGTGAGGGCGCTGCTGCTGTTCAAAGGGAAGGCATTGTGGTCTTGAGGAGCACCTGCCGTACGTCGTGGCGGATTGTAGCGTGGCCACGCTAATATCTGTGGCGTCGATTCGCTTTGCCCACTTTGCAGTGCCACCGCGATCTCTGGACGACGCCACATCTAGGATGTTCACTTTATTGCAGCGTTCATCCTAAAGTCGCCAGAAACTCTCTTTTGGTGTCACAAGGCAATTTGTTGAAAAGTGTCACAGTGCGACAGAACAGTCGACACCGCCTCCATTCAACGACGGCCTCACAGGTGTTATGGAAGTGCTCGAACTTTAAATCGGACCACCTGTTACAACTTCTGCACAAAAGTATACGAAAAGCGTATCGAACGAGCAGAGCAGGATCGCCACGGCCACGAAGACGATGCAGCAGTACGGTCCAGAGATCGCTCACTGGAACTTGGTTAACTCACCTAAAAAGAATGCAATCCAAAACTTTTAAACGCGCTCTTCTCGAAGCCGTGTTTTTCCGATTGGCGGGAAACATGACGTGAGAGGGTTACACACGGTTTTGATGGGAATTTAACGTCGGCATTATAAATTGAATTATGTTTCAGCGTGCACAGTCGTTTTGCGATTTCTTCAAAAGTCTTTTTTCGGTACGCACTTTGGTCTCGATTTTTTGGGAGAAGAAAATGACATTTTGTTCAACACATCATCATTTTGTTGGGACTTAATATTCTTCATTTATTCTGCGTATGTTGGTGGAAAATAAATTGAAAATGGCTTATACATATTTTTTTTCTTTATCGAGTTGAGCCTCTATGGACTGCGTGGTAACAACTGTGGCAACAACCAATTTCATTTTAGTGTCTAGGTCTTGTTCTTGTTCCAGCTTTTACTTTCTGCTAGTATTTTCTGAGCCCAACAAGAAGTATCTGTTTATGCTCTTCAGACAAAGGTCCTCTCCATCTTTTGGACGTTGATGCCACTTTAAAACTTTGGTAGTTGTTAACCAATCTTCTAAACTTATTCCTGTCAGGAATTTCTCTCGCTGAGATACCAAACTGCCTAAGATCTTTTTCAAATTCTTCTGTATTAAAATTATTACCAGGATATTGCAAATATTGGGAAAAGCGTTGTTAGAAATGAGACTCCTTAACGTTTGTAAATTCAAATTTATTCCAATTATTGACATTTCAAGAACGTTATTCCTCTCATTAGTATCTGTGACAACTAATTCCAGTGACTCACGTTTCGAATTCACAAGGGAGTAGGAGTGGCGTAATTTGCATGCGAATTGTTTTCAAATGCAAACAGGCACTAACCCGTTCCACATACCAGTTTTCCATTTCTTCCTTCACCCACGCTCTCGATCCGGCTTTCGGCTTTCCAAGGCATCGTGACACAGTGCAAGGTTTAAAGACACGTTGTGTTGACGGTCTACTCACACTGAAGTTGCCTGTCGGTGACCTTGTAAGGCGTGAATCAGTTAGTCATCCTTAGTGTTTGGAAGTACTGTCAGAGAAGATTCGCTAGGCAAAACAAATTTAATTTACTGTCAGGCTCAAAATTTTCCGAATTACCTGATCTGATTTCCACCTGATTTGCACGCAGCCCGCATGACTTAACTGACTTGTAGGTCATCTAATCACCTTTCAGTAAGTCATTTGACTACACAACATGGTTTGCAGGAGGAACCACGAGGGTTCATTGTTCTGTACGCAATTATTCAAATTCTTCGAACCATCTCGGCCTTGTTTTCTTAGACTGGATGAAACTCCATATTCTTTTTGTTAATCGATCACCGTCCATCCTCACGATATGGCCGTAAAATAACAATCGTCTATTCTTAAAGGATGCTGTGATAGAGAGTTATTTTATTACAAGTACACAAGGAGGGCTTCGGGAATTCCCGGCGGTGACAGATGTTGCGGCTTGCAGAACTCTCACGTAGTACAAGTGCTACACGAAGCGTTCAGTGTGGACACAAAAATGATGTCTTAGAGGCATATAAACTATATCCGCAGATTTAGCATTAATTTTACTTAAAGCAAAACATAAAAATCACAAAAGCCATCTATTTTCACGACTTTTAAGTAGTGATCTGTGCGGTAGTATTTTCCTGATATGTAAATACATTTTTGCTAAACCATATAATATTTCAGCTTTCTGTTAATGAACTAACCGGGTAAAAAAACCGTGATCAAATGCTCTGCTGAAACGTCAGTGTCAACAGCATGTTGTCATCAGTAATGTTGCCGTAATCACTATAGCACGTGCACCTGCGTACAGTTCCAAAGTCGCCTATCGTGCTTGTTATGCAGCACAAACTCGTTACATTCCGGCATGGATACGAAACCAGCACCTATAGCTAATGTTAATGAAACAAAACTTTCGAGTCTGACCGAGACTCTAACGCAGCACCGCTCTTTTATTGCTGACTATGCATAAATAAACGTGAAATATCTAATTTTTGGTCAGTATCAGTAACTAGCAAAATGTTACGCAGAATCATACCGACGGAGGCAGAAAGCTGGAGGCATTACCAACTTAGAAATTCTGCAATATCATATGTTTCTTCATCCATACTAGTTACAGAGCATAGAAAATCTATATACGAAATAAAACAGTTCTTCATGTCTCTCAAAGTTTAAATACATGCAGAACTAGCTGCTCACGAACCTCTTAGATATTTAATGTTACTTTGTGCTATTTAACAAGGGTGATAGATGACTTTCGAACCGCACATAGAACCACATGCCATTATGCGTACAGTGAAATTACTTTAAGACACTGTCGATATTGATATTTCTATAGAGCGCTCTACGCTGTTAATTGCGGTTTTTCTAACTATGCAGTCAGTTAGCCAGTTTACGCAAGACTATTCGCTAAGGGAACGACGGTTAATATTTGGTGAGAAAACCTTTCAGGCACCAGTAATACTTCGAACTGTCGTAGTACTTTTGGAGTCCTGATGTTACTGCAAAAGGTCTTATTCACAAAAAAGATTTAGATTCGACTAAGGAGGAAGCCAGTTCACAACAAAGCACGAAATAAATATTATTGTGAAACATCAGTATTGTGAAGATGAGTTTTTAATATGTCTGTGTTCCTCCAAAAATGGTTCAAATGGCTCTGAGCACTATGGGACTTAACAGCTGTGGTCATCAGTCCCCTAGAACTTAGAACTACTTAAACCTAACTAACCTAAGGACACCACACACATCCATGCCCGAGGCAGGATTCGAACCTGCGACCGTAGCAGTCGCGCGGTTCCGGACTGCGCGCCTAGAACCGCGAGACCACCGCGGCCGGCTGTGTTCCTCCAAGAACCAACAGAATATTTCACAAATGATAGCACCATCCATATTTGTTACTGGGATTATTACATTCTTCTTGAATTCTGAATCATATACGTTACTCGTACGTACTGGGATATATAAGATTATCCGCGCGGGGTAGCCGCTCGGTCTTAGGCGTCTTTTCACGTTTCGCGCGGCTCCCCGCGTAGGAGGTTCGAGTCCTCCCTCGGGCATGGGTGTGTGTGTCGTCCTTAGCGTAAGTTAGTTTAAGTTGGATTAAGTAGTGTGTAAGCTTAGGGACCGATGACCTCAGCAGTTTGGTCCCATAAGACCTTACCACAAATTTCCAAATAAGATTAAAAAAATACGTAATGATCCTAACTATATAAGGAAAATGAAGTGTATGTTGTCTGGGGTGCTTTTAACTTATTAGATACAAGGTGAAACCATAAATATGCATCAACGTACTTACAGTTTTTACCACTCAACCTTCACGACTCAGGGTGTGTCCCATCAACAGATCCCTTCTTTTAAACAAATTTTATCAGTCCTAGTCAGTACCTCCTCATTATTCGACATATCCATTTAGTCTTCAGAAATTTTCTGCAGCACCACCTTTCAAAAATTTCTATTCTCTTCAGATACGAATTGTTTATCATTCAAGCTTTGCTTCATTTCAAGACCACACTCCAGACAAATATCCACAGAAAAGGCTTCCTAACACATACGTTTATATTCGATGTTAAACAATTCCTTTTTTTCAAAACATTTTTCGGCCTGTATTCGTTCTGCTTTTTACGTCCTTTCTGCTTCAGCCACCATAAGTGAATTTGCTGCCTAAATAGCAAAACGTCGCCTTTCAGAGTCTCATTTACTAATCTAACTCCTTCAGCATCACCTGATTTCACTCAACAACATTCCATTACCATTGATATACTTTTGTTGATGTTCGTTCTGTAACCTCTTCTCGGACCACTATCCATTTCATCCAACGGGTCCTCCAAGTCCTTCGCTGGATGGGACAGAATTACAGCGTTAAGTTAAAAGTTTTTCTTTTTATTTTTGAACTCTAATTCACTTTCCGTATTCTTCGTTGGTTTTCTTTACTGCTTGCTGAATGTACAGACTGACTAACATCGGAGATAGGCTACAGCCCTGTCTCACTCGCTTCTCAACCAATGCTACCCTTGTTATTGTATTTATAATTTATGTGGTAAGTGTTTGTGTGACGTGCCATGTTGTATCAATCAGAAATCTGCAAGAAATTTCGTATGACTGTAAATGATAACGCTATCATCAACCCGTAAATCAGTTTCAAAACCACAGTGCTTTCTGGACATGATCCTATTGCATTTTCCGAGCTTTTGGAACTGACCTGTCACGCTATTTAGAAGCAGGTCTACAATTTATTTTAGGCACTGCAGCGTGGAATAGGTTAAGATTTTTCATACCGACAAATCATTGACAGAGCTCAAATAATATACAGAAGGCAAAAAGTTCTCAGTGACAGACCGAGGCTTGACTGCCTGACCTGTGGATCTGTGTGTCTGTTGCCCAGTTAGTTACTTATTTTTACAGAATGACACTTCGTGGGAACTACACACAAACTTTTCTGTAAAAATTCATAAAGTAATACGTCTTACAGAACTTGTATACACTTCAGCAGGACCATTTTATCAGAGACCATAAATAAATATGCTAAAAACAGTTGTAAGATGGCAAGAACTATGCTCCTTACACGAAGTCATTAAAGATCACCTAACTCACGTTGAGTGAACAGTAGGGCTGAACAAAAAAGACTGACAAGGCACAATGCATCTTGTAGAGGGTATAGTATGGATGTATTGGAATAATTATTGCCGGGTGATGGTTTTAAAGTAATTCGCACGACATGGAAACTTTGTGGAAACGCGTCGATTTACTAGAGGCTAGTTTACCCCAGGGAAGTACTCAGAATTGACCGTGGCCGCCGGGGGATCGGCTAAGGGAAGCGACAATAGGCAGCTTAGGGCGGCTCAAGCTCTGAGAAAGCGGTAACAGTGTGCAGCCTCCAGCCGCCTTAAGATGAGTGACAGTGAGTGGGTGGTTGACCCCAACTCCATGCTAGTATACCGGGAAACAGACAGAGAACTTGTACGCCTGTCTGTAAATGTCCGTCGTCCTGTTTTCAGTGAAACATGCGAAAAAGCCGTGCAAAGCTACGGTGGAGCGATCAACAGAGGTCAAAATAAGCGTGTTCGTGACTATAGCAACTTCACACTGAATTCACGGTCCACAGAGTCTGAAGCAAATCAGGTGAAGAGCGACAGAATGAAATACGCTGTCTCTGATGGGAACGTAGGACCAAGGAATTTGAGGTACTCTCCTGGGAGTCAGAAATCCGGAAAACTTGGTATTTGTGCAGATGCTAACCTTGATGGGTGGCCTGGGAGGAGCAAACTAGAAGTTGAGAGGAAGGGAAATTTTGTGGGAATTTGTTCACTTCCCAGAGCAGGCATTGGTCGGCGATGGAAAGCGATGTATAATTAACATGACTTGCGCTGCAATTGGCATAAGTGATTTTGCTGGAGGGGAAACCGAGGCAAAGAGTGGACTGTGAGAAGTCTCCGTAGAGGACTTCTGTTCCCAGCTTCCCTAGAGTGCGGACATGGCGTTCTTGACTCAGCTTGCCTGAGAAAGAGTGAGCATCTCTGCAGTTCAGGACTTAGCAAAGGGAACGATTGAGCTTGGAGATAGGAAGTTATGGTTCAGCTATGTACTGAGCAAGATAGCTAGGAGTGAATAGATGAGCACAGCCTTGCAGCACCACGAGGTCGGCCGACATCTACACAACGCCGCCACTCTACCACGCTGGATTCGGTGATATTGCGCCCGCTCCGGCCACTGATTAATTTGTTGGATCACGTCGGCAAAGTTTACACGAGGGTTTCATGGGCCATGTATTGTAGAATTCTTCTCGCTCTTTGCATTACGCCTGGGTCAGTCGATAGGAATTACTTTTGATTTATCGCGCTTTACTCCACGCAAACGCAATTTATTACCACTGCCTGTTAGGAGAGTGATGTAATGTGATGACTGAAGGTCGTGAGTTAAAATAAATCTGTGCTAACCGACTGCATCCGTTTTCAATCAAGTAGTTGAAATCCCAAGTCACTTTCTTAATTAATTTTATGTTTAACATTTGCATCTGGTGTTCAATAGCTGAATATAACATCAATGTGCACACCTTTTTAATTAAAAGGGATCAATTCTGAATCAATTAATGTCAACACTGCCACCGCAGTTCAATCAGGAGTCACAGGGCCTTATTACTTTCTTTGCGTTATCCGATATTGCGACAGTTTTGCACTCTCTGTTGATCTGTTAGTCAATTACCTGGGGTGAACACACACCAAAACCAGATAAGTGACGGGTAGGGTGTTACACAGTGCCTCCTTGATGTGCAGCTGTACTTTAATGTCAGCCACTATAGTTTTAAATGAAGTCTGTAGTAAAATTTTTTCTGTCTTGGCAGTGTTCTAAGAGTTTATGTTAAACACTAGAAAATTCAAAACTAGTTAGTAATGTAATTTGCAAGGTTGGAATGTGGAAGTTATCCTTTACTGAAATACTGTTACCAGTGATGCACCATTCAAGCTGAATATTTTCAAGCATAATGGTAACACGCTTCACGTGGCTGGCACAAATATTTCTGTCTTGATAGAAATCTCTTTGCTAGCTTACACGTACTGCGTGAAGAGCTCCAATTTCATCCTGGTGGAAGCGAAAGGCCGTCTTGAAATCCTGATCGATTTCTCCCACCAAACTTTATAAACGTAGCCCTCAAATCACTAATTCAATATGATTCTGATAAATACATTTCCTTGTCTCCGGTTATAGGTGCCCTTTTACTGATTTATTTGCCACCAACTGCTACCTCAACGTTTTTCCTTCAGACGACTTTCATGTGGTTTGTTTCAAACGAGCCGTTTCCTACAATTTCATCGAACACCAGCACCAGGGACTTACTTTCACCACTAATGGATACATAGTATTTACTCAGCACGACAGCCAGAGAGTGAAACTAAAAACGTCTCTAATGCGTTCTCTTCCAGGAAATTGACATTTTCTGGGTTTAATACTCTTCTGATTTAGAAGACGGTATTAATTTTCCACATGAATGCTAAGAACATTCCATCTACAGGAGAGCTTGCAAGTCCACAGACTGAATCGATCCATAAGGCTACTGTGAACTGTTTCGAGATTGACAGTGATGTTACGTGCTGATATTGTCAGCGAATTTGCTATCGGCCCTTCTGTACTGCCAACGCGCTTAATCGCCAAACGCGTGGCGTTATCGGTTTCCTATAGCTGCTCGTATAACACTCAACCGTTCTTTGGCAGGTGGACCGTGCATCTAAACCTGACGTGTGGCGCGCTGCGAATAAAGTTCGTGGGTCTACACATTTTGAAGCGATGAAAAAATCGTCGAACGCAGTGCATCAAAGTCAGTCACATCAGCGTCATAAGCGTCGTTTCACATTCCACCCACACAGCACGTAACTTCTGTCCAGCATCTGCGACTTCGCTACACTGTACTGGTGGTGGGCACTCTAAATACCGTTCCACAAGTTACCAAAACACTTGCGTATACTCTGGATGTGGTCTATCCGAAGTATTCAGTTACATAATATATAATTCTAAATGCGTTGATTTAGAACTGTAAGCTTCGTATGAACCACGCTGGTTACGAGAGGTTGCATTTCTGATTACCGAAATAGTAATGTTTTTAATTCAACCCTAACGCAGTTGGATTACAATTTTTTTCTACCATCATATTACGAAAATACACTACTGGCCATTAAAATTGCTACACCAAAAAGATATGCAGGTGATAAGCGGGTATTGATTGGACGAATATATTATACTTCAACTGACATGTGATTACATTTTCACGCAATTTGGGTGTATACATCCTGAGAAATCAGTACCGAGAACAACCACCTCTGTCTTGATACGCCTGGGCATTGAGCCAAACAGAGCTTCGATGGCGTGTACAGGCACAGCTGCCCATGCAGCTTCAACACGATACCACAGTTCATCAAGAGTAGTGAGTGGCGTATTGTGACAAGCCAGTTGCTCGGCCACCATTGACCACACGTTTTCAACTGTTGACAGATCTGGAGAATGTGCTGGCCAGGGAACAGTCGAACATTTTCTGTGTCCAGAAAGGTCCGTAGAGGACCTGCAACATGCGGTCTTGCATTATCCTGCTGAAATGTGGGGTTTCGCAGCGATCGAAAGAAGGGTAGAGCCACGGGTCGTAACACATCTGAAATGTAACGGCTACTGTTCAAAGTGCCGTCAATGCGAACAAGAGGTGATCGAGACATGTAACCAATGACACCGCATACCATCACCCGGGTGATACGCCAGTATGGCGATGACGAATACACGCTTCCAATGTGCGTTCACCGCTTTGTCGCCAAACACGGATGTGACCATCATGATGCTGTAAACAGAACCTGGATTCATCCGAAAAAATGACGTTTTGCCATCCGTGCACCCAGGATCGTCGTTGAGAACACCATCGCAGGCGCTCCTGTCTGTGATGCAGCGTCAAGAGTAACCACAGCCATGGTCCCCGAGCTGATAGTCCATGCTGCTGCAAACGTCGTCGAACTGTTCGTGCAGATGGTTGTCTTGCAAACGTCCCCATCTGTTGACTCACGGATCGAGACGTGGCTGCACGATCCGTTACAGCCATACGGATAAGATGCCTGTCATCTCGACTGCTAGTGATACGAGGCCGTTGGGATCCAGCACGGCGTTCCGCATTACCCTCCTGAACCCACCGATTCCGTATTATGCGAACAATCATTGGATCTCGACCAACGTGAGCAGCAATGTTGCGATACGATAAACCGCAATAGCGATAGGCTACAATCCGATCTTTATCAAAGTCGGAAACGTGATGGTACGCATTTCTCCTCCTTACACGAGGCATCACAACAACGTTTCACCAGGAAACGCCGGTCAACTGCTATTGGTGTATGAGAAATGGTTCAAATGGCTCTAAGCTCTATGGGACTTAACATCTGAGGTCATCAGTCTCCTAAACTTAGAACTACTTAAACCTGAGGACATCACACACATCCATGCCCGAGGCAGGATTCGAACCTGCGACCCTAGCAGCAGCGCGGTTCCGGACTGAAGCGCCTAGAACCGCTCGGCCACTTCGGCCGGCTGTGTATGAGAAATCGGTTGGACACTTTCTCATGTCAGCACGTTGTAGGTGTAGCCACGGGGCCAACCTTGTGTGAATGCTCTGAAAAGCTAATCATTTGCATATCACAGCATCTTCTTCCTGTCGGTTAAATTTCGCGTCCATAGCACGTCATCTTCGTGGTGTAGCAATTTTAATGGCCAGTAGTGTCTTACATATTTTGAACTAATGGGCCAGCAGTATTGCTTAGGTGCCTACCTGATATTTCTCCTGTAATCAGTCATTTTCCATTCAACAGCTCGTAAGAGGGTGCAGATTTCTCAACTAAGTCAAACGTTTTTATGTGATGGACACTATGGTATCACTTATCGATACCACCCCGTGGACGTCAAAGTTGTCAACGAAATTGCAAGTTTCCTTCTGGTGGGTCTGTGACATCCAATGGTGTAGTTCCGCTGGCCACGCCTCCAACGGCTGCGTAGCTCGGGCGCCCTCTGTCGCCGCAATATAGGGTGACAGACACACGGTCCACTCCAACTTGGAGCTTCTTCGTCATGTGACGCTACGCAGACGCTATACGTAGTCGCGGATCCGAGACCATCGTTCGTGCTTTAGTTCAGAGTGTCTCATCCTTGTCGACATTCAGGGCTTGACTCCCTTTCTCACTGTGTTACTTATAACGAGTCGGAGAAATACACTGAAGCTCCAAAGAAACTGCTGTAGGCATGCGTATTCAAATACAGGGATGTGTAAACAGGCAGAATACGGCGCTGCGGTCGGCAACGCCGATATAAGGCAACAAGTGTCTGGGGCAGTTGTTAGATCAAAAATGGTTCAAATGGCTCTGAGCACTATGGGACTCAACTGCTGTGGTCATCAGTCCCCTAGAACTTAGAACTACTTAAACCTAACTAACCTAAGGACATCACACACATCCATGCCCGAGGCAGGATTCGAACCTGCGACCGTAGCAGTCGCACGGTCCCGGACTGCGCGCCTAGAACCGCGAGACCACCGCGGCCGGCAGTTGTTAGATCGGTTGCTAATGTTACAATGGCAGGTTATAAACATTCAAGTGAATTTGAACGTGGTGTTGTAGTGGAGGTAGCGATGAAGTGGGTATTTTACCGTACGACCGTGAATATCAGGAATCCCGTAAACATCAAAGCTCCGAAACCGCTGCGGCCGGAAAAAGATCGTGCCAGAACGAGACCAACGACGACTGAAGAGAATCGTTCAACGTGACGGAAGCGCAACCCTTTCGCAAACTGCTGCAGATTTCAATGCTGGCCGTCAACACGTGTCAGCGTGTGAACCATTCTACGAAACATCATCGACATGGGCTTTCGGAGCGGAAGGCTTGATGACTGTACGACACAAAGCTTTTCGGCTCGCCTGGGCTCGTCAACACCGACATTGGGCTGTTGATGACTGGAAACATGTTGCCTGGTCGGACGAGTCTCGTTTCAAATTGTATCGAGCGGATGGACGTGTACGATTATGGAGATACCTCATGAATCCATGGACCGTGCATGTCAGCAGGGGCCTGTTCAAGCAGGTGGAGGCTCTGTAATGGTGAGGGGCGTGTGCAGTTGGAGTGATGTGGGACTGCCGATACGTCTAGAAACGACTCTGACAGGCGACACGTACGTAAGCATCCTGTCTGATCACCTGCATCCATTCATGTCCATTGTGCATTTCAACGGACTTGGGCAATTCGAGTAGGACAATTCGACACGCCACGCGTCCAGAATCGCTACAGAGTGGTTCGGGGAACACTCTTAAGAGTTTAAACACTTTCGCCGCTGGCCACCAATCTCCCCACATCTGGGATGCTTTGCAACGTGCTTTTCAGAAGAGACCTCCCCCCCCCCCTCGCACTCTTACGGGTTTATGGACAGCCCTGCAGGATTTGTGGTGTCAATTTCCTCAAAAATGGTTCAAATGGCTCTGAGCACTATGGGACTTAACTTCTGAGGTCATCAGTCCCCTAGAACTCAGAACTACTTAAACCTAACTAACCGAAGGACATCACACATCCATGCCCGAGGCAGGATTCGAGCCTGCGACCGTAGCGGTCGCGCGGTTCCACACTGTAGCGCCTAGAAACCCAGCTCGCGATATTCGTCCACGAGACTCAGAGGGCCATAGATACGGGTTCACAGGTAGATGCCGTGTTTCTTGACTTCCGCAAGGCGTTCGATACAGTTCCCCACAGTCGTTTGATGAACAAAGTAAGAGCATGTGGACCATCAGACCAATTGTGTGATTGGATTGAGGAGTTCCTAGATAACAGGACGCAGCATGTCATTCTCAGTGGAGAGAAGTCTTCCGAAGTAAGAGTGATTTCAGGTGTGCCGCAGGGGAGTGTCATAGGACCGTTGCTATTCACAATATACATAAATGACCTTGTGGATGACATCGGAAGTTCACTGAGGCTTTTTGCGGATGATGCTGTGGTGTATCGAGAGGTTGTAACAATGGAAAATTGTACTGAAATGCAGGAGGATCTGCAGCGAATTGACGCATGGTGCAGGGAATGGCAATTGAATCTCAATGTAGACAAGTGTAATGTGCTGCGAATACACAGAAAGATAGAGCCTTTATCATTTAGCTACAAAATAGCAGGTCAGCAGCTGGAAGCAGTTAATACCATAAATTATCTGGGAGTACGCATTAGGAGTGACTTAAAATGGAATGATCATATAATGTTGATCGTCGGTAAAGCAGATGCCAGACTGAGATTCATTGGAAGAATCCTAAGGAAATGCAATCCGAAAACAAAGGAAGTAGGTTACAGTACGCTTGTTCGCCCACTGCTTGAATGCTGCTCAGCAGTGTGGGATCCGTACCAGATAGGGTTGATAGAAGATATAGAGAAGATCCAACGGAGAGCAGCGCGCTTCGTTACAGGATCATTTAGTAACCGCGAAAGCGTTACGGAGATGATAGATAAACCCCAGTGGAAGACTCTGCAGGAGAGACGCTCAGTAGCTCGGTACGGGCTTTTGTCAAAGTTTCGAGAACATACCTTCACCGAAGAGTCAAGCAGTATATTGCTCCCTCCTACGTATATCTCGCGAAGAGACCATGAGGATAAAATCAGAGAGATTAGAGCCCACACAGAGACATACCGACAATCCTTCTTTCCACGAACAATACGAGAATGGAATAGAAGGGAGAACCGATAGAGGTACTCAAGGTACCCTCCGCCACACACCGTCAGGTGGCTTGCGGAGTATGGATGCAGATGTAGAACCGCTCGGCCACCCTGGCCCACACTCAATTTGCTCCAGCACTTCTTCAGACATTAGTCGAGTCCATGCCACGTCGTGTTGCGGCACTTCTGCGTGATCGCGTGAGCCCTACACGATAAAAGCATGTGTACCGGTTTCTTTGCCTCTCCAGTGTACAAGTTAGGTAAACCTTCTGTTTACTGTCTTAACTTAGCCGCTGATCATTTCTGCTCTTCTTCAGAATTTTCCACGATGGTTGCCACACCACTGTGTAGACCACCTCTCCTTAACCTTGAGTGTGAAGTCATACAGAACAAAGACCTTGTTAATGCAACAGCTTGCCCTTAAAAACAACGCCACGCTGCCAGTATGCCGGGGCCGCCCATCTACACAACAATTGCTGTGCCTTGACTCACTCCGATCCAGACTTCCGGTGTGGACACAAATCGGACACCACTAATTAAGGGGACATTCATGCACGTTCACATCACGTGGCGCACACCACAGGCAGAAAAAAAACGGAAAAAAGGAGCCCAGCTGCACGCAACAGAACTGCGGACTAGCATAAAATTTCGGAACGACGGTATGCTCGCCAGTTCCCAAGACAACTGCTGCTATTTCAGCAGAGAACAGCTCGTCATTTTCGAGGCGCAAACGAAATGATAGGTACCTGTGAATGCCAGCTTAAGTCGTCGGGGGCCGAGCTATGTCAACTAAGGCACAAAATATAGCGTATGCAGAAAGACAACACACTGTAAAAAACTGTCACTGCCACACAACTAAGGGCGACCAACGTCAGAGGCTGTCAACAGTGAATATTAGTTAACAGCGACGACCAAGGACCGCTGGCTGCGCCTCTGTTTTACCCAGAAGAATGCACGATTCCGTGCAGAATTTAAGCAAATACCTGCGTTTCTAAATTGCCTTGCGAAATACTGGGGAGAACTTTCTACTTGATCTGCATCAGTGAGTCTGCTCCTCGAAACTGAAATGGTAAATAAAAGTTACGCAGAGGATCGAAAAAACTCTATTAGTGACAAAAGGGTGGACGTGGCATTGAATTTCAGGTACCGGTATTCTACTTCTTGAAGGAATTTACTGATTACAGAACTAAAGCTCGGTCTACGTAATTGGCAATATTTATTACTATTTCTTAGTGTGTACTAACTGATAAAGAACGTTAAAAGATTTCTAAAGGAGCACACAACAAAACATCAAAGTTAGACACTAAACTAAATTGTAATAGGCAATGGTACGGTTGGCAAAGTTAATTTAAGGGGCAAACTACACTACTGGCCATTAAAATTGATACACCACGAAAATGACGTGCTACAGAAGCGAAATTTAACCGACAGGAAGAAGATGCTGTGATATGCAAATGATTAGCTTTTCAGAGCATTCACACAAGGTTGGCGCGGGTGGCGACACGTACAACGTGCTGGCATGAGGAAAGTTTCCAACCGATTTCTCATGCACAAACAGCAGTTGACCGGCGTTGCCTGGCGAAACGTTGTTGTGATGTCTCGTGTAAGGAGGAGAAATGCGTTCCATCATGTTCCCGATTTTGATAAAGGTCGGATTGTAGCCTATTGCTACTGCGGTTTATCGTATCGCGACATTGCTGCTCGCGTTGGCCGAGATCCAATGACGGTTAGCAGAATATGGAATTGGTGGGTTCACGGGGGTAATACGGAAAACCGTGCTGGATCCCAACGGCCTCGTATCACTAGCAGTCGAGATGACAGGCATCTTATCCGCATGGCTGTAACGGATCGTGCAGCCACATCTCGATCCCTAAGTCAACAGATGGGGACTTTTCCAAGGCAACAACCATCTGCACGAACAATACGACGACATTTGCAGCAGCATGGACTATCAGCTCGGAGACCACGACTGCGGTTACCCTTGACGCTGCATCAGACAGGAGCGCCTGCGATGATGTACTCAACGACGAACCTGGGTGCACGAATGGCAAAACGTCAATTTTTCTGATGAATCCAGGTTCTGTTTATAGCATCATGATGGTCTAATCCGTGTTTGGCGACGTCGAGGTGAACTCAAATTGGAAGCGTGTATTCGTCATCGCCATACTGGCGTATCACTCGGCGTGATGGTATGGGGTGCCTGCCATTGGTTACACGTCTCGGTCACCTCTTGTTCGCATTGGCGGCACTTTGAACAGTGGACGTTACATTTTAGATGTGTTACGACCCGTGGCTCTACCCTTTATTCGATCCCTGCGATACCCTACATTTCAGCAGGATAATGCACGACCGCATGTTGCAGGTCCTGTACGAGCCTTTCTGGATACAGAAAATGTTCGACTGCTGCCCTGGCCAGCACATTCTCCAGATATCTCACCAATTGAAAACGTCTGGTCAATGGTGGGGGAGCAACTGGCTCGTCACAATACGCCAGTCACTACTGTTGATGAACTGTCGTAATGTGTTGAAGCTGCATGGGCAGCTGTACCTGTACACGCCATCCAAGTTCTGTTTGACTCAATGCCCAGGCGTATCAAGGCCGTTATTACGGCCAGAGGTTGTTGTTCTGGGTACTGATTTCTCAGGATCTATGCACCCAAACTGCGTGAAAATGTAATCACATGTCAGTTCTAGTATAATACATTTTTCCAATGAATACCCGTTTATCATCTGCATTTCTTATTGGTGCAGCAATTTTAATGGCCAGTAGTGTAGTTTCACGCAGACCACCTTCCTGACGTACTAAGACCGGACGAAAGCCGCAAAATGAAACAAGTGATTACATGGTTGCGCCGGAACAAGAAAATTATGTTATGTGCAACTTTGCCCGTCCGCCTGAACATGAAAAGCCAGCTTAAATTTTGCTGAAACGGTAGCAAGCATTTGTCTGTGTTCCCCTATAACCAGCCGACATCTGTAGATATTCTCTCCACTGTCTACACGCAGAGTAAACGGAGTGCTGTGGCGGCTGACTGGCCCCACCCTGCTCCGCAAGCGACCTCCGCCTTCCCACACCTACGAGTAAGTCTGCCGGTAGTGGTGTCTGCAACCAGAGTGGCGTCGTGAAGACGTCTCCTTCCGGAGTGAAATGTGCTTCCAGAGTGATTGCCTCTTAGTGGACTGAGTTGTTCCACGAGAACGAAACGAGAAGACCATGTGTCTGCTGTGCTTGCTCAGAGAAAACAGTGCCAACCAGCGAGCACAAAGATCGCTAGACGCTAGCCCGCCCACAGTGTAATTTCCCACACTGTTAAATTCTCCCTCCATGGACTGCACAAGAATCGTCCTCCAGTCGTTCGCTCGTTCTGTTCCAATACTCGTGCGGAAGTGGACGTACATCAGAGTCTCTTGCCTTCAACTACCAAACAGCAGTCTCCTCTGAAAAAAATTTTGGACAACGGTCAGAGACCTCCATTTTTGCCTCCCTTTTTGCGGAACACTCAAGTCGTAGCTTTTACGACCATGGGATGGAAACGTTTTCCCTCAGTCCACATAATTTTTGGAAACTTGCCGGCCAACGCACAGTGCCCTTTGCAGAAAGCATGTTGCCGGAATGGACACATTGAAAACGCCGATTATTGCTGGACATTAGTCGTCACGGCTCTCTTTTTAAAATGCTCACCGGGTCCACGTACCGTCCTTCGCTTTCCAAATTTCTCGGAAGAAAGCTGCTGCGCCCGCCAGCGCAGAACCAGAAGGATGAAGCAGTTCTGCATACCTGCCTTGCATGAAGATTGCCTCTGCCGTCGGTCAGCGCCCTCGGTCTTTTAAGTTGCCCAAGTGTCCCCCGGAAACAGCACGGCAGTCTGGGGCACTGCCCCTCGCACCCCGTTTACGATGGGTCTTCACGGCCTCAGCTCGTTAGCGATTCCCATTAACTAGGCAAAAAAGAGATCAGTAAGTACAGCTTGACCTATACAGTCACTATTGTAATCCTCATCATCTGAATAACAAAAAATGAGTTGATGAGTCTAAACGTGACTAATCAGTGTCAGATGTGAGTGCGATATCGGAAAAATGGAAAGTGTCAGGCTGGGAATAACCTGACACCTTTCAATCCCATTACAAGTATTCGGACAGCCTCGTGCAATGAGTAAATAACCACCAGACGACAGGAGAGGAGGTCTTGTCAGTTTAAAAGGAAGTGGGGAGTTCTGTGTTGTCAGTAGAGAAGCAGTAACAGCTGAATTCGTTGGCCAGGATAGCTCAGTGACTTCAAACGTGGACTAGTAATTGGATGTCACCTGAGTAACGAATCAACCTTTCTAAAGCTGCCGCGGCTGGTCCTGGTGGAGGTTCGAGTCCTCCCTCGGGCATGGGTGTGTGTGTTTGTCCTTAGGATAGTTCAGGTTAAGTAGTGTGTAAGCTTAGGGACTGACGACGTTAGCAGTTAAGTCCCATAAGATTTCACACACATTTGAACATTTGCTAAAGCTGCCCGAGTCGACTGTTCTGCTGTTACTGACGTGGAACTGCGAAGGAACCACCACAACTAAATCAACTCAACACAGATCTCATACTCCGTAAAAATTCGCATGCAATCAATGGAACGCATCACTCGTGATTTTCAAAGTGCTTCCAGCAATCCAGCTAGTAATTATTGTACACAGGGAGTTAAAAAGAATGGCCAGCCGCTGTGGCCGAGCGGTTGTAGGCGCTTCAGTCTGTGATGTGTGTGATGTCCTTGGGTTAGTTAGGTTTAAGAAGTTCTAAGTTTAGGGGACTGATGACTTCAGATGTTAAATCCCATAGTGCTCAGAACCATTTGGACCATTTTTAAAAAGAATGGGGTACAATGGTCGAACAGCTCCTCATCAGCCACACTTTTCTGTGTCAACGCTAAGCGACGCTTGATGTGATGGTACACCACTGGGCCACCCCACACTGTCATACCAGCTCTTGAGCAATAAAGTTTGATGACCAATGGTATAAACGGTCCCTTGTAGGACTTTCCCTACTATTGGAACTTGTAGTGTAACGACGTAAGTTTTTTATAACCGATTTTCGTTTGGTATATGACCATGTGCAGACTTCGTCACCTACGTCAGTTACAACCCACTTCAAAAATGATTTATATGCTTTTTAAATTGTCATAGAATGGTTCTTGAACGAAACTGTAAAACATCAGTTGAGTCGTATGCAAAGAATTACATCACTAGGGCCAATTGGTTTCCATAAACTTTTTCGATTTAAATTTCGTTTGTTTCTCCTCAGAAATTATACGGACACACGTTATCTTGATCTAATCGATATCAGAATCACACATTAAATAAACTTTTGAGATTCAAAGTTTTGGTGAACGCTGTAAGAATCACTAATCTTGTCAAATATATTATTAATCCGTTCACATAATTCTTCATAAATAAATCCTCAGAACACGTGTTTCAACTTTAGTAGCATACACTATTTTATTAGCTTCCTACACATACAGATGTGAACTTGACCGTTGACAAAATAGGACTGACTTTTAATAAGATTAAGCTCTATATGACGTCATTTTTGTACAAAAAGAGTACAAAAAATTCATTTTTAATTTTTAGAAGCACGACGCAACAACTCGGTTCCAGGATCTTCTGTTGCTCCTTGGCTGTCGACCCGCGACTTATAGCGGCCAGCAATTTCCTCAATTTCCTCTCTGGTCGCGGCAACGAAGATGCTGTCTCCGTTCGTTGCGCCGCCCTCTCCGTACATGAAACACATAAAAAAAATACAAAACTTTTAGATAATTCACATCTATTACAAATATTAAGAAAAATACATAAACAAAACTAAATTAAACTTATAGTCACCTGCAAACTGGGCCGACATTGGTGGATGGGTGACGCTTAATTTCGTCCCACTACAAACTCAGATTTAGAACCTCGATAAACCTGTCCTAGAGTGATGGCTGTTTACTTACTAGAAAGTACCCTTTTGACAGGAATCTGGCATTTTGCTTTATTGGTTAGCATAGCAGAAAAGAAGTCTACTTTATATTCCGTGCTTCACACTCACTCATCTCCTGCCATCATGTACGAACTGAGGTGCAATGAGTTTCTGTCTGTGAAACTTTGTGGTAACTGTATCGTCAATGTACTGGTGCCTTAAGTTCTTTCTGTGGTTTTACGTATCGACACCACCCCAAGGGCAACGTTACGTGGGTAACGGAATGGCGAGTTTGTGTCGAGTGCCATTAGGAGTCGTGCGGGTTTGGGCGGACCCGATGCTGTAATCCCACAAAGCCACGCCACACCTCCGGCGGCTCTGTACCGCGAGTGCCCTCTGTCACACCAATACAGGGCTGCCGGTGATAGCCCTCTCGCCCTCAGGGCCACTTCGCCACAGGATGCTAAGTACATGGCATCTAGTCACGGCACCAACTCCATTGTTCATGCATCGGTACAGGGAGACTGTCCATCATTCTGTAGCCCATCTCTCCTCACCGTTGTAAACAAAGTCGTACACGACACTTTGAGCCGAGAATTACTCTAATCTTTGGCGGTTGCTCCCACTACAGCTCCTCGGGAAGTGTTGGTGCATTGGCATCTGTATTCCAGAGCCTGACAGATATTTTCGTCCGACAAGCAGAGCTGTATGGTGCTGTGGAGTCACAAATACTGCACAACATGTTGACTCATTTCTTCCATTTTGGTGTTTCCAATAGGTCATACACAGTTACAGTTTTTAAAAATTTGTATATTCCAACAGCGAAATATTATTTTTATACTAACTTGCGACTAATCAGGGCCATATAACGAAAGAGAATTAAACCTTAATGTGCGTTGAGGCACCCTGGATTTATGGATTATTACATTCTGATCTGATGATTCAGGTGAAGCTACTGTAGGCACCTCCCTCCACTCTGGTGGAAACTAAATTTTTTACAGGTTGTTCTCCAGAGTTATACCGGCCCTTCCGCAACGACTCTTTCAAATCAGGGGCGACAAAGTGTGCAGACTCCACAACGCTGTGCGTTATTAAATAAAATACGGCGTTTCAGTCTTCGATCGCTATTCTTTATTCTGAATTACCGGTTTCGGGCTAGCTGCCCATCTTCAGATCATATACTGTAGTTACAGAGTAACTTGTCCGTACAGAACACTCGGTTCGCTGTAACTACAGTATATGATCTGAAGATGGGCAGCTAGCCCGAAACCGGTAATTGAAAATAAAGAAGAGCGATCGAAGACTGATACGCCATATTTTATTTAATGAACGATCGCGGAATTCCCATTGAGACAATCATGTCTAGTTTTGATAAGCCTGTGCGTTATTCACTAAACAGCTAACATTGTACGAAATTCAGAATGAACTGCTTTGTTTCAAATCTTAGCATTTTAGAGTAAATTTTATTGATGTGAGAACGGAAGTCATAAAGGTGACATAATTTAAGACAGGATTTGTATATCAGCTTAAAACTTCGGAGCACATGGTGGGAACAGTTGAGTCCATCTGTGCGCCCAGTACCACCTCCTACCGGAGAAACTTCTCCAGATACTCGAGACTGTCCGGTGCAGTCACCTCGGTGAATTTAAAGACTCTGCCTGCCTACACTATCGGAGCCTAGTGGCTCTGTCTGCCCTGGTTACTCCGAAATAAAAAAAAAAAGTGTCGTCCTCTCCTAATTTTGTAACTCACCTACAACAAATAAAGCCTATAAAGCCTATGTTCGTCAGTGAAAATGGACTGGATAAGCAACCTGAACTATCAGTAATACGAATCTAGCCTGCATTACACTGTGTGGCTGTTGTATGAGTGTCAGTTTCACCGTCATTTAAGCCCTCAACAGATCGTTACATGACAAACTTAAAGCTAACATTTGGATAACTATCTGACTGCGTATTTGAATATGAAAAACTACACGAACGAATGAACCTGTCACAATGAATACCTAAGCTATCTGACTGCGTATTTGAATAAGAAATTTACAACTGATACAGAATCTGGCTCGTGCAACGGAATTTACTGGATTGGAGTACATGACATATTGTAGTGCATCAGTGTCTCTGTTTTGGACCGAAGTTTTTCACTCACGTCTTTAGATGGCTGCCTTTTTCCAAGTAGTTTACAGCAATTCGCAGCAGCAGTTATAGCTTATTGTTATTAAGAATGAATTTAATAAAAAGGAGTTTGTTTGGGTCATGTTAACTACTAAATAGCTTGTAAGAAGGTATTTCATAAATTACGTCTACTTAAAAACTTAAGAACTTATCATGACCAATTATAGTTTGACGAGTATTAATAATGGCGAAATGTCTGACAATGACCTTATAACTATCAATAATGGCTGAGTGCCAGATTAACAAATTATTTCAGTATTTAATAACCACATCATATTTATGAATTAGATGTGGAGTTAATTATTACTATTTGCAGGATAAGTAGGCTTCTTTAAACGACAAGAAAAACATGGGGTTATTGCAAACTCAGACCAACAATCACGAGCCTAACGCTGCAATTACGCTTTACGCTATGGTTGCGAATTTTACCTTGAATTCCATCTTCAAGACTAATTAAGCCATCTAAATCTCTCCTGGTCATATAAATGAAATCAGGCCTAGAGTGTGGTAAGATCTACCATCACCGACGTGAGGGCAGCGTGACACGGCTTCTGTCTCCGAGCTGTCGACCGATGCTACTGAAATTTTACTCTCGCAGACAGACCTCGTCTCTCAACAATGATTAGAAACGCGCCCTCATGTTTCGCCCTCGAATTGTTGATATCGGTATCTGAGTGCTTATTTATTTCCAGTCTTACACAAGGCAAAGGATAACCTTAAGTTGGCTATATTGTTTGCGATACTCAGTGTAATATTTAATCAATGTAATCGACAGCTCTGACACACTCCAATTTTCTTTCTTTTGCCGATAGATCGCATCGGCACGCTATCATACCATATCTCTCTAGCAGCGTCAGTCGTTTATTTCCAGATTTCTTCCTACTTCGCTAGTGCTTTATGCTACATATATATCTGCAAACGAAAACTAATCATTTATTTTACACGATGTGGTGTCTAGTGCAATGCTGTCTCCATTTTTCGACGTATAGTCATCACAGTTTGTCGAGTGACCGATTTGTGCAAACAGTCCATTACAACAGGTTTGCTGTAAAAATTCTTAAAACGTTCTTCCTTGTCAAATGGTTCAAATGGCTCTGAGCACTATGGGACTTAACATCTTAGGTCATCAGTCCCCTAGAACTTAGAACTACTTAAACCTAACTAACCTAAGGACAGCACACAACACCCAGCCATCACGAGGCAGAGAAAATCCCTGACCCCGCCGGGAATCGAACCCGGGAACCGGGGCGTGGGAAGCGAGAACACTACCGCACGACCACGAGATCTTCCTTGTCAGTTTCGGTATACCGTACTGGCATATTTTGATTGTCACTTCTGATACTCCCTATTTCGACAAGGCTGACTTTTGGTACACTGAAGCGCATTAAAAAAAAAATGGCTCTGAGCACTATGCGACTTAACTTCTGCGGTCATCAGTCGCCTAGAACTTAGAACTAATTAAACCTAACTAACCTAAGGACATCACACACATCCATGCCCGAGGCAGGATTCGAACCTGCGAACGTAGCGGTCGCTCGGTTCCAGACTGTAGCGCCTAGAACCGCACGGCCACTCCGGCCGGCGAAGCGCATTAATAATCATTCGTAAAATTGTATAGTATCACTGCTGAAAGTCGTCTTCGTACTGTGGGTACATTTTCGTGCAATGTAGTAACCTTACCCATCACTCCGCCTATTTATTCGTAGATACGTAACTCACAACAACTCATTCAATATGTAAACAGAACAAACTGAGGCTAGTAATTTGTGTAACTATCATAACAAGCGCACAGGAAGAGTGTCTTCGTAAATTTCCGAATACTGCAGTAGACTGCTAGAAGGCAAGCAAGTACTTGGTGGTCACTGGGCGACAGCTGTGCGGTTATTGCGGGAAAGACCGCTTCCCGAAGCGAGAGGGCTCCCTGCTCTTCTGTTTACAGACCGAGTGTACCAAATGTGTTGTATAATGTTCATTTCAGTCACTAGTGTGCTACTGATTCTTGCAGTTTGCATTAAAGGCATTTTTTCCCCTGGGTAATGATTTGTAATTACATTATAGACGGCAGAGTTGGAGTTATTACTGAGACTCTTGACAGTCAGGACTTCTCCGCGACTGGCAAAATGCCAATAGTTAATTCTGAAAGAGAATTCTAAAAATATTTCGTTCCCGGTCACATTCTGGTCGCTTAAAGAGGACAGACAAGTGGCCAGTGATAACGGCTGCACACGAAAGTCCCGAGCGTACGACGAAGAAAAATGCTCCAACTGTTCTCCTACGTACTGCAATAGATTAAACGATCTCCACCGTTCAACCGGTACAGTTAAAAGCTTGCTTGCAATTCTTTAAACGGATCCCTCTTCTTACTTTTGTAAAGCATATTTTTCTATGCTTGAGTTATCGTCAGTGAGCGTTTACATTTTTTTTTCTTCTAAAGCGTAGTGGCAGAAAATGTATCAATTGGTTGTTCTGTCGAGACTAAATGTATCGCTACTGTACTTAAACCGTGCTATACGGGGGCGTTCAATAAGTAATGCGACACATTTTTTCTCAGCCAGTTTTGGTTGAAAAAACTGCGGAATTTGTTGTGAGACATAGTGGAGTATTCCCGCTTCAGCCCCTAAAGTTTTATGAAGTGCGAACGCAGCCTTCGATATGACGTCTGTAACGGTAGTGCTTTCCAGACAGACGGCTTGTCATTGAGTTTCTTTCCACAGTAATTCATAGACGCTTGCAGAATGTCTACGGATACCTGGCAGTGAACAAAAGCACAGTGAGTCGTCGGGCGAGGCTTCTGCAATCATGGCGAAAAGGTCGCGCGAACCCTGTCCGACTGCCCGCGTGACGGCCGGACACACACAGCTGTGCTGCCCCCAGGAAATTGAAGAAACGACCACAGCATGTTCGTCGCTACAAAAATGCAAACGAACTTCTCCTTGTCCGTGACAACGCAAGGCCTCACGCAAGTCTGCTCACCCGGCAGGAGCTTACAAAATTTCAATCGACTCATCCACCCTGCAGTCCAGTTCTCGAACCCCCCCGCCCCCCCCCCCCCCCAACACGCACACACACATTCCCACACCCAATCTGTTTGTCCTCAGTGAAGGATACACTCCGCGGGAAGCAGTACGTGGGTGATTGGGAGGTTGTAGCAAGACGCTGGCTCCGGCATCGACTAGAGTGGTACCATGTGGGCCTCCCAGTAATGTGGCGTAAGGTCGTCGCACTGAACGGAGATTGTGTTGAAGAATAGATTTTTGTAGCTGAAAGAGTGCGGAATAATATGGTGTATTGGAATCGTCAATAAAACCAACCTGCTGTCAGAAAACAGGTGTTGCACTACTTACTGAACGCCCGTCATATTTTAATGTTTCTTGCGATGGCCTACCCAATTCACCCACAGTTCTGCACTAGATACAGCATGCCATCAATAAAACACGCAGACTCATACAAACTGTGTATCAAAAATTAGGCGTAAATCGTAACAATGGGAAATGTGTAAAAGATTAAGAAACTACGATGTGTGGCATCTACGACGGTGGTACAAAGCAAGGAATGACTCAAATCTGCGAACCTTCAACTTCATGGCACTGTTCTTCCTGATCTCACATTGTGGACCTAAACTGTGGCATCCTGCACTACTGGCTATAAAAATTGCTACACCAAGAAGAAATACAGATGATAAACGGGTATTAATTGGACAAATATACAGGGTGATTCAAAAAGAATACCACAACTTTAAAAATGTGTATTTAATGAAAGAAACATAATATAACCTTCTGTTATACATCATTACAAAGAGTATTTAAAAAGGTTTTTTTTCACTCAAAAACAAGTTCAGAGATGTTCAATATGGTCCCCTCCAGACACTCGAGCAATATCAACCCGATACTCCAACTCGTTCCACACTCTCTGTAGCATATCAGGCGTAACAGTTTAGATAGCTGCTGTTATTTCTCGTTTCAAATCATCAATGGTGGCTGGAAAAGGTGGCCGAAACACCATATCCTTAACATACCCCCATAAGAAAAAATCGCAGGGGGTAAGTCAGGGCCGGCCGCGGTGGCCGCGCGGTTCTGGCGCTGCAGTCTGGAACCGCGAGACCGCTACGGTCGCAGGTTCGAATCCTGCCTCGGGCATGGATGTGTGTGATGTCCTTAGGTTAGTTAGGTTTAACTAGTTCTAAGTTCTAGGGGACTAATGACCTCAGCAGTTGAGTCCCATAGTGCTCAGAACCTTTTGAACCATTTGGTAAGTCAGGGCTTCTTGGAGGCCAGTGATGAAGTGCTCTGTCACGGGCTGCCTTTTTCGTAGGACTCTCCATACAGTTGATTGTGGAATTTGCAGCTCTCTGGTAGCTCTGCGAGTCGATTTTCCTGGGCTGCGAACAAATGCTTGCTGGATGCGTGCTACATTTTCATCACTCGTTCTCGGCCGTCCAGAACTTTTCCCTTTGCACAAACACCCATTCTCTGTAAACTGTTTATACCAACGTTTAATACACCACCTATCAGGAGGTTTAACACCATACTTCGTTCGAAATGCACGCTGAACAACTGTCGTCGATTCACTTCTGCCGTACTCAATAACACAAAAAGCTTTCTGTTGAGCGGTCGCCATCTTAGCATCAACTGACGCTGACGCCTAGTCAACAGCGCCTCAAGCGAACAAATGTACAACTAAATGAAACTTTATAGCTCCCTTAATTCGCCGACAGATAGTGCTTAGCTCTGCCTTTTGTCGTTGCAGAGTTTTAAATTCCTAAAGTTGTGGTATTCTTTTTGAATCACCCTGTATTATACCAGAACTGACATGTGATTACATTTTCACGCAATTTGGGTGCATAGATCCTGAGAAATCAGTAACCAGAACAAACACCTCTGGCCGTAATAACGGCCTTGATACGCCTGGGCATTGAGTCAAACAGAGCTTGGATGGCGGGTACAGGTACAGCTACCCATGCAGCTTCAACACGATACCACAGTTCATCAAGAGTAGTGACTGGCGTATTGTGACGAGCCAGTTGCTCTCCCACCATTGACCAGACATTTTCAATTGGTGAGAGATCTGCAGAATGTGCTTGCAGTCGAACATTTTCTGTATCCAGAAAGGGCCGTAAAGGAACTGCAACATACCGTCGTGCATTATCCTGCTGAAATGTAGGGTTTCTCAGGGATCCAATGAAGGGTAGAGCCACGGGTCGTAACAAATCTGAAATGTAACGTCCACTGTTCAAAGTTCCGTCAACGCGAACAAGAGGTGACCGAGACGTGTAAACAATGGCACCCCATACCATCACGCCGGGTGATACGCCAGTATGGCGATGACGAATAAACACTTCCAACATGCGTTCACCGGATGCGACCATCGTGATGGTGTAAACAGAATCTGGATTCATCCGAAAAAATGACGTTTTGCCATTCGTGCACCCATGTTCATCGTCGAGTACAGCATCGCAGGCGCTCCTGCCTGTGATGCAGCGTCAAGGGTAATCGCAGCCATGGTCTCCGAGCTGATAGTCCATGCTGCTGCAAACGTCGTCGAACTGTTCGTACGGATGGTTGTTGTCTTGCAAACGTCCCCATATGTTGACTCAGGGATCGAGACGTGGCTGCACGATCCGTTACAGCCATGCGGATAAGATGCCTGTCATCTCGACTGCTAGTGATAAGAGGCCGTTGGGATCCAGCACAGCGTTCCGTATTACCCTCCTGAACCCACCGATTCCATATTCTGCTAATAGTCACTGGATCTCGACTAACGCGAGCAGCAATGTCGCGATACGATAAACCGCAATCACGATACGCTACAATCCGACCCTTATCAAAGTCGGAAATGTGATGGTACGCATTTCTCCTCCTTACACGAGGTGTCACAACATTTCACCAGGCGACGCCGGTCAACTGCTGTTTGTGTATGAGAAATCGGTTGGAAACTTTCCTCATGTCAGCACGTTGTAGGTGTCGCCATCGGCGCCAACCTTGTGTGAATGATCTGAAAAGCTAATCTTTTGCATATCACAGCATCTTCTTGCTGTAGGTTAAATTTCGCGTTTGTAGCACGTCATCGTCATGGCGCAGCAATTTTAATGGCAAGTAGTGTAGATGGAACGTCGGCTTTTATTTACGATTTAGTGCTGTGTTTGTAACTTTGACGTCCTGTGGCAGATAACAACTTCCAGGAACACGATGGGACGAGTCGTCCGCCGTCGACAACACAGAGACAGCCCTGGATCATGTGCCAGACGGTGACTGCTGCATTCTAGCAGTGGCGAGAATGTGCTGCGGCCAGAGCAGAGCTGCTGAAGTCCCCCAGTTCTCGGAAAGCGACTGTTGGTGCGTAGAATGAATTACACTCCTGGAAATGGAAAAAAGAACACATTGACACCGGTGTGTCAGACCCACCATACTTGCTCCGGACACTGCGAGAGGGCTGTACAAGCAATGATCACACGCACGACACAACGGACACACCAGGAACCGCGGTGTTGGCCGTCGAATGGCGCTAGCTGCGCAGCATTTGTGCACCGCCGCCGTCAGTGTCAGCCAGTTTGCCGTGGCATACGGAGCTCCATCGCAGTCTTTAACACTGGTAGCATGCCGCGACAGCGTGGACGTGAACCGTATGTACAGTTGACGGACTTTGAGCGAGGGCGTATAGTGAGCATGCGGGAGGCCGGGTGGACGTACCGCCGAATTGCTCAACACGTGGGGCGTGAGGTCTCCACAGTACATCGATGTTGTCCCCAGTGGTCGGCGGAAGGTGCACGTGCCCGTCGACCTGGGACCGGACCGCAGCGACGCACGGATGCACGCCAAGACCGTAGGACCCTACGCAGTGCCGTAGGGGACCGCACCGCCACTTCCCAGCAAATTAGGGACACTGTTGCTCCTGGGGTATCGGCGAGGACCATTCGCAACCGTTTCCATGAAGCTGGGCTACGGTCCCGCACACCGTTAGGCCGTCTTCCGCTCACGCCCCAACATCGTGCAGCCCGCCTCCAGTGGTGTCGCGACAGGCGTGAATGGAGGGACGAATGGAGACGTGTCGTCTTCAGCGATGAGAGTCGCTTCTGCCTTGGTGCCAATGATGGTCGTATGCGTGTTTGGCGCCGTGCAGGTGAGCGCCACAATCAGGACTGCATACGACCGAGGCACACAGGGCCAACACCCGGCATCATGGTGTGGGGAGCGATCTCCTACACTGGCCGTACACCACTGGTGATCGTCGAGGGGACACTGAATAGTGCACGGTGCATCCAAACCGTCATCGAACCCATCGTTCTACCATTCCTAGACCGGCAAGGGAACTTGCTGTTCCAACAGGACAATGCACGTCCGCATGTATCCCGTGCCACCCAACGTGCTCTAGAAGGTGTAAGTCAACTACCCTGGCCAGCAAGATCTCCGGATCTGTCCCCCATTGAGCATGTTTGGGACTGGATGAAGCGTCGTCTCACGCGGTCTGCACGTCCAGCACGAACGCTGGTCCAACTGAGGCGCCAGGTGGAAATGGCATGGCAAGCCGTTCCACAGGACTACATCCAGCATCTCTACGATCGTCTCCATGGGAGAATAGCAGCCTGCATTGCTGCGAAAGGTGGATATACACTGTACTAGTGCCGACATTGTGCATGCTCTGTTGCCTGTGTCTATGTGCCTGTGGTTCTGTCAGTGTGATCATGTGATGTATCTGACCCCAGGAATGTGTCAATAAAGTTTCCCCTTCCTGGGACAATGAATTCACGGTGTTCTTATTTCAATTTCCAGGAGTGTAGCTGAAGCGCAAACAGAGTGAGTGGTGGTGAAAGTGTTGCATCTTAACCTAACATAAAACACAGGGATCTAAAGGCCGTCTACAACTTGTACAGAAACCGGACTGCAGTTGTAAGGATCGAAGGACACGGATGGACCGTGGTGACTCAGAAGGGACTGAGACAGGGCTGAAACGTGTCCTCGACGTTACTTTGCACTAATTAGGAAGTGAAGGAAACCACGGAGGAAAGTAATTATAGTGAAGCAATTATAGTTCAGGGAGAAAAACTAAAAGCATTGTTTCCCGATGACGTCTGTAAGTTTTATGCTGAGACTAACGTTCACTTATAAATTCAAAGAACTGTGACTGACGCCCGAACAACAGGGACTTACATGTACTGAGAATAGAAAATAGTGAACTGAGAATGGCAAGCTACTAGCCGAAATCTGGATATGCGTAATAAAATCTAAAAAAGTACGACTGATTGCTGCACTCTATAATTTATAAGTCGCTGAGTGCACCCACTTTCCGAATGGAAGGTAACCTGATAATATTCACTTGTCTAAGTGTGATTTTTAAAAAGAGTTTTGTTACTTTTGCATTTCAGTAAAACCATTACACTCTGACTGTGTAGGTGAAGTAACTTTGTGCTCACTAGCGGCTGTATGTAACAATTACTTGCGCTGCATATGAAGCTTCAGCATCTAAAGTATCTACATGCACTGTTATGTGCACTGTATGCAATCGTCATGAATAACATGCATCTGGCCCACCGCATGTGATAACTGTTTTGTTGTGTACACCTTATGCGTAGTCTCAAAAAGTGCTTACATTTCCAATGAAAAACAGTTGCACAGACACTGAATTAAATAATATCAAAATGTGAATGCAGTCTGAATAGGCAATCTGTATACTCTGAATGCATAAATTCAGCCGTGCGTGGCTCGTGTCCCCGCCATCATGTACTTTACACCCTGTTTTTAACGTACTTCCACCTCACTACGTCAATTTAAATTACTACTGTGACCGAGTTGCTGCTTTGCGTGACCGTGAGCGGCGCTAGCAGCGCATATCGATATATCCCCTCTCGTAGTATCTTTGCTCGACTGCTATTATTTCCCGCTCGTTGTCTGTTGTAAGCAGTTTCGGGTCGCGAGTTCGGGCTGCCAGTCAGTTGGAACGCGTCTGGAGCGCAGTCCGAACCTGCCAATCAGGGAGTTGCAATGCGGCACTGGTGCAGTCGGGTTGGAGCAGTCAGGTCTTTGTCGACGTGACTCGCCCGACCATTGCCGCCACGCATCACTTGAGCCTGGCCACGGTCTTGGTGGATCGCCGGTCGGTCTTCCTACTGGACGACGCGTTTTGGCTCACCAATCGTTCATGAGTCGGCTGTGTGTGAGTGCATCGACTCCTGATTTGTCTTCGTGTGTGCTTCGTTACTGTTGGGTATCGTTCTGGTCTTCGTGCAAGTGTTTGTCAGGTTATGTGTGTAGTTGGCCTCATTTTCCACTGATGACTATTTTAGATGTTGTCAGCATTCTGTGTGAGTCGGTCGGTTGGTGCGGACCAGGGAGGAGGACATCTCCATGTGGCACAGTCGGCTGCGTCTGCTGGCGGTCCCTGCGGTATTAACTACATTGGGTCACTACAATTCAAGTGCACCAGCGGAATTTTCTGCCTTGTGGCCGTTAGTGTTCCGGTTACCAGCTGTAAGGGGTCCGTAGGCCCTTACTATAAGTTTTGCGACAGCACAGGTCGACAGGACAGACAATCGATAGTGTGCATCGGGTGGCGAGAGCGAGAGCGAGTGTTGAGATAGTAGTAGAGTGGGACCCAGGCTGCGGGCCGGGCCGTGGGGCGGCCGGTGGCCGTAATGCAAGGCCGTACCGACAAAGGGGGTGGCCATCGCCGCGGTT
This sequence comes from Schistocerca piceifrons, assembly GCF_021461385.2. Taxonomy (NCBI): domain Eukaryota; kingdom Metazoa; phylum Arthropoda; class Insecta; order Orthoptera; family Acrididae; genus Schistocerca; species Schistocerca piceifrons. Next base: position 564,725,684 of record NC_060144.1, read on the forward strand.
TAACCCCTTTTGTGTTAGAAATATACGGGAAAGTGAAAAGTATAATTACTAGTGTGATTCAGTGACATTTTTGTGCCGATATTGTAATTACGCGTCTACCGCGCCGGCATCATTTGGATTGCAGTGTTGGATTACAGTGTTGGATTGTAGTGGTGAATTACAGTGATTAAAATTTGCGTGTGACGATAATGAATAACAAAAGGGCCTGTGCTGAGATTAGCCGTTATTAATTCTGTACGACGAAGGCAGTGGCTGTCTCCTTACTTTGTGTTTTTGTGATGAATATAGGTCGTTGATTAATGAAGCTGTGTTGTTGTTCTTCTTGCCACCAGACATTTTATTATTACAGCATTTGAGAAGGACAAAATGGAATGTAACATCTCCGTAGCAGTCCAATCCGATTGCCAGCCCATTAGGTACACGGTCACATTAATTAATATCTATTTGGGCTGCTATCAGATCCCGATCGAGCGGGATAAGTCAGTAATAATAAACCGGAGTGTTACACAGCCCTGGCCACTAACGTAATTTCAGGCAGTGTCCTTTCCTCACCTGTTGTCACTGTCCAACACGGTGTGTAGTTTTGACTTCTTAATACATATTTCGTTGTGGATAATTACGTCCATAACAGTTTGAGTTTTCATATACCAACAGGGGCTAGCAAGTCGTTTGGTCAATCGGTCCGTGACTGTCTCTAGGTTGGGTTACCGACGGATCAAGTGTAGTTAGGCCCACCATCCGTCTCACCTAAGTGAATGTTAATGCTTTGAGGGCAGCCCCCTCCCCTCCCAAAAATGGTTCAAATGGCTCTGAGCACTATGGGACTTAACATCTAGGGTCATCAGTCCCCTAGAACTTAGAACTACTTACACCTAACTAACCTAAGGACATCACACAACACCCAGTCATCACGAGGCAGACCCCCCCCCCTCTCCCCCTGGAGGCGTCTGCGTGCCGTTGTCTATACTGTCCTTTTCATGGGTGTTTAATGGTCTGTTGGTAATCTATTATAGCTAATGCTTTAAAGGAAAAAAAATTGTTGTGTTTTATCTAAATTAAGGGTCTTCAGCCTGTATAAGTGAGTTTGAATTCTGGCAAGTGGATATTTTGCTGAAAGTTACTGCTGTGTCGCTATCTTTTAATTTAGTGCACTGTCAGCCACTTAAAACTTAAAGGATTATGGTATTCTGAATTTTTGGAAAATCAACTCTGGACCTTCAGCCGCTTAAAGCCTTATCCTTAAAATTCCCCCTTAAGCGAAAACATTGCGGCCTTCTGCCTTAAAAGATTATGGTAATAGATTTTTAAAATTTTGGAATTTAATTGTGGCCTTCAGCCGTTGGTATTGCACCTTCTTTATATTTGTTCTATCCACTTTTGCCTTGAGGCTTTCAGCCTAGCTATGATATATACATACATATATATATATATATATATATATATATATATATTTTAATTATTTTATTTGCAATTTTAACTGCGTGTCTTCAGTTACCTGAAATTTACCTTGTTGATTTTCAAGATTTCTTGTTTGGAGGCCTTCAGCCGTGAAAGAACTGGATTTGAAACTCGTAATTGTAAAGGTTCAGCTATATACCATTCTGGTTTAAATGTGTTATTGAATTACAATAAATTACAATTTTGATGTGAAACTGCCCGCCACCTTATGTAGCCCTTTCCACAACCCTAATCACCTGCTTTGCCCTGCGGGTTTAGTGGCCGTTTCATAAAAAATGTTCGACTCTGGCCCTAATACACACTTCGGCTTGTCTGAGTGGCAAGGGTAGCTAATCTTTACCATATAACTGCATTCCATACATGCAAGGTGAAATAAAACTATTAAAATAACTCTTATCACGTGCAATGCAAGAGTATTCCGGGCCACATTAATAGACATTTAACAGCTGGATCTCACGAAGTGCAATGAAAAACTAATTTCGTTTTAATTTTATACTGCTTCGCGGAAACCAAATATGAACATATTGACATGACTGCGTATTCTTATTAACAAACAGCTGAAATTTGGTAATAAACAGTAAATTTACTAAGTTAACTCTTCGACAAAATTTTAACGAAACTTGGTAATTTAATCAAAATTTATTTATGTTCTTGAGTCATCAGTCTTCTGACTGGTTTATGCAGCCTGCCACAGATTCCTCCCCTATGCCGTCCTCTTCATCTCAGAGTAGCACTTGCAACCTACGATCTCAGCTATTTGCTGGATGTATTCCAGTCTCTGACTTCCTCTACAGTTTTTACTCTCTGCAGCTCCCTCTAGTATCATGGAGTTACTCCGTGATGTCATAACAGATTCCCTGTCGTCCTACCCCTCTTCCCCTCTTCTTGTCAGTGTTTTCCACAGATTCCTTCCTTCGCCTCCTAAAAAAAAAAAAAAAAAAAAAAAAAAAAAAAAAAAAAAAAGTTCAAATGGATCCGAGCACTATGGGACTTAATTGCTGAGGTCATCAGTCCCCTAGAACGTAGAACTACTTAAGCCTAACTAACCTAAGGACATCACACACATCCATGCCCGAGGCAGGATTCGAACCTGCGACGTAGCGGTCGCGCGGTTCCAGACTGTAGCTCCTACAACCGCTCGGCCACTACGGCCGACCGAACCTCCTCATTGCTGACTTTACCAGCCCACTTAATTTTCAACATTCATCTGTAACACCACATCTCAAGTGCTTCGATTCTCTTCTATATCGGTTTTTCCACAGTCTGTTTTTCACTGCCACACCATCTGGGCTCCAGACGTATAGTCTCAGAAATTTCTTCTCAAACTAAGGCCTATGCCTGATACTAGCAGACTTCTCTTGGCCAGGAATGCCTTTTTGCCAGGGCTAGTCCACCGCTTTTGATGTTCTCTTTGCTCCGACCGTCACTGGTTATTACGCTGATTAGGAAGCAGAATTCCTTAACTTCATCTTCTTCGTGGACACCATTCCCCACGTTAAGTTTCTCGCTGTTCTCATTTCTGCTACTTCTAATTACTTTTGTATTTCAACGATTTATTCTCAATACACATTCTGTACCCATTAGACCATTCCATTCAGCAAATTCTGTAACTCTTCTTCTCTTTTAGGACCGATGACCGTAGCAGTCTGGTCCCTTTAATCCCAACCAACCAACCAACCAATCTTCTCTTTCACTAGGGAAAGCAATGTCGTCAGCGAATTTTATCATTGATATCCTTTCACCTTGAACTTTAATTCCACTCTCGAACATTTCTTTTATTTCCGTCGTTGCTTCTTCGATGTGTCGACTGAACAGTAGGGGCGAAAGACCACATCCTTGGGTTACACCCTTTTCAATCCAATGGTTGTGCGGTAGCGTTCTCGCTTCCCACGCCTGGGTTCCCGGATTCGATTCCCGACGGGGTAAGGGATTTTCTCTGCCTCGTGATGACTGGGTGTTGTGTGATGTCCTTAGGTTAGTTAGGTTTAAGTAGTTTTAAGTTCTAGGGGACTGATGACCTCAGATGTTAAGTCCCATAGTGCTCAGAGCCATTTGAACCATTTTTGAACCATTTGAACCATTTTTTTTTTTTCAATCCAAGCACTTCGTTCTCTGTCTCCCACTCTTATTGTTCCCTCTTAGTTCTTGTACGTATTGTATATTACCCGTCTCTCCCTATGGTTTACCCCTATTTTACATTGCCGACTGCTTTTTTCAGGTCGACAAATCCTATCAATGTGTCTTCATTTTTCTTCAGTTTTGCTTCCCTTATCAATCCCAACGTGGGAGTTGCCTCTTTGGTTCCTTTACCTTTCCTAAAGCCAAACTGATCATCATCTAACAAATCCTCAATTTTCCTTTCCATTTTTCTGTATATTTTTCTTATCAGCAACTTCAGCTGTTGAGCTGATTGGCGCTAATTCTCCCACTTTTCGGCTCTTGCAATCTTCCGAGTTGTGTGGATGATGTTTTCACGAAAATCAGATGCCGCCTGACTCATAAGTCCTACACATCAACGTGAATAATCGTTTTGTTGCTACTTCCCCCAAGTGCTGCTAGAAATTATGATGGGATGTTATCGATCCCTTTTTCTTTATTCGACCGTAAGTCTTCCGAACCTCTTTTGAATTCGCAGCTAACGCTGGATCCTCTATTTGTTCTACATCGACTCCTTTTTCTTCTCCTACCGCCCTACCGCCCTACCGCGTCATCAGACAAGTCTCCCCCCTCCAATGTACACTTTCCACATATCTGCTCTCTGCTCTGCATTTAACACTGAAATTATCATTGCACTCTTAATGATAACACCATTGCTCTTAATTTCACCGAAGGTTCTTTTTACGCTGAATCAGCTTTCCCGACAATCATTACCTTTTCTATTTCTTTAAATTCTTCCTGTAGCCATTTGACCTTATCTTCCCTGTGCTTCCTATTTATTTAATTCCTAAGTAACTTGTATATCTGTATTCCTGATTTTCCTTGAAGATATTTCTACTTTCTGCTTTTGTCGATCAACTGAAGTATTTCTTGTGTTACCCACGGTTTCTTCTCAGTTATCTTCTTTGTACCTATGCTTATCTTTCCAACTTCTGTGACTGGCCTTTTTAGAGACATACATTACTTTTCAACTGAGGTGCCTACTGTGCTATTCCTTATCGCAGTATCTATAGCCTCAGACAACTTCAAGGTCATTCCTCAGTACATCCGTATTCCACTTCTTTGCAGATTAATTTTTCCTGACTAGTTTCTTAAACTTCAGCCTACACTTCATCGTCACTAAATTGTGATCTGAGTCAATATTTGCTCCTTGCAATGCCTTACAGTGGAACACCTGATTTCGGAAACTCTGCCTGGACGTGATCTAATCTAACTGAAATCTACCTGTGTCTCCCAGCCTTTTCGAAGTATACCTCCTCCTCTAGCGATCTTTGAACAGAGTATCCGCTGTTACAAGGCGAAGTTTATTGCAGAACTCATTTAGTATTTCTCCTCTTTCTTTCCTAGTACCAAGCCCATATTCTACCGTAATCCCCTCTTCTAGTCCTTCTACTACAACCGCATTCCAGTCGCCCATGACTATTAGATTTTCAGCTCCCTTTACGTACTGAATTGCCCTTTCAATACCGGCTTGTGATGTCGACATATGTACCTGAACTATTGTTGTCGGTGTTGGTTTGCCGTCGACTCTGATGAGAAGGATCCTCTCAGTGAACTGTTCACAGTAACTCATTCTCTGCCCTACCTTCCTATTCATAACAAATCCTACTTCTGTTTTACCATTTTCTGCTGCTGTTGATATTGCCCTGCACTCATCTGACCAGAAATCCTTGTCTTCTTTTCATTTCATTTCACTGGCCCTCACTACATCTAGATTGAGCCTCAGCATTTCCCTTTTCAGATTTTCAGCTTTCTTTATCACGCTCAAAATTAGACTTTTGTTGGTTATTCAGTCTTTTTTCTCATGGTCACCACCGCCTTGGCTGTCCCTTTCCGGATATCCAAATGGGGAGACTATAATGACACTTTATCAATTACAGGTCACATGGCCCATGGATACATATTATGTCCCTTTTATCTGCATCTGCATCTACATGGTTACTCTGCAATTCACACTTAAGTGCCTGACAGAGGGTTCATCGAACCATTTTCATACTACTTCTCTACCATTCTATCTCGAATGGCGAGTGGGAAAAAGGAACACCTAAATATTTCCGTTCGAGCTCTGATTTCTCTTATTTTATTATGATGATCATTTCACCCTACGTAGGTCGCTGTCAACAAAATATTTACGCATTCATAAGAGAAAGTTGGTGATTGACATTTCGTAAATAGATCTCGCCGCAAAGAAAACCGCCTTCTTTTCAGTCACTGCCACTCCAACTCGCGTATCATATCAGTGACACACACACCCCTATTGCGCGATGACACGAAACGAGCTGTGCTTCTTCGATGTCCTCCGTCAATCCTACCCGGTAAGGATCCCACACCGCGCAGCAATATTCCAGCAGAGGACAGACAAGGGTAATGTAGGCTGTCTCTTTAGTGGGTTTGTCGCATCTTCTAAGTGTTCTGCCAACAAAGCGCAGTCTTTGTCTCGCGTTCCCCACAATATTATCTATGTGGTCTTTCCAATTTAAGTTGCTCATGATTGTAATTCCTAGGATTTAGTCGAATTGACAGCCCTTAAATTTGTGCGATTTATCGTATACCCAAAATTTATCGGATTTCTTTTAGTACCCATGCGGATGACCTCGCACTTTTCTTTGTTTAGTGCCAATTGCCACTTTTCGCACCATGCAGAAATTCTCTCTAGATCATTTTGTAATTGGAATTGATCGTCTGATGATTTTACTAGACGGTAAATTTCAGCGTCATCTGCAAACAATCTAATGGGGCTGCTCGATTATCACCTAAATCAGGAACGGCAGAGGGCCTATGACACTACCTTGCGGAACGCCAGATATCACTTCTGTTCTGCTGGATGATTTACCGCCTATCACTACGAACTGTGACCTCTCTGAGAGGAAATCACGAATCCAGTCACGCAACAGAGACGATACTCCATATGCACGCATTTTGGTTAATAGTCGCTTGTGAGGAACGGCATCAAAAGCCTTCTGGAAATCTAGGAATATGGAATCGATCTGAGATCCTTTGTTGACAGTACTCATTACTTCGTGGGAATAAAAAGCTAGCTGTCTAGTAGTTTCCATTGCCTTCTTCATGCTCATGCCGTCGATCACTACTGATTTTTCTGCCTTTAGGGGCAATTTCCCACTTCAAGGGGAGGAGAGTACCCCGAACCTCTGTCCGCTCCTCCACCCTCCTTGACAAGGCCGTTGGCAGAATCAGGGTGACTTCTTATGTCGGAAGTCTTCTGCCGCCGTTGCTGATGATTATTATTGAATATTTAAACGGTGGTGGGCTTCGATCCCGGGACCGAGGACGTTTGATTAGTAATCCAAGACGCTATCCCTGTACCACAGGGACAGATCACAAAATTTATTTTTAGCAATTAAAAATGAAAAACGGGTAAAGAAAGAGTTATTTCTTTCCTAAGTTTAAGCATAGTGAAACAACGGTGGCGTAATAGTCAAACAAAGCGCGTTGTGAAAATTAACAATTCGAAACTGAAAGCACGACGTTCCACTTTGTGGGTAGCTATCACCTGTGGCGGAATGATATTTTCTTTGGTCAGATTTGGAAATCAGAGCCTCCTTCATATACGTTCTCAGGAGAAGTGTTATCTGTGGCCGATATCGCACACAAAACTGCTACTACTAATGCTGTAACCACCTTTTACATTGTAATCGCTTGCAGTGTATCATTACATGGAAGGGTCACGGGTTCGGTAAAGAGTACAGGGAAGAAGGTGACAGAACCTTTTTTAAATACGGTTTTACGGCAGAATGCTGGATATTAGGTGGAAAGATAGAATAACTAATGGGGAGGGACTGAATCAAATTGGCGAGAAAAGAGATTTATGGCAGAATTTAAACGCACTGATAGATTGTTGGGAGACACCCTAAGGCATCAAGGTATAGTTAATTTGCTAAAGGAAGGACTTCTGGGCACTAAGAGTTGCGGAATGAGACGAAGGTTCGAATTATAGGATGCAGTTTCAAATGGATATAGGTTCAGTTGCTATGGAGAGATGAAGAGGCTTGCACAGGGTGGACTAGCGTGAAAACATGCATCCAAGCAGTCCTCGCAGCGAAGATCACTTCCACCACCACAACAACAATAACAGCTGTGAAGAAAGGAAGGCAGGAAGGCGGAAATTAGCGTCGCGTCGGCGACGAGGTCTCTAGGAACGAATCACGAAATAGGATTGGGAAAGAATGAGAAAGAAAGTCGGCCATGTCTTTTTCAAAGCGACCATTCCGGTTTTTGCTACAGCCGATTGAGAGAAATCACGAGGATATTAAATTTGTATTCTTGGACACGTCTCAACCACAATGGCCCTGCCCCCCCTCCCGCCCCCTCTCTTCAGTTATGGCAAATAATATTACGTTTCGATGAAAACTTCCACTTGCTGTGGTGGAACGGAAACAGTTGGAGCTGGGAAGTAATTCATGTCAAGTATGCGGCAGTCAGCAGTTGCTGTGGCGATCTAGCGGAACAGCACTAGCGCCCAGTCCTGGGTTCAATAGCGGATAGGTGTGTGGGAGTTTTCGTCGTTCCAGTCACTCAGCCTGCTATCCAGTCAGTTTCCTGCCATTACTTCCGAACAAACGTAGACGGTTCTCCGTTCCAAGTAAGGTCACCAGAGGAAGGGATGCGGCCGAGCACCATTGACTGTCCTACAATAATGCCTGCAGATCTGTTGAAGTAATCTCGAAAATGGAACACGCATCTATGTAGGTAATGCTGAAGAAATCGGTAGTGATAGAATGACATAACGCTCACAAATGCTGGGTTCCAACTTCAAGGATACGTCGTCACTAACGAAAGTTTGTACCACACCAGAATGGCACAAACCTTCATTAGTGAAGGCATATTCTTTCCATGGTATATCACTAACCAATTGCACTGTATGACATTATGTACAACTGTACCTAAAGTTCACGAATGCATTAGCCGCAATTATTTGTTTGATTTTAGTACCCTTGATAGACTTGTAAACTTGCTACTCTCCTTTAGAATCTGGACTTTAATAAAAATGGCATGGTAATGTTAATCAGAACACAGGGAGAGGTTGTGATCTAAATCACAATAGATTTGTTCATCCTTAACATCACAAGACAACGAAAATGACTAAAGAAACGTCACACAAACATTTTTATTTGACAAACGCTTTCACTAACATGGACTGTATGGTGGACAAAGTGATCAGCTGGGGATCGACACAAGACACTAACCGGAACACTAATCGCTTTATCTGACTTCATACACGTGAATCCGGGTTATGGCACAAAAACTACGCCACTATCAAGCATCTATACTCTAGTATTGAAAACAGAAAAATATGGTTCGAAAGAACAGGGTGCTGAGAAACATACATTGGAACCCTACGCCGTAGCAGCGAACACTTGACCCTCCTGCTGGTCAGGGCGGCACACCACGATGCGTTCGGCGACTCAAGTCATGGACGGCCGCAATCTGTTATTAATGGCGCGCCCGAAAAATGCAAGTATGCGGTCTCGCTTTCGGTTAATTCGGTACTTTCCTATGAGCCTCTGAATTCCCGTTGGATTCCAGTATGCAGGTGGACCCGTTTGCTGGTCTGCCAAACCAACTTGGCTCTGTGCCACGACTGCGCATGATGGAATTTGTCAAATGTTTAGACGGCCGACTCAAGACAAATGAGTACACCCACGCATCACTCGTTGTGTGCGTGATACTAGAATCAGTACTTCTGACGGCTCGGAAGGTGACTGGCACAGGCTCTAAGTGGCACACTAGCAAAGGACACAAGTCTCACCCTTTAGGTGGAGGCCCGCAGTTCTTTACTAGCGAAGTGCCAGTACAAGAGTGATCTTCTCTTTCTGTCCGCTTTCCTCCTCAGTCCGGTAGCAAAAGCCCATTTGCATCTTAGACTTCCCCCACTTTAGCACAAGCCAATCAGGAGCTGGAGGTCGGCATTCGAAGCTCAGAGAGCGCCCCTTGCTCTGCAAAGACCGATTTGACCAATCAGAGACTTTAAAGTTAGTTGGGAGAAAAGGAAAAAAAAAAAAAAAACGATTCAGCTTCGTGGACTCTTTCCCGCGCCTTTACGTCATGTCTTTTGCTAACAACACGACCAGGATGGAACCACACCCCTCCACAGAAAGCTTGTTATCTCCCCTGTTGCGTCCATTTCAGAGTTTCCAAAGAGTGGCCATAAACTCGCTAAAAGCCCCGTGCTTTCACAAGTATGTTTTGTAACAGAGTCTGGACGTCTGGGCGCCAGTGACCTGTCCCACGGAAATTCGAAGAAAGCTCACAGTTGCTTTGTCGCCTTTCTGCTTAACAAGGGCCCATCCTCTGCTGTATTTCAGGTTTACAATGCGCTGGCTATTGCAGCTGCGACTTCTCGGCGCTAGTCAGTCTACCTGGACGCGGCTGCCTCCCGACTGGCGCCAACCAGCGTGTCTGCACAATGAGACCGCAGAACTTGGGCGTCTGGAAATGTTTCCACCCAGGTTCTGCAGAAAAACGCGCTTCCCTCGGCCCACCGTCGCTGTGCTTTTTTACTGTAGTCGTTTAAATCGGCACCCTATTTCTTTGAACGCAGGTATTCCTTCCCTAGTTCACCCATGATGTATGAAGTCAAATTGCAATAAAGATCATGAAGCAGCATAATACCGAATCAGAAGTGAGAGTGCCCTGAAATCTCTCACACTATGCGATCAAAAGCATCCAGACACCTCCAAAAACATACGTTTTTCATATTAGGTGCATTGGGCTGCCACCTACTGCCAGGTAGTCATTAGACATCTTGAGAGAGCAGAAAGGGGCGCTACGCCGACTCATGGACTTCAAATGTAGTCAGGTAATTGGGTGTCACTTGTGTGATACGTCTGTACACGTGATTTCCACACTCCTAAACATCCCTAGGTCCGCTGTTTCCGATGTGATAGTGAAGTGGAAATGTCAAAAGGACACGTACAGTACAAAAGTGTACAGGCCGACCTCGTCTGTTGACTGACAGAGGCCGCCTACAGTAGAAGGGGGTTGTAATGTGTAATAGGCAGACATCTATCCAGACCATCACACAGGAACTCCAAACTGCATCAGGATCCACCGCAAGTACTATGACAGTTAGGCAGCAGATGAGAAAACTTGGACTTCATGATCGAGCGGCTGCTCATCAACCACACATCATGCTGGTAAATGTCAAACGACGCCTTGCTTTGTGTAAGGAGTGTAAACATTGGACGATTGAACAGTGGAAAAACGTTATGTGGAGTGGCGAATCACGGTACACAATGTGGCGATCCGATGGCAGGGTGTGGGTATGGCGAATGTCCGGTGAACTTCAACCGCCAGTGTGTGTAGTACCCATAGTGAAATTTGGAGGCGGTGGTGTTATGACGTGGTCTTGTTTTTCATGGAGGGGGCTTGCACCCCTTGTTGTTTCGCGTGGGACTATAACAGCACAGGCCTACACTGGTGTTTTAAGCTCCTCCTTGCTTCCCACTGTTGAACAATTCGGGGATGGGGATTGCATCTTTCGACACGATCAAGCACCTGTTCATAATGCACGGCCTATGGCGGAGTGCTTAGACGACAATAACATTCATGTAATGGATTGGCCTGTATAGTGTCCTGACCTGAATCCTAAAGAACACCTTTAGGATGTTCTGGAACGCCGACTTCGTGCCAGGCCTCACCGACCGACATCAATACCACTCATCTGTGCAGCACTCCGGGAAGAATGGGCTGCCATTCCCCAAGAAACCTTTCAGCACCTGACTGAACGCATGCCTGCGAGTGTGGAAGCTGTCATAAAGGCTCAGGGTGGGCCAACACCGCATTGAATTCCAGCATTACCGATGGAGGGCACCACGAACTTGTAAGTCATTTCCAGCCAGGTGTCCAGATACTTTTCATCACATAGTGTGCGTCTCAGTCCTTTTGCTAACAACAATACGACAAAAAATGGCTATCACCATCGCTGTGACGTTTAAGCTGCTGTAAATTATAGAAGGAAAGGAACATCACAGTGAATGTAGCACTATTTGGAGTTGAATCCAATGATATCCACTTGCAATTCCAACTGCAATGACTTAACACAATAGTAATTTGCAACTGCTTTTATGTGAACAGGAGTAAACGTAATGAAATTCATTCGTACTGATGTCAGTAAGTTGGAAACAAAAAATCTAAACACTTGTCAGATCGCAAAAGAAAGGACAGTGTCCAGGGTAGGAGGGAGGGAGGGAGTTCGGGACGAGCAGTGTGTTTTCCAGCAGCGCGTTCAGGCAGCTTGAATTCTCCAGCAGGTCGGTATTGATCCGGTACTGGCTGCCCTAAGCCCAGAATAACATTTTAAACGTTATTTCAGTTTTCAATTATGCAAACAGGGCTGTTGTTATTCATTTGCCTGTGTCCACACCCCCTATTCAGCTGTGTGTGCGCTGGACGCGCCTGCTTCATTTGTGTCTACAGGGGTGGTTCACGAGTCTCTGCTTCCGGCGCTTTCTAGTATTCAGACGTATAACAATTAACCGACATGCTATTGTTAATTGTATTGTATGTCTAGTACATTGTTCACGATTTTGTTATTAATATTACTTCTGAAAATCGCTTTGTTTCCCTTCTTTTATAAATACGCCAGTCGGTGTGAATTTTTACACCATAGTCGACAGAATGATGAGAATTGATACCGGCAGTCCACCAAGTCCGGTTCTTTAGGGAACCGAACTCCCATTTATAAAACGTCTTACCTCTTGAACAGTTTATCGTACAATGGAGTCGTTTGTCAGGTGAATTCAATAGGATAAGCGGATACTGTCTGCAAAAATTTTTTTGCAAATAGTAGTAACGAAGTAATAAATTAAAACGTTACTCTTGATGGTGAAATTTTATTGCATCAGAAGGTAAATGTGGTTAGCGATGAACTTATATCCTTTCATTACATTGTGTGTGTGTGAGCGGGGAGGGGGGGGGGGGTAACAGCGAGAAAAAGTTAAGAGAAAAGTTTGTTGAAGGTCGAACAGGCCTCCCATTGGCAAATACTGGGTTTATATACTCGTATTCTGTGTAATTTGCGCGCCATGAGTTACGCTGCCTTGTGACGTTTGCTATACATTGTTCTTTTCATATCGTATTACTATGTTAAACTCTGAACGTGAGATTGTGCCTTTTAGTGGTTATGTTAAGACATCAATTTAAGTTTTTAAATTTCGTAAATAATTATACGAAATATTGAAAAACAATTCTTTTTTGGACATGAAAACCGTTACATAGACAACCTACAACTGTGACCATGGCGCGTTTAATTGTCTAACAGAACAGAATTCATACACAGTAAAAAACTCTATCGTTAACTGCTGATTGTCAAGCTCATATTGATGTCAGTGTGTTTGGTAAGTAATGTTCGCCAACGGTGACATTATTAATATTTTATCCATAAATTTTGCATGAGTTGCACAGAATAATATCAATTCTCGCAAATAAGCACGGTTTCCAGGTTGGTCTCCAGCCTACTGATATTTTCTTTTGTTTATTGTCCTTGGTCTAGAATCTCCGCAGGTGTTCTAACCGGAAATAAGTGTGTGACAACTGGGTGTCGTTTTGATCTGCCACGTTGGGCACAGAGCAGAAGTACCTACTGAATAAGCTTAGGCTACTGCAGTATCGTCGACAGCATTAAAGACTACGTAACGTCTGGTATAACACTATTATTCACAACTGCTAATTTGTACAGGACAATATGGAGCATTATCTCCTTTTTAACGTTCAGTTAAGGCCTGATATAATGAGGTCCGATTTACCGCTTATTCGCATAGAACACGGCGTAAGAATCATTACAGTCTCAAAGAAGTCCGAAAATTTTGAATCTGAAACTGATCTATATATTCTGAATTTTATTCTGTAATTATTCCTCAGGACAGCTCTCTTGTCACTTACCATTGATCTGTAAACAGATTTATAACAGTTAGAATTTGAAGGGAAATGGCGTTTTATTCACAATCCCACTATATATCCAACGTCATGTGAAATGCTACTACAGTTTATTTTGTGTCTCTGTTGATTAATTAAAAGGTACAACAGAGTTAATGTAAAGACTTAGAAACAACGATACAAGGATGATACTTCCTTACGTTTTTGCCAAGAATTTTCCAGCAGAATGTTTTTTCTTATTAATTATTTTGCAGTGAGTGCAGGGAAACGGCGACAACGACAGGGGCTGTGAGCAAGTGTGATATGTATTTCGTAAAATGGTCATTTATAACCAAATGAAAACCTTCATTCTCACAGCACACACTATGCTTCAAGAGAAACATTTAACCCACATTGCTGCTTAAATGTATGGGGGATTAATACCAACAAAATTTTGTGTTCAACATCGGTACGTGAACCTCATAGGAAGAAATGGGGAGAAGATAACCTTGAGCCTCACGGCACACGATCATTCACGATGTAGGAAACCACAGGAGGAATTACACAGTGTATTCGTATTAGCACGCACTTTTATCACAGGGAGGGTTTCATAGGTCAGAAATCCAATACCACAATATTGGATAAAAGCTCAATAATTCCAATAAATCACAACCTATAGAAATGTTCCCCAGTATGTGGATATTCATTCTGTTCAGGGAGTTGAAAGCGAAGCAGTTATATTGGCCTATTTCGGGTCGACATTGGTTTCTGACTCAAGCCATAAAAAATGTTATAAAATCTTTCAAGTTCGACATTCACAGTGTAAGTGGGCTGCTTCTGTGTTGGCAGCGCTGGGTAGCGCTTTGCATTGTATCTCTGACTGCGCTTTCTTTGTAAGAGACTCTGTGGCTCGTTGTTGGAAGTCAGTCGCCAGCAGTGATGGAAGTACTGTTGGGCAGGTGGAGGTGAACGCCCAGCAGTGATGGATGTGAGAAGTTAGCATTGATGGAGGGCAGAGGTCTGAAGTGTTAGCATAGGCTAACGATCTGGGAGTACCCGACTTGGAGATTGAAAATTATTCATGATTATTTATCTCTGTATTCGATGTCAATGACGATTTATATTCGTGTTTGAACTGGATGTCACATTATTAAGGTACAAAATACATTATTTGGTTTGCAACAAAATCTTTCCTTTGCTAACCACATGCCTATTAGTAGTTAGTGGCTTTAGTTGTTAGAATCTTTTATTTAGCTGGCGGTATTGACGCTCACTGTATTGCAGTAGTTCGCGTAATGAAGACTTTTGTGAGGTAAGTGCTTAATGAAATGTATAGGTTATTGTAAGGATTGCTTTTTATTCAGTGCCATTCTTTTTTATTAATTATTTGAAGTCAGGCTGTAATTTTTTTTGAGCATTCAGATTGCGTTGCGTTAGAATATCGTGGGTCAGTGTTGACATGATAAAAAAAGTAAAGAGAAAGTAGGCTCAGTACATTCAGTTTTACGCAGCTTTTTCAGAATCAAATAACGTAGAAGTTTCATCTTTTCAGACATTCAGCAATTTAAGTACAGACACACTCATTTAAATAAAAAAGGTTAAACAGGTAATTCACTGTAGGTAATCAATAAACTACTCTACTTGAGAACTTTACACATTGATAAGTCCGTACAAGAGAAATTTATTCAAATAATCGGTTTCCAAGATGCAGGTATGTGTAAATCAACTAGTAACCATGGAAGAAAGTTCTTAATTCAGATAACAATCGCGCTGAAGGGACAGGTTCAGTATCAGATCTTGGACAAAGCATGAACACCAATGGTCCACAATAAACTGGGAAAGACTTTGGCATAAAAAAGTACTGTCTCTGGAACAAATCGTTTGACTGTTAATTACAGCAAATGCATTAATTACCTACATTGAAAAAACGAAAATTTAACTGCATGCTACCAATCTAACTGAAACTTACGATAAGCAAGCTCGGAGGAGCACGATATACTCAAGGAGGCGTCCTCAGTCCAGCACGAGTGTCTAGAAAATCCTCCAGCAGCTAGCTGTCAGCCGCCGGGCTCCGCCTCCCTTTTTAACTGGATGGAAGTGTAAGTGTGCTGGGCCAATGTCAAAACTGCTACAACAGCCGGTGGGTGCTTGGAAAACATAAAGGCGTTACAGAAACGTGGGATGACCGTTGCTCTGCAGCACACCTAGTTACAGCTCGTGCATGAACGGGGACTCACTGGAAAATTTCGCCGACGTTACACAGAAAAAAAGAAACTACTCAGATTTCTACCAGTAGATACACACACTCAATTAGCCACACTTACAGGAATATTCACAATGTAGATTACGAAAATGAAAGAGGTTCCAGATTAGAGATGCAATTAAAACAAATTGATCCCCACGAATGCTTTCTCCAAACACAGGATGGAAGTCTGATAAAAGATAGCAGAAAACTAAGCTGCTGGGATCATTCCAGAGTAAATGAAGTATAGTAAATGACGTTTATGTGAAAGGGAGCTGAGACAGGCCACTGTCAGGACCGTACGTAGCTCTTCTGTAATATCATTTACCCCTGCAAACTTCAAGCCCTGAAAAAAATAACCGAAATGGGTAGAGCTAACTAAACTCAGCCTCAGGTTTGTCTTATTATCACCGTATCAGGACTGTCATTGGACAGAAAGCTGAATACACGTCTCGCGGTTAACACAGTGACAGAGCCTGCAAAGTGACCACGCCACAGTGTCTGACAATGAACGAAATCATAATCCTTGGGTTACAAAAGAGATATTGAATTTAATTGATGAAAGGAGAAAATATAAAGATTCAGTAAATGAAACAGGCAAAAAGGAGTACAAACATTTCGAAAATGAGACCGACAGGAAGTGCAAAATGGCTAAGCAAGGATGGCTAGAGGACAAATTTACGGATGTAAGGGCAATCTTATAGAAATGGAAGAGGACGTAGATGAAGATGAAATGGGAGATACGATATTGTGTGAAGAGTTTGACAGAGCATTGATAGATCTAAGTCTAAACAAGGCCCCGGGAGTAGACAACATTCCGTTAGAGCTACTGATAGTATTGGGAGAGCCAGCCATGACAAAACTCTTCTGTCTGGTGAGCAAGATGTATCAGACACCAAGAAGAATGTAATAATTCCAGTCCCAAAGAAAGCAGATGTTGACAGGTCTGAGAATTAGCGAACTACCAGTTTTAATAAGTCACGGCTGCAAAATATTAACACAAACTCTTTACAGACGAATGGAAAAACTGGTAGAAGCCGACCTCGGGGGTGATCAGTTTGGTTTCCGTAGAAATTTTGGAACACGTGAGGCAATACTGACACTACGACTTATCTTAGAACAGGGCTTCCCAACCTTTTCAGCTAGCGGACCCCTTCTTCAGTCGAAAATCCATGGCGGACCCCTTGTCAGTCAAGAGCACAGTAACTTTAAATTTCAGAGCGAAACCCATGGGAACTGAAAGCTTGTTAACGCAAGTGCCATGTTCCCAGTGACCCCCCCCCCTCCCCCCCCCCCCCCCCCCCAAAGTATCAATAGTCTTTGGTTTAGAGATGAATGAAAACAACTTGAAATTAACGATCCAATTCGAATTCCCACTGTATCCAGACACTTACTAGTGGATTTACTCCACTTGTTCAACACACTATAGCCTGATTAAAATTACTTGGTCAGTGATATTTCACACGTTGGAGCTGCCTTCCTCCAAGAGCAATTAAAGTCATGTCCAAACTGTTCGCTGTTGACAAGCTCCCGCTTGTGGTCTGTTCACTTTCACTGTTTGGCTACAGTTGTGTAAGTAAGGAGCATGCATATTTCGTAACAGAGTGTGTGTGTGTGTGTGTGTGTGTGTGTGTGTGTGTGTGTGTGTGGTTTTTCGTGAAATCCGAAGAAAAATGTTGAAATGTATGTAAAGTCTATGGCACTTAACAGCTGAGGTCATCTATTAACCTAAGTTTAACTTACGCTAAGGACAACACACACACACACACACACACACACACACACACATACATGCCCGAGGGAGGACTCGAACCTCCGGCGGGAGCGGCCACGCAATCCACGACATGGCGCCCTAGACTGCTGGCCATTTCGCGCGGCTGTAAAGAAAGGAGGCAGACCCATGATTCGGGATACAAATACATCACGAAAGAAAAGAGGCCAAGGAATTGCCTGTTGTGCAATGTGTGGGAATACATTCACCCAGTTTACCTGCGTTTCCAAAACCGGATTTCGTAAGCCAATGTGCCAGTTCCGCTTTTGGTTGGACAGGTAAACTCTTCAAAATCGATTCTGGAAAACTGTTTTTATAAAGCCGTTTTCCAGTTCCACAATTGATTTTCGTGCCCATGTAAACAGCTCGGAAAGTCTAGTTATTTTTACGTCTTTGCGTATCTACTGAACGGCAGCTGTCAGTCCATAGGCGGCAGCTAGCAGGCGGCGTTGCAACAGTATACTGTCAGTTGGTAGCTGGCAACTGGCAGGCGGCGTGGCAACAGTTCAGCCACAGATGACAACTTCTACTACTACTTGGACACTATATCGTGGCAGTCAGCCTCGACTGTAAACAAATTAAGAAAACAAGACTTATATAAGAAGACAAAGCAATTCACAAAACGTAAGACTTTTTCTCAAAGGAAACAATTCTTGCAGAGGAGGTTTACCTTTTACAAGGTGGCACGTGAAAAGTCCTCATTTGTTTACGTTCGCAGCCAGTTGCCACAATATAGTGTCAGAGTAATAGCAAATAATTGTAATTCAAGTACATGCAGGCCATATTTTTAACTGAGAGGACGGAATATATTATAAAGAAAAAATTAGCTTTAGAGATCATTTTAATTTTCGTAACAAATATGTCAATGCCAACAGAATTCAATTAATAATTATTTTGTGAATGATAGAAGGCAGAAACAAAATTCCTACAGAGTTATAGTTCAAGTACGTTCACTGAGCATCTACGAAGAAAAATGCTTTCTTCTTTAGTATAGTTGATTCTGTAGGAATAATAATGGAATCCTAATGTGATGGTTGAGAGTGCTTCTGCTAACACAATTTTGAAAAGTGGGGTTCAATTCTTGACAACTTGCGACGTATGTGGTTCCGCATCTAGACAGCTTCGGTACTTAGTTTTGTGGGCAACATGGATCGAGAATCCAGATTCACACATGTATGTTGTGGCAAACGGAAGAAGTACACGTTTTGCCTTTTCAACAAGGGTGTAGCATTTCTTGTTATCCAAACGGATCCAAAAGTGTGAGTAACCGTCAATGTCAAAACTTGATTTCAGGGTAGGGTCTATGGCAATTTCTATCAACAACTCATATTCATTTGATGATAGAATGTTCGGCTGTTTGGATACAGTGAGTGGGTTGACCACCCATTCGTATTTCTGCAGCTTCTCATCTTCAGATGTTGGGAAATAATGCTCAAACAATGACATCAAGCTTCGGAGAAGTTCCAGGATTTGATGAAACAAATTCTTCCCAAGCGCCAATGTTTTGTTTTTCAAAAACTCCTTGAGAAGAGGAAAACACTCGACCTCCCCCTCCTCGACACTCTCTGCCCAAAAATTGATTTTCCTCTTGAATGCTCGAACTTTGTCGATAACAGTGACCTTTGTTTCACTTTGACCTTGGAGTGAAATATTCATTTTGTTCATTTGGAGAAAATATCTGACAAATAGGCAAGTACACACTGCCAATTTTCGTCATTAATAAGGTCTGCTAATTTGGTGTTATGTTCCACAAGGAAAGCTAAGACTTCCAATCTGAATTCGTACAACCGAGAGAGTGCATTCCCACGTGAGAGCCACCTCACTTCTGTGTGGAGAAGCAGGGAACGATGAAGGCTTCCCATATCTTCGCACAGTATTGTGAAAAGTCTTGACTTCAACGGCCTTGATTTTATGTAGTTAATGTTTTGAATGGATCCGTCTAAAAGTTTCTTGAACGAAACAGGCATTTGTTTCGTAGCTTAAGTGCATCTGTGGAGAGCACAATGACTACTGCTGCAATTCTTGGCGTTTTCTTTTATTTTCATTATTGCTCCGGCTGTAGCACCTGTCATAGCTTTTGCACCATCTGTGCACACATCTATGCAGTTAGACCATGAGACTTCGTTAGTCCGTAAAAAATCATCCAACAGACGGAATATTTCAGCACCTGTTGTGTTGGCAGGTAATGGTCTGCCCAATAAGAGGTCCTCCTCAAAACATCCAGAGTATTCATAACGGACAAAAGCCAATAAAATCACTAATCCTGCAACATCAGTGGATTCGTCTATCTGCAGAGTAAATGAATTATGTTGGATGCGAGAAACAAGAATGTCTTTCCTATCATTTGACATGTAAACAATGCGTCTCTTGACAGTATTGTTTGATAATGCCACCGAAGATACAAGCTTTACTGCCTTTTCGTCTAGCATGCAAGAAACAATATCATTAACACACGGCTTTATGAGATTTTCTGCAATGGTATGAGCTTTGCCTGTTTTTGCCACTCGAAAATTAACCGAGAAAGAAGCTTTTATTGAATTTTCATTAATTGTTTCTGCATGAGTTTTCATGCAATGCTGAGAAGCAGCTAGTTCAGCACTCTTCCTTTTGAAATAATCGATGTCTTTAGCCTGGAAATGCGGGTAAGTACCTTCAAAATGACGGCGCAATTTAACTGGAATCATTGAACTGTTCGAAAGGACTCGCGCACAAATTACACAAATTACACACTGAGCCTTACCCTCCTTTGTCCCCATAAAACCCATTTCTAAATAGCTTTCGTTGTACTTACGCTTCTTGGTTATTCCACTTCCACAGGATATTGCAACAAATGGAGTACTTGCAGCGTTTTCACATAATAAATCCGGCTGTGGAGCTTCTTGTGATTGTTCTCCCTTTGGTCGTCCTCCCTCCTCATTCATTTCAACTGGAAATTTCCCCTGTTGTGAAGGCGATAGAGAAACTGCACCCTTCTTCAATGATCATGACTTCAGCCACCGATCCTTGTTAGAAGTAATAAACTGCTCAAAAATCGACTTATGAAATAGGTAGTGCACTAACATAGCAATAGACTTGGGCACTGTTTCTATGTTTCGATACAGTGTATCGGTACGTGGAACTGTTTCAGTGTTTCGGAACGGCTGTCGTTCACTGTTTCGAAACAGTGGTGTTTCATTCCGCCCCTGTCTCGGATAACCGCACCAGATTCAATCTCGAGCCAGACACAGAAACTGTATCGTTGTTTCAAAATAAGGGTGTTTCAGTCCACCTGTGCTTGGAACGGACTAATTGTATCGAAACAGTGATGTTTCAATCCGCTCTGTGTAGGACGAGATTCGGGCTCGGCACAGGTACTGAAACACAACATGCCACTTCGTGAAACACTTTCAAGAGTGTCGAAATCTTTTTGACAAGCAATAGCATGAAGCTTAAGATATTCGAAAATAAAGCTTCGTTTCTATCTGACTGTCCTATTCCGTAATGGCGTAACATCTGCTTTATAAACACTAACCAAACAATAAAACAGCGCATACTATTCACATTAAAAATAATAAACATGTGAAAATCATTCAGTTAAATTACACTTTTTTTTATAACATACGTTTCTCTGGCCATGTACAGTATTCATATTAAGAAACGCAAGTAAGCCTACAACATTTTTAATAAAAAAAGCCGTAGAGTGACAGTTATTAGACATATACATATATTTGATGTAGGTATAATTGCAAGCAATCTGACATATCACTGATAGTGTAATGGTGAACAGGAAGGGCTGGGAAGCATGGTGAATTTATAGTAACGGTTCGAAACACCTTGAAAGGCAAATTTTTTTTCTGTTATATTTTGTTATTTATTCGAATTATTTGGCATTATTTGTGAGTCTATAGTCACTGTGCCTATTACCCATAATGATTCCCTTTGTATGCATGGAAATTAGCAAGATGGGTATATTACCCATACTAACGGAATGTGGGAATCCCCGTAGCATATCCGTTGTTTCTGCAGTTCGCTCCCACCTCCAGTTCGGTTCGTGGTGGTTCTTCTGTCTTCAGCTATGGCTGTCCTCAGCCAACTGAAAAGTATGAAAGTCACACGACACGAAAGCAGCGCATTTGCTTCAGGAAATACGAAACATTACATTGTACTGTTTCATTTGTTTCGAAACAGTTACGTGTTTGAGTTTGCCCATCTCTACAAAGCAAGTTTAACATTTAATGATGCCTGGGGCCGCATACGTGCCAGCGAGCGCTGGGATTGGTCGACAAAGCGCGCTCCGCGCATGCGTAAAAGGTTTCAGCGCATCTAGCGCCGTGAGCCGACGCACAAACGACCCCCGTATTGTTGCGAAACAGTCGATCAGAGAAGCCGCATTCTCCGGCACTAAACTGTGTATGTGTTCTCACTTAGGAACCGCAAAGACTGCTTGGGAATACGATCTGAAGTAAAAGTACACATATTTTTCACACGAAAAAAATAGTGATGAATTTGATTCTCACATTTTTATTCAATAATTTTACTCATTATTTGACACGATTTGGTGAAAGGTGGCCGCGGACCTCCTTGAAAGAGCCGGCGGAGCCCTAAGGGGCCCGCGGCCCACACGTTGGGAATCCCTGTCTTAGAAGATACAATAAGGAAAGGCAAACCTACGTTTCTGGCATTTGTAGACTTAGAGAAAGCTTTTGATAATGTTGACTGGAACATTCTCTTCCAAACTCTGAAGGTGGCAGGTATAAAATACATGGAGCGAAAGCCTATTTACACAGAAACCAGTTATAAGACAGGAGGGTCATGAAAGGGAAGCAGTGGTTGCGAAGGGAGTGAGACAGGGTTGTAGCCTCTCCCCGATGTTATTCAATCTGTATATTGAGCAATCAGTAAAGGAAACAAAAGAAAAATATGGAGCAGGAATTAAAATCCATGGAGAAGAAATGAAAACTTAGACGTTTGCCAATGGCATTGTAATTCTGTCAGAGACAGCAAAGGACTTGGAAGAGCAGTTGCACGGGATGGACAGTGTCTTGAAAGGAGGATGTAAGATGAACATCAACAAAAGCAAAACGAGGATAATGGAACGTAGTCTAATTATATCAGGTGATGCTGAGGGAATTAGATTAGGAAATGAGACACTTAAAGTAGCAACGGAGTTTTGCTATTTGGGGAGCAAAATAAGTGATGATGGTCGAAGTAGAGAGGATGTAAAATGTAGACTGAAAATGGCAAGGAATGCGTTTCTGAAGAAGAGAAATTTGTTAACATCGAGTGTAAATTTAAGTGTCAGGAAGTCTTTTCAGAAAGTAGTTGTATGGAGTGTAGCTATGTGAGGAAGTGAAACGTGCACGAGAAATGGTTTAGAGAAAGAGAGAATAGAAGCTTTCGAAATGTGGTGCTACAGAAGAATGCTGAATATTAGATGGGTAGATCACATAACTAATGAGCAGGTATTGAATAGAACTGTGGAGAAGAGACATTTGTGGCACAACTTGACTAGAAGAAGGGATCGGTTGGCATGACATGTGCTGAGGCATCAAGGGATCACCAATTCAGTACTGGAGGGTAGCGTGGAGGGTAAAAATCGTAGAGGGAGACCAAGAGATGAATACACTAAGCAGATTCAGAAGGATGTAGGTTGCAGTAGGTACTGGGAGATGAAGAAGCTTGCAGAGGATAGAGTATCATAGAGAGCTGCATCAAACCAGTCTGTGGACTGAAGACCACAACAACAACAACAGGAACAACAACAATCCGCATCATTCGTTACTCATTCAGAGACGATTCCTGTGTGCTTCTTATGTTGTTACAGAAAAGAAAAGCTTACTCTGTGAGTGACAGAATAAAAATTGTTGATCATACGAAGAATGGTCATTGTTGCTGTTGTGGTTTTCAGTCCAGAGACTGATTTGATGCTTGCTACTCTATCCTTTGCAAGCCTTTTCATCTCCGGGCAACTACTGCACCCTACATCCTTCTGAATCTGTTTAGTGTATTCATCTCTTGGTCTCCCTCTGCGGTTTTTACCCTCCACACTGCCTCAGCGTAGTAACCCCTTGATGCCTCAGAACGTGTCCTACCAATTGATCCCTTCTTCTAGTCAAATTGTGCTACAAATTCCTCTTCTCCCGAATTCTATTCAGTACCTCCTTATTATTTAGGTGATCTGTCCATGTATTCTTCAGCATTCTTCTGTAGCAAGTTATACAGGTACAGTGATACAGAAGCAAGTTCAGCACATCAGCGCGATATCTCTAAAAACATAGTCAGGTATGGCTTCACACAAAAGAATATAAATAGAAGTTTTGTAAACACAGTTGAAAGTGTTGTGGGATTGAATAGAAAGAGGACGAAACTAGGAAAAGACATTGAACTTCTATGTCTTTAAAGGTGCTTTTTAACAAACCTAATAGAAGGTGTGCCACTTTCTGAACCAATTATCGAAGCACAATCTGCAGAATTTCACTTAGAGTCACAAGACGATAAAGACATTACTGTTTCTGACTGATGGTTTCCAAGGTAAAAATGTCGCCATGGGGTTAGCCAACTGTGATGAAATGACACTTTATCATCGATTAGTTCCAACCAGAACTCTCGATTTAAAATAATCAGGAAACCGACAGAAATACCCTCCTCTTTCTCACAAATAGGGTACCCATAAGTTGAAACATATGATAGACAAAGGTAATATACCGAGATATTTCATGCGTGTAAATATGTCACCATTAAAATGCACTTGCACTATTCAGCCAGAACATTATGACCACCTACCTAACACTCGGTATGTCCACATTTGGCACTAATAACAGAGGCGTAGCGTCGTGGCATTAAAGCAAAAAGGCCTAGGTAGGTTGCTGGAGGGAACTGGCAAATCTGTACACACAGGGCACCTAATTAGCGTAATTACTGATTTGGGGGTTAGGGGCACGAAGAGCTCTCACGTCATATTCTATCGCATCCCGAATGTGTTCGATGAGGCTCAGGCATGGCAGGTTGGGGGGTTGGTGCATGAACTGGAACTCGCCACTGTGTTATCGAACCACTCCATCAACTCTGGTCCTTGTGATACGGCGAATTACTTTCTTGAAAAATGCCACAGCCAACGGGAAACATGATCGTCGTGAAGGGGTGTACGTGGTCTGTAACTAGTGTCCGATATTCCTTGGCCGTGACTGCGCCTTGCACGAGCTCCACTGGAACCATAGACGCCCATGCGAACGTTTCCCAGAGCATGATGGAGCCGCCGGCAGCCTGTCTACTTCCCGCAGTACAGGAGTCGAGCAGCTGTTCCCCAGGAAGATGACGGATTCGCGCCCTCCCATCCACATGATGAAGAAGGTATCGGGATTCATCAGTCCATGCAACGCTCTGCCACTGCGGCAACGTCCTTTGCCGATGGTCACTTGCCCATATCAGTCGTAGTTGGCGATGTCGTGGAGTTAACATTAGCACGTTCATGGGTCATCGGCTGCGGACGCCCATCGTTAGGAGTTTTCTGTGCCCTGTGTTTTCAGACAGACTCGTACTCTGCCCAGGGTTAAAGTCTATTGTTAGTTCCGCCACAATTCGCCACCTGTCCTGTCTTCACGGTCTGCCCAGCATGCGCTGTCCGACATCAGTAACGCTCTGGTGAATGTTCCCGCCCAACCCCTCGATGCCTGGATGTGGTTTGACCTTGATTTCGCCGCCTGTTGAAGACATTCACCACAGCAATCCTCGAAGACCCGGCAAGTCGTGCAGTTTCTAAAATGCTCGCGCCGTGCCTCTGGGCCATCACAGTTTGCCCTCGGTCAAACTCAGATAGATTGCATACCTTCCTCAGTCTACGCACGGACAGCACGCTCACAGATAATACATGCACCGTGCGCGTGTCTGACTGGCGGTCATTCCTCGCCAGGTGACAATGCTAATGCCTGCACGGGTTTATATCGACAGTAGGTCGGTAGTCATAATGTTCTTCTAATACTCTACTGGCCATAAAATTGCTACACCACGAAGATGACGTGCTACAGACGCGAAACTTACCCGACAGGAAGAACATGCTCTGATATTCAAACGATTAGCTTTTCAGAGCATTCACAGAAGGTTGGCGCCGGTGGCGACACCTACAACGAGCTGACATGAGGAAAGTTTCCAACCGATTTCTCATTCACAAACAGCAGTTGACCGGCGTTGCCTGGTGAAACGTTGTTGTGATGTCTCGTTAAGGAGGAGAAATGCGTACCATCACGTTTCCTACTTTGATAAAGGTCGGATTGTAGCCTATTGCGATTGCCGTTTATCGTGTCGCAACATTGCTGCTCGCGTTGCTCGAGATCCAATGACTGTTAGCAGAATATGGAATCGGTGGGTTCAGGAGGGTAATACGGAACGCCGCGCTGGATCCCAACGGCCTCGTATCACTAGCAGTCGAGATGACAGGCATCTTATCCGCATGGCTGTAACGGATCGTGCAACCACGTCTCGATCCCCGAGTCAGCAGATTGGGACGTTTGCAAGACAACAATCATCTGCACGAACAGTTCGACGACGTTTGCAGCAGTATGGACTATCAGCTCGGAGAACGTGGCTGCGGTTACCCTTGACGCTGCATCACAGACAGGAGCGCCCGCGATGGTGTACTCAACGACGAACCTGGGTGCACGAATGGCAAAACTTCATTTTTTCGAATGAATCCAGGTTCTGTTTACAGCATCATGATGGTCGCATCGGTGTTTGTTGACATCGCGGCGAACGCACATCGGAAGCGTGTATTCGTCATCGCCATACTGGCGTATCACAGCCGTGACGGTATGGGGCGACTTTGGTTACACGTCTCGGTCACCTCTTGTTCACATGGACGGCACTTTGAACAGTGGACGTTACATTTCAGATGTGTTACGACCCGTGGCTCTACACTTCATTCGATCCTTGCGAAACCCTACATTTCAGCAGGATAATGCACCACGGCATGTTGCAGGTCCTGTACATGCCTTTCTGGATACAGAAAATGTTCGACTGCTGCTCTGGCCAGCACATTCTCCAGATCTCTCACCAATTGTTTAACATTCTGCGTGGTGTCTGTTGTTCTGTATCGCGTCTCCCTACCACTTTCGCGCAACGACGCTCTGAGCGTGTTTTTTAGGGAATTGACTAGTTTGAACCTGGGACCTGTTGCTGGTAAGAAGACGTCAGACCACACATGACATGTAGAGTTCAGAAGAGATCAGTGAGACTAGCGATGGTATAACCAAATACTTAATGATTTCAGCGTCAGCTCCACTGCACTGCCTGTAAAAGAATCTTAATACTAACTAAATTTAGTGGAAGGGGTTCAAGGCGGTCCTATTTTTAGTTAGCTGGTAAAATAACGTCGAAAAAGCAGTTAAGTTTACCATTGGAAATTTTATTTTACTCACAAAACATTGTTTATAAATTGCGCTATTGATAAAAGGAAATGTTTTAATACAGGATGGTAAAAACCAACTGCGTTCAACAAAAATGTGAACGAATATTCCCTGAATGGGTTTCCAAGTTTTACAATGGATCGAAGGATGACCTATGCCATATCACGTCTATAATCTAGGTTTAAATTAAGTTTCACAAAAGAGAAAACTATCAAAATGGTCTACAGTGACCCTCAATTATCTTTAATTACTTATCTAACATGTCGTAAATTACAGTGGCTGATGTGGCTTCTCAATAACTATGCAACAGAAAAATCATCGCGTTTCAGATTTTTACTTCAAGTGGCAAATGTGAACACCATGAGCTTTAATTGACGATCGACACTAGTATTACGCAAAAAGGGGGCGTAACAGATGAGACTTTTGCAGTTCTGAGTGAAGCTTTATGCACTGTTATGCAGCATCGTGTGCGTTCATTACCTTGTCGGTGTTCGTCAGGGGGCGGCGGACAGCACAGCTCCGCTCACCTCGTTGTCTCGGAAGCAACGCCTTCCTAACTTCTCCTTACTACAATTTACCGAAGTTGGTTTAAAAAAACTATCTGGCTGTGTTTTCATCTGACCAATCAGGGTCTCAATGTTAACCTTAAGCTCCGCCTAAAAAAAATCTGTCTATGCAATGAGAAACGTTATACTTTTCGTGGTGGGGCAATGATTTTAAAGTTTGCAACGTAACAGAGACGCGAAAAAGTCTCACGCTAAAACTTGCAGCTGGTGTGGTCCTTTTAGTGTTATCGTAAGATCTATACTGTTCTTCTGGAGGGATCCATCTTTTAACATGGGCTGGGGGGTGGTCCTGACGTAACAGAGACGCGTAAAAGTTTCACGCTAAAACTTGCGGCTGGGGTAGCCCTTATTGTGTTATCGTAAGATCTATACTGTTCTTCTGTAGGGCTCTAGCTTTTAACATGGGCTGGGGGGTGGTACTAGCGGTTAGCTGGCGACGTGGGTGTCCGTCCCTTATCGTAGGGCCTTCAGCTTAACACGGTTCTGCTCTCGGCTTCTGTTCTCGTTTCTCCCCTCGGAACTGCGTCTGTCTCTCAGTGGGAGGGTATGACATGCATTTAGGCATTCTTGTGTTAGTCTGTGGTATTCCATTTGCCCACTCGTTACTCATATTACTTTGACTAATTTAATGTCACGATTTATTCGGAGCTATGTGATATACTACTGGATTTGCTTATCATTTCAGGGTTTTCATGGAAGGTGTTGGTTTTGCCTGACACCTTACAATTGAAAACGTTTGGTCAATGGTTGCCGAGCAACTGGCTCGTCACAATACGCGTCACTACTCTTGATGAAGTGTGGTATCATGTTGAAGCTGCATGGTCAGCTGTACCTGTACACGCCATCCAAGCTCTGTTTGACTCAATGCCCAGGCGTAACAAGGCCGTTATTACGGCCAGAGGTGGTTGGTCTGGTTACTGATTTCTCAGGATCTGTACACCCAAATTGCTTGAAAATGTAATCACATGTCAGTTCTAACATAATAGATTTGTCCAATGAATACCCGTTTATCATCTGCATTTCTTCTTGGTCTAGCAATTTCAATGGCCAGTAGTGTATTTACGCCTTCAAAAGTGAAACAGGAATCTCATTTATTCCTGCTGACTTCTGATTTTCTAATTGTTGTTCTGCCTCCTGTTTTCACGCTCTGCTACAGAGGAAAACTTCGGTTGTTGTAGCCGATAAGATTTATACAAAATTAAAGCAGCGTCTGGGATTGAAACGCGAGTTTCTGGTGGGCAGTGAAGGAGAGGACCGTGAGCACTAGGTTTATACATTAATCTAGTAAGGAAAGGGAGGCAGCCGAGGAGAGATGCAGTGTGTTGAGTGCTAGTTGAAAAGGAGGAGAGAGTCCGCTACGGCCTGGAAATGATATGAACCAACTTCTCCGCCTGCGCCTCTCGGAAATTCTTTTCCGATAGCCGCATCCATCTGAAGAGTCGCTTGCGTGACTCACAGCAGGAAACAGACGGTCCTATTGCGTGACGAAAGCCGCCTCCGCGGTTCACGTGTCCCACATGTTGATGGAGTATCAGGTGGAGCGCTTTGTTCTGAGGATGACTCGCAAGGGCGCTTCTGCAGTGTAGTGCACTGTGTTGTATCTGCTGCTATGGGTAAACGTAAAACGACCGGCGAGTGCTGTCATATAGCCGCCTGTTATTCGCTTGGAACACAAATCGGATCTCGTTGCTTATTGTCCCTATACAGGGGACGAAGCGGTGATCAGGAAGTGTAGATATACCTCTGTTTTCATCCATCCCCTGTAAAAGCCCGATAGTGAAAATTTCTTTCACGAAGGGACTTGCGGTTGGTCCTGTTAAGAACGAGAGCTGTTGCTTCGCGATATTTTGATGAACTTAGCCACACACGTGGATTGGAAACAGATACTAGCAGAAGCAATTGAATGGGCGGCAGACACAGCAAGGCAAATGGCGCAAGACGGGAGTCGTGCTGCTGAGGAGGAGCGACCAGGTGTGACAGAGTGACAGCGTGACAGTGGGATGCAGCATGACAGAGTGACAGTGGGATGCAGTGTGACAGAGTGACAGCGTGACAGTGGGATGCAGCGTGACAGAGTGACAGTGGGATGCAGTGTGACAGAGTGACAGCGTGACAGTGGGATGCAGCTTGACAGAGTGACAGCGTGACAGTAGGATACAGCTTGACAGAGTGACAGTGGGATGCAGCGTGGCAGAGTGACAGTGGGATGCAGTGTGACAGAGTGACAGCGTGACAGTGGGATGCAGCGTGACAGAGTGACAGTGGGATGCAGTGTGACAGAGTGACAGCGTGACAGTGGGATGCAGCGTGACAGAGTGACAGTGGGATGCAGTGTGACAGAGTGACAGCGTGACAGTGGGATGCAGCGTGACAGAGTGACAGTGGGATGCAGTGTGACAGAGTGACAGTGGGATGCAGTGTGACAGTGACAGCGTGACAGTGGGATCCAGCGTGGCAGAGTGACAGTGGGATACAGTGTGACAGAGTGACAGCGTGACAGTGGGATGCAGCATGACAGAGTGACAGTGGGATGCAGTGTGACAGAGTGACAGTGGGATGCAGTGTGACAGAGTGACAGTGGGATGCAGTGTGGCAGAGTGACAGCGTGACAGTGGGATGCAGCGTGACAGAGTGACAGTGGGATGCAGCATGACAGAGTGACAGTGGGATGCAGCGTGGCAGAGTGACAGTGGGATGCAGTGTGACAGAGTGACAGCGTGACAGTGGGATGCAGCGTGACAGAGTGACAGTGGGATGCAGTGTGACAGAGTGACAGCGTGACAGTGGGATGCAGCGTGACAGAGTGACAGTGGGATGCAGTGTGACAGAGTGACAGCAGGATGCAGCGTGACAGAGTGACAGTGGGATGCAGTGTGACAGAGTGACAGAGTGACAGTGGGATGCAGTGTGACAGTGACAGCGTGACAGTGGGATCCAGCGTGGCAGAGTGACAGTGGGATACAGTGTGACAGAGTGACAGCGTGACAGTGGGATGCAGCATGACAGAGTGACAGTGGAATGCAGTGTGACAGAGTGACAGCGTGACAGCGCGACAGCGGGATGCCGCATGACAGAGTGTCAGCGTGACAGCAGGAGGCGCAACACGCGGGGTGTGTCGCCTGCACTGGATGGCGGCCAGAGTCGCGCTTTGGCTGCCACAACATGAGAAGCGCAGGGCTTCCCGCATGCCACTGTTTCAAGACAATGCGATTCTACAAAAACTGCTGTACTGTTGCCAAAGCCATACGATAATGTACCAGTGACAGAAGCTTCCATCGTCTGTCACACTCTGTAACAGTGAAGAACAAATCACTCAAACTCTGCACAATGATTGGCCATCAGACATAACGTGTAATCACTTTATTGCTTTGCGCTACA
The DNA here is from genome assembly GCF_021461385.2 of Schistocerca piceifrons. Classification (NCBI taxonomy): domain Eukaryota; kingdom Metazoa; phylum Arthropoda; class Insecta; order Orthoptera; family Acrididae; genus Schistocerca; species Schistocerca piceifrons. The sequence continues at coordinate 564,756,506 of NC_060144.1, forward strand.
GAAGCCTCCATCCTCGCACGTACATCTACGTCTACGTGTACACATATACAGGGTGTTACAAAAAGGTACGGCCAAACTTTCAGGAAACAGTCCTCACACACAAATAAAGAAAAGATGTTATGTCGACATGTGTCTGGAAACGCTTAATTTCCATGTTAGAGCTCATTTTAGTTTCTTCCACCTACGCTCAATGGAGCACGTTATCTTGATTTCATACAGGATACTCTACCTGTGGTGCTAGAACATGTGCCTTTACAAATACGACACAACATGTGGTTCATGCACGATGGAGCTCCTGCACATTTCAGTCGAAGTGTTCGTAGGCTTCTCAACAACAGATTCGGTGACCGATGGATTGGTAGAGGCGGACCAATTCCATGGCCTCCACGCTCTCCTGACCTCAGCCCTCTTGCCTTTCATTTATGGGGGCATTTTAAAGCTCTTGTCTACGCAACCCCGGTACCAAATCTAGAGACTCTTCGTGCTCGTATTGTGGACGGCTGTGATACAATACGCCATTCTCCAGGGCTGCATCAGCGCATCAGGGATTCCGTGCGACGGAGGGTGGATGCATGTATCCTCGCTAACGGAGGACATTTTGAACATTTCCTGTAACAAAGTGTTTGAAGTCACGCTTGTACGTTCTGTTGCTGTGTGTCTCCATTCCATGATTAATGTGATTTGAAGAGAAGTAATAAAATGAGCTCTAACGTCGAAAGCAAGCGTTCCCGGACGCATGTCCACATAACATATTTTCTTTCTTTGTGTGTGAGGAATGTTTCCTGAAAGTGTGGCCGTACCTTTTTGTAACACCCTGTATCTACATCTATACTCTCAAGCCACCTTCTGGTGGTGTGTCAGTCACTTTGTGTGCCACGGTCCACCATATTGTGACTGCAACATCGTACCGTATGCAGAACCAAAATCAGAACTATGTGAACAGACGGCTTAGACATTAATATTTCAGGATTAGGTCTATGCTTTTTTCCATCTTCCTTAAGTCACTGTCAGCTTATTAGTGTAAATTTGTTCGTTTTCTTGTTCTTTTTTTTTATTGACTTGGCCTGCTAAGAACTACATGAAATAACTTACTTTTTCCTTATCTCCTTTTGTTATTTCCAGTGGTTTCTCATTCTTTCCCTCTGTTTTTCTCTTCCTCCTCCTGTCCACTATGCGCCTCTCTTTTTTTTTTCTTTGTTATCCGCTGGAAGCCCTTGAAACTTTTCACTTTTACTTTGAACTTTTCTCTTTCTCCTGTTATTTCCTCCATTATTTGCATTTCCCTCACGTGTGCTTTAACTACTTTGATCCTAGTCGTTGATGTTTTTGCTTTTCTGTCACATAAGTTAAAAATTCTTTTTGGTATCCTTTTTTTCTTGTAGCCTGTTTAGGTTCTCTAGACTGCAACTATTGTCTCCCTCGTCATGTTAAATGTTACTTCTTAATTTCCAGTTCCTATTGTGATGTGTTGGCCCCAAGATTTTCCTGATTATTTTTCTTTCCTTCTCTTCTATTTCATCTAATCGTTTACCTGTATTTAACGAAACGCATTCTGAAACATAAAGGCATTCTGTGCTAATTAAAGTGTTGTTTTCGCGGAATTTGACATTTGCGGGAATAGATTTCTTCTTATACAGGTTATAGCGTCCCCAGTGAAATAATACGAAAAGAATTAAGAAACAGTATTTATAAAGAAGAGACATTTAAAAATTGAGTAATATATATTTTTATCATGTACCCGTAAAATAATAATTTCTCTGTGTAAGTTTGGAGTGCAAAGAAATATGACAAAATGATCTAATAAGACGACAAGATACGCTCTTTTGTTGATTTTTTAGTCGTCTTCACTTCTTCTCTTGTCTTGGTTGCGTGTAGACGGACAACTTGCGAGTGCTGGCAAATGTAAGCGTATTTGCACTAATTAAGCAGAGAATATATTGCTTTAATATCATTGTTCACTTTTAATTTGTAAGAGGTGATCCCGATTTCATGTCCGCCTTCCTTTGAATTAACCTGCATTCGAGTAATTTACAGTTCAACAATCGCAGCAGCCAACGACGCCATTACGTGGCGATGTTGTTGTTGTGGTCTTCAGTCCTGAGACTGGTTTGATGCAGCTCTCCGTGCTACTCTATCCTGTGCAAGCTTCTTCATCTCCCAGTACCTACTGCAACCTACATCCTTCTGAATCTGCTTAGTGTATTCATCTCTTGGTCTCCCTCTACGATTTTTAGCCTCCACGCTGTCCTCCAATACTAAATTAGTGATCCCTTGATGCCTCAGAACATGTCCTACCAACCGATCCCTTCTTCTGGTCAAGTTGTGCCACAAACTTCTCTTCTCCCCAATCCTATTCAATACTTCCTCATTAGTTATGTGATCTACCCATCTAATCTTCAGCATTCTTCTGTAGTACCACATTTCGAAAGCTTCTATTCTCTTCTTGTCCAAACTATTTATCGTCCATGTTTCACTTCCATACATGGCTACACTCCATACAAATACTTTCAGAAATGACTTCCTGACACTTAAATCTATACTCGATGTTAACAAATTTCTCTTCTTCAGAAACGCTTTCCTTGCGGTTGCCAGTCTACATTTCATATCCTCTCTACTTCGACCATCATCAGTTATTTTGCTCCCCAAATAGCAAAATTCCTTTATTACTTTAAGTATCTCATTTCCTAATCTAATTCCCTCAGCATCACCCGACTTAATTCGACTACATTCCATTATCCTCATTTTGCTTTTGTTGATGTTCATCTTATATCCTCCTTTCAAGACACTGTCCATTCCATTCAACTGCTCTTCCAAGTCCTTTGCTGTCTCTGACAGAATTACGTCATCGGTGAACCTCAAAGTTTTTATTTCTTCTCCACGGATTTTAATACCTATTCCGAATTTTTCTTTTGTTTCCTTTACTGCTTGCTCAATATACAGATTGAATAACATCGGGGAGAGGCTACAACCCTGTCTTACTCCCTTCCCAACCACTGCTTCCCTTTCATGACCCTCGACTCTTATAACTGCCATCTGGTTTCTGTACAAATTGTAAATAGCCTTTCGCTCCCTGTATTTTACTCCTGCCACATTTAGAATTTGAAAGAGAGTATTCCAGTCAACATTGTCAAAAGCTTTCTCTAAGTCTACAAATGCTAGAAACGTAGGTTTGCCTTTCCTTAATCTTTCTTCTAAGATAAGTTGTAAGGTCAGTATTGCCTCCCGTGTTCCAGTGTTTCTACGGAATCCAAACTGATCTTCCCCGAGGTCGGCTTCTACCAGTTTTTCCATTCGTCTGTAAAGAATTAGTATTAGTATTTTGCAGCTGTGGCTTATTAAACTGATTGTGCGGTATTTTTCGCATCTGTCAACACCTGCTTTCTTTGAGATTGGAATTATTATATTCTTCTTGAAGTCTGAGGGTATTTCGCCTGTTTCATACATCTTGCTCACCAGATGGTAGAGTTTTGACAGGACTGCCTCTCCCAAGGCCGTCAGTATTTCCAATAGAATGTTGTCTACTCCGGGGGCCTTGTTCCGACTCAGGTCTTTCAGTGCTCTGTCAAACTCTTCACGCAGTATCATATCTCCCATTTCATCTTCATCTACATCCTCTCCCATTTCCATAATATTGTCCTCAAGTACATCGCCCTTGTATAGACCCTCTATATACTCCTTCCACCTTTCTGCTTTCCCTTCTTAGCTTAGAACTGGGTTTCCATCTGAGCTCTTGATATTCATACAAATGGTTCTCTTTTCTCCAAAGGTCTCTTTTATTTTCTTGTAGGCAGTATCTATCTTACCCCTAGTGAGATAAGCCTCTACATCCTTACATTTGTCCTCTAGCCATCCCTGCTTAGCCATTTTGCACTTCCTGTCGATCTCATTTTTGAGACGTCTGTATTCCTTTCTACCTGCTTCATTTACTGCATTTTTATATTTTCTCTTTTCATCAATTAAGTTCAATATTTCTTCTGTTACCTAAGGATTTCTACTAGCCCTCGTCTTTTTACCTACTTGATCCTCTGGTGCCCTCACTACTTCATCCCTCAAAGCTACCCATTCTTCTTCTACTGTATTTCTTTCCCCCATTCCTGTCAATTGTTCCCTTATGCTCTCCCTGAAACTCTGTACAACCTCTGGTTCTTTCAGTTTATCCAGGTCCCATCTCCTTGAATTCCCACCTTTTTGCAGTTTCTTCAGTTTTAATCTACAGGTCATAACCAATAGATTGTGGTCAGAGTCCACATCTGCCCCTGGAAATGTCTTACAATTTAAAACCTGGTTCCTAAATCTCTGATACCTTTTAGTATCTCCAGGGTTCTTCTATGTACACAACCTTCTTTCATGATTCTTAAACCAAGTGTTAGCTATGATTATGTTGTGCTCTGTGCAAAATTCTACCAGGCGGCTTCCTCTTTCATTTCTTAGCCCCAATCCATATTCATCTACTACGTTTCCTTCTCTCCCTTTTCCTACACTCGAATTCCAGTCACCCATGACTATTAAATTTTCGTCTCCCTTCACTATCTGAATAATTTCTTTTATTTCATCATACATTTCTTCAATTTCTTCATCATCTGCAGAGGTAGTTGGCTTATAAACTTGTACTACTGTAGTAGGTGTGGGCTTCGTGTATATCTTGGCCACAACAATGCGTTCGCTGTGCTGTTTGTAGTAGCTTACCCGCATTCTTATTTTCCTATTCATTATTAAACCTACTCCTGCATTACCCCTATTTGATTTTGTGTTTATAACCCTATAGCCACCTGACCAGAAGTCTTGTTCCTCCTGCCACCGAACTTCACTAATTCCCACTATATCTAACATTAACCTATCCATTTCCCTTTCTAAATTTTCTAACCTACCTGCCCGATTAAGGGATCTGACGTTCCACGCTCCGATCCGTAGAACGCCAGTTTTCTTTCTCCTGATAACGACATTCTCTTGAATATTCCCCGCCCGGAGATCCGAATGGTGGACTATTTTACCTCCGGAATATTTTACCCAAGAGGGCGCCATCATCATTTAATCATACAGTAAAGCTGCATGCCCTCGGGAAAAATTACGGCTGTAGTTTCCCCTTGCTTTCAGCCGTTCGCAGTACCAGCATAGCAAGGCCGTTTTGGTTATTGTTACAAGGCCAGATCAGTCAATCATCCAGACTGTTGCCCCTGCAACTACTGAAAAGGCTGCTGCCCCTCTTCAGGAACCACACGTTCGTCTGGCCTCTCAACAGATACCCCTCCGTTGTGGTTGCACCTACGGTACGGCTATCTGTATCGCTGAGGCACGCAAGCCTCCCCACCAACGGCAAGGTCCATGGTTCATGGGGGGGATAAAAAATTAGCGGAAGTGAAAAACTCGCCCGCTATTAACATAATATACATTTTTCTCCACAGCCGCCCGACGTTGCAGAAAATACATAGCTTTAAGATTCTTATTTTCAGTACAACAGCCGAGAGCCAGAGCCAGGACTCTGACTACAATGCAATGGTTAACGGAGGTAAGAAGAAATACTATCGCGCGTGTGTGGGCGTAATTGTAATTAATAACTAAAGACTTTTTGCTTTAAAGTGAACTGACTAGCCGAGGAAATTAATATGAAAAGTTTATTCCATTGTTCAACTTAAATGCTCATGTTTTAGGATCCAGCGAGTCTAACATTCATTAAAGTAGCAAATAATTTAAGATTAATATTGTTAAAAAGGAGAACTTCACGAAAGCATTTAATTGTAAATCAAAATTGAATGAAATATTTTGATTAAGGCCCACCACGTAAGTCGGTCACAATCAAAATAATAATAATATATTAAATTACGACGGCCGACGGACGCGAGAAGGCATTTTGTTAATTGAACAGCCACTTCAATTTTCCTTGCCCTTCCAAAGTCAGCTTCTTAGTAGAAATCATTTGCTTTTATTATTTCATCTAGATATTTAAATTTTGTAGGCTTCTTCATTCTCCCATAGCCAGTTTTCGGCGCCTCTTTCGCGTCTTTCATATTCTCTACTTGTTTCAAAAGCTATGGATTTGTTACTACTTATATTGTTCATTTTAGTTTTCCTTTAATTGCTGATTTCAGTGTTCATTCGGATGCTCATCTTGCTGCTCACTTTATTGGTTGTGTTTACAGCTTATTTTCAGAAGACATTTAGCTCTCCACTACAGCGCACATTTTGCTGTCCATCTTACTACATATTTACACCTATTTTATATCTAATATACATCATACTTGATGTAGTTGTTTGCTCATCTTCTCACCTGGAGCAGTTGGAATGCTAAATGTAGCATTATGCCCGGCAAATAATAAATATATATACAAGTGCTACCATCACTGCCCCCTTTTTCTGTTCCAGTCTCAGTGGTTTGCGGCAGCGACGAGTTTTGGTGAATCTCCGTGTGACCTCCGTGGTCTTTTCTTGAGATATACTTAGAGGGAAGCAATGTATTCCGCTCTCTAACATATGTATTGGGACCTCTCTTATGGGATTGGTTCAAATGGCTCTGAGCACTATGGGACTTAACTTCTATGGTCATCAGTCCCCTAGAACTTAGAACTACTCAAACCTAACTAACCTAAGGACATCACACAACACCCAGTCATCACGAGGCAGAGAAAATCCCTGACCCCGCCGGGAATCGAACCCGGGAACCCGGGCGTGGGAAGCGAGTGGTCCCATTCCACTATATGTAAACACAGTGCGTACCACTAGGGAGCCACCGTCAGCCTGCACAGTGCCCTGTTTACAAGGCTTCGTGGGGTCTGTGCCACACTCGAACCTTACCATCAGCTCTTACCAACTGAAATCGGGACTCATCTGACCGCGGTTTTCCAGTCGTTTAGGGTCCAACCGATGAGGTTACGAGCCCGGGAAAGTCGTTGCAGGCGATATCGTGCTGTTAGCGAAGACACCCGTGTCGGTCGTCTGCTGCCTTAGCCCACTAACGCCAAATTTCGCCACACTGTGCTAACGGATACGTTCGTCACATGTCCCACATTGCTTTCTGCTGTTAGTTCACGCAGCCTTGCTTGTCTGTTAGCACTGACGACTCTACGCAAACGCCGCTGCTCTCGGTCGTTAGGTGAAGGCCGTCGACCATTGCATTGTCCATGGTGAGAGCTAATGCCTTAAATTTGGTATTCTCGGCACGCTCTTGACACTGTGGATCTCAGAACATTGAATTCTCTAAAGATTTCCGGAACTGAATGTCCCAAAGAGTCTAGCTCCAACTACCATTCCGCATTCAAAATCTGTTAATTCTCTTAATGCGGCCATAATCACATCGGAAACCTTTTCACATGGTTCACCAGAGTACAAATGACAGCTCCACCAACACACTGCCCTTTAATACGTTGTATACGCGATAATACCGTCATATATACACTCCTGGAAATTGAAATAAGAACACCGTGAATTCATTGTCCCAGGAAGGGGAAACTTTATTGACACATTCCTGGGGTCAGATACATCACATGATCACACTGACAGAACCACAGGCGCATAGACACAGGCAACAGAGCATGCACAATGTCGGCACTAGTACAGTGTATATCCACCTTTCGCAGCAATGCAGGCTGCTATTCTCCCATGGAGACGATCGTAGAGATGCTGCATGTAGTCCTGTGGAACGGCTTGCCATGCCACTTCCACCTGGCCCCTCAGTTGGACCAGCGTTCGTGCTGGACGTGCAGACCGCGTGAGACGACGCTTCATCCAGTCCCAAACATGCTCAATGGGGGACAGATCCGGAGATCTTGCTGGCCAGGGTAGTTGACTTACACCTTCTAGAGCACGTTGGGTGGCACGGGATACATGCGGACGTGCATTGTCCTGTTGGAACAGCAAGTTCCCTTGCCGGTCTAGGAATGGTAGAACGATGGGTTCGATGACGGTTTGGATGTACCGTGCACTATTCAGTGTCCCCTCAACGATCAGCAGTGGTGTACGGCCAGTGTAGGAGATCGTTCCCCACACCATGATGCCGGGTGTTGGCCCTGTGTGCCTCGGTCGTATGCAATCCTGATTGTGGCGCTCACCTGCACGGCGCCAAACACGCATACGACCATCATTGGCACCAAGGCAGAAGCGACTCTCATCGCTGAAGACGACACGTCTCCATTCGTCCCTCCATTCACGGCTGTCGCGACACCACTGGAGGCGGGCTGCACGATGTTGGGGCGTGAGCGGAAGACGGCCTAACGGTGTGCGGGACCGTAGCCCAGCTTCATGGAGACGGTTGCGAATGGTCCTCGCCGATACCCCAGGAGCAACAGTGTCCCTAATTTGCTGGGAAGTGGCGGTGCGGTCCCCTACGGCACTGCGTAGGATCCTACGGTCTTGGCGTGCATCCGTGCGTCGCTGCGGTCCGGTCCCAGGTCGACGGGCACGTGCACCTTCCGCCGACCACTGGCGACAACATCGATGTACTGTGGAGACCTCACGCCCCACGTGTTGAGCAATTCGGCGGTACGTCCACCCGGCCTCCCGCATGCCCACTATACGCCCTCGCTCAAAGTCCGTCAACTACACATACGGTTCACGTCCACGCTGTTGCGGCATGCTACCAGTGTTAAAGACTGCGATGGTGCTCCGTATGGCTCGGCAAACTGGCTGACACTGACGGCGGCGGTGCACAAATGCTGCGCAGCTAGCGCCATTCGACGGCCAACACCGCGGTTCCTGGTGTGTCCGCTGCGCCGTGCGTGTGATCATTGCTTGTACAGCCCTCTCGCAGTTTCCGGAGCAAGTATGGTGGGTCTGACACACCGGTGTCAATGTGTTTTTTTTTCCATTTCCAGGAGTGTATGTGTACATATCGCCATCCCACCAGTTTTGTCACTGTTATGATTCCATCATAATTGTCCTCACAAGGGGCATGAAAAGCAACCCAGATGTTATCACATCAAGCGCTCCATTTCTGCGCTGAGTTGCAGTCTGGGCCACATGGAACCTATCCCGATGTTTCACAGTTCGTATATATTGCTCTATATCCGTACTGCAACATTGTCTAGATGTGAACATTTGGAACGAAATCAGGCCTCCTTATGAATGCGATCTCTGCTCACGGCACTCCATTCCGTTTCTAATTGGCTCAAAACATCCGTCCCATGTGGCTGTCGACTCAATGAGGTACTGAACCTTTTGTAATCACTCATGACGTCATAAGAATAGTCATCAACCACCCATCAAAATTTAGTATTAGTTAAATATGAACATTAACAAGAGTTAATAGCCATTATCGTGTTATTATATTCTTTGGCTTCGCTGATTCACAACCACATTGCCACCTTCCAACCCAGTCTAAATCTCGGGCTGTGATACAGGTCTGTGATCACAGAACATATTCCAAAAAATCATAGACGCAACAAGGATGGTCATTGCTCAGTTTTACCTCCGTTTGCGCATGTATGAGGGGCGACACAAAAATAACAAGAATTGTTTTACAGAAAATCATGTAACTGACGGGACATTTTCAAAACTTAAACACCTTCAAATTAGTGTCCATGAGATATAACACATCAAATTTTGTTTTTGTGGGGATCGATAGCCTCGAAATGCTTACAGAGAGAAACCGTGGTCCGCAGTAGGCTCTAATGTAGACGATTTTTATTTAAATCGCGCTATTGGTTACTTCGACGACTTTACATTTTCAGGTACTGTGAAACCAACGTTGAAGAGTATCATATTGTTACATCTCCATACACCACCACGTACTGATAACACATTACACACCTCACATTAACGTACCACCTTACTGTGCAAAATTCCTACTTGAATACGCACTGAAGCTCCAAAGAATCTGGTATAGTCATGCGCATTCAAATGCAGAGATGTGTGCCGGCCGGTGTGGCCGAGCGGTTCTAGGCGCTTCAGTTTGGAACCGCGCGACCGCTACGGTCGCTGGTTAGAATCCTGCGTCGGGCATGGATGTGTGTGATGTCCTTAGGTTAGTTACGTTTAAGTAGTTCTAAGTTCTAGGGCACTGATGGCCTCACATGTTAAGTCCCATTGTGCTCAGAGCCATTCGAAACATTTGCAGAGATGTGTAAACATGCAGAATACGGCTCTGCGGTCGGCAACGCCTATATAAGATAACAATCGTCTGGTGGAATTGTTAGCGCGGTTACTGCTGCTACATTGGGAGGTTGTCAAGATTTAAGCGGGTTTGAACGTGGTGTTATAGTCGGCGCACGAGAGATGGGACACAGCATCTCAGAGACAGGGATGAAATGGGGAATTTCCCGTACGACCATTTCACTAGTGTACCGTGGATATCAGGAATCCAGTAAAACATCAAATCTCCGACAACACTGAAGATGCTGCAAGAACGGGACAAACAACAACTCAAGAGAATCATTCAACGTGACAGAAGTGCAACCCTTCCGCAAATTGATGTAGATTTCAATGCTGGGCCATCAACAAGTGTCAGTGTGCAACCATTCAATGAAACATGATCGAAATGGGCTTTCGGAGCAGAAGGCCCCTTTTGTGTACCCATGACTGCACGACACAAAGCTGTGCCCGTCAACACCGACACTGCATTGTTGATGATTGAAAACGTGTTGCCTGGTCGGACCAGTCTTGTTTCAAATTGAATCGAGTGGATGAACGTGTACTGGTATGGACACAACTTCATGAATCCATGGACCCTTCATGTCGGGAGGGGACTGTTGAAGCTGGTGGAGATTCTGTAATAGTGTGGGGCGTGCGCAGTTGGAGTGATATGGGGTCCTTGATACGTCCAGATACGACTCTGACAGGTGACACCTACGTTAGGATTCTGTCTGATCACCTGCATTCATTCACGTCCACTGCGCATTCCGACGGTCTTGCGCCATTCCAGCAGGACAATGCGACACCCCACATGTACAGAATTGCTACTGGAACACTCTTCTGAGTTTAAACACTAACGCTGGCTACCGAACTCCCCAGATATGAACATTATTGAGCGTATCTGGGATGCCTTTCAACGTGTCGTTCAAAAGAGATCTCCACCCCACCCCACCTCCCCATACTCTTACGGATTTATGCACAGCCTTGCAGGATTCATGATGTCGATTCTCTCCAGCACCACTGGAGCCGTTAGTCGAGTTCATGCCACGTCGTGTTGCGGCACTTCTGCGTGCCCGCGGGGGCCCCACACGGTATTAGGCAGGTGTACCAGTGTCATCGGCTCCTCAGTGTATGTTCCTATGTTTTATCTAACGATGCAATATAATTTTCACTTTTTACGTGCTATGAAAAATAATTTGACAATTACGACATTCAATAAGTTATGTTATACATGTGAGCAGGAATCTTGTACGATAAAATGGTACATTAATGTGCGGTGTGTAATGTGATACTCATACATGGCGATGTATGGATATGTTTGCATACAATGTGATATTCTTCCTCGTTGGTTTTACAGGTGCTTGAAAATGGTAAGTCGTCGATGTTAGCTAATCTCACGATTTAAATAAAGATCTTCTTACAGCCTACTAAGCAGTATGTTTCCTTTTATTAAGATGTAATACGTTATAGGAATTTTTTTTTCATTGATGGTAACAGTTTTTAAGCTCGTACGAAGTTTTCCCGTTTAGCACCTCTAGCGATTTTTTTAAACTTTTTCTACGCCTTGAAAACGCTTCTGCGCTGATGATTCATTACTGACAACAAGGAAGAATCACAGGGGGCCAGGTTTCGTGAGTGAGTGCGTCAGATACCGCTGTCATTTGGTGTTCAGCCAAAAGGTGCCCTCCGCTCAGCACCGTGTGTGCTGGCGCGTTGTCGTGCTGAAACAGCCAGTCTCCTGAGTGGCACAGTGTCGGTCGCTTTTTGTCAGTCCTTCACGTAATCGTTTTAGAGCTGCAAGGTGGTAATGAGTGTCAACTGTCGTTTCCTGGGGAACAAAGCAACGTTTACCTTCACGGAGCATCTCACCTGCTTTGCCTTCTTTGTTCTTGATGATGAAGGAGCCTTATTTTGGCTGGATATATTTATTTACACTTCTAGTTCCGTAGGACTAAATTGAGGAGCAAATCTCCGTGGTCATGGAACGTGTCAGTACATGAAATTACAACATAAAATAGCAGATAAAATAAAATGTTTATGAGCCCAAAAAGTGAAGCCATAGGTTTAAGTAAGCGTAATTAACAATATAACATAGGAATCAGCTTAATATTTCAAGGAACTCCTCAGCATAACAGAAGGAGTGACCCTTGAGGAAACTCTTCAGTTTCGATTTAAAAGCGCGTGGATTACTGCTAAGATTTTTGAATTCTTGTGGTAGCTTATTGAAAATGGATGCAGCAGTATACTGCACAGCTTTCTGCACAAGAGCTTAGGAAGTGCGATCCAAACGCAGATTGGATTTCTGCCTACTATTAACTGAGTGAAAGCTGATACTGTTAACAAGAAACGACAGTAAAGAAAATATATATATAATACCATATGACATAAGCGGATGAAAATAAGCGAAGTAGACTAATTTTTGTATCGAACAATCACTTTCTTCGAATACCGTCCGAATAGTAGAAATGGTAGCATTAGGTCTTTGAACAAGATCCTGAACGTGGGCTTTCCACGACAGTTTACTATCTATCTCAGTACCTAGAAACCTGAACTGTTCAGTTACACTTATCATATGCCCATTCTGAGGGCATATCATTTATATAAAAAAGGGACACGATTAGCCCCAGCACTGATCCCTGGGGCACCCCTCCTAGGACCGTATCCCACCCAGACTCCACATCACAGGCATTCTCAACTCTGTGAATAATGACCTTTTGCTGTCTGTTATTAAAGCAAAGAGGTGAATCAATTGTGAGCTACTGGTCGTACTCCATAGTGGTCCAGCTTCTGGAGCAGTATTTTGTGATCAACACAATCAGATGCCTTAGTTAAATTCAAAAAAATATGCCTAGCGTACGGAAACTTTTGCTTAATCCATCCAGTACGTCACAGAGAAAATAGAGCATTGTCAGTTGTTAAACGACTTCTGAAGCCGAATTGTACATTTCATGACAAATTGTGTAATATAAAAGGATGAATTATCTTTTCAATAACTTTAGCAAACACTGATGGCATAGAAATAGGTCTAAAATAGTCTACAGTATCCCTTTCTCCATTTTTATAAAGTGGCTTTACTACCAAGTACTTGAATCGTTCAGGAAACTGAACATTCTTAAAGGAAAAATTACAAATATGGCTAAATACAGGGCTAACGTGTGCAGCGCAGTACTTTAATGTTCTGCTAGGCACTCCATCATATCCATGAGAGTCCTTAGTTTTCAGTGATTTAATTATTGTTGCTTGGTTCCTCGCCGTATGCATAACACCACCATCCATCGCCCGTGATGATTTTTGCGTCAAAATACGGATCAATTTCTCACTTTTCTTTCAATTCCTGGTACACTGGCAAACTATTAGCTGTCAGGTCGTCAGAAAACACAAACGAAACTAATTTTGCTACAACACGTTTCATCTTCAGATCTTCAATAAATATTCGTTGGCATGCAATCTAGGGTATTCCACTCATTTCCAGAAATCCACCAGCTGTTCTACAAACACCGATTCTTTCAATGTTTTCGTTCCTTCCGGAAGTCCAGGGACATCCTGGTCGTGATTCGTCTTCAATTGATATTTGGCAACTATTAGAACGAGAAAACGACTCGTAAACCCTTGCCTGGTTCAAAGCTTCCTCATCACAAGCTGTTCCAAGCATTCCTACAGTTTATGTTGCGTATTTCCCTGGCACAACCTGGTGTTAGTACGTCGGTTTTTTAGTTTCTGCCGTTGAAAGATCGCCGGACACGTGAAACATTTCCACATCAATGCTGCAAACGCAAGGGATACAAAATCGTGTCTAGTGAAGGCACGTAACGGGAGAACTCGGAACTACAGTTCTGCCAACTGCCAGAGAAAAATCTCGTTACTTTTGGATCCCGCCTCGTATGAGTTCAATCGTAACATCGTCATCATGTCACGGGTCAAGCTGACATCTGGTTTCGGACACCGTCTAGATTTCTACAAACCTCCAAGGCAGCCGCTTTCAGACGACACAGCAGTCTATTCCGCTTTTGGTCTTTTGGCTGTGAAGAGTAAGCCACAATTGTTTGCGAGAGATATGGGGATAAAATTCGGTGTTTTCTCGCTCCAGTACCTCTCTCGGTTAGCGTGAATGTGAACAGACGCAGTGGGTGATGTCACTATCACGTTCCCTGTTTTCCTCTGCGGTTTCTCTGTCACTATCGTGCTCAGTACCCACTCCGCCTACCAGATACCTGTCATCATTCCGTAGCCGCAGCACTAGTCCAGCGCCTTGGCCCCGCTTGTGCGTAACAACCCCATCCCCATTAAACTAATGCGCCTCTGGAACAAACAATCCATTAGTCTGCGTCTTATCGAAAACCTCTCCGGACCGAAGAGGAGATTAAAGCTTTATCTGCTTCTCTTCGGCATATCTCATCTGTCTACCCAACAGCGAAGCAGTATTTCTGTGACATTGTCTATCAGTGCTTTCCTCATCCCTATACCAGTATATCACTGTTTTCTCTAATTTGTTTCCATTGCTAACCTTGTGCCAACGGCCTTGCCGCAGTGGTAACACCGGTTCCCGTTAGATCACCGAAGTTAAGCGCTGTCGGGCTGGGCTAGCACTTGGATGGGTGACCATCCGCTCTGCCGAGCGCTGTTGCCAAGCGCGGCGCACTCAGCCCTTGTGAGGCAAACTGAGGAGCTACTTGATTGAGAAGTAGCGGCTCCGGTCTCGGAAACTGCCATACGGCCGGGAGAACGGTGTACTGACCACATGCCCCTCCATATCCGCATCCAGTAACGCCTAAGGCCTGAGGATGACACGGCGGCCGGTCGGTACCGTTGGGTCTTCATGGCCTGCTCGGGAGGAGTTTTGGTTTTTGCGCTAACCTTGTACTATTACTTCTTCCAATTGTAATGATTGGTAGCTGTATTATCATTGTACTAGTATTGTTATCATGCGGTAGTCATGTGTTGTGCATACTGCACTACTGAGTCACTCAGGATGTCTGTTTAGATGAAAGACAAGGCCTGGAGGCCGTAATCTTACCAGGTCAAATAAACTCACATATGAATACGCCGCGTGCAGTCTGGAACGCAGCGCGTTAGTGCAGTGCTAAAAGGCTCATCCAAGTATCGCGATTTAGCTTTTCCGCGATCTGCCTAAATCAGGTAAGACCAAACGAAGCGTCGTCGTTTCTTTGAGAAGGGCGCGGCAAACTTCCTTCCCCTATCCAACTTCTGTTCCGTTACTAATGGTCGCTGTCAACGTGGCGTTTAACACTAATCTTCCTGCCTCCCTTCCTTTTCACAATAGGATTTCCGTCCCTGGAATGGAATTAATTCTTCCATTCTCACACACATTACTTTTTTCTTCTCGAAAATTTATGATAGTAATGATGACAGCAGTGCATGCACGAATATTAAGTAGACTAGCCTTCTTCTGTAAGCCTCAGGTCCCGGCGGAGGTTCGAGTCCTCCCTCGGGCATGGGTGTGTATGTTTGTCCTTAGGATAATTTAGGTTAAGTAGTGTGTAAGCTTAGGGACTGATGACCCTAGCCGTTAAGACCCATAAGATTTCACACACATTTGAACATTTTTTTTGTAAGCCTCATGCTCGATCTTGCTGCTTTACACACGTTCCTTAGGGCATTTTTGTTTCGTCGTTACAATTAAAGAAAGTGCGCGTTTTTCTCAACAGACGCGTTTCGCTTTATTGAAGTAAAGCATCATCAGTAGTCTGAAACTAAAGATTTTTACAATTTGATATGTTTCCTAGATTGAAAAACAGTACGTTAACAAATTGTTGGTTTTTGCTTACGGCAATTTCTGCTAGGTTTTTTGCCTACACAAGGAAATTCCATCTGCTAGCACGTCTTTGATTTCTTTCTTCGTCAGGCACTGGTATTTGTAGTCTTATTTTACTTTGTTTTGTAAAGCCATTGTGACATCTCCTGGAAAGCTCTACAAAAATTAAACTAAACCTATACCAGACGTATGATTGTGAAGCGTAAAGAAAGAACAGAACTGATACGGCGGATAACTGTAAAATCTACAACTCGTTATACGATATTTTTGTGTTAATATATTAATAAAATACGTATTTTAGTATCAAAGCGTAACTATACAATATAAAGACATTCTTTGTAAACATGGGCATTTAACGTTAAAAAAGACTTGGTTGAGAGATCGAATACTACTTTTGTCTCTGCTGTCGAATAATCAAGTCGCTTAGCTGTTCTGACGCACTAAGTATTTGATGTATGTATTTCCTGTTATAATATACTTTAAAAATGAATTTCTCCTGTTCTTATTCAAAAACTCTCTCTCCCTGTGGAAATATTTAAGTGAAAAATAATTATTTGAAGTGAATTGTATAGAAGATTGCCCATCTGGCTTTCTTTTGCCGTAATGACGCACAGCCGGTCATTACGTGGAATTTAATTAAAATATTAAACATTGGGCTTCACCCTCAAGTTAACATAATAAATACTTTGACTAATGATAATAATTTTCAAGCATTAATATTTCAAAAATTCTTTTTATCAGAATTTTCACAGAGTTGCATGTACAGATTTAATGCAGTAGGCAAAAAGGGTTAGGTTTGCTTCACGATATATTTGAGTTTGAAATTAAATTTATTTCTGTCAAGAAAATGCTTAACCTAAAAAAAACCAGTGTCATATAAATTTAATTACTTATCGCAAGTACAAATCCTTAGGCTACGTAGGTGGTTACATCGCTTCTCTCTTCGCAACATTTAATTTAAAGGGCAATAACAGTAATAGTTTCATGCTTCTTCTGATTATCTTTCAGCTATCAGCGAGTGTGGATAATGTAATTAAGCCATTACAATCAAACCTGTACCCAGTTTTACTAATACTTGTGCCTGCGTAGCAACCACGAATATATAGTAAGCCGCATTTACGAGCGTGCAGAATATACGTGATGCCAACAGTATATCAAATATCATTAACCTTTTTCCCAACACTTTTTTCCGGACCACATCTCACATTAAAACCAAAATACTTTAATACCAAAGAAGAGAGGGGGACGATGAACCATCATACGTGGGTTCTAAATGAAAGAGTGGCAACGTAGTACAAACATTCGTGAGACATTGCGCATATGCGAACAAGATGTGTTGTCAGTGTACAGTGTGTATTTGAGAGGCTTCCAACTGAGTGTGTTGCTGCTGTGTGGTGCTAAAGTAAAGAGTGACGATTTCACCGCTGTAAAGCGTACCTGCAAAAAGCGATCAACGTTCGTGGATTAAAATCGAGGTTGCTCGTGGCAAAAATGCATCAGAATGTTGCTGAGCACTACGTGAATGCATCACCGTATAGGGCGGTTGCACGATGGGTCGAGCCGTTTCGCGCGGATTGGAATGAGATTTTACTCCGCTCAGAATGGCCGTTCACTGCTCAAGATCATATTGACATCTGGAACGGTCTCCTTTCTGTAGACCATCGACAGACGGTCCAGGAATTATCCGTGGAAGTTGGCCTCATTCGTCAAGCTGTGTGACACACACTGACGAAATGTCTTAACGCGAGGAAAACTGAGTCCCATCGGCTCACCGAAGTACGGAAACGCCTCCGGTGTGTACTGGCTTGCGTCTACCTGGACAAAATGGCTCTGAGCACTATGAGACTCAACTGCTGGGGTCATAAGTCCCCTAGAACTTAGAACTACTTAAACCTAACTAACCTAAGGACATCACACACATCCATGCCCGAGGCAGGATTCGAACCTGCGACCGTAGCGGTCGCGCGGTTCCAGACTGTAGCGCCTAGAACCGCTCGGCCACTCCGGCCGGCCCACCTGGACAGACGCCACAAAGAGTGAGACACATTTCTGCAGCGCATTGTCTCTGGCGATCAGACGTGGACACGATCCAACGAGTCCGAATTAAAGCGTCAGTCCAAAGAATGGCATCACCCAGGTTCCCCGCGTCCGCAGAAATTTCGACAAAACCTAGATGGATGAGTTTATGTCGATTGTGGCACACTACTACGAGAGCGTTATCCTTACGCGTGCTGCACCTGAGGGACAAACCTTCGACAGAGACCACCGCTGCCGGCTTCCAGAGCGGCAACTGCGCCCAGCTGTGCGGCACAAACGTACGTGCACGTTCACTGCGACACGATCGGCCCGTCGTGTTGCTCGGCAACGCACGTTCCAGTGTCGCAAACAATGCGGCGGTGCCATCTAGAGGCCTCGGGAGCTCCCCTCCTCCGTTCGGAACAGACGGGAGTCCTCGTGACGTTGACCTGTTTCTGAAGTTGAAGGAATCCCTTCGAGGCAGGCGACTTGCGGACGGGGCATATGTCTGCTCCAAGCAGTAGGGTACTCCGTCGGTGTCATCAACAAAGAACGCCTCGCCAACTGTCCCCAACGGCTTCCCGATATTTGGGAAAAGGTGCCAGACTTTGCGGGTGACTGTACTTGTAACAACCCTACCACAACAAAGGTCAAAATTTAATGATTGTGGTGTTGCTCACGCTGCTAAATACTGCATTTTTGGGCAACAACATAGTTGTTATGTATGCAGGTGTCATTAGAGCACAGTTAATAAAGTCATTTCATGTAATAATGAATAAACTAGGCACTCATTTTTTCGTGTTTCCCACGCTGGTCTCGTTGTAAAATCATAGCTCAATCGTCGAAAATCTAGGTTGTGATGATTCCAAGCTCGGATGCAAAGAGGCCTGGATGTTATTCTGCTATATTCAAAAGTTTTGTAGATGCGCCTCACAAACCATTCTTGAAGATTAAACCTTTCAAAGTTAGTACAATGGTGATGTAAAAAAATAATCAACACTCCGAATTCAAGTTACACTTCTTTTTTATTGCTTTTGTTGTAATGGCACGTAACACACAAAACAACACTTCAAAATAGCCGGCCGGAGTGGCCAAGCTGTTCTAGGCGCTACAGTCTGGAACCGCGCGACCGCTACGGTCGCAGGTTTTTTATTTATTTATTTATTGTTCCGTGGGACCAAATTAAGGAGAAGTCTCCATGGTCATGGAACGAGTCGGTACATGAAATTATAACACGATATTAGAAACAGATAAAATGAAATATAAAAAAAACATATTCAGGTGACAAGTCGTAAATTTAAAGAAAGAAAATCAACAATGTAACACTGGAACTTGCTAAATTTTTTAGCTCTTCCAGGAGCTCCTCGACAGAATAGAAGGAGTGAGCCATGAGGAAACTCTTCAGTTTAGACTTAAAAGCGTTTGGGGTACTGCTAAGATTTTTCAGTTCTTGTGGTAGCTTATTGAAAACGGATGCAGCGGAATACTGCACTCCTTTCTGCACAAGAGTCAAGGAAGTGCATTCCACATGCAGATTGGATTTCTGCCTAGTATTAACTGAGTGAAATCTGCTAACTCTTGGGAATAGGCTAGTATTGCTAACAACATTAATGAAAACATATACTGTGAGGGCAATTTCAGAATTCCCAGACTATTGAATAGGGGTCGACAAGAAGTTCTTGAACTTACACCACATATAGCTCGAACAGCCCGTTTTTGAGCCAAAAATACCCTTTTTGAATCAGAAGAATTACCCCAAAAATAATACCATACGACATAAGCGTATGGAAATATGCGAAGTAGACTACTTTTCGTGCTGAAGTGTCACTTATTTCAGATACTGTTCTAATGGTAAATAAAGCAGAATTTAGTTTCTGAACAAGATCCTGAACATGGGCTTTCCACAACAGCTTACTATCTATCCGAACTCCTAGGAACTTGAACTGTTCCGTCTCGCTTATAATATGTCCATTCTGTCTGATCAAAATATCGGTTCTTGTTGAATTGCGTGTTAGAAACTGTAAAAACTGAGTCTTACTGTGATTTAGCATCAAATTATTTTCCACAAGCCACGAACTTATTTCATGAACTACGTTATTTGATACTGTTTCAATATTATACACAAGATCCTTCACTATCAAGCTGGTGTCATCAGCAAACAGAAATATTTTTGAATCACCTGTAATACTAGAAGGCATATCATTTATACAAATAAGAAACAGCAGTGGCCCCTGCACCGACCCTTGGGGAACGCCCCACTTAACAGTGCCCCATTGGGACTGAACATCACTACCACTCTCAATATTGCGGAGAATTACCTTCTGCTTTCTGTTCTTAAGGTAAGAGGCGAACCAATTGTAAGCTACTCCCCTTACTCCATAATGGTCCAACTTCTGCAGTAACATTTTGTGGTCAACACAGTCAAAAGCCTTCGTTAAATCAAAGAAAACACCTAGCGTTCGCAACCTTTTATTTAATCCGTCCAAAACCTCATAGAGAAAAGAGAATATAGCATTTTCAGTCGTTAAAACATTTCTAAAACCAAACTGAACATTTGACAGCAAATTATGTGAATTTAAATGCTCCAGTAACCTTGCATATACAACCTTCTCGATAACTTTAGCAAACACCGATCGCATAGAAATAGGTCTAAAATTGTCAACATTATCCCTGTCTCCCTTTTTATAAAGTGGCTTCACTACCGAGTACTTTAATCGGTCAGGAAACCGACCACTCCTAAAGGAAAAGTTACATATATGGCTAAGTACTGGGCTAACATACATAGAACAATACTTCAGTATTCTGCTAGATACCCCGTCATATCCATGAGAGTTCTTGGTCTTTAGTGATTTAATTATTAACTCAATCTCCCTCTTGTCAGTATCATGGAGGAGCATTTCAGGTAACAGTCTCGGAACACTTTTTTCTAAGAGCGCTATATGATTCCCTGTTGGGACTAGGTTTCTATTTAGTTCACCTGCTGTATTCAGAAAGTGATTATTAAATACTGTACATATATGCGACTTATCAGTAACACGGACATTCCCACTGCGCACTGATTCTATATCCTCGACCTGTCTCTGCAGACCAGCCACTTCCTTTACGACTGACCATACGGTTTTAATTTTATCCTGAGACTTAGCTATTCTATCTGCATACCACATACTTTTTGCCTTCCTAATAACATTTTTAAGCAACTTACAATACTGTTTGTAATGGGCTGCTGCATTTAGATTTTGACTGTTTCTAACTTTTTGATAATAATTTGATAATAAGTTTAATAAGTCACAGCTGCAAAATACTAACACTAATTCTTTACAGACGAATGGAAAAACTGGTAGAAGCGGACCTCGGGGAAGATCAGTTTGGATTCCGTAGAAATGTTGGAACACGTGAGCCAATACTAACCTTACGACTTATCATAGAAGAAAGATTAAGAAAAGGCAAACCTACGTTTCTAGCATTTGTAGACTTAGAGAAAGCTTTTGACAACGGTAACTGGAATACTCTCTTTCAAATTCTGAAGGTGGCAGGGGTAAAATACAGGGAGCGAAAGGCTATTTACAATTTGTACAGAAACCAGATGGCAATTATAAGAGTCGAGGGGCATGAAAGGGAAGCAGTGGTTGGGAAAGGAGTGAGACAGGGTTGTAGCCTCTCCCCGATGTTATTCAATCTGTATATTGAGCAAGCAGTAAAGAAAAGAAAAGAAAAAATTCGGAGTAGGTATTAAAATCCATGGAGAAGGAATAAAAACTTTGAGGTTCGCCGATGACATTGTAATTCTGTCAGAGACAGCAAAGGACTTGGAAGAGCAGTTGAACGGAATGGACAGTGTCTTGAAAGGAGGATATAAGATTAACATCAACAAAAGCAAAACGAGGATAATGGAATGTAGTCAAATTAAATCGGGTGATGCTGAGGGGATTAGATTAGGAAATGAGACACTTAAAGTAGTAAAGGAGTTTTGCTATTTAGGGAGTAAAATAACTGATGATGGTCGAAGTAGAGAGGATATAAAATGTAGACTGGCAATGGCAAGGAAATCGTTTCTGAAGAAGAGAAATTTGTTAACATCGAGTATAGATTTAAGTGTCAGGAAGTCGTTTCTGAAAGTATTTGTATGGAGTGTAGCCATGTATGGAAGTGAAACATGGACGATAACCAGTTTGGACAAGAAGAGAATAGAAGCTTTCGAAATGTGGTGCTACAGAAGAATGCTGAAGATAAGGTGGGTAGATCACGTAACTAATGAGGAGGTATTGAATAGAATTGGGGAGAAGAGAAGTTTGTGGCACAGCTTGACTAGAAGAAGGGATCGGTTGGTAGGACATGTTCTGAGGCATCAAGGGATCACAAATTTAGCATTGGAGGGCAGCGTGGAGGGTAAAAATCGTAGAGGGAGACCAAGAGATGAATACACTAAGCAGATTCAGAAGGATGTTGGTTGCAGTAGGTACTGGGAGATGAAGAAGCTTGCACAGGATAGAGTAGCATGGAGAGCTGCATCAAACCAGTCTCAGGACTGAAGACCACAACAACAACAACGTTTTGATATAATTGCCACTTTGTTCTACAAGATATTCTTATCCCTCCAGTTAGCCACCCCGGCTGCCTGTTTGTGCTAGTACCCTGTTTTGCACGTTCTAACGGAAGGCAACTTTCAAAGAGCACGAGAAAAGTCTTGAGAAAAGCATTATATTTATCGTCTACTGTATCAGCGCTATAAACATCTTGCCACTCTTGTTCCTTGATAAGGGTTACAAAGGTCTCTACAGCAACTGGATCAGCTTTCCTAAACAGCTGATGACTATATTTAACACGTGTTGCAGCACAAAAATCTTTTAGTAAAATTTGTGCATCATGATCTGAAAGGCCATTCACCTTTTTGCTAACAGAATGCCCTTCTAGTAATGAGGAATGAACAAAAATGTTGTCTATGGTTGTTCTACTGTTCCCTTGCACTCTCGTTGGAAATAATACGGTTTGCATAAGGTTATATGAATTAAGGAGGTCTACCAGCATCCTCTTCCTTGCACAATCACTTATACAATTAATATTGAAGTCGCCACATATAACTAACTTTTTGTATTTCCTTTAAAGTGAACCAAGAACCTCCTCTAGCTTTAGCAAAAATGTTGTGAAATCGGAGTCTGGGGATCTATAAATAACAACAGTTAGAAGTTTAGCTCCGTTAAATTGAACCACACCTGCACAACATTCAAACACCTTTTCAGTGCAGTTCTTTGAAACATCAATTGACTCAAATGGGATGCCGTTTTTCACATACATGGCTACTCCCCCACACCGCAAAGAGCTCCTCGAAAAGCTGCCAGCCAACCTGTATCCTGGTAAAGGAAGCCTCTGAATCATCTCCTTAGTTAAGAAGTGTTCAGATATATCAATAATTTCAGAGTCAACATCTATAAGCAGTTCACTAACTTTATCTCTAATACCTTGTATATTTTGATGAAATATACTAATTCCCTCATTTCTCGGATACCTAAGCTTTGTCAAAAGTGGTTCCTTTGTTAGAGAGACTTCCCTTAAGCGGGAATACATATCAGCTGACTTCAGGTTCGAATCCTGCCTCGGGCATGGATGTTTGTGATATCCTTAGGTTAGTTAGGTTTAAGTAGTTCTAAGTTCTAGGGGACTTATGACTTCAGCAGTTGACTCCCATAGTGCTCAGAGCCATTTGAACTTCACAATACAAAACATACTTGAAAACATCTTCCTCTCTGTTAAAGTTCACATTTTATACTGACTACAATATGCGTCTTTCCAACATGACGTCCAAGACTTGACTTTTTTAAGGTCCGACTCTCTAACAACTAACTAATAATCGCTTACGCGCCCAAAAATCAGAGTTACAAAATACGTCAAAGATCACAGAGACAAAAGAAAGAATTCACATAAGAATAATATCATTGCAATATAAACATATCGATGTATCAAAGTACCTCTACATTAATGAAATCAAATCTGAATGTTATCTCAGAAATATTTCAACTAGTTTACAGAAACACAGTAAAATATTGCTGGTATCGAGAGGTTCAGGTGTGGTACCATAATGGTTACGTAATTCAAGTACCATTACACACTGAAGGAATGTAAGGCAACCATACTTGTCAGTTCAGTAAATACTGCGTTATATCACTGTTTCCCTACTTTATTTACAGCCCACGGATCTCTCTACCCTCCCCACTACCTCTTGCCTTATTATCATCGTCCCTACGTCAGATATACAAAGAAGGCCGCAGTATGGTGGCACAGTATTCCTTATTTCTAAAAGTGACAATGTTCCTCTTCATCATCTTGCTGAGCGTCCATGTTTTAGCCCCATACACTAATATCGGTCGAATAACTGTCTGGTATTAGTGGAGTTTTGTTGTTCTTCTAAGTAGTTAGCTGGTGAGTAGTTTCTCCATTTAGATTAGACACCTCTTTTTTCTTAAAAAAATTCTTTATTTACAACTTCCTAATATTTATACAGTCTTAACCCATTTCCTTAAGTGATTAGTGGGTCTTAATTTTATACAACATTTATTGCAGCTATTTACTAGTTTAATAAGTGAGCTACAGCCATAACTAGATTAACAATGGGGAACTAATTTATTATTAATATTTACTTTATAAGACCTACGCATAACTAATCTCTACTGCCTGCAGAGTCACAGGTGTGTCAGCAGTTTATAAACCTACTTTTTAGAGCCTTGCCTATCGAGCTAATCCCGATGAGCGTGCCCCTGACACCGGGCAGGCCAGGATGTTAATCGCTGCAGGTTCCTAACTAAATTTCCTAATTCTAAGTCCTACTAACTAATTCTGTTCTATGTCATATTCGGTGCTTGTCCTCTTTGCAGATTTTACCTGTTCACTACTTCATTCCCACATGTTGTTGTCCACACTGATGATACTTCTTAAATATGTGAAGGACCCAGTGCGGCGTCGCGGTTCCTTTCGTCCTTTTACCAGCACCTCCCTGCGAACTCGTTGCAGCTGACCGCCGGTATGAAAGCCGAGCAGAAACCTACCGTACTGCCAATCGCACCAAGCTGCATACAACGCAACTTTTCCAACAATCGGGAAAAGGTCTTAATTTAGAATGAAAGGTGAAAATATTGGCAAAACTTCGGTATATTTTGAACCTTGATAATTTACACGCTCACTGCCAAGCCCGTGCTAATCTTAACACAGTCATGCACAAACCCTTTCAGTCACATTAGCATTTCCGTAAATCAGAACAGCTACTAAGCACGGATTGTTCTTAAATGAAAATTCTCGCCATGCTATTAACTTTATCGGTGTATAATGCACAGTCATGCATAAAACCCTTTCAGTCACATTAGCAAGCTTATGGTAACGTATTTCCCGAAATCTGAACAGCTACTAAGCACGGGTTGTTTTTAAATGAAAATGCTCGCCGTACTATTAAGTTTATCGGTGTCAAATGCACTCAAGTTTTTAGTCACCGATCTGCTCAATATGGCACGCGGAATTACTGTCTCTTCTCATACACAAAATCACTTAAAAAATCCGTACTTTCTAAAGAAAGAACACAGAAATAAATATGTCTTCACTTTAAAACACTTTTGAAACATGTAGCACAACTAAAACCGGCAAATTATAACTTCCTTCCGAGCTCATACTACACATGACCATACCATAGAATGACTGGGCTCCAACAACTTAGACTGCTGTAAGCATTCTATATCTCCAAGAGAAAAGACGCGCGAAGAATATTCCGTTCTGATTGGCTCTGAGCGCTATGGGACTTAACTTCTGAGGTCATCAGTCCCCTATAACTTAGAACTACTTAAACCTAACTAACCTAAAGACATCACACGCATCCATGCCCGAGGCAGGATTCGAACCTGCGACCGTTGCGGTCGCGTGGTTCCAGACTGTAGCGCCCAGAACCGCTCGGCCACCCCGGCCGGCTCCGTTCTGATTGGTCAGCTTTCTTTAAGACCAGTAAAGAAACATTATCCTCCCGCGTTAGTCTGCGCTTTTCATGACTAACCAATCAACAAATAATACACTTTCGAACTGTACTTTTTCCCGAAATAAATATTTAACATTCTGATATTTTGTTTATACTTTACGTTATTAACTATTTTCATTTGCACTCGAATTAGCTTTCCTTATACCATAAACTTACTTCACATATTATGATACAAAATTCTGCATCCTCTCCATTCACACTGTCTTAAAAATTTCTCACGGTACACCGTTTATCAGTAGAACAATAATCTACGTTTCCAGAATGAGATTTTCACTCTGCAGCGGAGTGTGCGCTGATATGAAACTTCCTGGCAGATTAAAAGGTAGGAGACGAGATACTGGCAGAAGTAAAGCTGTGAGTACCGGGCGTGAGTCGTGCTTCGGTAGCTCAGTGATCAGTCTGCCTTCGGCAGGGCAACAGAGCGGACGCGTACGTGTTGACTTCGTGCGGCGCGCGAGCTCGCCTTGTTTACTTTCCGACGGCCGTTGCTTAAGTGCCGGCTTACCTTGTACGATCCATGGCGAACCGTTACCGTAAATCAACACTCCGATTTACTTTCTGCAACGATTATGCCCGACCCAAAGCACTTGAGGTGGAGCGTTTTCTGCGAGAGGAAGTGAAGATCCCGGCGACCGATATTATAGGCATACATTTGTCCATCGTGAGCAGCACGGTCTATGTGAAAATCATTAACGACGCGGCGTGCGAACGCATACTACGTGAGACCAAACAGGGGCTCCGCTTCTGTCACGCTGATGGCAATGTGGGAGAGGTAACCGTCGACCACGCAGGCTTAGGTATGCGAACGATACGCATTTTCGAATTGCCATTCGAACTTCCAGCTGAGGAAGTCGTCGCGGCACTACGCCCATACGGCACAGTCCACGGCCACACTGCGGAGAAGTGGTCACAGTTTCGGACGTATCCTGTCCTAAACGGGGTCCAATAGGTTACCATAGATCTCCGAAGCCACGTCCCGTCCTACTTACAGATCGGCGGATGCCGTGCCATAATTATATACGATGGCCAGCCTCGGACCTGTTCCGGGTGCGGCAAAGAAGGCCACCTTAGATCCGAATGCCTACAACGGCGTATTACGCAACTTCCAGCTGCCGAAAAACCACCCACGTCGCAACCTACAGTGCTACCGGTGACCTATGCCGCTGCTCTGGCTTCTCCTACCACTTTGCAACGTCGCCCGGTCACCGCAAACGACGCCACCAACGAGCCCGACCAGACACTGACGGAGAGCGCCTCGGACGACCTGCCGCCTCGGCCGGCCATTGACGCCGCTCCGAAGATGCCGACGCAACCAGACGCTGACCCTGATCTCGGAAACACGATGGAGATCGACTCGCTCATCGTTCCTACAGCGGCCTTTCTGCCAGAACGACGTGACTCCCTTCCGTCGTCGGACACGGAGGGTCGCACAAGGAAACAACGTTCCCCGAAACGTCGCAAGCGAAGACGTCGCACCGTTTCCGGCCAAGAAGAGACGTTACAAGTCGAGGAGGACGTACCCGTCGACCAGCACGAAGCCTCAGAACCCGCTACTGCTGACGAAGACGTCATGAGCGCGGAGACATCTATCGGTGTGCCTGCGCCCCGTGCTGACGCTGAACTAAATCATGAACGTTTCACAGGCGACACGACACCACGCACAATTACAACATCTTCTGAAGACAAAATGGACGATACACCAGTTTCCGCTTCCACGGCGTGGCACGAGGAGGAGGTCACGGAGCAGGAGCCGTTACGGGACCCTGCGCCGTCACGGCCGCACCACTAATCATACTCTCCCCAGACTCCCCTGCGGTCCAGCGGGATAACGTTCCGCTGCGACGCCCACACCCTTGCGCCGACGGCGGAGTGGACCAGCCACCAGCAATCCGACACCAGGCCTACCGGATAGCAACCATCAACACCAACAACATCCGTTCCAGGGTGAAAATCCGCCTTATGCAGGAGATGTTCTGGGCTTCGGATATTGATTTCGCCCTTCTGCAGGAAGTTCACTTGGCTAGTCTCCCGGATATTAATGGCTATACCGCCCACGCCTCCGCGAGTGATGCTATGGGCCGCGGGGTGGCCATCTACGTCCGCCACGGGATTTCTGTGACCGATGTCGCCTTCCTTCCATCAGCTCGGGGCATGGCACTCACTGCCATGGGGACACGCATCATTAATGTCTACGCTCCCTCAGGCACCGAACGACGGCATGAAAGAGCCCAGTTTTATTCCGAGGAAATCGCTCCCCTGTTTTTAGGGCGTTATGACCATTGCCTACTAGGAGGTGACTTTAACAGCGTTCTGCATCCTAAAGATCAGATCCCCCACTATACTACATGCCAGGAGCTGCGTATAGTGGTGCGAGACCTCCTGCTTCACGATACCTGGGAAGTACAACACGGCGACCTTTCTGGCCATACCTTTCTTACAAGTCATTCCGCAAGCCGACTAGACAGGATATATGTCTCACAAACTCTTAGATCTGCGATACGGGGCGCCGAACGCTGGCCGCTGGCCTTTTCCGACCATTGCGCTTACATCTGTACGATCCTCCTTCCGCCGCAATCAGTATGGCGCAGCCGTGCGCCATGGAAACTCAATACCTCACACTTGCATGACCAGGCGTGTCGCCAACAAGTCACTGACACGTGGACAGCCTGCGAACGACGCCTTCCCCGCTACCGCTCGACATTGACATGGTGGTTGGACTGCGCCAAGCCGGCGATCCGGAGGACACTGATGAGATACGGGAAGGACATGGCCGACTGGCATCGCACCACTGTTGACTTCTATTACGCGATTCTCCGAGATCTGGATGCTCAACCGCCAACCCCGGACAACCAGTTGGAACGGCAAAGAACTAAGGCGAAGATAATTGCGCTGGCACGCCGGAAATTGCAAGGGGTCGTGATACGGACGCGGCGCCACGATCACGCGGATTTAGAAATTCCATCCATGCATGATATAGTGTCCGACAACCGAAGGCGTCGTCGGCAGATCATCAGCACTTTGACAACGCCTCATGGAACGCAGGTGACCACTCAGAATGACATCGTCCGCGCATTCGTCGAGCACTACCGTCGTACTTATAGTGATGACGACTCTGAAACTGCAGCAGACGACTCCATTTTGAATTACGTCACGCGCACCCTCCCCCACACGGAGGCGGATGCTTTGACAGTGGCGGTCACGCTAGACGAAGTCAACAACGCAATCGCCAAAGGTGCAGTCAACAGATCGCCCGGCATTGACGGCTTACCGATTGAGTTTTACCGTACCTTTCGGGACCTCATGGCCCCACGGTGGACGACTATGTATCAAGAACTGATAACATCTGACCAAGCAATCCCACCCGCCTTTGCTGAGGGCATCATTATACCAGTCCACAAACCAGCCCGTGGTTCGATGGTCACGAGTTACAGACCGCTCACCCTCCTCAATGCCGATTACAAGATTTTCGCGCGTTTACTGGCAATGCGGCTCCGAACTACACTCCCTCATATCCTCTCGCCAGAACAAACGACGCCTGGCGGACAGATTAACGTACAGACTGCCACAGGGGAATGCCGCGACTTAATTGCGATAGCGGCGGCATGCAGGCTCCGGGCAGCGGTCGTCGCTATAGACTTCGACAGCGCCTTCGATAAAGTGCGTCATCGTTTCCTGTTTTCGGTGGCAGCTCGAATGGGCATCCCCCCTCCGTTTCTCGACGTCATCCGGCGTCTTTACGACAGTGCCAGTTCACGTGTCCAAGTCAATGGACGTATAGCAGGGCCGGTACCTATCTGCCGTTCGATACGGCAGGGGTGCCCCCTCTCTACCCTCCTGTATGCTATTGCCCTTGAGCCCCTTATTGGGGGCTTGACGACCAAGCTTTCTGGCCTCACCCTACGCCAACACACTTTTCGCTGTCGGGCATATGCTGATGACCTCCTCCTCCTCATTCGCTCCGGCTCTGAGATTCGGGATGTCCTCGACTTGATTACCCGTTATGGGGCTGCCGCTGGCAGTGCCATGAATGTCGCCAAATCTTCTGCAATGCACATTGGACGAGGCCTCCAGGAGGGTGAAGTGGCACCACTGCCGCTTGTGTGGACTTTCCGGTACCTGGGCATTACCTTTACCCCCACGGTCACACGCACGGCGGCAACGAATTTCCGTCGCCTGTTACACGTCATCCGCAACGACGTCCGCCAGAACCTCTTGCGCCTTCAGGACACACTTCAAAGGGTTGCGTTTATTAATCTTTATGTGGCATCAAAATTGGTTCACATCGCGCAAGTTCTCCCTCTGCCAACTGCAATTGGGCGCAACCTTCAGGCGGCTTTTGGCTATTACCTCACGGCTGGTTCAATGTTTAAAGTCCGTTATGAGACACTTACCCTGCCCACACGGTATGGTGGCGTTGGGCTCGTCAATGTCCGTATGCGATCTGCAGCCTTGTACATGAGTACCATGAGAAAACAGTGGATGGGCCAGGGTACATCTCTAACACGCAGCTTGCTTGAGGTCCTCCTACCAGCTTCCACCTCACCACCAGTGTCTGTCGGCCATATCGTGCCTCATTTGTCCCATCTTTCGACCTTTTTCGTCGACTACAGTTATATACATACCAGTCTCCCAGATACACGCTCACCTAGGACTAAGGATTTTTACAGCCTGTTGCTGCGCTGTGTTCCCCGGAATGTGATGGAGACCAAACACCCCTCCATCCAGTGGCCCATAGTGTGGACTACCGTCCACCAGCCCTTCCTCCCTACGAACGTCCGGGCGCTGTGGTATCACATAGTCAACAGGAAATTTGCCACGAAGCAGCGCCTGCACAACATTGGCTTGTCAGAATCCCCTCTTTGTCTCCTTTGCCAGCAACTGGACACTGATGAACACCGTCTGACATGCGCCTCATCGCAAGATGTATGGCGCTTCGTGCAGCAAATCATTGCCTGCTATCTCCGGGTGCCACCAGACACAGTCGAGCCTCGAATGTTTCTATACCCGGAGGACCGACATTTTCCCGCCGCCAAATGTCATGCTATGACGTGGGTCAAAGGGTGGGCGGTCGCTTATCTCTTTAATGAGGGACCTAAATCCCGCCTCGACTTCTGGACCTATTTACGAACAGCCCATGCAGCTCTCGAAAACACGCCACGTTACCGAACATTATTTGCTAACTATCTTCGAGCGGTCCTTGTTAGACCTCCACTGAGTTGGGGGGTGCCTGGCACAGAGGGCACCCACCCCTCCTCCCCCGGCGGTGTCTGAGTTTCAACCGCCTACGATCTATTCTACTTCTGACCTCCGCGGATGGGAGAGCGCGTCGCAGATTGCGCGGATTTTATTTCTTTTTGCTTTTCCTTTTTCCTTTCTTTTTCTTTACCTAGAATTTATAATTCTTTTGTCTTTCGCATATGTGTTCCCATAATTTCATGCTATTAGTGAATATTACAAAAACACATGCAAATAAATAAATAACAACGCCTTCCACTACTGTTGATTCCTGTTTCTCCCACTTCCCTAAGCACCACAGGCTCGGTGGTGGTGCGGGGGACACTGTGGCCAGGCCTCAGGTTTCGACCCCTGCCCACTTTGCCCCCCGAGCCCCCACCGGTCCCAAAAAACAAAAATCTTCCCTTGAGTAAAAAATTTAACTTTTTATTTTCAGTTTATGTGTAAAAAAAAAAAAAAAAAAAAAAGTGGTAGAGCACTTGGCCGCGAAAGGCAAAGGCCCCGAGTTCGAGTCTCGGTCGGGCACACAGTTTTAATCTGCCAGGAAGTTTAATAATCTACTTTAGACCACGTTCACGCATCATTCACACTGCAAAATGCATATACAAAACCATACAAAAATAAATAAACAAAAAAGCCTTCAAGAAATAAACAGAACAATTCACAAAAACATTCTCTTGACCTGTTTCTTGGATGTCTCTGTGCACTATTGTCCTATAGCCGATGAAAATTAGAACTACGTACTCGTCTGAACCCGCTTCACACCATCTGCCACTGTACACGCACGAATCATTCTCCCGATACACAGGCTCTAGACAGGAGTGATTTAAGGCCGATGCCTCACCATTCTCTTTAAATTCTGTAACCTCTATTGCCAGTGATCCCTCTGTCTCTTCTTCTCTGTTTCTTGTTACAATCACACACTCCATTTTCCAATGACTAATCCTCAGACCCAATTTTTGTGCTTCCTTTAGTAGCATTTTAATTGCTTTTCATCTTCCTTCTCCGCTGTAGCGACGTCACCCCGGCTTCACTTGACCACCTACAAGTATACGTCTTCCAATCGATGATGTTCTTTATGAGTTTTTCACCAGTATTAAATTAAATAGGCTGAGGGGGGGGGGGAGGGAGGGGGAGATGCAGTAGACCTGTTTGACACCTGTCTCCACTGTAAAATATGCAGACTCCGTGCCTTCAACCCTCAGTTTACATCTAAGTTTTCTCAATGCACATTCTGGTCAGCCTGATCAGTTTCGAAGGTATTCCTCCTCTTTCCATTACCCTTTATATACACTGAAGAGCGAAAGAAACTGCCTAATATCTTGTAGGATCCCCGCGAGCACGCAATAGTGCCGCAACAGGAGATGATATGGACTCGACAAATATCTGATGTAGTGCTGGAGGGAACTGACACTATGAATCCTGCAGGGCTGTCCATAGATCCGTAAAGCCGTCGGCACACGGACCGTGCTGTCGAACGTTAACGTTGAGCGTGCCAAGTTCAACGTGCTGCTGAACGCTCAGGAACGATGCGGCTTGTGCATACGGTACGTCGAGCCGCAGCGTGGTATAAGCGATCGCAACGCACTGCACCGGCAGTTGAGGGATGTTTCTAGTTCGTAAATCACACTGTTTACTCGACGGGCGCGCGTAAAATTCCCACGTTAGCTCTATTGAAACGCACATTTCCTCCATCGTCCACGAAAGGAAAAGTACCACGTCCAATCAATAAGGACACAGGCTTATAAAGGTTCCTTTACAAATAGTGCGATACAGATTTGGAATACTTCTCCGCATAGGATAGACATTATTTCATCATTCCCACATTTTAGTAAAGCCCCAAGGTCAGACTTACTTGATCACTGTTCCTACCCAGTATCAGAATCCTTGCAACACGTGAATTACGAAGCGTAAAAGAAAAGGAGCAAAATATCTGTATACAAGTAGCGCAAGCTGTCCTGTAGAATAAGCTAATTGAACAAAGTCACCCCTCAAAAAAGGGGAACTTGTATTTACATAGCAGCAAATATTGTAGTCTATACTTATATTAAACTAATAATAAAGTATCAGAACCTAATAAAAACGCGAATGTTAGGGAAAAAAAAAATGGTTGTGTCAGGACGCGAACCACCGCCCCAACAAAAACACTCATTTATCGACAGTGCCACTACTCATTACGCTAAACCAACATCACGACTCAGCAACTTTTAATAGAATCTTACCTTACGCTAAAAACCTTAATCGTAGTTATGTTACTAATTGAAATTTAATTATAACACATTGTACCAAGAACAATGAGTTTTGGGTGGATCTTCAGTGTGTCGCTGCCTTCAAATAACCTACTCTCACAATACGCAAGTTACAACTAATACGCCAGTTACAACTATTCTTTTGTTACAAATATGATGTTTCTCATTATTTTATTGCAACGAATCACAAAGTTAACAACAGGTTTTCCAGTGATTCTCAGTTTGGTGGTGCTCAGAAACGGCGTGTATACATATAGGCTTGAAATGAATGGCAATATGGCGCCTCACAACTCTGTACTGAAGGAGACGGCGAGCGTGTGACGTAGGTGGCGTTGTGCCATCTCATTGGCCAACGCTCAGACGCACGCTCAGAATATCTGACATGCCAGATATTGCTCTGCACGTTCGGAAAGACTCCCGGACGTGCTGTTTCACGCTATGACGTCAGAAACTCGGCACGCTCAACGCTCAACGTTCGGATGCACGGTCCGTGTGCCGACGGCTTAAGAGTACGAGGAGGCGAGGCATTCCAGATTCCCAGAAACGCTCAATAATGTTCAGGTGTGGGTAGTTTGGTGGCCAGCGGAAGGATTCGAACTCAGAAGAGTGTTCCTGGAGCCACGCTGCAGCAATTCTAGACGTGTAGGGTGTCGCATTGTGCTGCTGCAATTGCCCAAGACCGTCGGAATGCACAGTGGACATGAAAGGATGCAGGTGATCACACAGGAGGCTTACGAACGTGCCACCTGCCAAAGGCGTATTTATACATACAAGGGGTCCCACATAACTCCAACTGGACACACCCTACACCATTACAGAGCCTCCGCCAGCTTGAACAGTCCCCTGCCGACATGCAAAAAAAAAAGAAAGAAATGGCTCTGAGCACTATGCGACTTAATTTCTGAGGTCATCAGTCCCCTAGAACTTAGAACTACTTAAACCTAACCAACCTAAGGACATCACACACATCCATACCCGAGGCAGGATTGGAACCTGTGACCGTAGCGGTCGCTCGGCTCGAGACTGTAGCGCCCAGAACCGCTCGGCCACTACGGCCGGCTGCTGACATGCAGAATCCACGGATTCATGAGATTGTCTCCATACCAGTACACGTCCATCCACCCGATACTACACTCCTGGAAATTGAAATAAGAACACCGTGAATTCATTGTCCCAGGAAGGGGAAACTTTATTGACACATTCCTGGGGTCAGATATATCACATGATCACACTGACAGAACCACAGGCACATAGACACAGGCAACAGAGCATGCACAATGTCGGCACTAGTACAGTGTATATCCACCTTTCGCAGCAATGCAGGCTGCTATTCTCCCATGGAGACGATCGTAGAGATGCTGGATGTAGTCCTGTGGAACGGCTTGCCATGCCATTTCCACCTGGCGCCTCAGTTGGACCAGCGTTCGTGCTGGACGTGCAGACCGCGTGAGACGACACTTCATCCAGTCCCAAACATGTTCAATGGGGGACAGATCCGGAGATCTTGCTGGCCAGGGTAGTTGACTTACACCTTCTAGAGCACGTTGGGTGGTACGGGATACATGCGGACGTGCATTGTCCTGTTGGAACAGCAAGTTCCCTTGCCGGTCTAAGAATGGTAGAACGATGGGTTCGATGACGGTTTGGATGTACCGTGCACTATTCAGTGTCCCCTCGACGATCACCAGTGGTGTACGGCCAGTGTAGGAGATCGCTCCCCACACCATGATGCCGGGTGTTGGCCCTGTGTGCCTCGGTCGTATGCAGTCCTGATTGTGGCGCTCACCTGCACGGCGCCAAACACGCATACGACCATCATTGGCACCAAGGCAGAAGCGACTCTCATCGCTGAAGACGACACGTCTCCATTCGTCCCTCCATTCACGCCTGTCGCGACACCACTGGAGGCGGGATGCACGATGTTGGGGCGTGAGCGGAAGACGGCCCAACGGTGTGCGGGACCGTAGCCCAGCTTCATGGAGACGGTTGCGAATGGTTCTCGCCGATACCCCAGGAGCAACAGTGTCCCTAATTTGCTGGGAAGTGGCGGTGCGGTCCCCTACGGCACTGCGTAGGATCCTACGGTCTTGGCGTGCATCCGTGCGTCGCTGCGGTCCGGTCCCAGGTCGACGGGCACGTGCACCTTCCGCCGACCACTGGCAACAACATCGAAGTACTGTGGAGACCTCACGCCCCACGTGTTGAGCAATTCGGCGGTACGTCCACCCGGCCTCCCGCATGCCCACTATACGCCCTCGCTCAAAGTCCGTCAACTACACATACGGTTCACGTCCACGCTGTCGCGGCATGCTACCAGTGTTAAAGACTGCGATGGAGCTCCGTATGCCACGGCAAACTGGCTGACACTGACGGCGGCAGTGCACAAATGCTGCCCAGCTAGCGCCATTCGACGGCCAACACCGCGGTTCCTGGTGTGTCCACTGTGCCGTGCGTGTGATCATTGCTTGTACAGCCCTCTCGCAGTGTCCGGAGCAAGTATGGTGGGTCTGACACACCGGTGTCAATGTGTTCTTTTTTCCATTTCCAGGAGTGTATTTGAAACAAGACTCGTCCGACCAGACAACATGTTTCCAGTCATCAACATTCCAATATCAGCGTTGATGGGCCCGCGCGAGACGTAAAGCTTTGTGTCGTGCCGTCATCAAGAATACACGAGTGGGCCTCCGGGTCCGAAAGCCCATATCGATGACGTTTCGTTGAATGGTTCGCATGCTGACTCCTTTTGATGGCCCAGCGTTGAAATCTTCAGCAATCTGCGGAAGGGTTGCACTTCTGTCACGCTGAACGATTCTCTTCAGTTGTCGTTGGTCCCGTTCTTGGAGGATCTTTTTCCAGCCGCAGTGATGTCGGAAATTTGATGTTTTATAGGATTTCTGATATACACAGTACGCTCGTGCGCCGACTGTAAGACCACGTTCAAACTCACTTAAACCTTTACAATCTACCATTGCAGCAGCAGTAACCGATCTAACAAGTGCACCAGACAGTTGTTGCCTCATATACGCGTTGCCGACCACAACGCCGTTCTCTACCTGTTTACATATCTCTGTATTTGAATACGCAAGCCTACACCAGTCTCTTTGGCGTTTCAGTGTGGTCACTGTCATAGGGTTTCTCGAAATATATAAATTGTTATCGTACCTTCTTATTAAATTCTCACATCTTATCAATTATTTCCTCCCCTCATTAACCATCGACCTTGCCTTTGTTGGGGAGGCTTGCGTGCTTCAGCGATACAGATGGCCGTACCGTAGGTCCAACCTCAACGGAGGGGTATCTGTTGAGAGACCAAACAAAAGTGTGGTTCCTGAAGAGGGGCAGCAGCCTTTTCAGTAGTTGCAGGGGCAACAGTCTGGATGATTGACTGATCTGACCTTGTAACACTAACCAAAACGGCCTTGCTGTGCTGGTACTGCGAACGGCTGAAAGCAAGGGGAAACTACAGCCGTAATTTTTCCCGCGGGAATGCAGCTTTACACAGGATAGAGTAGCATGGAGAGCTGCATCAAACCAGTCTCGGGACTGAAGACCACAACAATAACATCAATTATTTACCTGAGAATGAATATTTGGCCCGTCAATGAAATGTCTTTCCGAAATCCGTCGTTGTGCTGTTCAAGATTTTCCTCTATGTGAGGTAACAGCCTTAGCAAGATAATGCACGCAAAGAATTTTTACGCGCTTTTCAGGAGCACCCCTGAACATCTGAACAATGTGCTGGAGATGTCTGCAACCAAGTTTGTTAACGTACACTGTACGGGACTCGCTCCTTGTTGCGGCCGTCGTCTTGCGTGTAGACACATTCACGAAAAGCCGTCACTCATTACACCGAGTTGATTTTTCTCCCACGTTTCTGAGCAATTCTTTTCCATCTTGTGACACCGTCGGCGAACAGTCTGCTAATGCTCCGGTTGCTGTCTGGCGAACACTTTGAGCCGTATGAGAACATTGGAGAGGACTTTACCAACGGTGGAGCGTGTGGTAGGTTTCCCGAGACACCGAGTGGAGAGACTCTAGCAGTCAGGTAAATAGAAATGAACGTTTGGTGCCATTGGCCAGAAAGCCCCTTGTAGGGCAGGTCCGGCCCGCATGGTGCAGGTCTTATTACATTCGACGCCACATTGGGCGACCTGCACTCCGGATGGGGATGAAATGATGATGAAGACAATACAACACCCAGTCCCTGAGCGGAGAAAATCCCCGACCCAGCCGGGAATCGAACCCGCGCCCTTAGGACGGCAGTCCGTCACGCGGACCACTCAGCTATCGGGGCAGAAGGCAGTCAAGCGCGGGGCACCGAATATACCGGTATATATTCCAGATAAACGTAGGTCGTAGGCGCACCGTTGTGGAGCTAAAACCACAGAACGACAGTCAGAGACAAGAGAATGGGAGGGTGTGCGTTTAAACGAACTTACCCAAGGTAAGACCAGTTATACTAAAGAATGCTGCTGATTAAATCCGCCGGGGATAGGGCTTCAACTGAACGCAGAAACCTAGGCGAACTTAAAATTCCTGTCCATGGCTGATTATGTTAGGCGAGAATTTTCTGTGATGCCTACATCGCAAACCTTGGCTTTTACATCAGATACACTGAAAGTGCCATAACACCGTTAATTTGTTGAGGTTGTAACGGTTCAATTTATCCGTTTTTTAATTAGCAGCTAAACTACTAATTTCAAATTTAAAACTAGCATAATTTATTACTAATGTTTGCTGAGTGAAGGGAGACAGGTGAAAAGTGGAAAGAAAATCTTCCTATTAATCATTACGTGAAAAAAATGTTTCATATTATCGCCAAAGAGGTTCCCAGCCGACACCCAGCTGCAAGCTCCAGGGAACGAAGTACGTAGATGCGACAGCGGCTGCCGTGGCCAAGTCAAGATAAACGGTATACATTACAAAAGAAAAAAAAAAAAAAGGTTCAAATGGCTCTGAGCCCTATGGGACTTAACATCTGAGGTCATCAGTCCCCTAGAAATTAGAACTACTTAAACCTAACTAACCTAAGGACATCACACACATCCATGCCCGAGGCTGGATTCGAACCTGCGACCGTTGCGGTCGCGTGGTTCCAGACTGAAGCGCGTAGAACCGCTCGGCCACACCGGCCGGCTATACATTACATTCCTGACTGAGGTGTGCTACACCACGTCTACGGCAGTTTATATTAATTAGTTTCTTTTGAAAAACGGTTAGCACGCGATTACTGTGTGCTGTATTATTATTCTTTGCTGAATACACGGGGCATGGGTAAACAAAGTTCCAACTCGAGAAAATGCAGTAGAAAGAGAACCACTGCTCAGAATGACTTCAAATTTATACAGCATACTATTCACACAGAGGGAACGGTCACGAAACAATAAAGAATGTTAAGGAAAACTCTATCGATAGACGGCGCTGAAAGCGAATTAACGTAAATGGGATCGGCTATAAATGACAGATGAATCTCAATGCGACCGCAATGATTCGAGTTGCCCATTACACCATCCGTACTGTTCAATGTACATGACTGCACATGGTCGGTAGTCAACAATTCTGGCACTGTTAGGTAAGCCCATCCACCGCGGTAAGGTCGTACCACACTGTATGCGAAAATCGGTTTTTAATTGTCCTGAGGCAAAAAAAAGCTCATAAAAGGCAAAATGACTTCGGTTTTTAAATGTCCTGGAGCCAATAACCGCAAAAAAAAGGAAAATCACATCGGTTTCTATTTCTCCTGAGACTGGCACAAGACTTGTTCAATATGCTGTCCACCGTTTTCTGCCGCAAGTTGAAATCGAGAAACAGCGTGTCCCACAACAGATCGGTATGGCTCGGGGCTCGCTTTCAAAACGCGTTGCGCAGTGCGTGCCTTCAGCTTGGCTACGTTCGTAACTGGAGCACTCAGCACAACATCTTTCAAATAACCCGACACGCAGGAACTCTCACGGATTAAGATAAGGTGATCTGGACGACCAGGCTGTAGGGAAGTGACGGTTGATATTTTTAGCCTTTCCCAAATGCCTCGGCAGCAGCCGCTTCAATGGCTGTGCAATGTGCACACGAGCGCCGTCTTGCCCAAAAATGATCCTATCTACACAGCCGCGTTCTTGAAGGGACGGAATGACGGCAAACAAAAGTCTCTCACAGGGTTTACCAGTGACAGTAAAGCAACTGGAGCTGCAAGACTCATCTCCTAGTAAAGCCATAACGTCAACCCGCAACCCCCCCCCCCCCCCCTTACACACACACACACAGTTACCTCTACAGAGTGTAGTGGTACCGCTTGATGTGCGTGCAGATTTTCCGTTGGCCATATTCTGAAAGTCTGCATATTGACATGTCCTGTTTACAGAACGTTCCACGGCCATTAATTGTCCACTTCGATGTGAGTAGAAGTTCCAGAGTGGACGTCTGTCTCGCTGGCATGACAGCATGCAGTAACTCCTGATTTTGCATGGGTAGCAGTGCAAGATGTTTCCTAGCATTTTACGCTCTGTGCTTGCAGGCATGTCCAATTTCGCGGCCAGTTCCTCGTGCACCACAGGTCTGCACACCCCGCTCGGCACCTCCTGCAGTGTTGTGGCGGTGTCTTCGACATACATCGGATCAATTGTTTTCCTCCATCTGCCACACTGTACTTTTTAAAAAAAAACTGCTACGGTGCTCGCTTATTTCCAAGTCCGTATCGATCTTAGTGCAAAGGAGGAAAGAGGTGGCTGCCTTGGCGTTGTTTGCGTCTGGACGCCGATTGGGGCCCGATGGGAGGACTGGACCGTGATTATCACTGAGTTTTAACACTGATTCCAGCCCACAGCAGCGGAATTTGATTGCTGTGTTTATTGCGCAGTCAGTTTCTAGGGTCCCAGTCATGATTTGTAAGTTGGTTAAGTAATATTTCCAGGATACTTTAGTTTTAGGCCCCTGATGGTTCTGATTCACGAGAGACAAACTTTGTTATTTTTTTTCTTTCAATATAAGAGCAGGAGGTGAAGGCTGAAGAAATTTTAAATGAACTCACTTGTCTGCTCTTCATATAACAATAGAAACCACCACAAGGTAATAAGCTATAATGCGGAAACAACGCAGCAGTCAAACAGGTTCTTTAAGGTACAACATTACTAATGGTGAAATCTAATGGCCGACTGATACAGTATTTTTCTGATGAACAGAAAGCGCGCATGAAGTTTTAATCTAACCAGTGCAGTAGATCAGTAATTGTGAACTATGACCGTGATGAAAGAGGAAACAGAAATTACGTTTGAAACACCCTGTTTTTCTCAAATCAAATTTTTTTTTACGGCAAATGCTCGAAATTCCTGCCTCCATCATCGCTACAAACTTTAAATCGTCGAAGAAATGAACGGCGAACGCTATTGGAAATTCCTGGCGCGTTTCAAATGACTGCTGCGGACTTAAAACATTCCTGCGAACTTCTCTGGACGGGTGTTCCCCTCCGCGCGCTGCTCTCTGATTGGCTGTCGTTTTACAACAGCAGTTCCAAAACAGTGCGTTTCAAACTTACGGCGCTCTGGAAGGTCCTGCTCTATTCCTACATTATTACCAGGTTGTACTTCTCCACACTGTTATCTTCTACACGTGTACTACTCCACGTGTCACTGTACTTCCTGATCACCGCTTAGTACACACATCACCGCCGTCTCTCATATTGAAAACGATAGCAACAATAAAATATCTATTAGTAAGCGCCTCGGACGTCGGAAAGTAGAACCGCTACGCCACCAGCGGCCGGCGATTCAAGTTGCTTTTGAGATGATTGTTGAAGTAGTAGTGCTTCAGAAACAAAGTTCACTATTAATTGAAAATCACTAAATTAACTTTCAATTTTCCGGTTTTATTAATTCTTATGCTAAATTAAGTCAGAGTGTAGCGAAATTTATTACTTCTGACAAACATTCAGTTTTCACACAACACGTGTTAACCTTCAGTTGCCACGCTTTTAGTGCTAATTATATTTGCAATAACCTTTCTTTTTCAGTTATTATAGTAGTTGTCCATAGGACTGGCGACCGTAGCTTCCCCCAAATCTCAAATATCTAATTAACGCTACTTAATTGTTAACGTAACGACCGCACATTTACTTTCTTTATTAACTTTACCCTTTTTCAAAATTAATTTCCACCAAATTCATTTGCATTTTTCCTTTCATTTAGATGTAACTCTTTCTCCATCTTTACCGACAGATTAACTTCGGTGACGATTGCTTTTCCAAATTTACATTAGGTGCACGCGCTTTAATTTTTCACTGTAATTAAGGTCGATAAGTGAGGGGGAGGTTACATAGTCAGAGAAACTAGGACTGATAGGCCGTTGTTTCCACATACGCTTCGCAAATGGAGCGGTAAAGAGTGGAACTGATAGTTTTCGCAAAATGTAAGGCGAGCATGTGTGTGTGTGTGTGTGTGTGTGTGTGTGTGTGTGTGTGTTTGGTGAATACTGCACTACCGGTATGAGCAGTTAATTGAAACCTTTAAATATTAAGCTGCGCTGTAATATATGCAACACTGTATGCCCCAGAAAACAAACTGGAAGCGCTTTCTGACCATGAATATTTAATGGAATAGTCGCAGTCTTACATGCTTAATTAATATAGGCCCAACGGAAAAACATTTTGTACATCTAACTGTTCAAACATTAAACATTAAATAATTTTACACGAGCAAACTGTCCAAAATTTGTTGACTGTCTTTGTTTTTGGCTTTCAGCTGCACGCGGGACAAATGATTATGTTCCCCCTTATCTGCATTCACCGGATCTATACTTGAAAGAATACTGTAACCAAAACTTTCTTGAATAAGTAATATCACAACATCAAAACGTAACCTTCTCCTTTTTTTCTGATCAGTCTTCAGACTTGTTTGATGTGGCTCACTACGAATTCCTCTGCTGTGCCAACCTCTTAATCTCAGAGTAGCACTTACAACCTACGTCCTCAGTTATTTGCTTGATGTATTCCAGTCTCTGTCTTCCTCTACAGTTTTTTCCTCTCTAGAGCTCCCTCTAGTATCATAGAGGTACTCTGTGATGTCATAACAGATGTCCTGTCGTCCAACGCCTTCTCTTGTCTGTGTTTTCCATACATTCCTTTCCTCTCCGATTCTGCACAGAACCTCCTCGTTCCTTACCTGATCAGTCTACTTAATTTTCGTCATTCGTTTGTAACATCACATCTCAAATGTTGCAGTGAACACATGGTGTGTCGTGGGGCCATCACTCTGTTTTTAAAACAATTGAAAAGCCACGGTCGCTTCAATACCTTTTACTAGATGACCGGTTTCAGCACTCTGAAGGTGGCATCATCGGATCTGTGAAGGTATAACATAACAGGTTTGAGGGAGGGCTTACATGAGTTAACTATATACATTACAATTATTACAGAACCACATACACGAAACGTGGATTAATATTTGTAAAACCATATGGACATCACGGCACACTGATAAAAATCACTGTCACATCCAATAAAAAATAATAAAAAACTGCTCTCATGGTCGTTCTTTCCATAAAATATAAAACTGAAGTCACCAGATGAAACTACCACTGCTTGCCTAACACCGGTCGGCATCATCACTGCCCTATTCCACGCAGGCTTACCTGCTGTGATTCTAGCGGTTAACAACCGGCCACCAGATAGCGCTGTCGAAGCAGCGAGCACACAGTCCCACGGTATAACCACTCATTACTACACTACTGGCCATTAAAACTGCTACACCACGGAGATGACGTGCTACAGACGCGAAATTTAACCGACAGGAAGAAGATGCAGTCATATGCAAATGATTAGCTTTTCAGAGAATTCACACAAGGTTGGCGCTGGTGGCGACACCTACATCGTGCTGACATGAAGAAAGTTTCCAACCGATTTCTCGTGGCTGCGGTTACCCTTGACGCTGCATCACAAAAATGGTTCAAATGGCTCTGAGCACTATGGGACTCAACTGCTGAGGTCATTAGTCCCCTAGAACTTAGAACTAATTAAACCTAACTAACCTAAGGACATCACAAACATCCATGCCCGAGGCAGGATTCGAACCTGCGATCGTAGCGGTCTTGCGGTTCCAGACTGCAGCGC
Source organism: Schistocerca piceifrons (assembly GCF_021461385.2). NCBI lineage: Eukaryota > Metazoa > Arthropoda > Insecta > Orthoptera > Acrididae > Schistocerca > Schistocerca piceifrons. The sequence goes on from NC_060144.1 coordinate 564,799,942, forward strand.
CTTTAACCGCACGGCCACTTCGGCCGGCAGCTGCATCACAGACAGGAGCGCCTGCGATGGTGTACTCAACAACGAACCTGGGTGCACGGATGACAAAACGTCATTTTTTCGGATGAATCCAGATTCTGTTTACAGCATCATGATGGTTGCATCCCTGTTTGACGACATCGCGGTGAACGCACATTGGAAGCGTGTATTCGTTATCGCTATACTAGCGTATCACCCAGCGTGATCATATGGGGTGCCATTGGTTACACGTCTCGGTCACCTTTTGTGCACATTGATGGCACTTTGAACAGTGGACGTTACATTTCAGATGTGTTACGACCCGTGGCTCTACCCTTCATTCGATCCCTGTGAGACCCTACATTTCAGCAGGATATTGCAAGACCGCATGTTGCAGGTCCTGTACGGGCCTTTCTGGATACAGAAAATGTTCGACTGCTGCCCTGGCCAGCACATTCTCCAGATCTCTCACCAACTGAAAACGTCTGGTCAATGGTGTCCGAACAACTGGCTCGTCACAATGTGCCTGTCACTACTCTTGATGAACCGTGGTATCGTCTTGAAGCTGCATGGGCAGCTGTACCTGTACACGCCATCGAAGCTCTGTTTGACTCAATGCCCAGGCGTATCAAGGCCGTTATTATGGCCAGAGGTGGTTGTTCTGGGTACTGATTTCTCAGGATCTATGCACCAAAATTGCTTGAAAATGTAATCACATGTCAGTTCTACTATAATATATTTGTCCAATGAATACCCGTTTTTCTCTGTCTCGTGGTGACTGGGTGTTGTGTGCTGTCCTTAGTCAGGTTTAAGTAGTTCTAACTTCTAGGGGACTGATGACCATAGATGTTAAGTCCCAAAGTGCTCAGAGCCATCTGATCCATTTTTTTGAATACCCGTTTATCATCTGCATTTCTTCTTGGTGTAGCAATTTTAATGGCCAGTAGTGTACTAAAACACAACTTTACTATAACTGCTTGTCACATATCCATGCAAAGCCCACTTTTGTGCATAAATTTCTTGTACATACTATAATCACTATAAAGTACGTCAACTACAAAGTAAAAGCAACTGAGGCACAGACATCCATTAGCGCCTTAAAAAACTACATATTATAATTTTACTTTATTCATATAAGGAATATGCACACAGAAAGCTGTTCATAACACGACTTAGGTACAATGCGACGAGCGATTGAAACCTGTATGCTGGACTTTACCTGTGTAGGCGCTATGATGTTAGGTATTGTAAGCGGTAAAAAAGAACGTATTAACTTGCTATAAAGTCTCTCACCATCTATACATTCGTTATGAGCAAGGTACGAATCAAATGCCCAGTGACTCCACGTACGCTTCCATTGGCATGGCACTCGTTTCGTCCATGGGCCTCACCGAATGGGGAATAATGAAAAACCATATTACTATGATACAAAAAACCCAAGCGTGCAGGCTTCATACACAAATATGTCTGTAAAATATAAAAATACGAGATTTTTACAAACAAAGGCACACAATGTTCAGTAAGGTTGAGAAATTGGAGTGTGACCTGGCTGCGGCATTAACTAGTGCACCGCTTGAGGTAATGAGGGCTTTTATTCAAGATAAGGAAAATAATATGAAGTTGGGTGTGCAAGCTATTCACGATAGGACATGTAGGAAACTCGCAGAAAAAGTTGCAAATGATTCGGAAACAGTTCCTATAAGTGTGTGCATTTGATTTCTTTGTTATTGTAATTATGATTATGAAAATTTTTTTTTCAAATCTGTATTGGCCACTGCCCAAAACAATTTGTAAAATTTTTTGTGGGGAGCATGGGGGCTATGTACGTAGGCTGTTTAGGTTTTTATATTGGTAACGCCACGTAGCGCTCTGTATGAAAATCACTGGCTGTGCTGTGTGCAGTCTGTGGCTGGTTTGCATTGTTGTTGGCCATTCTAGTGTTGGACAGTTGGCTGTTAACAGCGCGTAGCATTGTGCAGTTGGAGGTGAGCCACCAGCAGTTGTGGATGTGGGGAGAGAAATGGCGGAGTTTTGAAATTTGTAAGACTGGATGTCATGAACTGATATATATATATATATATATATATATATATATATATATATATATATATATATATATATATATATATATATATATATTCGTGACTTTTGAACACTATTAAGGTAAATACATTGTTTGTTCTCTATCAAAATCTTTCATTTGCTAAGTATGCCTATCAGTAGTTGGTGCCTTCAGTAGTTTGAATCTTTTATTTAGCTGGCAGTAGTGGCGCACACTGTATTGTAGCAGTTCCAGTAACGAAGATTTTTGGTGAGGTAAGTGATTTGTGAAAGGTATAGGTTAATGTTAGTCAGGGCCATTCTTTTGTAGGGATTTTTGAAAGTCAGATTGCGTTGCGCTAAAAATATTGTGTGTCAGTTGCAGAAAGAGTAGTGAATTTAACAGATATCGTCTTCAGTCAACAAGAAGAGGAGTTGTTCAGTAAAGGTTTGCAATACAGTATTCCGCAAAAGTGTAGCTCTAAGCAGGGTAGCGAAGTCCTTGCTGAAACAAAAATACCGTTACAAAAGAATCAAGTAATGGCCACAGTGGCTAAGGTAGCTAAGATATTGGCAGATAGTACTGAAACGTCTCCTTAGAAAAATCATACATGACTCTGCTTAAACTGACACACAATATTTTTAGCGCAACGCAATCTGACTTTCAAAAATCCCTACAAAAGAATGGCCCTGACTAACATTAACCTATACCTTTCACAAATCACTTACCTCACCAAAAATCTTCGTTACTCGAACTGCTACAATACAGCGAGCGCCACTACTGCCAGCTAAATAAAAGATTCAAACTACTGAAGGCACCAACTACTGATAGGCATACTTAGCAAATGAGAGATTTTGATAGAGAACAAACAATGTATTTACCTTAATAGTGTTCAAAAGTCACGAAATATATATATATATATATATATATAAAGCAGTTCATGACATCCAGTCTTACAAATTTCAAAACTCCGCCATTTCTCTCCCCACATCCACAACTGCTGGCGGCTCGCCTCCAACTGCACAACGCTACGCGCTGTTAACAGCCAACTGTCCAACACTACAATGGCCAACAACAATGCAAACCAGCCACAGACTGCACACAGCACAGCCAGTGGTTTTCATACAGAGCGCTACGTGGCGTTACCAATATAAAAACCTAAACAGCCTACGTACATAGCCCCCATTGTCCCCACAAAAAATTTTACAAATTGTTTTGGGCAGTGGCCAATACAGATTTGAAAAAAATTTTTCATAATCATAATTACAATAACAAAGAAATCAAATGCACACACTTATTGATACAACGTTGGTCAAAAGCTAAAATTTTCTCACAGTCCATAAAGACAGTCCTGATCATTCATAACAGTAAAATTGCAGTGTTTTTTTTTCTCAAAGTCTTAGCAGTAAAAGGAAATGCACACGGAAGTAGTGCATTTCCATGCAGTCTTGAAGAAGTAGTGTTGTCCTTCCAATGGAAAGACAGTGCTGACTCTTGACATGCAGACAGGTAACAGGCCACAACAGAGCAAACCCACAGCAGAGTCAGTCGAAGTTGAATAATATTGGTAAGTAGGTCACCACAGAGCAGACCACTGTAGTCTTGTTAGAGATTTCGGTATTGGTGGGCCACCAGAGGTGCAGACCCACTGCAGTCCTTGTAGAGATAATGGTACTGGTGGGCCATCAAAGATTCAGACCCACTGTAGTGCTTGTAGAGACGGCCAGCAGCCATCTGTTGTGACTGTGCAGGTGCACAATCACCATCGAAGAGTCTTGCGGACAATATAGCAAGTCCATTAACCACCACTTGTACACTCACAAAAAATCTTTTTTGAAATGTCCTTAGAACCAGCAATGCTGTTAATCAGTCCCTTGCTGACTTATTAACACACGTCCAAACACTAACAGTCCCTACTTCTCACATATTGTCCACATACTATGACCAACAGAAATGTGTGCAGTGAAATGTAACTTACAAGTTACTTAATTTGATGAACTGGTGTCAATTACAATTTTATAACATAAGAATACAATAACAAAGGTACAAAATACATCATTAAAAACATAATAATACAGATAACATTTGTAGTAATACAGGCTTTACAAAACGATGGAAATAAACATACACATCAGTGTTACAGGAATTATGACATAAGTAAATACATAAAAGATCAGAATAACTTTTGAAATATCAACTTCACACATGAGCATTAAAAACATAACTCTTATTAGCTAAACACATACACACAGGAAAAACACAAATTCACGTAGTGTAATAACGCAAAAATATAGGACAGGGTTTGTTTTCAGTGTAACATTTGGTACTGCAGTCCACCCCAAAACTTCATTACATATATCTTTCCTCTTATTTCAACATTTGTTTCCACCAAAAAAATTCTATCCAAGCATGCTTTCTGTATTTATATGTTCACACATTTCTTACCTCATTATTTATTTTCCATTATCTTACCTCATCATTTATTTCCAAGAAAATCATACCTAAACCTGCTGTCCCTAAACCCTACTTTTTTTGTTCATATCCTCTTTCAAAATACTTTTTTGGCCAAACCATTTTCTTATAGCTTCTCAATGCAATTCTTCCAATTCATCACAACTTGTTCTCTTATATGGCCTACCCCATCTTAAACTAACTTAAATCTACTGAGCTCAGATGCTAAACTAAGGGACAAGGCAATGCAGCAGCACAAAACAATTAACACAAACAGCAATGACAAAAAATGCAAATTGGCAAAGCAAGCAGCAGTAAATCTAAATTAACAGAGAAAATGCAACATTAAAACTAATATGAGCCAATGTGCAGCAACAAGAAAAATAAATCAATAGTAAAACTGGCTTAACAGAGTAATACAAAGTGAAATTCAGTAGCACTGTGTCTGGCACACAGCAGCAGCAAATACTATAACTTATACCTAAACATGACAAACCTCAAGCAGAAAAAACTGTACACTAAAGACAACAATGCAGATAAGGGAAACGTCTATTCACATCTTAATGTCTATGTAATTAAAGTGGTGCACCACAACTTATTTTACAACATAAATTACCAAGTACTTGAAAAGAAAATTATGTATGCAGTTCCTGTGAAGGGAAATGTCTTTTTGTGCTCCCTCATTTTTTTTAGATGTATATCATACAATTATTATTTACTGGATCTGTAGACAGAAAATATTTATATTAGTACATCTATTAAATTTTATTTTAACCAATTCTGCAGTGCAGCTAGAAACTATATATTAAACAAAATGAGCAATCTCTCAACTAGAACGACAATAGATGTAAAATGTTTCTCATCATTTCATTAGGCATTTGAGTAAACATCATAAATTAAGAGCTCCACAGTGTAATAATATGTTTTCAAGTTTGAGCGTGTCGTATTTGCGATGCTTTCTACAAAGAAACGTCAATAGCGAGGGTAAAGGCCTCTTTTTTTTCACCTAATGGCTGTTTCTCCAGGCGGCTGGCACAGCTGTACGCCACAATGCATTACGTCAAGGTCACTTAGCTTTCTTACCGAAATATTTACGACAGCAGTTTCCGTTACAGTGACAGTCTCATATAAAAATTTTTGCAGGCCAAGAATTTGCGTTACAAATGTGTAGAAACAAAATCTTATTAATAGAACAGTGTCCAAAAAATTTTTGTCGGCATTGTAATACATTCACGCATTTACACACATTTCATAACTCTTAAAGTACGATTCTTGGCTTCCAACATCCTTTTTCACAAGTCAGAGTCCCTAACCACTACTCATTATTCCTTACCTTATTACACATATGCATATTTGTCGACACTTCTTCAATATTTCATCATAATAAATATGTTGCATAATCAAATTCTTCATATAACACAGCTTATTGATCATAAACATACCTCAACAGCATAATACACATAGTCGTCGTAATAATAACATCATAACACCTCAGTCAAATCTCAAAATCCTCGTAGTTTTCTGCAATAATTTAAAAACCTAAAAAGAATTCTCTGCTCATTTCAATAGTGTCGTCTACGTCAAATGTACTTTAATAGCATGATCCCACACCAAATACATCATTCAACGCTCTCATAGTATCACAATGGTTCCGAAAAAATATGAACAGTTCACAAAGTACAGACAAAATACAGTTTCATAAGTGTGAAGTTATCCAACTGTGTAATTGCGTAAACATCTGTCACTGACATAGTAGAAAGAATGTTTGTTTCTCTGTTAAATAATCAGCTAGCTGTGTAATTCTGTGTTGGAGAAATATGGTACCGATGCGTAAAGTTGTATAAGCAAATACCACATTAGCTAGGGCTCCTTGTGCTTGCCAAACACATGGTACACAAAGTAGGCGTGTACCCCCTGAGGATTAATGTAATTATATCCTCACGTGTTACAGATTACAGCAATGGAATGAAATGTATCACGGAAAACCTTTGTATCAATGTACTTCAAATATCTTTAAAAATAAATGTTTAAAGTGCAAAATTAATCACTCAAATACGTGTCCTGTAGCGCTAAATGTGCGTCTTGCTGTAAGATAATCTCTGTGGAAGTGTCGTAGTTATTGTCCTCCGAAAGCTAAGTTCTGCAGAAGCCAATGTACTTACCTCATGATAAACAAAAGTGAAATGCTTTGCGTATAGATATCTTAGTTATTACACTTATTGCCATGATGAAGAAAGTACTGTGCTGTAATGTATTGTTGTGCTACGGAAAAGGCAGTCTCGGTGTAGCTATACCACAAAAGTTACTACTAAAACATGTTTTACTTTCCAGAATAATACAGAAAAACTGTGCAGATATAAAACAGAAACACTGCAAAAGCAACATTGTAAATTGTCACTCATTAGTAGCGTCGTGATAAAATCGTGTAGCTGTCACATAAACTAACCACTGTGTCATCTGGTACCTCACAGAAAGTACTTTAAATCCAGAATGTATTTTCAAGTAAACCAAAATGTTGCATTAAAATCTCATTAGCAGTACCAGTATATGTTCAGAGTATGTAAGCCTTATAGTCGTTACGTAATCGTGCAACTAACAAGCAAAAATGTATACACACAATAACACTGTGACGTCTGTTCACTATAACAATGCATTCGTAATTTCTGTTTAAATAAGTTCTCTTGGTTCTTGATTGGATATTTAACTTCAAACATTGTTGCATGGTAACAGTTTCTAAGTCTGACAATGCATACTAGAAATGTGAATTGAAAAGTTTTACGGCAAAGACAAAGTTAAAAAGCAGATTATCTTTCAATAAACGGTTTTACATGTGAAATGTGGTGTAAACCTTTACTCTTCCTAGTACACAGTTTCAACTTCAACGCAATTATCATGTGGTATACGTCGGATTCTGTAAGTTCCATTGTAAACTAGAAAGAATTTGTAACTCAAGTGTTTCTTCTTATGTGACAATGAATGAGCTTTAATGAGAACTTTCTGACCAATACATAATTTCTTTGCATTTGCTTCACCGTGTCGTTTTCTCCTTTTGTCTGCTGCAGATTTTATATTTTTAATAGCCAAATCAATTATGTCTTTGTGTCGAAGTTTACGTGTATTCGGGAAAGGTACAAGCTCTCTGATTCTGTTCAGTGGTTCTTCATTCTTCAGTACAAGAGTAGGTGGTAAAGCAGTGGAGTCATGAGGCATTTCGTTCAGCACGTTTTGAAATAAGTGTAAATATCTGTCCCAATGCTGATGGTTTCTGTGACAATAAAGTCTGCAAAGCTTATTGATTTCTTTCATAATCCGTTCGTATGGGTTACAATGTGGTGAGTACAATGAAATAAAAACAGGTTTGATTTTATGATTCCGAAGCATGCGTGACCAAACAGCAGATCTGAATTGCGGTCCGTTATCTGGAATGACTTTAGCAACGTGGCCAACTTCACGTAAGAAATTTTTAACAAAGACGTTGGATACAGCCCGTCCAGTGGCTTTACGTAACGGAGTGAAAGAAACAAATTTTGAAGTAAGTTCAACAGCGACTAGAACGTACGAAAATCCATTCGATGTTCTGACAAGGGGTCCCAAGAGATCAACAGCAGCAAATTCTTTTAATTTAGAAGGAATGATAGGAAACAACGGAGCACGATGTGAGGTAGTAGATGTTTTCGCCTTTTGACAAAGTTTACAAATAGACAAGATTCTTCGAATTCTCTTTTCCATATTGTTAAAATAACAAGTCGTCTGAAGAATATGATAACATTTTCGTGGGCCAAAATGTGCATAGCTGAAATGAATGTACCAAATGAGCTTATTAACAAAATCGTCAGGAATGCAAAGTACCCACAGCTTGTCATCAACAGTGCAGCGTTTGAACAGTATGTTGTTTCTAACCAGATAATAATGACGAATCTGTGTGTGTGTGTGTCTTTTCATGCCATTTGCTTTTGATGTCTTTCCAAATCGGATCTTTATCTTGTTCATGAGCAATGTCCTTTAAAGATGTGGTGATGAAGTTTTCAAAGGCGACTTTCTGAATGTAAAGAATACTGAAATTTTTTCGAGGTTGCCTTCTGTGTTACTTTTCTCAAGCCCAGCCGGTGCGCGTGACAGTGCGTCCGCAACAATGTTCTCCTTGCCGCGAATGTAGACTATTGTGAAGTGGAATTCTTGCAGAAACAATGCACAACATTTTAACCTGTCATGATTTAATTTTGAAGACATAAGAAATTGTAATGCATGATGATCACTGTATACTTTTACGTGCTTACCAGAAAGAAAGAAACGGAATTTGTTAAATGCCCAAACGATAGCTAAAGCTTCTAATTCAGTAACGGAATAATTTTTTTCAGATTTTGTTAGCACTCGGCTAGCAAAAGCAATGGTTTTCTGAACAGTAGTGTCATTTTCTGTGGCTTCTTGAAATAAATGGGCACCAAGACCGACTTTAGAAGAATCTGTGCTAAGGCAGAAATCTTGTGACAGAACTGGATGAACTAGTATTGGTGCGTTAAATAGCGATTCTTTCAAAGAATTGAATTTCAACTGTGCTTGTTCGTCCCAGTTCCAAATAGTATTTTTTCCAGTGAGAGAACAATGTTTTGGTGTAAATAGAATTTGCATATTCAGAAATCGACGGTAAAAATTTATGAGACCTAGAAAACTGCGGACTTGTTTTTTTGTGGATGGAACTGGAATGGCTCTGATTGCTTCTAACTTTTCAGGATCTGGCTGAATGACTTCAGAAGAAATAATATGTCCCAAAAACTTCACCTTTGTCCTACCGAATTCAGACTTTTCCAAGTTAACTGTAATTCCAGATTCTGCAAAAATATGTAACATGCTGTTGAGGATGCGATTGTGTTGTTCCCATGAGGTTTCTGTTATCAGAATATCGTCCACATGTAAGGTGATGTGACGTTTTAAGAACTCGGGTAATATAGAATTTAGCCCGCGAATGAATGCTGCCGAAGAAATGTTCAAACCAAAAGGAAGTTTCCAAAACTGATAAAAAACGCCGAAACAAAGCAAAGCTGTGTATTTTCTACATTCTGGATGAAGTTCGATCTGATAAAAGCTGGATCTGAGATCAATGGAAGATAACACTTTTACATCATTAAAATTTTGAAGAAGTTCTTCTAACGTTTGAGGCCTGTCTGTTTCAGGAATGATGATAGTATTGATTTGTCTCGAATCTAAAACAAGCCTGATCGATCCATTTTTCTTCTCAACAACATGTAATGGATTGTTGTATGAGCTTACTGCAGGCTCAATAATGCCCTCGTCAAGCATAGATTGTATTTCTGTTCTAACACAGTCCCTATAATGCGCCGGAATTACGTATAGTCTCACACAAAATTTAGTATGCTCACGAACACGAAACTGGTATTGAAATCCCTTGATTGTTCCTGTTTTGTGAGTAAAAACTGTGGAATGTGCTTGTAAAATCTCAAAAAGGTCTTGCCTATCAGTGTCATTACAATTCTCAATTGTTTGAATTTTATTCTGAATTAACTCATTAGTATCAAACGAGCCGTCGATATCATGCCTGTCAGTACTTGCAGAGTGATTGTTAGTGTCAAGTTCCGTCGAAAATTCCGAACTGTTGTCTAACAGGAGGTAAAGCCGATTAATTTCTTCGTCATGGTTTGAGAGCCAATCTTCAAATTTCAAAGCTATTGACTTACCTTCTTTCTCTAAACTTATTTCAGCATCGTGAAAGTTTAAGATTGCTTTAAATTCATTCAGAAAGTCTACTCCCAATATAATTTTCGTCAACAGTAATGGAACAATAAGAAAGTTCATAGAGAAGCTGTGGCTTTCACAAAGAATTCTAAGTTGGTTTGTTGGCGTACATCTACACTTTTTCCAACGATTGCACCTTGTAATTTAATCTTACGTAACGGAAGTGTGGGACAATCGGTCGATTTGTTGCATTTGCTAAAGGCTGTTTCACTAATTACTGAAATGGGACTGCCAGAGTCAAGAAATGCCATAAATTTTACGTAATTTACTGTAATGTGAATCACAGGATATGCAATGTTGTTATGTTTTACGTCGTGTTCCTGGAGTAAGATATCCCTAATGTCTTCCATTTTTACGTAATTACTAGCTACAGCAGCTGCGTCGTCAGTTTCAGAATTACGTTTTGAGGCTGCCAGCGGTATGAGTCATTGCCTATTGTCTCTTTGTTGGCGTGCGTCGTTATTGGGATTTGGAGGCCTAACTTCTACAAATTCACCTTGTCGATAGGGCCCCGTCCTGTTTGAATCCCACCAGTTCTGATGCAATTCAGATCTGTCGTTACGATCATATCGTCTGTCGTCATGTCGGTAGATTCCATAGTTTCTTTCTTGTCGGTCACGTGGTGGAGAATTTCTCCCTGAATCATAACTGCACGCTGGACCATTGTGTCTAAAGTTATTCTGTCTCCCTTGATAATAATTATTTTGGTTCCCATATTGTCTGTTTCTCTGTTTGTCTCTGTGATAGTCACTACCGCGGAGAGGTGATCTTTCCCTGTTACTACTCTGCCAACGGTTGTCATATGGGTGGTGTCTGTTTTGGTCACGATATGTGTTGTGAGAATAGCCTTGTCGTGTCCAGTTACTATTTCTTTCATCGCGGAATTGTGATGGATGTGACCTGTAATTGTTGTGTTCCTGTTTTCGCGATTGTCAGTGTCAATTTCCAATCCTTGTAACAGTCCCTGAAAAGCTTCAGTGTCATCTTTCCACGTCCTGCCAAAATAATATGTCGTAAATGTTCAGGTAGTTTGATTAAGCAAATGCGGATGAGTTCCGAGGGGCTGTATGGGTTTGACAGTTACTGATTCTTGTGCAACATGTCTTCAAAATATTTCACAAGACTGGAAAATTCAGATTGTTCGAAATGTTTCATCATTATGATGCTATGTTTTACTCGGTCGTGTGTAGCTTGAGACCAATATGCTGAGAGGAAGGCATGATAAAATACTCCTTCACTGTGACAATCGTGAATGACCGATCACATTCTTTCAGCTGGTTCATTCTCTAAGTAGCCACACACAAATTCTAATCTGTGCTCTAATGACTAGTTGGGAGGAAAACAATGAGAGAATTGATGGAGCCACGCTTGTGGATGAATGTCGTTGCCAGAATTCTTAAATGTTTTGAATTTATGTGTAGTAATGAACAGCTTATAGTCAAAATCTTCGTGTCGGCGAGTAGCATATCGGTCATTGTTACGTCGTGTCGGCGGTTCCATCTCAAAATTCGGTGCACCTTGCCAATTTCTTTCATAATTTCCGAAATGCGCTGTGTTATTATTTTGTGGCTTTTCCGTATTTCTAAGTTCCTCTTCCCGTGTTGGAGCGCGAGTGTCCTCTGAAATATGTAATTCGTGTATTACTTGTGCCAACTGATCTTGTACTTCACGGACTTCTCTTTTGTGTTGCGTATTAATTTGATTCTGATTTTGTTTGAATTTCTTAATTTGTTCATACTCTTCTGTGTCAGTGATGGCAACAGGTCTTGTGTCATTCAGATCATCATCTACCTTTGCAGATAAGTTAGTGAACTGATCCGAAAGTTCGGCTACTTTCTCCGATAGTGTACTTATTTCCTCAGTGTGTTTTTCTGAACCAAGTTTCAGAGTGTCCATTTGTGTTGAAATCGTATCTACTGTGTCCTTTAAGTTTTCCTGAGTTTTTGCAAGTAGCGTAACCGAATCGGTAGATGCAACTGAGTCAATTTTAGTCCACAAGGTCTCATGATTTTCATGAACAATGGTTTGCAGTTCTTTTATGGCTGCTTCGTGATTCTGTCATGCATTTTCATGCCGCGAAAAAGTTGGTTGAAAATGCTCACAGATTTGTGTTTTTACGTCATTACACACTTTTTGACATTTCGATTCAATGTTATGTAGCTCAGTAGTTAAATCTTCACGTGTTTGTTCAAGTGTGGTGTCTAACTTCCGAAGATTTTGTTCCATTGTGTCTAACTTTTGAAGCTTTTGCTGTGTTTGTCTCTAATTTTGTTCCATTGTGTCCAACTTTTGAAGCTTTTGCTGTGTTTGTCTCTGATTTTGTTCCATTGTGTCTAACTGTTGCTGTGTTTGTCTCTGGTGTTGTTCCATTGTGTCTAACTTTTGAAGATTTTGTTCCATTGTGTCTAACTTTTGAAGCTTTTGTCCCATTTCTTGCATTAATTGTAATAACAAGGCACTGGTGTCTGAAACATGTTCCTCAGTGCTATTCGGCAGTGCATCTGAGCCGGCAATATTCGCATTTTGAAAAGCAGAAAATGTGTCTTGACTTATTTGAGAAAACGGCGAGGACGCAAAACCTGAATCTACAGTACTCGCAAGATTGTGTCCTGTCATTTCGGATTCCTGAGGCAAGCTGTTGCCGACCGATCGATCGATAATGCTTCCCTGTTCACTAATTGATTCACTGCCTACACCATATTTTTGCAGCCCACTCCATTTCCCTATGCACAATTACCAAATTACTATGTTGAACATTAGTTAATTCATTACACGGTGGCGCTAATACACTGCTTTCGTCTTCACTGTCATTTCTCAGTTTATTTTGGAGCCTAGTATTACGTTTTTCACACGTCATTATTGTCACAATATTTCACACGACAACACAGAAAAGCACAATTTGAAGAGCAAAATAAGAAAACACATTAACATAGCATTGAAAATAATATCTAATTAATTGCAAGCGCAGCTGCGAAATACTTGGTGCAAATCTACATGCATGCCACAACTGTTTTACTGTACAAGAATGAAAAACTACAACTACAAAAGAAATTCTCTCTACAATTACGTGCTAGCAATAAACAAAGGCTGTACTAATTGCACAAACTACAAGAAAAAATCAGAAGATTCCAGTGAGGTATCCTCGGCTAAGGGTCGACACATGAAACGTCCCCTTAGAAAAATTAATGAATTACTGTGCTGATAAACCTCTTACATTATTTGAGTTTCAAACAGCTGAGCAGAACTGAACGTACTCAGAAATTTCGCTGATTACCTATTCTGATCAACACTAAACTGACACACAATATTTTTAGCGCAACGCAATCTGACTTTCAAAAATCCCTACAAAAGAATGGCCCTGACTAACATTAACCTATACCTTTCACAAATCACTTACCTCACCAAAAATCTTCGTTACTCGAACTACTGCAATACAGCGAGAGCCACTACTGCCAGCTAAATTAAAGATTCAAACTACTGAAGGCACTAACTACTGATAGGCATACTTAGCAAATCAAAGATTTTGATAGAGAACAAATAATGTATTTACCTTAATAGTGTTCAAAAGTCACAATATATATATAGCAGTTCATGACATCCAGTCTTACAAATTTCAAAACTCCGCCATTTCTCTCCCCACATCCACAACTGCTGGCGGCTCACCTCCAACTGCCAACGCTACGCGCTGTTAACAGCCAACTGCCCAAACTACAATGGCCAACAACAATGCAAACCAGCCACAGACTGCTCACAGCACAGCCAGTGATTTTCATACAGACGTTACCAATATAAATACCTAAACAGCCTACTTACAGTACCAAGTTCCGCACTCAAGTAAGTAAAGAAAGTAGTACATTAAATTGTATAAATCAAAAATTGCTAGATAATCGTGCTATTACTGTCCCAGCAAGTAAGTCTAAGGCCACAGTCATCATTCGGGAAGCTGATTATGTTTCCAAAACAGATCAATTTTTTCGTGAAAACAACATCACGCAGATGACTAAGGACCCCATTAATAAGTTTAATACGGAAGTTAGGAAAGCAATAGATTGGTCGCATTTTTTGCTGGATGATAAATCTAGGCGTGATTTAAAAATGATGGCGGTTGAATTACCTAAGCTGAGGGCACAGGTTAAGACCCACGAAGTCCTATTTTTGCTCAATGATACATAATAGGCTCTTGAAGTTGCCGTTGTAGCGGAGTAGCGTTAGGCAAGAGATAGATGTCCTCAAGCATATAGCCTGCAGCAATGGGTAAGATGCGGCCATGGTGGACAAGTTGTACACAAAAATTTAAAAAAAAAAAAAAAAGGATAAGAAGGAAAGGCCATCTAACAATAGTAGCGATAAAAAGTATGTTCCAATGACATATCAAGGGCCGCTGTCTGACAAAATAGACCGACAGTTTAGTAAGTCCGGCGTGGTCCTGGCATTTAGCACGAAAAATAGTTTGCGCTCGAAACTTAGGCATACGATTGAAGGCAGCATTGATAAATTTAGAAACACAGGGGTATACAGATTACAATGTGGCGGATGTGAAGGCTTTTATGTGGAGCAGACAGGGTGATCGTTATTTTCGCGATTTCGTGAGCACACGAGTGCCCAAAATAAATGGTTCCAATGGCTCTGGGCACTATGGGACTTAACATCTGTGGTCATCAGTCCCCTAGAACTTAGAACTACTTAAACCTAACTAACCTAAGGACATCACGCACATCCATGCCCGAGGCAGGATTCGAACCTGCGACCGTAGCGGTCACGCGGTTCCAGACTGAAGCGCCTAGAACCGCACGGCCACACCGGCCGACGCCCAAAATAAATTCGCTTTTGGTGACCATCTCCGGGATTCGAACCATAAAATTACTGATATGCAGCAAGGTATGAAAATCTTGCATAAAGCACCGAAAGGAAGCAAACTCAACGTTTTGGAAAACATCGAAATTTACGGAAACAGAAACAGGTTTCCGAGCAAATTGTTGAACGACCAGTTAGAATCGGCGGATCATAATTTCTTTGACATATTTGATGCGGTGCTCTAGAGACGCTGTGCGACCTATTCACGCATTGTGATGGGTGCTGTGCATCTATTATGCTCGGAAAGCCACCTTTAGAATACTGCTAATGTTATTTATATGTTTTTTAGGAGGGCCTACCTTGGTAAGGTAAATACATGTTATAAGGCTTGAAGTGTAGTTGGCCAGCTTCGCCAGTAAAACTTGACTCGATGATTACCATTGCCCGCCAAGCGTGTCTTCGTTACGTTCTTATTTTATTTATTGTTATATTTTACAGACATATTTGTGTATGAAGCGCCGGCTGGGGTGGCCGTGCGGTTCTAGGCGCTACTGTCTGCAACCGCGTTACCGCTACAGTCGCAGGTTCGAATCCTGTCTCGGGCATGGATGTGTATGTTGTTCTTAGGTTAGTTAGGTTTAAGTAGTTCTAAGTTCTAGGGGACTGATGACCACAGATGTTAAATCCCACAGTGCTCAGAGCCATTTGAACCGTTTTTGTGTATGAAGCCAGAACGCTTGGATTTTTGGTATCGTAGTAATGTAGTTTTTCATTATTCCCCATTCGGTGATGCCCATGGATGAAACGAGTGCCATGCCGATGGGAGCGTACGTGGAGTCACTGTGCATTTGATTCGTACCTTGCTCATAACGAACGTATAGATGGTAAGAGACTTTATAGCAAGTTAATACGATCTTTTTAAGCGCTTACAATACCTAAGACCATAGTGCCTAGACAGGTAAAGCCCAGCATATAGGTTTAAATCGCTCGTCACTTTGTACCTAAGTCGTGTTATGAACATCTTTCTGTGTGCATATTCCTCATATGAATAAAGGTAAATTATAATATGTAGTTTTGTAAGGCGCTAATGGATAATGTCTGTGCTTCAGATGCTTTTACTTTGGAGTTGACGTACTTTACAGTGATTATAGCATGTACAAGAAATGTATGCGCAAATGTGGACTTTGCATGGATATGTGACAAGCAGTTATAGTAAAGTTGCGTTTTAGTAGTAATGAGTGGTTATAACGTGGGACTGTGTGCTCGCTGCTTGGACAGCGCTATCTGGTTTGTCGGTTGTGAACCGCCAGAATCACAGCAGGTAAGCCTGCGTGTAATAGGGCAGTGATGATGCCGACCGGTGTTAGGCAAGCAGTGGTAGTTTCATCTGGTGCCTTCAGTTTTATTTTTTATGGAAAGAACGACCATGAGAGCATTTTTTTATTATTTTTTATTGGTTGTGACAATGATTTTTATCAGATGGTCTGCCTCATGTGCCATGATGTCCATATGGTTTTATAAATGTTAATCCACGTTTCAGGTATGTGGATCTGTAATAATTGTAATGTACATAGTTAACTCATGTAAGCCCTCCCTCAAACCTGTTATGTTATACCTTCACAGATCCGATGATGCCACCTTCAGAGTGCTGAAACCGGTCATCTAGTAAACGATATTGAAGCGATCGTGGCTTTTCAATGATTTCAAATACATCTCAGATGCTTCGATTCTCTTCTGTTCCGGTTTTCCCACCACAGTCCACGTTTCACTACCGCACAATGCTGTGCTCCAAACGTACATTCTTAGAAATTCCTTCGGAGAATTAAGGCCTACGTTTGATACTACTAGACGTCTCTTGGTCAGGAATGCTCTTTATGCCAGCGCTAGTCTGCTTTTGATATCCTCCTTGCTCCGTCTGTCATAGGTTATTTTGCTGCTTAGGTAGAAGAATACCTTAACTTCATGTACTTTGTGACCATCAATCCCGATTTTAAGTTTCTCGCTGTTCTCATTTCTGCTACTTCTCATTACTTTCGCCTTTCTTCGATTTATTCTCCATCCATATTGTGTAGTCATTACACTATTCATTCCACACAACAGATCGTGTAATTCTTCTTTTAATGTTGCAATTACAGAGCCTCTCTCTACCGCATATTCCACGGTACATCTCGCTAAGATGCCAGATCACCCTGCACACTGTATTTATAAATCGGCTGCCTTCGCAGAGCAGCAGCTAATGGGGATGCTTGGGTACTGGAGTAGTGCTAGTTAGTGTAAGAAAAACATGAAACTAACGAAAATTATTATTTTTTGTTGGCAAAAATTCTGAGAAATCACAATGGCACTTTTAGTTATGAACTGAACAAGTTATTTCCAGGTTCTTTTTGGAATGTGAAGTTACCTCTTAAGAATAGGATTCGCTAATGAAATTTCTATACAAAGTTTAAGATTGTTACTGACTTGGCAGAATGGCTGAGAGCCGTGCCTACTCAACTTGAATAATTATCCGTTAGAATGTTGTTAGGTATGGTCGAGGCTGTTGCATGTGAAATGCAGTGAAGTGTACTGTTGTGGAGGAAATATGGGGCTCGCAAGAGCTGTAGTGCACAATACCATAAGCTGCGATGACTGCTATCTGCTGACAAATAAGATAACTCTCGTTCTACCTGTATTTACCCTCGACAATCAAACTCTCCCTATGCCTTGATGAAGTCAAGGACCCCCATTCGCCCCTAGTCTAACTATTGGCATGGTACACCGGTCAGATAACCAGTCCACCATGATGCCACTCAAAAATTCGCTCGCAGGCGTTTAACTATAGCTCTGTCGATTCACACCGAACAATAAGTGTGGTGGCCAACACACTGAACAACGCTATATCGCAAGGACTCAATATAGAGTCACACTCCGATTCGCTCTCGACAGAGGTGCTCTCCCAGTGAAGTACTGAGGAGAGACTTGTTCCTAGCTCCAAGAGCGACAACGGAACGGCCCCTCCCCATGCCAGACATGAAGGAGTATATCTACCGGTCTCTTCCATTACTCCATCAGCTCAAGGCATCAGGAATATCGTCTGATAATCAGCATTGGTCTTCTATAATGGGAGAATGACGTTTCGTTTAAGGCGACCAATCCGGAAATCTGTAGCATCGGGGATTGGCGTTTGCTGTCTCCCTGTGAAAACCTCTGAAACTGCATGCTATGTTTATACAGAATGCATAGGCTGGGTGCTCCCACACAATGTAGCGGAGTTTGGTTTTAAGCTGAACACGGGATCGTTCTCCCTTTCACTCGGGCAAACATTGTCTGCTCTACGGGCGGTCGCCGGCCGACATAGATAGGTTGACTCGTCCTCTGAAGGGACTGGCCTCCTGGCATGCGGTTTGCCTCCCCTGAACTGAAAGCTTTTGTGACCATCGTGTCTTCAATGTGTGTGTGTACGCCAGCCTCGAGTATTTCAACCTTGGTGAGCACTTGCGATTTACTTGTTATTTGCATATTCTTTACATGAGTTCATACAACATTGACTTTATCTTATCGAGTTTGGGTTCGAATGAAGGGTCTTGATGTGCGGAATATGATTGTGAGTGCGGAATATGATTGTGAGGGCGGAATATGTAAGCAATGAAGGTCAGGAGACCACGATGTGTTACAACGGTAACAAAGCGTAAATACATAGCTCTGAGCCTCATGGCGGCATTCAGTCAGTTTGTCTGCGCTGGAGTGATATTTATTTTGTAAATCTTCGTCACCTGTTTTGTAAAGGTCTCGTCGCTGTTGCTGTGAAGGCCGAGTTTGTGAGTCGTGAAACGGCTTCTGGTGCAGTACACCGCTAAGTCAGCTTCTCCCTGACGCTATTACACAGCTACGCCCAGGGTCAGGTAACAGGACAGTAGAGCGAAGGTTCTACAGAGCTCCAACAAATTAGTAACAAAGTCACACAAAAAGTTATCTTTGTGAATAATTGAATAATTAAGTGTGCAAGACTACATTTACTGTAACTGTAACACAAAAAGGCCCTCAATGGTTAAGTGCAAATAATTGTAGGTAAACTTCACAGTATACAGCAAATGCAATTTACAACTGTCTGTTCACTTCTATGACTTCACTAAACGTCGTTCCCTTTCTAAGTCAGCCCTGGACCACGATCTGCAACCAAGTGGACGAGAGCTGCTCTTCTATCTTCCGAGTAGGCTTCTGTCCGTTTTCGTTTGGTCGTTGCGGATTGTGCTCGGCCGGCAATTGGCCGAGGCAAATTCGATATCTTCATCCTCACCGTCGTCACGAATGGCCGAGGACCATACCGACCCTGAGGGGGAGGCGTGAGTGTTGGAACGAGTGTCGCAGCGGTGACAGTTTCTGTAGCCAATGCCAAGTCGCTGCTCGGACCCCGACATTCGTCTTGAGACTGCGAGGGAACACCTTCCGTAAAGCGACGCAGAGGGTGCGTCCCAGCACCTATCGGTAGGGCATCATCTTGATGGCGTAAACGCGCAACGGTATCTTCCTTACTGGAGACCCCTCGGTAGGCCTCGGCGCGGGGTTGACCCTGCAGTGGTGGCGTGGCAGATGCCGCCCAACGTCCGCTAGTTGACGGATGCGGCGTCGGATCGACATCCATAGATTCGAGGTCCGGAAACAGAGTCGAGTGACCCCACTCTGATGGATGGCGCTCGGGTTGCGTCGACCGGGAAGCCCCAGAATCTGTGAACATAGGAGAAGCGGCAGAACTCTGCAAGCGAGAAGGGCGAATTTGATTTAGGTGCCGCCTGTGCAGTCCATCGGGACCTCGAATGTGACACATACGCGAATCAGCTGAAGTAGTAATGACGCCGAGCTCCCATGACTTTTTTCTGCCACAGATTTTGTAAAACACAGGTTTGCCAATCTGTTACGTCGGCTGACTGGAGTCTGTAGGTGCCGACCGCAGCGGGGGTTGGAGCAAATGCAAGAGCGTGTGGTGGCGTCGTGTATGTAGCAGTCCTGCAGGCGAAAGTCCGTTGCGGGACTGGGAGCGGTTGTTGTTGTTGTTATTGTTGTTGTTGTGGTTGTCAGTCCTGAGACTGGTTTGATGCAGCTGTCCATGCTACTCTATCTTGAGCAAGCTTCTTCATCTCCCAGTACCTACTGCAACCTACATCCTTCTGAATCTGTTTAGTGTATTCATCTCTTGGTCTCCCTCTACGATTTTTACCCTCCACGCTGTCCTCCAATACTAAATTGGTGATCCCTTGATGCCTCAGAACATGTCCTATCAACCGATCCCTTCTTCTAGTTAAATTGTGCCACAAACTCCTCTTCTCCCCAATTCTATTCAATACCTCCTCATTAGTTATGTGATCTAACTATCTAATCTTCAACATTCTTCTGTAGCACCACATTTCGAAAGCTTCTATTCTCTTCTGGGAGCGATAAGTGGACAAAAAGCGAGGCGAGGCTTGTTCGCGTGGACGATGCAAGTGAAGTTTGTGCATCTGCTGTCCGAACACGTGAACAAAACGTTCAGCCTCACCATTCGATTGTGGATGGAATACTGCTGAAGTGAGATTGCATACGCTGTTCGCAGTACGGAAATCTGCAAATTCTGCAGAGACAAATTGAAGTCCGTTGTCCATGACGAACAATTCAGGCAGATCTCCGATGCAGAATACGGACTGAAGTGCGTTCAAAGTGGAGCGAGATCTTGTCGATGACATGGGAACAACAAAAGGGAATTTATTAGATGCGTCGACAATTACTAACCAGCGAGTGTTCCAGTAAGGGCCAACAAAATCTGACAAAGCGCTTTTGTTTCGGGCCATTCAAAGAAACGTTATGGAGGGGCGGTCAGATGTTCCGAACGCGCTTGACGCCATTCAGGCAACCTTTCTATTCGCGCGTCCGTGACAAACCATGTGCACTGTCTGCTCGCTAATTGTTTTGTGCGGAGAACACTCCAATGACCTTCATGCAGTAAGATGAGTACATCTCTTTGAAGCACATTCGGTATCACCACACACGAATATCCTGACTCTGAGTGAAGGAAAATGAACGATAGAAAGATCATGTCGATGAACAATGGGGCTAACAATGTACTTTATAGAAGATGGCCATCCATTACAAACCTGTTGTTGTTGTTGTGGTCTTCAGTCCTGAGACTGGTTTGATGCAGCTCTCCATGCTACTCTATCCTGTGCAAGCTTTTTCATCTCCCAGTACCTACTGCAACCTACATCCTTCTGAATCTGCTTAGTGTATTCATCTCTTGGTCTCCCTCTACGATTTTTACCCTCCACGCTGCCCTCCAATACTAAATTGGTGATCCTTTGATGCCTCAGAACATGTCCTACCAACCGATCCCTTCTTCTGGTCAAGTTGTGCCACAAACTTCTCTTCTCCCCAATCCTATTCAATACTTCCTCATTAGTTATGTGATCTACCCATCTAATCTTCAGCATTCTTCTGTAGCACCACATTTCGAAAGCTTGTATTCTCTTCTTGTCCAAACTATTTATCGTCCATGTTTCACTTCCATACATGGCTACACTCCATACGAATACTTTCAGAAAAGACTTCCTGACACTTAAATCAATAATGGATGTTAACAAATTCCTCTTCTTCAGAAACGCTTTCCTTGCCATTGCCAGCCTACATTTTATATCCTCTCTACTTCGACCATCATCAATTATTTTGCTCCCCAAATAGCAAAACTCCTTTACTACTTTAAGTGCCTCATTTCCTAATCTAATTCCCTCAGCATCATCCGACTTAATTAGACTACATTCCATTATCCTTGTTTTGCTTTTGTTGATGTTCATCTTATATCCTCCTTTCAAGACACTGTCCATTCCATTCAACTGCTCTTCCAAGTCCTTTGCTGTCTCTGACAGAATTACAATGTCATCGGCGAACCTCAAAGTTTTTATTTCTTCTCCATGAATTTTAATACCTACTCCGAATTTTTCTTTTGTTTCCTTTACTGCTTGCTCAATATACAGATTGAACAACATCGGGGAGAGGCTACAACCCTGTCTCACTCCTTTCCCAACCACTGCTTCCCTTTCATGTCCCTCGACTCTTATAACTGCCATCTGGTTTCTGTACAAATTGTAAATAGCCTTTCGCTCCCTGTATTTTACCCCTGCCACCTTCAGAATTTGAAAGAGAGTATTCCAGTCAACATTGTCAAAAGCTTTCTCTAAGTCTACAAATGCTAGAAACGTAGGTTTGTCTTTCCTTAATCTTTCTTCTAAGATAAGTCGTAAGGTCAGTATTGCCTCACGTGTTCCAGTGTTTCTACGGAATCCAAACTGATCTTCCCCGAGGTTGGCTTCTACTAGTTTTTCCATTCGTCTGTAAAGAATTCGTGTTAGTATTTTGCAGCTGTGACTTATTAAGCTGATAGTTCGGTAATTTTCACATCTGTCAACACCTGCTTTCTTTGGGATTGGAATTATTATATTCTTCTTGAAGTCTGAGGGTATTTCGCCTGTTTCATACATCTTGCTCACCAGATGGTAGAGTTTTGTCAGGACTGGCTCTCCCACTGCCGTCAGTAGTTCCAATGGAATATTGTCTACTCCGGGGGCCTTGTTTCGACTCAGGTCTTTCAGTGCTCTGTCAAACTCTTCACGCAGTATCATATCTCCCATTTCATCTTCATCTACATCCTCTTCCATTTCCATAATATTGTCCTCAAGTACATCGCCCTTGTATAGACCCTCTATATACTCCTTCCACCTTTCTGCTTTCCCTTCTTTGCTTAGAACTGGGTTTCCATCTGAGCTCTTGATATTCATACAAGTGGTTCTCTTATCTCCAAAGGTCTCTTTAATTTTCCTGTAGGCGGTATCTATCTTACCCCTAGTGAGATAGGCCTCTACATCCTTACATTTGTCCTCTAGCCATCCCTGCTTAGCCATTTTGCACTTCCTGTCGATCTCATTTTTGAGCATTACAAACCTATCGGAGCAAAAGTTGCAAATCGGGAGCGGAAGAAGTGGCATGCGCTACTTTGCGATAACCCGGGGCAAACTGCTCGACAATGTCAGTTTCTTGTGCATCAATTGGAAAACATGCTGCTTCCGAGTGTCGAAGTAAGTATCAGGTCTCACAGGTAGACGTGAGAGAGCGTCTGCATTCGCATGCTTATAAGTGAGCCGATAAATGATCTCGTACTGGTAGTGGGAGAGAAGAAGAGCCCAACACTGTAATTTCTGTGCGGTACGAATAGGAATCGGTTTGGCCGTGACCAAATATAATTTTAGACCATATTAATATTGGTGAAATTTAGTCACTCGGAAAACGATAGCGAGAGCTTACTTTTCTATTTGGGATAGTTCTCCTGAGTTTTGTTCAGAAGTTTGGAGGCGAAGGCAGTAGGTCTGTCTGACGAACCAATCCGGTGTGACAAAAGAGCAGCAATTCCATAGGAAGATGCGTCAGTGGACAAAATGACAGGTTTGTTTGGATCGAAATGAACTAAGCATCGAGCAGTGCTACTTTCTGAAAGGCTATGTCAAAATCTTGGGACCAAACAAAAGGAACACTTTCTCCTTCGAAGGCGATGCAAGCGAGCCGCTATATGAGTTGCGTTAGGGATGAAGCGAATCTAATAACCGAGCTTCCCTAAGACATATTGCAATTCTTTGATATCCTGAGACGGTCTGAGATCACGTGTTTCTTGCAAATTTGTGTCGGATGAACACTCGAGGATTAGATTAGATTAGTATTAATCTAATCTAATCTAATCTAATCTAATCCTCGAGAACTGAAATTTTCACTATGCAGCGGAGTGTGCGCTGATATGAAATTTCCTGGTGGATTAAAACTGTGTGCCGGACCGAGACTCGAAATCTGGACCTTTGCCTTTCGCGGGCAAGTGCTCTACCAACTGAGCTACCCAAGCACGACTCACGCCCCGTCCTCACAGCTTAACTTCTATCAGTATCTCGTCTCCCACCTTCCAAATTTTACAGAAGCTCTCCTGCGAACCTAGCAGGATCGAGATCGAGTCTCGGTCCGGCACACAGTTTTAATCCGCCAGGAAGTTTCACCTCGAGAATTGATAACATGACCGAAAAAGACACAAAAAATGGTTCAAATGGCTCTGAGCACTATGGGACTTAACATCTGTGGTCATCAGTCCCCTAGAACTTAGAACTACTTAAACTTAACTAACCTAAGGACATCACACACATCCATGCCCGAGGCAGGATTCGAACCTGCGACCGTAGCAGTCGCGCGGTTCCGGACTGCGCGCCTAGAACCACTAGACCACCGCGGCCGGCAAAAGACACACTTTTCATCATTATACTTGAGTCCGGCCTCAGAGAAAACTTGAAATAAAGTGAGCCAGTTGACAAGATATTCTTCTGCTGTGCTGCCAGCAACTACAGTATCGTCCATATAATTTGTACGTGAAGGTACAGAAGTAGTGAGTTGTTCTAGGTAGCGTTGGTACTGATGCGCTACCGACGGGCAAAGGAAAGACCTTGAAACGTTGTAAATGTTTATTGATGACTAAAACATTTTGCGAAGATTCATGAAGAGGGATCTGAGGGCATGCATCGCGTAGGTCTATTTCTGAAAAATAGCAACGTGCGCCTGAACGATCCATGAGTTCGTGAGGTCGAGGCAATGGGTAAGTATCCCCAAATGTCTGTGGATTGACTGTGACTGAAATCAGCACAAATCCAAATTTTTCCTGATAAACGACTGAGGAGCATCACTGACTCGCAGAGATTGGTGCGATTCTGCCATTTTCTTGTCAGTGAGCCAGTTCTTTTGCAACCTGTTCACGAAGTGCAATGGGCACTGAACGTGGTTTGAAAAAGCGCCGCTGCGTGTTGTGCTTAAGTATAACAGCGCTACAAAGTTATTGGCTTTACCTACGCCAGGAGCAAACAATTCGTGAAGTTTGTCACAGAGCTTAGCAACACTGTTACTTGAATTGAAATGAGACACGGCTAGCACATTGGCCATAATGCTTAGTCCGAACGAGTAGAGACCAAAAAAATTAACTGATTGTCTACTTCGTAGCACTTGAAAGGGAACTGTCTCCTGCTGATTCTGATACGTGGCTGCGGTGTTAAGTGTGACCATTGTACGCTGTAACCGTATTTGTAGATCAACACAGGTTTGGTTTTTCTAACACTTCGTAAGATTCGTTGCTTTAACAAGGACACTGATGCACCTGCATCTAACTGGAGTTTTACTGTATGGCCTGCAATCACTAAAGGTACATAGAGAGGGAACTAGTGTTCTGAATAACTCCACACGACTGTTCTGTGTGATCAACCTGTTTTGAATTTACAACATGCACTTGTATAGCAAGGCGCAGTGGTTTCACAATGTGACGCGGGGACTTTTGTCGTTTTAAGCAAAAACTGCAGGTGGCAAGAGTAGCAAGTGGCTTGGCGTGACGGGCGATGGTTCAAATGGCTCTGAGCACTATGGGACTTAACATCTGTGGTCATCAGTCCCCTAGAACTTAGAACTACTTAAACCTAACTAACCTAAGAACATCACACACATCCATGCCCGAGGCAGGATTCGAACCTGCGACCGTATCGGGCACGCGGTTCCAGACTGAAGCGCCTATAACCGCACGGCCACACCGGCCGGCGTGACGGGCAATGTCCAAGTGTATGTGTTGTATAGCATCGGGGCAAGATTTTGAACCGCTCTGTTTGTGAGCGAAGCGCGGCTTGCGCTAAAGCTGCTGACGCGTTACGGTGTTGTGTCGGCGAGGCTGTCTGTGTGCCGTTAAGTGTGGCTGTTTACGGGACCGCGTAGCACTAGAACTATTTCCGCCTTTCCGTCCTACAGTACAAATGTTACCACACTGACGAAAACTATGTCCAGCAACCGGCCGGAGTGGGCGTGCGGATCTGGGCGCTACAGTCTGGAACCGAGCGGCCGCTACGGTCGCAGGTTCGAATCCTGCCTCAGGCATGGATGTGTGTGATGTCCTTAGGTTAGTTAGGTTTAATTAGTTCTAAGTCCTAGGCGACTGATGACCTCAGAAGTTAAGTCGCATAGTGCTCAGAGCCATTTGAACCATTTGAAGTATGTCCAGGAAGCCCGCGCGGTTGGCCGTGCGGTCTAACGCAGTCTGTGGATGGTTTTTAGGCGGTTTTCCATCTGCCTCGGCGAATGCGGGCTGATACCCCATATTCCGCCTCAGTTACACTATGTCGGCGATTGCTGCGCAAACAAGTTCTCCACGTACGCGTACACCGCCATTACTCTACCACGCAAACATAGGGGTTACACTCGTCTGGTGTGAGACGTTCCCTTGGGGGGTCCACCGGGGGCCGAACCGCACAATAAGCCTGGGTTCGGTGTGGGGCGGCGGAGGGGTGAAGTGGACTGCGATAGTCGTCGTGGGGTTGTGGACCACTGCAGCTGCGACGGGGACGGAGCCTCTCCGTCGTCTCTAGGTCCCCGGGTAATATACAATACAATACAATGTCCAGCAAAATCATAAAAGCCTTGCTAACCGATAATCTGAAACACCTTATCACCAGTAGGATCGAATTATTTCAGAATCTTTTCTCTGACCCTGTTGTCTGGCACATTCTGTCTGATTGCGTCCCGGATCATATAGTCACTGTAATACTGTCCACAATCACAAGGGAAGCTGCACTTCCGCGTTAAGCCTTGTAATCAAGTCACACCCTGACGGTGTGTTTGTCCTGGCTGCTTCTTTAAGCGTAAAACTTAAACCTGGCAGCCGCAATGTTGCTACGGTCGTCATAGTGTTTATTTAATGGACAGAATAATGTCTCAAAGGGGACGTCTTCAGGCAGTGATGTAGGGAACAGTTTTGTAAGAGTCCTATACACCGACACACCAACGACGGAAAGAAAGTAAGCCAGCGTCACATTGCTTGATATTTGGCGGGCTGCTAGGAGGGCAGTAACTGTGGCACAGAAGTTATAGTCGTGGCTCACGACGGCCCGCTTACTGTCTGAGCTGCCGCTTGATGCGTGACGAATTGTGTAATGATTTCAGTCAGCTTCTGAAGCGACTGCAGATGAAGTCGAAGGAACGTGTGAAGATACTGCAGCCATTTTACATCCACATTAGGCAATAGTTCGGTAGGAACAGATAGGTGACGTTTGCGTCACGCGATAATGAATTATAAATTGTCGTTGGGTAGTGGGTGGGGTTGATATCGAAACTAGTTACACACTAGCAATTGCACCAAAGTAAGAAGTGTGAGTACACGACGTGTTCCCTCAACTAGAACAAAAATGTCGCGGATGAGCAGTGTTGGATTAGCAGAAACACGGCAAATAAGAACACTAAATTCCAAGAAAAAGTCACGCCAGCCGCTGTCGCAACTGCTGCTGGCTTGGGAAGACGCCACCTCGTCGACAGTTTTGTAAAGATGTCGTCTCTAATGCCATGGAGGCCAAGTAGGTGAGTTCGTGAAACGGCTTCTGGTGCAGTACACCGATAAGACAACTTCTCTCTGCCACTATTACACAGATGCACCCAGGCTCAGGTAGCACGACAGGAGAACGAAGGTTCCACAGAGCTCCAACAAATTAGTAACACAGAAATGAGTTAAAAAATAGGACGAGGAATTCCGCCTTATACAAGAGCCCTTTTTTGTGTTTTGTTTCACCCAGACATGTTTCAGCACTTATTGTGCTATCTTCAGTGGGTTATTCTTTTTATTTTCCAATGTTAATATGTAACAGGGAGCGAAAGGTTATTTACAATTTGTGCAGCAACCAGGTGGCAGTTATAAGAGTCGAGGGGCATGAAAGGGAAGCAGTGGTTGGGAAGGGAGTGAGACAGGGTTGTAGCCTCTCCCCGATGCTATTCAATCTGTATATTGAGCAAGCAGTAAAGGAAACAAAAGAAAAATTCGGAGTAGGTATTAAAATCCATGGAGAAGAAATAAAAACTTTGAGGTTCGGCGATGACATTGTAATTCTGTCAGAGACAGCAAAGGACCTGGACGAGCAGTTGAACGGGATGGACAGTGTCTTGAAAGGAGGATATAAGATGGACATCAACAAAAGCAGAACGAGGATAATGGAACATAGTCGAATTAAGTCGGGTGAATTAGATTAGGAAATGAGGCACTTAAAGTAGTAAAGGAGTTTTGCTATCTGAGGAGCAAAATAACTGACGATGGTCGAAGTAGGGAGGATATAAAATGTAGGCTGGCAATGGCAAGGAAAGCGTTTCTGAAATAGAGAAATTTGTTAACATCGAGAATAGATTTAAGTATCTGGAAGTCGTTTCTGAAAGGATTTGTGTGGAGTGTAGCCATGTATGGAAGTGAAACATGGGCGATAAATAGTTTGGACAAGAAGAGAATAGAAGCTTTCGAAATGTGGTGCTACAGAAGAATGCTGAAGATGGGTAGATCACATAACTAATGAGGAGGTGTTGAATAGAATTGGGGAGAAGAGGAGTTTGTGGCACAACTTGACTGGAAGTAGGGATCGGTTGGTAGGACATGTTCTGAGGCATCAAGCGATCACCATTTTAGTACTGAAGGGCAGCGTGGAGGGTAAAAATCGTAGAGGGAGACCAAGAAATGAATACGCTAAGCAGATTCAGAAGGATGTAGGTTGCAGTAGGTACTGGGAGATGAAGGAACTTGCACAGGATAAAGTAGCATGGAGAGCTGCATCAAACCAGTCTCAGGACTGAAGACCACAATAAAAATATGTAACAACAATTTGACAGTTAGGAAAAATAAAAACAAAAAAAGGAACCCACTGAAGGTAGCACAAAAATTGATGAAACAAAACAGAAAAGAGGTGTCTTGCACAAGGCAGAATTCCTCGTCCTATATTTGTAGCAAGCACGGACATAAGAAGAAGAACTGCAACATGATGATGAGTTAAAAAGGTTTACATATCTTTGTGACTAGTTGTATAGTTAAGTCTGCAACGCTGCATTTAAGGTAACACAGAAAAGGCCTCAATTGCTAAGTGCAAACAGTCATAGGTAAACTTCACAGTATGTAGTAAATGCAATAT
The DNA here is from genome assembly GCF_021461385.2 of Schistocerca piceifrons. NCBI lineage: Eukaryota > Metazoa > Arthropoda > Insecta > Orthoptera > Acrididae > Schistocerca > Schistocerca piceifrons. The sequence goes on from NC_060144.1 coordinate 564,828,976, forward strand.
GCAACAACTGTCTTTTCACTTCTAAGAGTTCACTAAACGACGTTCCCTGTCCAACTCAACCCTGGACAATGATCTATAACCAAGTGGACCAGAGCTGCTCTTCTGAGTAGCCTTCTGTCCGATGTCGTACGGTCACTGGCGGATTGTGCTCGGCCGGCAACTGGCCGAGGCAAAGTCGATATCTTCATCCTCAGCGTCGGCCTTGGCGAGGGTGTAGTTCGCGGAAGTTGCGAGTCTGTATGGCACTAACACCAGCTCGCGTATTTGCGCCTGGGGTGCTTTATGCCCTGGCTTTGTCTTGTTCGGACGACACAGCGAGTTAAAGTACGATACGATCCCCTCACTCTTCCTAAATAATGCGGTGGACTTGGTCTTGTCAGCGTTCATGACCGAGCGTTGTCTCTCTGCACTGATATGCACCTCAAGCACGGCCGGAGATGCCGGACCAGTGTCATGGGCTCACTTACGGAGGCTCTGTCGCAGTCTCTCCTTGACCCTCCTGTGGCCACATCGAGATGCCGGTGTCATTTTCCTCTTTTGGAGGGTTTTATCTGGAGTACAGCTAATGACGGGACACTCTCCCTGTCTCTGCCGCTCAACAGCGGCCAGTGACATCTGTCGTACGGCACTCCGCCGCCGGCCAACGTCGGCGAACTGATGCATCCTACCGTGCGTTGGAGGGTAGTGTGGCGCACTGTGAACGCGGTAACGCTAGACTGAGACGTACGTTCGGCCTGGTACGTGACGATGAACGAGATACAGATTACTCAGGAGAGACTCCAGACTCCATAGGATCCATCTTACCGATTCGCCTTTATTTGTGAACTGCAACGTTCAGGGTACAGCGTACACCAGCTACATTGTGGGCCCGCGGGAAATCTGGTATTCTGTGCGTAAAATTTAGGCTCTCTTTTTGCGGGTGTCGCCCGCTTATGTCGATTCCTGCACTCTACTCTACCCGGACAATGTTTGTTACCGGCGGACGAAACACAACGCCGTCACGTGGATCAGAGGAAACGTGATTCATTATTTGTTTGGAGATGGCATTATAGGTGATGAATTTGATACATCCACACGTAGATGACTGAAGAGATGGCGGTAGCTACACGACAATTCCAGGAGATATGCCATGAAGAGGGGGACGGCGGCGTTCGTGAAGTATCGACGCGAGTGTGCGAGTTCCAGAAGGGTTCCCCTGTACTTGTTTCCTTTTCTTCTTATTACCTAAACCTTCTTCTTTTAAAATCTTGGTGACAGAGGCACGTTATGAAAAGGTGAATTTATTTTTTGCCAGTAACTAAATGAGTCACTTAACCCTTCCGTGCCGGCCGGAGTTGCCGAGCGGTTCTAGGCGCTACAGTCTGGAACCGCGCGTGCGCTACAGTCGCAGGTTCGAATCCTGCCTCGGGCATGGATGTGTGTGATGTCCTTAGGATAGTTAGGTTTAAGTAGACCCTCACTATTCCAAATTTTAGAAGAGACGGGATTAGATCCCAAAACACGAGAAATCATAAAACAAACACTAATAGGCATGAAACATAAAGTAAAATTTATCTGGGAGATCTCAGAACCCTTCGACATCCAAACAGGTGTGAGACAAGGTGATGGACTCTCTCCTATTCTGTTCAACGTAGTTCTGTACAATGTTATGGAAGAATGGGACAAAGGACTCAAGAAGTGTGGGGTTTGGAAGCCACTCCAACTGGGCGTTGCCAAAACCAACCTCTACATACCACATCTTGTACTTGCAGACGACCTGGCAATACTAACAGAAGATGAGCAGACTGCATTCAAACAGCTGGAAGTACTCAGAGGATGTGCAGAAAAAGTGGGTTTACAAATTTCATTTGATAAAACTGAATTCTTTTGTTCAAAAACAGAAATTGCAAGCTTGAAAACGAAATATGATAAAATTAACAGGGTCCCATACTTAAAATACCTTGGAGAATTCATTGAACCGACAGGTACTGAAAAGGTCTCACAGCAACATCGCCTCCAAAAAATTAAAAAAGCGTTGGGGTTAACGCAAAACCTCTACAACAAATAAATCAATGTCAAGTGAGGCAAAAATTCGACACTACAATAAAACCAGCAATCCTCTACGCAAATGAAACACTAACCCTTAACAGAAAACAAAAACTAGAAGACATAAAAAAAGGATAGAGAAATATAATCAGGAAAATTCTAGGAGGAAGACATACCGAAGACGGTTATAGGCTACAATCAAATAAAACAACGGAAATGTTTTCAAACATCGAAACTGAAATCGGGAAAAGGCGAATGAAATTCTTTGGCCATCTCAGCCGACTACTACAAAATCGATGGATGAAATTCGAAAGGACCTAAATAATGCAAACGTAAGGCCAGCTAACATTCTAGAAAGAGACACCTTGAGAAACGAAGTAGACAAATGGGAAGTTATATCAGAGCAACCGAAAGAAAAACAGTGCAGACCAAAGTGGTCGGATGAGCGTAAACAAGCCTTTTCGGAAAGAACAAAAGCCTGTTGGGGGAACAAGAAGAACTCAAAGAAAATTTGATCGAGATATTTGGTTAACGTCTTCCATTTTTTAGGAGAATTCGCCAATAATAATAATAATAATAATAACATTCTAGAAAGAGACACCTTGAGAAATGAAGTAGACAAATGGGAAGTTATATCAGAGCAACCGAAAGAAAAACAGTGCAGACCAAAGTGGTCGGATTAGCGTAAACAAGCCTTTTCGGAAAGAACAAAAGCCTGTTGGGGGAACAAGAAGAACTCAAAGAAAATTTGATCGAGATATTTGGTTAACGTCTTCCATTTTTTAGGAGAATTCGCCAATAATAATAATAATAATAATAACATTCTAGAAAGAGACACCTTGAGAAATGAAGTAGACAAATGGGAAGTTATATCAGAGCAACCGAAAGAAAAACAGTGCAGACCAAAGTGGTCGGATGAGTGTAAACAAGCCTTTTCGGAAAGAAAAAAAGCCTGTTGGGGGAACAAGAAGAACTCAAAGAAAATTTGATCGAGATATTTGGTTAACGTCTTCCATTTTTTAGGAGAATTCGCCAATAATAATAATAATAATAATAACATTCTAGAAAGAGACACCTTGAGAAACGAAGTAGACAAATGGGAAGTTATATCAGAGCAACCGAAAGAAAAACAGTGCAGACCAAAGTGGTCGGATGAGCGTAAACAAGCCTTTTCGGAAAGAACAAAAGCCTGTTGGGGGAACAAGAAGAACTCAAAGAAAATTTGATCGAGATATTTGGTTAACGTCTTCCATTTTTTAGGAGAATTCGCCAATAATAATAATAATAATAATAACATTCTAGAAAGAGACACCTTGAGAAATGAAGTAGACAAATGGGAAGTTATATCAGAGCAACCGAAAGAAAAACAGTGCAGACCAAAGTGGTCGGATGAGCGTAAACAAGCCTTTTCGGAAAGAACAAAAGCCTGTTGGGGGAACAAGAAGAACTCAAAGAAAATTTGATCGAGATATTTGGTTAACGTCTTCCATTTTTTAGGAGAATTCGCCAATAATAATAATAATAATAATAACATTCTAGAAAGAGACACCTTGAGAAATGAAGTAGACAAATGGGAAGTTATATCAGAGCAACCGAAAGAAAAACAGTGCAGACCAAAGTGGTCGGATGAGCGTAAACAAGCCTTTTCGGAAAGAAAAAAAGCCTGTTGGGAGAACAAGAAGAACTCAAAGAAAATTTGATCGAAATATTTGGTTAACGTCTTCCATTTTTTAGGAGAATTCGCCAATAATAATAATAGTAATAATTAGTCCAATAAAATTTAACGGAAAGTAAGCAACTTACGTGCTCCCACTTCAGCACGCGGAAGGATCTCATCACAAGTATGAACGAAGAGCGACCGCGTGAACTGTGCAGATACTTAGAATCCACTTCTGAAAGAACATACATTCCCCTAACAGTCACCACGGCAAGTAGTTGAAAAGACGTCACCAATTTTCTACATCGCTGTAGAAACTTTGGGTCAATGGAAGCGTCCGCCCCGTAGCGTAATTGCGTTGTGTTGTGTGACGTCACTACGGCGCAGTGTTTTTGAGTTGGTTGTATCTGTAGATGTTGTGTTGTTGTATCTGATAGTGCTCTCTGGTGGTGGATGTTGACGCGATGACTTTTAAACGCGTGATATTTGGTTCATTTGAGCTTTGGTTGCCATTGTGCTAACGTGGTTTTGAGTCTGGGAAATTGGTACGGTAAAGTGAGCTGTGGAAGGGTTTTCTTCTTTCTTTCAATGAGTTATTAAGGTTTTTTTGTTGTTTATGTGTTTCAAATTTTCGCTAGGTGTGATTAGTATTAAGTTTGTTGTGCGGAAGGAAAACTAATTTTTTTAGGTATGTATACCGGCAATTAAAATTGCTACACCAAGAAGAAATGCAGATGATATACGGGTATTCATTGGACAAATATATTATTCTAGAACTGACATGCGATTACATCTTGACGCAATTTGGGTGCATAGATCCTGAGAAATCAATATCCAGAACAACCACCACTGGCCGTAATAACGGCCTAGGTACGCCTGGGCATTGAGTCAAACAGAGCTTCGATGGCGTGTACAGGTACAGCTGCCCATGCAGCTTCAACACGATACCACGGTTCATCAAGAGTAGTGACAGGCACATTGTGACGAGCCAGTTGCTCGGCCACCATTGAACAGACGTTTTCAATTGGTGAGAGATCTGGAGAATGTGCTGGCCAGGGCAGCAGTCAACATTTTCTGTATCCAGAAAGGCCCGTACAGGACCTGCAACATGCGGTCGTCCATTATCATACTGAAATGTAGGGTTTCGCAGGGATCGAATGGAGGGTAGAGCCACGGCTTGAAACACATCTGAAATGTGACGTCCACTGTTCAAAGTGCCGTCAATGCGAACAAGACGTGACCGAGACGTGTAACCAATGGCACCCATACCATCACGCCGGGTGATACGCCAGTATGGCGATGACGAATACACGCTTCCAATGTGCGTTCACCGCGATGTCGCCAAACACGAATGCGACCATCATGATGCTGTAAACAGAACCGAGATTCATCCAAAAAAATGACGTTTTGCCATTCGTGCACCCAGGTTCGTCGTTGAGTACACCATCGAAGGCGCTCCTGCCTGTGATACAGGGTCAAGGGTAACCGCAGCTGATAGTCCATGCTGCTGCAAACGTCGTCGAACTGTTCGCGCAGATGGTTGTTGTCTTGCAAACGTCTCCATCTGTTGACTCAGGGATCGAGACGTGGCTGCACGATCCGTTACAGCCATGCGGATAAGATGCCTGTCAAACGCAACTGCTAATGATACGAGGCCGTTGGGATCCAGCACGGCGTTCCGTATTACCCTCCTGAACCCATCGATTCCATACTCTGCTAACAGTCATTGGATCTCGCCCAACGCGAGAAGCAATGTCGCGATACGATAAACCGCATTCGCGATAGGCTACAATCCGACCTTTATCGAAGTCGGAAACGTGATGGTACGCATTTCTGCTCCTTACACGAGGCATCACAACAACGTTTCACCAGGCAACGCCGGTCAACTGCTGTTTGTGTACGAGAAATCGGTTGGAAACTTTTCTCATGTCAGCACGTTGTAGGTGTCGCCACCGGCGCCAACCTTTTGTGAATGCTCTGAAAAGCTAATCATTTGCATGTCACAGCATCTTCTTCCTGTCGGTTAAGTTTCGCGTCTGTAGCGCGTCATCTTCGTGGTGCAGAAATTTTAATGGCCGTTAGTGTATATGGCAAACAAGTTTACGAGTGTATCGTCACGTTGTATCATGGGTGACGTTATACAGGTTCTGCATGTTTTCGATCTATCTGCTGAATACGTTAGGTGTCACGTTTTGGGCACAACGTGAGGCTGGCGAGAGTTCCAGTGGCTAGGACCAGCGACAAATGTTTACGTGGCGTTGTCGGCGCGACAATATTTGGCGTTCGGTAAGACGCAGTACCTGATTCGAGAAATCAAGGCTGGCCATAAGGGAGATGCTTACGTATTATTTTTATTATTGGTCCTCTATAAATTTTTGTGAGCGTGAGACCGGGGTGAGGGAGACACTTGTTTTAGCTTGGTTATCGTTTTTGTCGTGGGGTTTGTTCGGAATGCGTGACGCGTAGGGAGAAGTTGGGTGGGCCGGCGGTTGTTGAGAAGTTGACGAATAATAGTTTTATAAGAAAAAGTATGGGAGGAGCAGTTCTCGGCTTTTTTTGTGAGTGTAGGGAGCTGTTATTTCGGGGGTGGGTATGCTGATCGTGTTTTTAGGGTTTTGCAGGGCTGTAGTAAGATGGAACTAGTGTGACTGATTGAGAATATGTTGAAGACGATAGTATTGTAATGTATGATGCATTTTCATCTTAAAGTGTTTTTTGGAAGAGGTGTTGTGTTCATTTAATAGTAAACCATAGTATTCAGTTTAAGGAATACGACAATGGGACTTGTACTAACACGATGGGTAATGGGGAGGGGGGAGGTGCAGTTACAGGTGTGTTACAAGTACAGGCAACAGGCGCTCTTCCAACCAGAAATCTCATTTAGGCGAGTGTTGCTGGTTGAAGAGCAGCCCTGAGAATTTTTGTCGTGTTTTTTTGAAGACTGGGAAGGATGTATAGGCCTAAGGTGGCGAGTTGAGGGGGTTGGGCGTGGGTGTGTTGGGAGGGGGATGGTGTTGTGGGTGCTGGTTGTGGGGCAGGTTACGGCTTGGGGGGGGGGGGGGACGGGTGTTTAGTTATTATGTTGGAGAGAACCAGTTTGGCTGCCGTGTTTGTTTCCCTGTAAGGTGTGACTGACTTTGGTTTGCATTTGTGTTTTTTTTCTTTTATAGTTGCGTTTATGGGAGTGATATCAGGTGGACTGGGGTTGGTTTATGGGTGGGAGGTTGGCAGTGTTTTAGATTTTTTGTCTTTGTTTTTGGTGTGTGTGTGTGTGTGTGTGTGTGTGTGTGTGTGTGTGTGTCTGTGTCTGTGTGTACATCTGTACATGTGTGTGGTGTGCAACCTAGGTGATATTGTTGGAAGCTTTTGTTAGTAAGTAATTTTTGTTTTGTTTTATACTACAATAATTGTGATGTATTGTCTGTCGTATATTTATGGTATGTCGGTCGTGTTTTAATTGATGTAGGTGGATATGGGGGTATTTGGGTTTTTGAGTTGGGGTTTTGGGTCCCGTTTTCGGAGCTGTAGGTGGTGGTAGCTGCAGTTGAGGTAGGTCAAGGAAAAATGTCCGATTCCTGTTGGTTTTGTGGCTGTAGTGGTATGTTATAAGTTGATTTTTTTTTTTAGATAGTTCAGTGTCTTTTATTGTTATATATTTAGCTTGTCCCCGCCCAAAACCCCCAATTTCCCGCGGTTTTCTATTTTTTTTCGCGTTTGTTGGCATGCGTATGTCATGACGTCATCGTCGCCATTTTATCTACCCTGAAAGTAGGCTTTTCTGCCATATTGATGACGTTGTGGGCCAAACCATACGAGTGGCATCGGACGCTTCCGTAATGCCGAAACTTCGAACCAGCTCACACCGACGCCAGTAAGAGCCACCCTTACCCCGCCCGACAAATATCAAACAGAACGGAACATGACGAGAATCAGCACCAGAATGCCAAACACACATTCAAACTGCAGCACATTGTGATTGCACAAACCGCAAATGATTACGACTGGCTGCTGGCCAAAAACGGCCACAAGAGATGCGAAATGCATCCGTGGAGACGAAAATATATTGCCCGAAGAGCTCATTTCGAGTAAGCGAAGCCGACTGTAGCAGAAATACACAAAGCGTTGCAAAGATAAGCTCGGGTCTGAAGAAAAGGAAATGTTCTGTAAGCAAAAAATTAAATTGCAAATGAAGAGACAACTTTCAAGTACACTGTACGACACACCATAGTGTGGTTTGGAGAAGACAGCTATAAACTGTTTTATGAATTTCGAACATCCCATAATTTATGGATATTAGCGTAGAACACTGTTTGCATTACCGATGGGAAAGTTGTACTTGAGCCAAGATGTGTCCGCTATAGCGCATAAGGAATGAGCAAGTTCTCTGCATGTTAGGCGGGGACAGAAAATATGGAAGACACTTACAAGAAGGGACAGGACGATAGGACATGTAGTAAGACTGCCGAGAATAACTTCCATGTGCCTGGAGGGAACTGTGGAGCGTAAAAATTGTATGGGAGGACAGACACTGGAATTGTTGTTGTTGTTGTTGTTGTGGTCTTCAGTCCTGAGACTGGTTTGATGCAGCTCTCCATGCTACCCTATCCTGTACAAGCTTCTTCATCTCCCAGTACTTACTACAACCTACATCCTTCTGAATCTGCTTAGTGTATTCATCGCTTGGTCTCCCTCTACGATTTTTACCGTCCACGCTGCCCTTCAGTGCTAAATTTGTGATCCTTTGATGCCTCAGAACATGTCCTACTAACCGGTCCCTTATTTTTGTCAAGTTGTGCCAAAACGCCTCTTCTCCCCAATTCTATTCAATACCTCCTCATTAGTTATGTGATCTACCCATCTAATCTTCAGCATTCTTCTGTAGCGCCACATTTCCAAAGCTTCTATTCTCTTCTTGTCTAAACTATTTATGGTCCACGTTTCACTTCCATACATGGCTACACTCCATACAAATACTTTCAGAAACGACTTCCTGACACTTAAATCTATACTTGATGTTAACAAATTTCTCTTCTTCAGAAACGCTTTCCTTGCCATTGCCAGTCTACATTTTATATCTTCTCTACTTCGACCATCATCAGTTATTTTGCTCCCCAAATAGCAAAATTCCTTTACTACTTTAAGTGCCTCATTTCCTAATCTAATTCCCTCAGCATCACCCGACTTAATTCGACTACATTCCATTATCCTCGTTTTGCTTTTGTTGATGTTCATCTTATATCCTCCTTTCAAGACACTGTCCATTCCGTTCACTGCTCTTCCAAGTCCTTTGCTGTCTCTGACAGAATTACATTGTCATCGGCGAACTTCAAAGTTTTTATTTCTTCTCCATGGATTTTAATACCTACTCTGAATTTTTCTTTTGTTTCCTTTACTGCTTGCTCAATATACAGATTGAATAAAATCGGAGAGAGGCTACAACGCTGTCTCACTCCCTTCCCAACCACTGCTTCCCTTTCATGCCCCTCGACTCTTATAACTGCCATCTGGTTTCTGTACAAATTGTAAATAGCCTTTCGCTCCCTGTATTTTACCCCTGCCACCTTTAGAATTTGAAAGAGACTGGAATACATCCAACAAATAATTGAGGACATAGGTTGGAAGTGCTACTCTGAGATGAGGAGGCTGGCAAAGGAGAGGAATTCGCGGCGGGCCGCATCTGACCAGTAAAGGCCCTGATGGCTCAAAATAAATAAAAAAATAAATAAATAAAACAAAGGGAAAAAAGCGCGTCTTCCTTGTACCTGGCAGCTGTGCGTTGGAGCTGCACGGGTGGAACACGTTTGCGTCATTACCTGACGGAAGTTGTAACACCAGTTTCCGCCCGATAAGATAAGATAAGGATTTCCCGCGTCCTACGCGGTCACGGAGGGAACAGGTTTGCCACACTGCGGGCTGCAGGCGAGGGCAAACTTTCCCTCGCTTTTCCCTAGGTTTTCCCACTTGCCGGAAGGCTCCCGCAAGTGCCGCACTACATATCCACATCTACATCTACATCGATACTCCGCAAACCCCCTTACAGTGTATGGTGGACCGGAGGGTACTTTGTGTACCAATATCACCTTCCCCTGTTCCTGTCGCTGGGAGAACGATTGCTGGTAAACCTCCGTGCGGCCTCGAATCTCTCTAATTTTATCATCATGATCTTTTCGCGAGATGTACGTAGGAGATAGCAATATATTGGTTGACTCTTCCAGGAGTGTACGCTCTCGGAACTTCAACAGTAGACCATAACGAGATACAGAACCCCTTTCTTGCAACGCTTACCACTGTGGTTGGCAGAGCGTCTCCGTGACGCTTTCGCGCTTACTGAAAGGAACTGTGACGAAACGCGCCGCTCTTCTTTGCATGTGCTTCACTCCCTCTTTCAGTCCTGTCTGGTATGGATCCCACACTGACGAGTAATACTCAAGTATTGGTCGAACGAGCGTTCTGTAAGTTACTTCCTTTGTTGGTGGATTACATTTCCTGAGGATTTCTTTTGATAAATCTGTCTCGCATCGGCCTTACTCGCGATTAATTTTATGTCGTCGCTCCACTTTAAATCGCTCTGTACGCATACTCCTTGGTTGTTCAGCAATTTTTTACTCATACAATGACGGGTCTTTCTCTCTAAGTATTCCCAGTACGTTACATTTGTTTACGGTGAGTGTCAATTGCCGCTCCCTGCATAATCTACAGATATTCCTGCATTTCGCCAGAGTTTCTCGCGTCGCGAATTCTCTGTTTGCAGTGGCATCCTCCCCAGCAAGCTACTGGCACTTCAGACATTATCTGAAACGTTATTTACATATATCGTGAATTTTTTTATGCGGCATTAGTCTTCTGGCTGGTCTGATGCAGCCCGCCACGAATTCTTCTCCTGTGCCAAACTCTTTATCTCAGAGTACACTTGCAACCTACGTCCCCAATAACTTGATCGATACATCCTAATTTCTCTCTTTCTCTACAGTGCTTATCCTCTACAGCTCCCTCTAGTACCATGGAAGTCTTTCCCTGATGTCTTAAAAGATGTCCTACCATCCTGCTCTTCTCTGTGGCAGTTTTTTCCACATATTCCTTTCCTCCCTGATTCTACGCAGAACCTCCTCATATCTTGCCTATCAGTGCACTTAATTTTCAACATTCGTCTGTAGCAGCACATCTCAAATACTTCGATTCTTCTGTTCCTGTTTTTCCACAGTCCATGTCTCAGTACCATCCAATGCTATACATTCTCAGAAATGTCTTCCTCAAATTAAGGCCTATGTTTGATACTTGTAGGCTTCTCCATGCCAGTAATGCCCTTTTTGTCAGTACTAGTCCGCTTTTGATGTCCTCCGTGCTTCATCTATTTCTGGTTATTTTGATGTCTAGGTAGCAGAATTCCTTAATTGCATCTAGTTCGTGACCATCAGTCCTGATGTTAAGTTTCTCACTGATCTTATTTCTGATATTTCTCATTACTTTTGTCTTCCTTCGATTTACTCTCAGTCCATATTCTGTACGTATTAGATTGTTCATTTCATTCAGCAGGTCATGTACTTATTCTTCCCTTTCGCTCAGGATTTCTTTGTCATCAGCGAATCTTTTCATTGATATCCTTTCACCTTGTATTTAATTTCACTCTCTAATCTATCTTTTATTTCCATCATTGTTTCTTCGATGTACAGATTGAACAGTAGGGGCGAAAGACTGCATTCCTGTCTTACACCCTTTTTCATCCCAGCACTTCGTTCTTGGTCGTCCACTCTTATTACTCCCTCTTGGCTCTTGTAAATATTGTTTATTACCCGTCACTCCCTATAGTTTACCTCTATTTTCCTCAGGATTTCGAACATCTTGCACCATTTTACATTGTCTAACGCTTTTTCCATGTCGACAAATCCTATTTACGGTTCTTGATTTTTCTTTAGCCTTGCATCCATTATCAACTGCAGCGTCAGAATTGACCTGCTGGTGCCTCTACCTTTCCTGAAGCCAAACTGATCGTCATCTAACACATCTTTAATTTTATTTTCCATCCTTCAGTATATTTTTCTTTTCAGCAGCTTGGATGCATGAGTTGTTACGCTGATTGTGCGATAATTCTAGCACTCGTCAGCTCTTGCAGTCTGCGGAATTGTGTGGATGATATTTTTCCGAAAGACAGGTGGTATGTCCCCAGCTTCATGCATCCTACAAAGCCATGTGAATAGTCGTTTTGTTGCCACTTTCACTCTTTCTTTCTTTCTTTCTTTCACTTACGCCATAGTCCCGCAGCTATCGCAGGGTCGGCACGGTTACAACGGATTTGGCAGTGTTAGTGTTAGGGATGGCCGGATGCTCTTCCTGATGCCACCCCGTACCCCCCCAGGATGAAATCAGTGTACCCCAACTGTCTGCGCCTAGTGTAAATCGTGAAATAGTGCGGACATGTTTCAAATGTCTGTGACGCATGTAACTGAGGCAGAACGTGGGGACCAGCCCTGTATTCACAAAGCAGGATGTGGAAAACCACCTAAAACCACATCCAGGCTGACCAGCACATCGGTCCTTGTCGTTAAGCTGCCAGGCGGATTCGATCCGGAGCTGGCGCGCCTACCTGAGTCCAGGAAGAAGCGTGTTAGCGCTCTCGACTATGCTGGCAGGTTGTTTTGTTGCCACTTCTCCTAATGATTTTAGAAATTCTGATGGAATGTTATCTATTCCTTATGCCTTATTTGATCTTAAGCCCTCCAAAGCTCTCTCAAATTCTGATTCTATTACTTGATACCCTATCTCTTCTAAATCCACTCCTGTTTCTTCTTCTATCACATCAGAAAAATCCTCCCCCTCATTGAGGTCTTCATTGTTCTTTTTTTACCTATCCGCTCTCTCCTCTCCATTTAGCAGTGGAATTCCCATTGCACTCACAATGTTACCACCCTTCCTTTTAATTTCACCAAAGGTGGTTTTGACTTTCTTATATGCTGAGTCAGTCCTTCTGACAACCAATTCTTTTTCGATTTCTTCACATTTTTCATGCAGCCATTTCATCTTAGTTTCCCTGCACTTCCTATTTATTTCATTCCTCAGCGATTTGTACTTGTGTATTCCTAAATTTCCTTGAACATTATTGCACTTCCTTCTTTCATCGATCCGCTGAAGTATTTCTTCTGTTATCCACGGTTTCTGCACTGCTGCCTTCTTTGTACCTGTGACTTTCTCTCCAACTTCTGTGATTGCCCTTTTTAGAGATGTCCATTCCTCTTCAACTATGCTGCTTAATGAGCTACTTCAGACTGCAGTATGTACAGCCTTAGAGAACTTCAAGCTTGTCTCATCATTCCTTAGTATGCGACGTGCCGGGGCTAGCAGTGTATTTAACACTAAATTCTTCTAGAATCTACGAGGGCAGTTCAATATGTAATGCAACACATATTTTTTCTGAAACAGGGGTTGTTTTATTCAGCATTGAAATACACCAGGTTATTCCCCAGTCTTTTAGCTACACAACACTATTTTTCAACGTAATCTCCATTCAATGCTACGGCCTTACGCCACCTTGAAATGAGGGCCTGTATGCCTGCACGGTACCATTTCACTGGTCGATGTCGGAGCCAACGTCGTACTGCATCAATAACTTCTTCATCATCCGCGTAGTGCCTACCACGGATTGCGTCCTTCACTGAGCCAAACATATGGAAATCCGATGGTGCGAGATCGGGGCTGTAGGGTGCATGAGGAAGAACAGTCCACTGAAGTTTTGTGAGCTCCTCTCGGGTGCGAAGACTTGTGTGAAGTCTTGCGTTGTCATGAAGAAGGAGAAGTTCGTTCAGATTTTTGTGTCTACGAACACGCTGAAGTCGTTTCTTCAATTTCTGAAGAGTAGCACAATACACTTCAGAGTTGATCGTTTGACAGTGGGGAAGGACATCGAACAGAATAACCCCTTTAGCGTCCCAGAAGACTGTAACCATGACTTTACCGGCTGAGGGTATGGCTTTAAACTTTTTCTTGGTAGGGGAGTCGGTGCGGCGCCACTCCATTGATTGCCGTTTTGTTTCAGGTTCGAAGTGATGAACCCATGTTTCATCGCCTGTAACAATCTTTGACAAGAAATTGTCACCCTCAGCCACATGACGAGCAAGCAATTCCGTACAGATGGTTCTCCTTTGATCTTTATGGTGTTTGGTTAGACATCAAGGGTCCCAGCGGGAACAAACCTTTGAATATCCCAACTGGTGAACAATTGTGACAGCACTACCAACAGAGATGTCAAGTTGAGCACTGAGTTGTTTGATGGTGATCCGTCGATCATCTCGAACGAGTGTGTTCGCACGCTCCGCCATTGCAGGAGTCACAGCTGTGCACGGCCGGCCCGCACGCGGGAGATCAGTCAGTCTTGCTTGACCTTGCGGCGATGATGACACACGCTTTGCCCAACGACTCACCGTGCTTTTGTCCACTGCCAGATCACCGTAGACATTCTGCAAGCGCCTATGAATATCTGAGATGCCCTGGTTTTCCGCCAAAAGAAACTCGATCACTGCCCGTTGTTTGCAACGCACATCCGTTACAGACGCCATTTTAACAGCTCCGTACATCGCTGCCACCTGTCGGAAGTCAATGAAACTATACAACACGAAGCGGGAATATTTGAAAATATTCCACAAGAAATTTCCGCTTTTTTCAACCAAATTTGGCCGAGAAAAAAAATGTGTTTCATTACTTATTGAACTGACCTCATACATAATTATGTAAATGATGCTCTAAGCCCCCCCTATTCTAACTCTGACTTTTGCTGTTCCACAAGGATTAAAAATAATACGCGAACTGACTCTAATCAACCCTGCCAGTGGAGTAGAAGAGAGTTTGGCACCTCCAATAATTTAATTTGATAATTAAGTTAACAAAGGTTTCATTAACATAGTGAGAAATGATAGGGTTGCTCTACCAATTAACAGGATGAAAGTTCTGTCCAAAATAACATTATGATTTATTAAGACTAAACACAAAATAATAAACAAAAACACATGAAACATTTACAATACATCAAATTGGCTCAAATTGGATACTCAAACAAATGCTGTGAATGTGAAGTTGTCCCTAAACTAGATTGTGAGGATTATGACGAAGTGGTATGTGGAGCCAATTCCTTGCCACTCAAATCTTAAGAGAGACACACAGCTAACCCAACATTAATTGCTGCTACTGAAGACAGAACAAAGTTAGAAAATGACGAACAGGCGCGCTCTGCTGAGCTCTGATTATCACCTAGGAAAATCCCTATCTGCCGGTGCTGCGGACATACATTACCAAACTGTCTTCTTAACTGCCAGAACACGACCTGACGTACCGGAGGCGATGGCTGGTTGCTTCGACGTCCTCGACCGAAAGGCGAGAGCCGACTACCTAGAGCACCCGTACAGGCCGAACACACAACATTCCCGCCCCCACGACAGTGGCCGTGGTTAAACGTTCCAATCAGCAACTCGAAAACCGGCGGAAAATTTCACTCCATTGCCAGAGCACTACCATTCCACCAATGGAGATTCTTGGCGCCAATTTCTGCGCTGATTTTGCTACGTCACGGAGCTATGCCCTGAGCAAGCCAATCACAGTTACTATTTTGCAGAAAGCGCGGGAATATTCCCGCCACAACTGGCTGGGTACACAAGTCATTCCCACGCCTCGCTGGTAGCCCGCCAGAAAGTGTTTTCGCTAAGATTCTGTGAAGTAACGGAACCTCTAGCCCAGCCGCTACTTCAGACCCCTCCGGGCATGTGTTTTGACAATGTCGGCGTCTGCAAAGCATTCACTCGACTTGCTCACACCCGTCAGCTTAACCCTTTCCAGATCAGCGAAGCCCGCCTGTCACCGGACCACCCGGGTGACGAGAGACGCTGCGTGGGAAGTCCGCGTGTGAAGGAATAGCGACTTTTCACTGCATGCAATTAGAGAGGAAAATCGTAAGATAGAAATATGAGAGAGGGCTCATGTCACCTCTCATAGCCCCTACGCCATTTTCGATTGTAATTGGTGAGCGGTTGGCTCACTTAGGAGGAAGGTAGTGAGTCAATCGCCCAAGAACAATCTTCCAAACTGGCTGCACATGCTGCACTCTATAAAGAAAATCACTGCAACTGAAAAATGCAGCTAATAGAGGGAGGATTATTTATGATGTAGCCAACTTCACCTTCTTAATATGAAACACTAACACTCACATCACACATCCATATCCAGGGAGTCCCTTCCAAACACCGATTCACACAGACATTCACTCTCTAAATATGGCCCAGGCATGTGAGCCAAATATGGAGCAATTTATTCTTTACCATCAGAGTTGGAGTGCTCTGCAATTAAATGCCCAAGATTTTACAACAATTTGAATCATGAAACTAACCTGAATTCACTCACACATGATACTATTTAAGTTAACAATCTCTTTGTGAGCTTTCAGAATCTAGTTACAACCTCCGATTCATTCTGTCTCCCTGCAGCAAGACTAACCTTTACAAAATCTTCCCTGAACTGATGGTCCATTCACAATGACAGTGGTGGTATCTGCTTCAGTTTATGTGGACTTCAGGCACACTGTTTGCATACACACAACAATAAATACAAAATACAAAAAAAACATGGTGTGGAGAACAATACAGTAATTTGTAATAAGAATTACAGTGTAAAACACTAACACAAACAAGGTATAACATACATTACAAAAACAACACTAGAGAATGAAATTTAAGAAAAAAAACTAGGTTCATGGGGCATCAAGTTGTGCGTGCGCATTGCACAATGTTCACGACTGTGCTGAGAATGGGGCAATAAATCACACTGTTAGAAATATTCGAAGCACTTCACAAATTCCACAGTACTGACATCACATAGGGCTAAACGTCGCGTGTTGTTGCTATGTTGTTGTAACGGCAATAGGGTGTGCTGGAGCATCTGCAGTACTCTGTTGAGATTGGACCAAGACCCACGCATATGATCACGGCAGTACGGTAGGAAGACATAGTGATAGGCTCTATTCACGTCGATTAATTGTCTCTGAGGTCTACTTGTTGGGATATATCACTAATCTAGGTCTCTTCTCTCGCTGGACAGTACTTTACGTTTCCCAATATTGCAGTCCGACGAGGGATGATGGCACGTGAAGTGACTCCACTAGTGTGTGAGGTCATCCATACAGGATCGAAGTAGGAGCCACGATTGCTACAACTGCTCTCTAATATGGAGGAGAAGTTAGAAATGAGACCATTCATTTGTTAGTGTGGCACGATACTGCTTTGTGTATGCAGATCGGCCAATGCTAGTGAGTTGTAAAAACCCAAACAGGTGAGTATATAGCGTCCCTTTCTGTCCTGAGGCACATGAGGCGCAGGTTCTGACACGATATGTGATCTTCTTCGTGTACTCACGACAACGTAGTCTGCCGCAAGGAATCCCTCCAAACGGCTGCCGCGTCCGGAGAGCTAGCAGGCTGTCGCGTGTGGGTCGCGTGTCAGTGTCAACGGCCAGCCTCACTTTCGCTTGTGGCCCGGCGAGGGCTGTCTGCCGCCTAATCCCTCAGGTATACGGCCCGGTGACTGTCAGCTTGTAGGACCGGATGCTCTCGCGCCCTTCACGTCAGGTGGCGCGCTGACGCTCTCCTTGCAGGTAGCCGATGACCTCTTGCTTTTGCTCCGGCTGGCTTCTGCATTGTCACGATCCCCGTCATCTGCACAATTCTTACAAAAATCTTATGCCTAACTTTTCCCCATGACCTTCTATGTTATAATAAATTTACATAACGATACATTGATGGTCTGTCATTTCAGACACTCTAATTTTAATTTTATAGTTATTTATCTGTAGCTATCATTACAAAAAAATCTCGGTGTGATATTTGTGTAGAGACCAATCTCACTACTGTACATGGTGTGTGACGCTATACTGGATGGACAACTAAATGTGTGGGCCCGCACTAATATTACTATTAATTATATAGATCGACAGTAGACATGCTCAAGAATTAACTACCATTTGCCAAAGATCTACATGCTATGTCATTTAATTAAATTATGTTATTATGCAGGTCGAAGTTTTACTGTGCTGTAAAGAACATGCAACTATTCTACTTTCGCTCGCCTGTTGTCCCTCCATCTCGGATCTGTGGTTTGGTGACCTGAAAAATAGCATCTCAACAGGCGCGCGCCAAACACTTGTGGTAGAAAACCGCCACAATATTAAGGATCTAGTTATTCTAAAATCCTAAAGTTTAATTTATCCTAGTATATGGTACTCTCTCTATTATTATTATTTTTTTTTTACCTTATACAACACTCTTACATAATTCCTGTTACACTGAGATGTCTCGCTACTCGCCGCTATTGACGACAGTGATGTGCGCGCCGTACGACATGGCCTCCGAGTTCTCACTATGCCTCACTGAGACTCCAGAGACTGGGTTAGCCATGGCTATACAAGAAAATAAATTTATATTTGCAACTTCTTTTTCTATGTTATGCAGTATTCGCGATCAAAGCACACCTTTCCAGAGGCAATGTAATATGACCAAGCCAGGACTGGTTCCTGTTGAGGATTCCGTCGCCCACCACACAGCAGCTACACAGTATGTCACGAATTTCCAAGTATAATTCCTTGGTTATTCATCTGTGACAGTCACAAGCAGCACGCTAAATCCCCAACCAGCACATTGGCATGGTAGGCTTTATGCCCGCATTTCTACCGTCTAGGCCCTAGGGCACCATTGGAGTCAAACGCTCACAGGTTCACCCCGACTTGCAAGACAACGATGCTGGCGCATCACTGTAAAAACTATACTGCACATGTTCATCCTCGAAATCACGCAATATACCACAATCTTGCAGTGCACTGACGCGTGCCTGCAAGCATTGGTATGAACGTCTCACGAACTGGTTGTGGCCGCTATGGAGCGTATCACGACTTCTAAGAACGCTTCTAAGAGCACGTTCTTGTATGCGCCCGTTTGTGCGACATCTCCTCACTCATCATTATCCCTCAACATGGACACCAGACAGGAAAGGACTAAAACATTGCATCATGGAAAGATAGTGTCTCCTACTCCACCGACACTGGAAGTTGCGAACAGAAAAAAAAGGATAGCAGCAGTAAATTCTTATGCGAGACAACGCAGCGTGTTAATACTTTAGCAATCTTAATCTATTAATGCAACGATTATCGTTCCCCGAAGAAAGGTTCATATATTTGCTTATTCTACTATGTACACCACTTACACTACTACTATTCCACGAACTCCTTTATGTGAGAGATGTGGTGGAGTCATATGGACTAGCGCCAATCCCTTGTCAGACTCCCCCTCCTCTGACGTGCATTAGGATTTGCAGGTCTAATTTCAATCTCCTGGTTCTCCTGTGGTCCTTGATTTCGCTCTCTCCAGTTACGGTCGCTTTGCCGTTCGTTATTCCTCCTGTCCCAGATTCCTTGTCTAGATTGACCCTGTTCCCTGACGTTCTGGTTTCCGTGTCTCTGGTTTCCATAATCTTGAATTGCGTAACCTTGATTTCCGTAACCCTGGTTTCCTAACTGACGAGCGCGATTATGCGATCTGTTGTCGTCTGCCCTTGCTGGCCCGTGGTATTTGTTATTTTGCGCCTTCTTCCTGTACTTTGCGTCTTGTTTATCGAAGACTACTTCGAGTTCGCGCAATAGACTCTTGAATGCTTCTATGTCAGATCCACACTTGCCGACAAGTGTCTGTTGATACCTAACTGGCAATTTGGAAAAACAAAATTTGATGATTTCTCCCTGGCTATATGGACTATCTAAAAATTGATTCTTCTTGAGTAAATCATCAAAAAATTTGGTTGCGCTCCTTTGCCCGGACACTTCCAGTTCAGGACAAAATATTATTTCCTCTTTAATCCTGTCTTGCGTTTCCTTTGACCAGTAGATCCCCAGGAACGCATCAACAAATTCCTGATAAGTCTGACACGTCGCTGCCACACCCCGCATCATTTCCGCGGCTTGGCCTTCGATGTGTCCACACATGAATTCTAATTTTGCCAGGGTTGGCCATGATGACGGTAATGAATTTGTAAACTGCATCACCCAGCTCTTGGGATGCATCGACCCTCCATTATCTCTGAACTTTTGGAATTTTAGTATCGACAGGAAGTGATTCTGATCAAAATCCTGTCCGATCCTCGCACTGGTGTTGTCACTCGTTTCCGATACTTGCACGTCTGCTGAGTGTCCTGATCTATCTTGCTGATAACTGTGATGTGCTACCTCTGTATCACAGTGGCAGTGGCACTCAGAATTCACTCTCCTAAGTGGGCTACAATTATTGGAGCTATTACTAGGTGTTTCTGCGTGTGCATTGTTAGTTCCGCACTCTGTCACTGGGCTAGAGCACGGCGGGATTTTCCTAGGAGACACAATTCTGTGTACTCCATCATTGGTATCCGAACGCGCAGTGCTCGTGTGCCCGTTTCGCTCTAGTTTTGCTATCCGACTCTCTACTTCTTTCATTCGTTTCGTGATGTTCGTAACCGCAATATTACCTTGGGTTTTAAGAACGCTAGGGATTTTGAGTGGGCTTGTGTCGCACGTCGCAAGCGACCTGCAAGTTGAGAAGTTACTTTTGCGATTTTCATTGCCCCTGTTGCTGCCGTTTTGGCTAGGCCTGCTACTTTTTGTGCTACCATTGACAATTGTTTTGCTTCTCCACATTCTTTCTTTATTGTTAGTAATTCCCCACGAATTTCTCCTATAGGCGAAATTATAGTCTGAGTGTCCTTCTTACGCTGTTTCTCATCTTCTTCTTTCATTGATCGTAGGAAGCTCAGTATTGGGCTAATGTCATCTTTTTGATCCTCGTCACACATGAGCGATGTAACTCTGGACACCTGGGCACTAGAGCTCTGACGTGACCGAGCTGGCCCCTGTCTGCTCTCGTTCGTTTGATTATAAACTTCTGCTGCCGTCTCGACCTGTGTGCCTGTCTCTGTTCCATCCTCCAATTCACTATCATAATCATGGCCGCGACGTTGCTCTAAGATCGCGTCCAAATCACCGTCCTCATCAATGACCCTGTCCTCCTGTCCTGCTAAAAATGTGCCCATCTCACCTCCGAACCTATTCCCGTCAGTAACGTGCCCCTTATCCATTATAGTATCCACTTTGTTTTAGCTACGCTCACTAATAGTCGTGCCTTACTTCTCGTGATCATTCATGAGAAACAAAATTTATCTAAAATACACAGTAAAAATGATCTACTCCTTGTATTTTTACACATAGACATAAAATTTCAACAACGCTGTTCCAATGCTGTAATCACAAACGCAATTTGATGTGGTACAGAAATCGCACACAAATCCGACAAAGTGCGATGTGGTACGGACACCACATCAACGAAACACAAAAACAATAAACAAAAAAAATATATACACTGAAAACAAAAACTGTAATCATGCGCCGCTACTTAAAAACTAATCGCGGAACTACAAGAAAAAGAACTAGGGTATGAATTATTAAAAAAAATAGAGAAAAAAAATTTGAATGTTCATACTAAGAATACTAATTGTTAATCAGTGATTCACAGGAAAGATCCGAGGCTAAGGGTCGCCATTTTATGCGAGGTGCCGGGGCTAGCAGTGTATTTAACACTAAATTCTTCTAGAATCTACATATGTAATTGATGCTCTAAGCCCCCCCCTATTCTAACTCTGACTTTTGCTGTTGCACAAGGATTAAAAAAAATACGCGAACTGACTCTAATCAACCCTGCCAGTGGAGTAGAAGAGAGTTTGGCACCTGCAATAATTTAATTTGATAAATAAATAAACGAAGGTTTCATTAACATAGTGGGGAATTATAGGGTTGCTCTACCGATTAACAGAATGAAAGTTCTGTCCAAAATAACAATATGATTTATTAAGACTAAACACAAAATAATAAACAAAAACACATGAAACATTTACAGTACATCAAATTGGCTCAAATTGGATACTCAAACAAACGCTGTGAATGTGAAGTTGTCCCTAAACTAGATTGTGAGGATTATGACGAAGTGGTATGTGGATCCAATTCCTTGCCACTCAAATCTTAAGAGAGACACACAGCTAACCCAACATTAATTGCTGCTACTCAAGACAGAACAAAGTTAGAAAATGACGAACAGGCACGCTCTGCTGAGCTCTGATTATCACCTAGGAAAATCCCTATCTGCCGGTGCTGCGGACATACATTACCAAACTGTCTTCTTAACTGCCAGAACACGACCTGGCGTACTGGAGGCGATGGCTGGTTACTTCGACGTCCTCGACCGAAAGGCGAGAGCCGACTACCTAGAGCACCCGTACAGGCCGAACACACAACATTCCCGCCCCCACGACAGTGGCCGTGGTTAAACGTTCCAATCAGCAACTCGAAACCCGGCGGAAAATTCCACTCCATTGCCAGAGCACTACCATTCCACTAATGGAGATTCTTGGCGCCAATTTCTGTGCTGATTTTGCTACGTCACGGAGCTATGCCCTGAGCAAGCCAATCACAGTTACTATTTTGCAGAAAGCGCGGGAATTTTCCCGCCACAACTGCCTGGGTACACAAGTCATTCCCACACCTCACTGGTAGCCAGCCAGAAAGTGTTTTCGCTAAGATTCTGCGAAGTAACGGAACCTCTAGCCCAGCCGCTTCTTCAGACCCCTCCGGGCGTGTCTTTTGACAATGTCGGTGTCTGCAAAGCATTCACTCGACTTCCTCACACCCGTCGGCTTAACCCTTTCCAGATCAGCGAAGCCCGCCTGTCACCGGACCACCCGGGTGACGAGAGACGCTGTGTGGGAAGTCCGCGCGTGAAGGAATAGCGACTTTTCGCTGCATGCAATTAGAGAGGGAAATCGTAAGATAGAAATATGAGAGGGGGCTCATGCCACCTCTCAAGTACTTCCGAATTCCACTTCTTTGCATACTGATTCTTCCTGACTAATCTCTTAAACTTCAACCTACTCTTCATCACTATTAAATTGTGATTTGAGTCTGTATGTGCTCCTGGTTCAGGCTTACAACCCAGTACATGATTTCGGAATCTCCGCCAGACCATGACGTAACCTAAATGTAATCTTCCCGCCTCATCCAAATATATCTCCTCCTTTCCTGATTCTTGAACAGAGTATTCGCTATTACTAGCTGAAATTTATTACAGAACGCAATTAATCTTTCTCTTCTCTCACTCCTTTCCCAAGTCCGTATTCTCCTGTAACCTTTTCTTCTACACCTTCCCCTACAACTGCATTAGAGTCCTCTATGACTATTACATTTTCATCTCCTTTTAATACTGTATTACGTTTTCAGTATGCTCATATACTTTCTCTAGCTCTTCATCTTCAGCTTGCGACGACGATATGTATACTTGAACTATCGTTGTCTGTGTTGGTTCGTTGTAGATTCTGATAAGAACAACCCTGTCACTGAACTGTTCACAGTAGCTCACTCTCTGCCCTGCCTTCCAGTTCACTACGAGTCTTACTCCCGTTATAGCATTTTCTGCTGCTATTTGTATTACCCTAAACTCTTCCGACCAGAACTAGTTGTCATCATCCCATTTCACTTCACTGACCTCTACAATATTTAGATTGAGCCTTTGCAGTTCCCTTTTCAGATTTTATAGCTTTCCTACCCACTTCAAGCTTCTGACATTCCATGCCCCGACTGATAGAACGTTCCAGCGAAAGGATAACTTTCTTCCAAGCGGCGGTGACATTAAGAATGCAATAAGAATTCCAGTGTTAAATGTAGAGGAAAACAGATAGGTAGAAAGAGTACATAGAAGCCCTCTATGAAGGGGAGAGTTTGTCTGATGAAGTGATAGAGGAAGAAACAGGATGCGACAGGGTGAGATAGGGAATCTATTATTACAGAGTTTAAAATAGCTTTGGACCACCAGAAATCAAATAAGGCAGAAGGGATTGATAAGATTCCATATGTATTTTCAAAATCATTGGGAGAAGTGGCAACAAAACGACTATTCACGTTGGTGTGTAGATTGTATCAGACTTGCGATGTACCATCAGACTTCCGGAAAAACATCATCAGCCGGTCGCGGTGGTCTAGCAGTTCTAGGCGCTCAGTCAGGAACCGCGCGACTGCTACGGTCGCAGGTTCGAATCCTGCCTCGGGCATGGATGTGTGTGATGTCCATAGGTTAGTTAGGTTTAAGTAGTTCTAAGTTCTAGGGGACTTATGACCACAGATGTTGAGTCCCATAGTGCTCAGAGCCATTTGAACCAAAAACATCATCCACACAATTCCTAAGATTGCCGGGCCGACAAGTGTGAGACTTACCCACATTCAGTTTAACAGCTCATGCATCCAAGTTGCTGACAAGAATAATATACAGAAGAATGGCAAAGAAAACTGAGGATGTGTTAGATGACGATCAGTTTGGCTTAAGAAAAGGTGAAGGCACCAGAGAGCCACTTCTGACGTTGCGGTTGATAATGGAAGCAAGACTAAAGGAAAATTAGTACACATTCATAGGATTTGTCGACCTGAAAAAAGCGTTTGACAATGTAAATTGATACAAGATGTTCGAAATTCTGAGAAAAATAGGGGTTGTAATGTAGTTGCTTTAATTTGCTATGAAAGCGGTGCTGATGTTCAATACCATAAAAGTGGGTTAAAAGCTGTTAGCTGTCTGGGGAAGTTAACCTTGCATTACTGAGCAACTGTTTCAACAGGTATCCAGTCTAGCTTACCAAATTCCCAACCAGACTAACATTAATTATAATCTTTTAATAGTCATACAACAACCGGTGCTATATATATATATATATATATATATATATATATATATATATATATATATATATATATATATATATATATATATATATATAAAGAGAATTTAAATAAAAAGAAATAAATCAGTTTATATTTGGAAATTTATTTTAACATTGATCATTGAAATTTCAGCTTATTAAACTTGATTCATAACTAAGCTGGTGCCTTATTTAGGATTGTGTAAATGTGAGTTTGTAATCTTACGGAACACATCAAATAGGGAGCCAAGATTGGGAGACTACATACAACACTGCATTCATAAAATAACACACGAAGAACGTTGAAACATATGCAAGAGGAAATTAACCATAACCAACCGATTCAATTTTCCCCCAAAGAAGTTACGTTCGCAGCGCAATCCTGTCCGCCATGTAATTACCACACACTGGTATACTAAATTCATACTACCTCTCTGTGAAATCCTCCCGAAAAGAATAGCTGAGGGCTACTTTGATGATTACACCACATGCTTCACGTGGTCAACTTGGTTTACACAAAGAGTGTAACTCCACAACAATTTTGGTAATTAAAATAAATTACATCGAAAAGCAATTTACAAAAGAAAACCTCGATCTGGTTACTAACGTCTTACTATTAACCTGATGGGTCAAACAATTGTATAAGCACGTGGTACTGGTCTCACAAAGTACACCCCACGTGGGTTGAACATAAAGAAAAGTTGCTATATTGAAAAATATTGTCAAGACGAGACGTTATAATCTCACACACATTCGCATTGAAGATTGATGATGTTAGTTAGAGTTACTGATCAACACGTGGTTCCACTTTACTCACAAAGTAGTGACAAAGCAACTACCGGAATATATTCTAAACTTCACACTCGAATTACACTGCGTTGCAGTTTAAGATAACATTAGATGTTTTAGAGCTAAACCTGAAATAAAGGTGATTAAATTTTCAGTTAGGCTGAACTTAAGAAATCCATTGTCCTACGGACTTGGCAGACACGCGCTTAGCCGGAGATCTTACCACTTCAGACACTCGCCACGGACAGACTGCCGTGGTCCCATCCTGAGGGGTGCCTCACAAATACAAACGGAAGTGACCAGAGAGGCAGCTTCCTATACCAACATGACAACGGACGGACAGGACCATACTAAGGATAGAAACCTCTTTGCTTTTAGAAAGCGTAGCTACCTGTTCAGACGTTGGTCCTACTGTTCTCTAGCAGACAGGCTTGTCTGCTACCATCAAGCATGCACTTAGAAATACATTTGCTCATTCATCCTCTCACACAGAAGGGAAGGGGGATGACAGTATCTTATCAAATACAGTATATAAAAGAAAGCGGATGTAGGTTCCGTATGAGACTGTGTGACATGAATTACATATAAACTGTGTTTTAAAGTGTAGTAGTGTGACAGATCGTTCTTGTTTATGTGTAAAAGTAACACGTTCCACTACTCAGTCTCCTCCAAGATAGTCAGAAACGCCACAGTAAATTTAGACGAGGAATTTATGCCGTAAATGACAACAGATTTAAGAAATTAACATGAAAGGAATCCAACAGAGACCTTTCAGGGTGAGCTAAAGAGAAAGACGGGTAGTGTGCAACAAAGAGGGATCGATAAGAGCGGAAGACCAAGAACAAAGTACTCGTATTAAAATTGGTATAAGACAGGGATGTAGCCTTTGCCCCTACTGTTCAGTCTGTATGCCGAAGAAGAAATTATGGAGATAAATGGGGTAAAAATTCACATTGAAAAGATGTCAATGATAAGAGTCGCTGCTGATATTGCTCAGTGTAAAGACACTTCAGCTATCAAGATATTAGCAGTAAATTTTCAGAGTGTTCGGAATAAAGTTCCTGAATCTACTGCCCTCCAGGAAGCGTGGTGGCGCGCAAATTATTCTCTGGACTGAGACCTGGCTGAACCCTGAGATAGGAAGTTCTGAAATAGTTTGTGAGGGTTGGATCGTGTATAGGAAAGACAGATTAGACACCGTAGGAGGTGGTGTCTTCATTGCAGTTGACAAAAATATTGTGTCTACTGAGATCGAAGTATGGTGTGATTGTGAAGTTATCTGGACACGTTTAACAGGGCTAGGGGAAATAAAGTTAATGGTTGGGTGTTATTACCGGCCACCAGGTTCCACCGTGACAGTTCTAGAATCATTCAAATGGGGTCTACACTCTGTATCGCAGAAGTACCCGGATCATGCTATATTAGTCGGAGGCGACTTCAGCCTACCTAGTATAGACTGGGATGTCTATGGATTCATTGCAGGTGGTACAGACAAGCCGTCGTGTGAATTACTTTTGAACACATTATCCGAAAACTGTCTTGAGCAGCTAAATCGACAGCCAACGCGTAATGGAAATATTTTAGATCTGGTAGCCACGAACAGACCAGACCTCATCGACGGTGTCAGTGTTGAGACAGGGATTAATGATCATGATTATGTCATTACGACTATGGTTACGAAAGTTAAAAAGTCGGTCAAGAAGGCTAGGAGAGTATTCTTACTAGAAAGACCAGATAAGCAGTTGTTAGCATCCCACTTAGTAAATGAATCGACTTCATTTACTTCCGGTACGATGGACGTGGAAGAAATATGGGCAAATTTTAAACACATTGTAAATCACGCATTGGAGAAGCATGTGCCGAAAAAGTGGGTTACGGACGGAAGAGACCCACCGTGGTTTAACAGCGCAATTCGGAGAATACTCAGGAAGCAAAGACAGTTGCACTCGCGGTGCAAGAAAGATCGGTAGAATGAGGACAGGAAAAAGTTAGTAGAGATTCGTGCTGCTGTAAAAAGAGCGATGCGCGAAGCATACAACCACTACCACCGTCATACCTTAGCAAAAGATCTTGCTGAAAACCCAAGGAAATTCTGGTCTTACGTAAAATCGGAAAGCGGGTCGAAGGCTTCCATCCAGTCACTCACTGATCAGTCTGGCCTGGCAACGGAAGACAGCAAAACGAAAGCTGCAATTTTAAATTTAGCCTTTGAGAAATCTTTCACGCAGGAGGATCGTACAAACATACCGCCGTATGAGTCTCGTACAGATTCCCGTATGGAGGACAAAGTGATAGACATCCCTGGGGTTGTGAAGCAGCTGAATGGGTTGAAAATAAATAAATTTTTAGGTTCTGATGGGATTCCAATTCGGTTTTACAGAGAGTCCTCTACTGCATTGGCTCCTTACTTAGCTTGCATTTATCGCGTATCTCTTGCCCAACGTAAAGTCCCGAGCGACTGGAAAAAAGCGCAGGTGACGTCTGTATATAAGAGGGGTAGAAGGACGGATCCTCAAAATGACAGACCAATATCCTTAACATCGGTTTGTTGCAGGATTCTCGAACATATTCTCAGTTCCTTGAGTCAGAGATGTTGCTTTCTATGCATCAGCACGGCTTTAGAAAGCATCGCTCCTGCCAAACGCAACTCGCCCTTTTTTCACATGATATCTTGCGAATCATGGATGAAGGGTATCAGACGGATGCGATGCCATATTCCTTGACTTCCGGAAAGCGTTTGACTCGGTGCCCCACTGCAGACTCCTAAGGTTCCCAAGTATGTGAGTGGCTCGAAGACTTCTTAAGTAATAGAACCCAGTACGTTGTCCTCGATGGTGAGTGTTCATCGGAGGTGAGGGTATCATCTGGAGTGCCCCAGGGAAGTGTGGTAGGTCCGCTGTTGTTTTCTATCTACATAAATGATCTTTTGAATAGAGTGTTCATCGGAGGTGAGGGTATCATCTGGAGTGCCCCAGGGAAGTGTGGTAGGTCCGCTGTTGTTTTCTATCTACATAAATGATCTTTTGAATAGGGTGGATAGCAATGTGCGGCTGTTTGCTGTTGATGCTGTGGTGTACGGGAAGGTGTCGTCGTTGAGTGACTGTAGGAGGATACAAGATGACTTGGACAGGATTTGTGATTGGTGTAAAGAATGGCAGCTAACTCTAAATATAGATAAATGTAAATTAATGCAGATGAATAGGAAAAAGAATCTCGTAATGTCTGAATACGCCATTAGTAGTGTAGCGCTTGACACAGTCACGTCGATTAAATATTTGGGCGTAACATTGCAGAGCGATATGAATTGGGACAAGCATGTAATGGCAGTTGTGGGGAAGGCGGATAGTCGACTTCGGTTCATTGGTAGAATTTTGGGAAGATGTGGTTCATCTGTAAAGGAGACCGCTTATAAAACACTAATACGACCTATTCTTGAGAACTGCTCGAGCGTTTGGGATCCCTATCAGGTCGGATTGAGGGAGGACATAGAAGCAATTCAGAGGCGGGCTGCTAGATTTGTTACTGGTAGGTTTGATCATCACGCGAATGTTTCGGAAATGCTTCAGGAACTCGGGTGGGAGTCTCTGGAGGAAAGGAGGCGTTCTTTTCGTGAATCGCTACTGAGGAAATTTAGAGAACCAGCATTTGAGGCTGACTGCATTACAGTTTTACTGCCGCCAACTTATATTTCGCGGAGAGACCACAAAGATAAGATAAGAGAGATTAGGGCTCGTACAGAGGTATATAGGCAGTCATTTTTCCCTCGTTCTGTTTGGGAGTGGAACAGAGAGAGAAGATGCTAGTTGTGGTACGAGGTACCCTCCGCCACGAACCGTATGGTGGACTGCGGAGTATGTATGTAGATGTAGATCCTTAGCGAAAATGAAAAAGAATTGCAGTGTCTGTTGAATAGAATGAACAGCATAACGAGTGGAGAATATGGATCGAAATTAAATCGAAAGAAGATAAAAGTAATGAGAAGTAGCAGAAACAAGAACAGTGAGACACTTAAAATCAAAATTGATTGTCACGAAGTAGGTGAAGTTGAGGAATTCTGTTACCTAGACAGCGAGAATACCCATGACAAACGGAGAAAGAAGAACGTGAAAATCAGACTAACAGTGGCATAATGGGCGTTCCTGGTCGAGAGAAATCTACACAGGCCTTAGTTTGAGGAAGACATTTCTGAGAATGTGCGTTTGGAGCACAGCATTGTGATGGTAGTGAAAGATGAATGTGGTGCTACAGAAGAATGTTAAAATTAGGTGGACCGAAAAGGTAAGGAATGAGGAGGTTCTCCAGAGAATCGTCGAGGAAATTAATGTATGGAAAACCCTGACTAGAAGAAAGGACAAGACGCTGTTAAGACATTGGGGAATAACTTCCATGGTAATAGAGTGAGCTGTACAAGGTAAGAACTGTAGAGAAAGAGATTGGAATACATCCTGCAAATAACTGAGGACGTTGTTTGCTAGTGATACTCTGAGATAAAGAGGATGACACAGGACAGGAATTCCTGTCGGCCTGCAACATACCATTCAGAAGACTGATGACTCAAAAAAAAATTGTTGCTAGCTGAGAGATATAGCTGCTATGTAACAAATAGCACTTGGAGCACTGTAGGTCGAAATTTAAAAATCACAAACTTTAGGGAACGTTACACGAGGAACAAAACCCCCGAAGAAACGATGCTTAGCAGAAGAATTACTTCATTTATCGACGAAAGAAGGAAGTACAAAAATGTTCTGGGAAAGCAATATAAGTGACATAGGTGTGAAATAAGAAGGAAGTGAAGGTAAGCCAAGACGAAATGGCTGCAGGAATGATAAGAAGGAATACATACCTTTGGTGAAATTAAAAGCAAATGCACCAACATTACTAATGCAAGGGAAGCTCCACTGTTAAACTGGCAGGAGAGAGCGCATATGTGGTAAGAGCAAATTGAAGGTCTCCACGAGGGTAGGAACTACCAGATGACGGATACAAGTGGAAATAGGAATCCATGTGAAACACATCAGCATAGATAACATTCCATCGGAGTTTCTAAAATTATTGGGGGAGGTGGGAACCAAGTAACTATTCAAATTCGTTAATAGAATCTATGAGTATGGCGATATACCATTAGACTTTCGGAAAAATATCGTCCACACAGTTCCAAATGTAGAAAAGACAGATAATTGCAAGAACCATCACGCAGTTTGGTTGAGAGCGCATGCTTGCGATCTGATGGCAGGAATAGTACACAGAAGAATGTAAAAGAAATTTGAGGATCTGTTACATGATGATTAATTTGGCTTCAATAACGTTAAGGCACTGTAACTGTGCTTAGTAATGGAAGCAAGCTTAAGAAAAATTAAGACAGATTCATGGGATTTGTGTGCCTATATAAGATGTTCTACAATGTAAAACGGTGACAGATGCTCAAAATTTTCGATATAACAGATGTAAGCTATATTGAAAGACCTATAATATACAACATGCATGAGAACCAAGAGGGAATAAGAAGAATGGAAGAGCAAGAACGAAATGGTCAGACTAGAAAGAGTGTATGACAAGGGTGCAGCCTTTCGTCATTACTGTTCAATCTGTACAAAAAATAAGCAATGATGGAAATGAGAGAAAACACGGTGAAAGGATATCAGTGACAAAATTCGCTGATGACATTTCGATCCACAATAGAAGTGTGGTAGAACTCAAGGACCTTTTCAATGGAATGAACAGTCTACTGAGCACACGCTGTAGATTGAGACTAGCCTGAAGAAAGATTAAAACAATGAACAGCAGAGGAATAGAGACTAGCGATAAACTTAACGTCAACATTAGGGGACCACGAAGTAGACGAAATGGGGTTCTTCTGCCTTCTAAGTAATGTATCGCCGAAGGTGACACAAGGAAAACACATGCTTAAAAATATGCTTAAAACGTTTATCAAACTCAACAGTCAGTTCGGAACAGGAGGAAGTGTTAAACACACGTCATGGCCCGTGGGTGTTTATTACAGTACTACCATGTTTTTATAATATGTGACGATACCAATGATGGCTATAAATTTTGTTTGGGTGTTTTATTGTTGTTGTTGTTGTGGTCTTCAGTCCTGAGACTGGTTTGATGCAGCTCTCCATGCTACTCTACCCTGTGCAAGCTTTTTCATCTCCCAGTACCTATTGCAACCTACATCCTTCTGAATCTGCTTAGTGTATTCATCTCTTGGTCTCCCTCTACGATTTTTACCCTCCACGCTGCCCTCCAATACTAAATTGGTGATCCCTTGATGCCTCAGAACATGTCCTACCAACCGATCCCTTCTTCTGGTCAAGTTGTGCCACAAACTTCTTTTCTCCCCAATCCTATTCAATACTTCCTCATTAGTTATGTGATCTACCCATCTAATCTTCAGCATTCTTCTGAAGCACCACATTTCGAAAGCTTCTATTCTCTTCTTGTTCAAACTATTTATCGTCCATGTTTCACTTCCATACATGGCTACACTCCATACGAATACTTTCAGAAATGACTTCCTGACACTTAAATCAATACTGGATGTTAACAAATTTCTCTTCTTCAGAAACGCTTTCCTTGCCATTCCCAGCCTACATTTTATATCCTCGCTACTTCGACCATCATCAGTTATTTTGCTCCCCAAATAGCAAAACTCCTTTACTACTTTAAGTGCCTCATTTCCTAATCTAATTCCCTCAGCATCACCCGACTTAATTAGACTACATTCCATTATCCTTGTTTTGCTTTTGTTGATGTTCATCTTATATCCTCCTTTCAAGACACTGTCCATTCCCTTCAACTGCTCTTCCAAGTCCTTTGCTGTCTCTGACAGAATTACAATGTCATCGGCGAACCTCAAAGTTTTTAATTCTTCTCCATGAATTTTAATACCTACTCCGAATTTTTCTTTTGTTTCCTTTACTGCTTGCTCAGTATACAGATTGAACATCATCGGGGAGAGGCTACAACCCTGTCTTACTCCCTTCCCAACCACTGCTTCCCTTTCATGTCCCTCGACTCTTATAACTGCTATCTGGTTTCTGTACAAATTGTAAATAGCCTTTCGCTCCCTGTATTTTACCCCTGCCACCTTTAGAATTTGAAAGAGAGTATTCCAGTCAACATTGTCAAAAGCTTTCTCTAATTCTACAAATGCTAGAAACGTAGGTTTGCCTTTCCTTAATCTTTCTTCTAAGATAAGTCGTAAGGTCAGTATTGCCTCACGTGTTCCAGTGTTTCTACGGAATCCAAACTGATCTTCCCCGAGGTTGGCTTCTACTAGTTTTTCCATTTGTCTGTAAAGAATTCGTGTTAGTATTTTGCAGCTGTGACTTATTAAGCTGATAGTTCGGTAATTTTCACATCTGTCAACACCTGCTTTCTTTGGGATTGGAATTATTATATTCTTCTTGAAGTCTGAGGGTATTTCGCCTGTTTCATACATCTTGCTCACCAGATGGTAGAGTTTTGTCAGGACTGGCTCTCCCACGGCCGTCAGTAGTTCCAATGGAATATTGTCTACTCCGGGGGCCTTGTTTCGACTCAGGTCTTTCAGTGCTCTGTCAAACTCTTCACGCAGTATCATATCTCCCATTTCATCTTCATCTGCATCCTCTTCCATTTCCATAATATTGTCCTCAAGTACATCGCCCTTGTATATACCCCCTATATACTCCCTCCACCTTTCTGCTTTCCCTTCTTTGCTTAGAACTAGGTTTCCATCTGAGCTCTTGATATTCATACAAGTAGTTCACTTATCTCCAAAGGCCTCTTTAATTTTCCTGTAGGCGGTATCTATCTTACCCCTAGTGAGATAGGCCTCTACATCCTTACATTTGTCCTCTAGCCATCCCTGCTTAGCCATTTTGCACTTCCTGTCGATCTCATTTTTGAGACGTTTGTATTCCTTTTTGCCTGTTTCACTTACTGCATTTTTATATTTTCTCCTTTCATCAATTAAATTCAATATCTCTTCTGTTACCCAAGGATTTCTACTAGCCTTCGACTTTTTACCTACTTGATCCTCTGCTGCCTTCACTACTTCATCCCTCAAAGCTACCCATTCTTCTTCTACTGTATTTATTTCCCCCATTCCTGTCAATTGCTCCCTTATGCTCTCCCTGAATCTCTGTACAACCTCTGGTTCTTTTAGTTTATCCAGGTCCCATCTCCTTAAATTCCCACCTTTTTGCAGTTTCTTCAGTTTTAATCTACAGGTCATAACCAATAGATTGTGGTCAGAGTCCACATCTGCCCCTGGAAATGTCTTACAATTTAAAACCTGGTTCCTAAATCTCTGTCTTACCATTATATAATCTATCTGATACCTTTTAGTATCTCCAGGGTTCTTCCATGTATACAACCTTCTTTCATGATTCTTAAACCAAGTGTTAGCTATGATTACGTCGTGCTCTGTGCAAAATTCTACCAGGCGGCTTCCTCTTTCATTTCTGTCCCCCAATCCATATTCACCTACTACGTTTCCTTCTCTCCCTTTTCCTACTGTCGAATTCCAGTCACCCATGACTATCAAATTTTCGTCTCCCTTCACAATCTGAATATTTTCTTTTATTTCCTCATACATTTCTTCAATTTCTTCGTCATCTGCAGAGCTAGTTGGCATATAAACTTGTACTACTGTAGTAGGTGTGGGCTTCGTATCTATCTTGGCCACAATAATGCGTTCACTATGCTGTTTGTAGTAGCTTACCCGCATTCGTATTTTCCTATTCATTATTAAACCTACTCCTGCATTACCCCTATTTGATTTTGTGTTTATAACCCTGTAGTCACCTGACCAGAAGTCTTGTTCCTCCTGCCACCGAACTTCACTAATTCCCACTATATCTAACTTCAACCTATCCATTTCCCTTTTTAAATTTTCTAACCTACCTGCCCGATTAAGGGATCTGACATTCCACGCTCCGATCCGTAGAACGCCAGTTTTCTTTCTCCTGATAACGACATCCTCTTGAGTAGTCCCCGCCCGGAGATCCGAATGGGGGACTATTTTACCTCCGGAATATTTTACCCAAGAGGACGCCATCATCATGTAATCATACAGTAAAGCTGCATGCCCTCGGGAAAAATTACGGCTGTAGTTTCCCCTTGCTTTCAGCCGTTCGCAGTACCAGCACAGCAAGGCCGTTTTGGTTATTGTTAATGGCCAGATCAGTCAATCATATAGACTGTTGCCCTTGCAACTACTGAAAAGGCTGCTGCCCCTCTTCAGGAACCACACGTTTGTCTGGCCTCTCAACAGATACCCCTCCGTTGTGGTTGCACCTACGGTACGGCTATCTGTATCACTGAGGCACGCAAACCTCCCCACCAACGGCAAGGTCCATGGTTCATGGGGGGGGGGGGGAGTGTTTTATTAACCTTAATGAAACAGACCAGTCTGATGATGCACATAACGAACGAATGCAGTCATCGAATAAAACAAATTTGCGGCCACAGACTTTTTCCACATATTCTCAGACACTGGATCGCTGTTACCTTCTGCGCCGGCCGGAGTGGCCGAGCGGTTAAAGGCGCTACAGTCTGGAACCACACGATCGCTACGGTCGCAGGTTCGAATCCTGCCTCGGGCATGGATGTGTGTGATGTCCTTAGGTTAGTTAGGTTTAAGTAGTTCTAAGTTCTAGGGGACTTATGACCACAGCAGTTGAGTCCCATAGGCTCAGAGCCATTTGAACCATTTTTTTTTTGTTACCTTCTGCCGGCCGCTATGACCGAGCGGTTCTAGGCGTTTCAGTCTGGAACCACGCTACCGCTACGCTCGCAGGTTCGAATCCTACATCGGGCACGGCTGTGTGTGATGTCCTTAGGTCAGTTAGGTTTAAGCAGTTCTAAGTCTAGGGGACTGATGACCTCAGATGTTAAGTCCCATAGCGCTCAGAGCCATTTGAACCATTTGCTACAGTCGCAGGTTCGAATCCTGCCTCAGGCATGGATGTGTGTGATGTCCTTAGGTTAGTTAGGTTTAAGTAGTTCTAAGTTCTAGGGGACTGATGACCTCAGATGTTAAGTCCCATAGTGCTCAGAGCCATTTGAACCACTTTTTGTTACCTTCTAGGTGACGATGTCACCCCTTACCAAAGTAATTTGTGGCGAGGCGGGGGTTCCGTCAACGTCATGACGTCAACGGAAACGGCGTCTGTGTGTGTGCGTGTGTGTGTGTGTGTGTGTGTGTGTGTGTGTGTAGTCACTAGGTATGAGGGGAGAACAATTAACAGGTGACTTTACGCCTGCATGTTTACTGACGTATAATTAAGTTTTAATTGTTCAATTAAGCAGAAAGGTGTACCATTATTGTAAAATGAACTGCGGATGAATAAACAGCTAACTGTGAAGCAGACATCTGGATTAATTTCTTGTAATTTCTGAGCGCCCATTTTGGATCCATGATCTGGACGCAAAGAGGAAATAACGTTAGATTTCTGCCACACACATTCAGAGATGCGAACTACTAACATAGCAGTTTTGCAGCGTGTCGACACTTCCTTTCACATTGCTCGGGTCTCTTAGGCCCTTTTACACGGGACGTGCGACACGAACAAGAAAGTCGCCATCTACTGCAGCGCCCCATGCGACAGACGGTTCAACTACAAAAAACGTTTACACGGTACGTGACTGTCTAGTCGTCTGCTTTATGTGTCTGCTGTTTTTGTTGTCAACTGCCAGCAAGTGACCCGATGGCTTAAATTTACTTTTCGTGACTATCAAGTATTTTATGTCCTTTTGTAATGATTACCGTATTTAACTGTATTTTAGACGGACACTGTGACGAGTATTTAGTTGTTTTCGTGCAGTTTATGTGAAACTAAGTGACTTACATGTGGAAATGACGTCACTACAAAAGTTGGAAATCGTGGGCAAACCAATAGAAACGTTGCGTTTCCGTTGCCAATGTTAATTTACTAGATTAACTCACTTTTTTCCTTTCGTGCGAAGACACTTTACAACTCACGTGCAAGTGCATATGCGAACACAGAACAAAAACATATTTCTTAAGAGCAGTTCCAGATAGATCTGGATCACTGGTTTATATTCACTTCTTCATACAAGCGTCTTATCGTTTAAATTCCAGTGCATGCTTATAGCGGATAAGGGGACACAATTCAAAATTTTCAAATGTGTGTGAAATCTATGGGACTTTACTGCTAAGGTCATCAGCCCCTAAGCTTACACACTACTTAACCTAAATTATCCTAAGGACAAACACATACACACCCATGCCCGAGGAAGGACTCGAACCTCCGCCGGAATCAGCCGCACAGTCCATGACTGCAGCGCCTGAGACCGCTCGGCTAATGCCGCGCGGCGGAGACACAGCTCACAAAGAACTTAACGCTGTTTGTCACTTGCGCTCCCTACTCGGTCGTCCGCGAATGGCGAAGCAGCTTCGTAAGCGTGTGAGTAGGATCCATCCTATTCCGCCTTCTAGCGATCTTACGCGTGAATCTCGTGTAAAGTGGGTGGTACACGGTAGGCGCCGGCGGGAATGGTGGACCATGTGTAAGCTCACACGTCCAGTGTACAACGATCTTTAAATCTGCCAACCCACGCTATTGCCACGGCGCGTTTTCCGCTCATAGTTGCAGCACAAAACACGCTATTGCGAAACGAGCCGTGCCGAAATCCTGTCCCGCCGTTGCGTCAACAGGCCGTTGGATTGGTTTTTCTGCCCCTCCCCCCTTCACCACCGCCATCTCTGCCACCCTCTATCAACAGACGCAGCCGCCGCCACGTGTTTTGCGTGGCGTGGGTGTTTGTTTGCGCTGCGTTCCCGGCCCGCCGCGTTCGGCTGCATGCCGGCCATGTTTCGCTTCCCCTCCGCCAATGACGTCACCGACGAACATGCCGCACGTGGCCGCATGTGCAGGCTGCGGCGGACAGAGGAACTCGCCGTCGAGGCGCACTCGCGGACAGCCTCTGTTGCTACCGGGGTGCTCTCACGTGAGCACGAAACGTCATAGATTTGTACATCAGGCAGAGCACTCAGCTGCCGCCACTTACCAAAACACTTGCGTTACGAATCGGCGAATCAAAGTGGCCGCGGAAAACCTGTGCGGAACCTCGATAGCAACGCCGGAGCCATCTGGCGGCAGGCGGTAGCACTAGGGCCAGGAGAGTGAGAAAGTCGCCACAGCGTGGAGAGTAACTTCACTTGCCAAAGCTAGACTTACGACCCTTTTTTATGCGGAAACGTCTACTCGATCATCACTCGAACTTCATTGTGTGACAAAATACCGTCACATCTGAATCGCTAATAGCTACGACAGTAATAATCCCTTATCAGTACTCGAACCCACAACGGATAGAACATTTCAGTACTTGGGCGTTCCGCTGTATTTGTTTGACCTGTGACGTGCCGGTGTAGGCGAACAAACGCGAATTACCTTTGTGTAAAGTTATAAACAGATGACACGTGGAAGCACTATTGAGGCTGAGAGCGAGACAATTAAATAAAATATTCGCGAAATGTAAATGAAAGTCGGTACGAAATTAAAAATTACATAGTAATCAAAGTTATTGTCTCATATGACTCGTAAAAACGCTTGGAATTATAGAAAAGACACGTCGCGTCCAAATTAATCCAAAAAGGCTAAAAAGTCCCATGCGACAGCTAGCGCAGCGTCGAAAAGGAAAATACGATGCTGTTCTGTAAAACGGATGTATTAAAGAGAATGATAATTAAATTACATGTTAATACTTTTTATGATTTTTTCCTGACTTTTCCCGAAAAATCAATGTCGCGGACCCGAACTACGCACATCGAACATTTTTCGGTTCGAACCAAGCGCTCCTTTTCTCTCATTTTCAAAATAGAAAGACATTAAGCAACAGTAACAAATCCAATCAAACATTCAGAATATTTGCCTTGAATTTGTTCTCAACTAGCCAACTATTAACGTCGTTGTCTGCACATACACCAATGTCACAATTTGAAATCAGTGTCTATCTGTAGCGGAACATACTCATCTACAAATTTGAGTGTTTAATGCATTTTGTCATTATCTGTGCTAGTAAAATCTATTCTTCTTCATAGTAACAATTATATATGCTTGTAAGTACTACTTATGTGGAAAATATTTACTTCTTATCTCGCAGAGAAAGAGAGAAATTTTTCTTATACACTGACGTGAAGTCTTGTAAGTAGGCTGTTTAAGTTTTTATGTTGGTAACGCCACGTAGCGCTGTGTATGAAGATCACTGACTGTGCTCTGTGCATCTATGGCTGCTTGGCATTGTTGGAATATCTGCTATTGTAGTGTCGGGCAGTTGGATGTGAATAGCGCGTAGCGTTGCAGTTGGAGGTTAGCCGCCAGCAGTGGTGGATGTGGGGAGAGAGATGGCAGAGCTTTGAGAGCGGACGATCTTTACGTGTGTCCGTCACAAAAACGAAATTTGTAAGACTGGATGTCATGAACTTTTGAACACTATTAAGGTAAATACATTGTTTGTTCTCTATCAAAATCTTTCATTTGTTAACTATGCCTATCAGTAGTTAGTGCCTTCAGTAGTTAGAATCTTTTATTTAGCTGGCAGTATTGGCGCTCGCTGTATTGCAGTAGTTCGAGTAACGAAGATTTTTGTGAGGTAAGTGATTCATGAAAGGTATAGGTTATTTTTAGTCAGGGCCATTCTTTTGTAGGGATTATTGAAAGTCAGATTGCGTTGCGCTAAAAATATTGTGTGTCAGTTTAGTGCTGATCAGAATAAGTAAAGAGAGAAATGTCTGAGTACGTTCAGCTTTGCTCAGCTGTTTGAAAACCAAATAATGTAGATTTTTTCCAGAACTGTCATTTACAAATTTTTCTGAGGAGATGTTTCATTGTGTGTGAAGAAAAAAAAAGGGAGACTCTCTTAAGACGACATATCACAAAGCACCATGAGCTCTCAGTCTGCCCACACCACCCCTACTTAAGGATGGAGAGAAACAATAAGGCTTTCCTATACGCGGTTGACGTTTCTAAACCTACACCTCCATCAGTATGCTGACGACAGCGTTTTTCTTGCTGTTCAGCCTACCTTCCATTCGTTCCAACGATCCTTTCAAATCCAACTCAATAATTTTCTCTTCCTGGTGGAACCAGTCATTGCTGTTTATTAATCCTGTAGAAAACCCAGGCCAAAAACCCCGCCATGCATTCGCCTTTCTTACGTTTCCCGTAAAATCGAATGCCATCTCCCCGCTGCACCGCCCACTCTTGAGAATCTGCGGCGCTATCACCACGCTCCAGGCCTGACCAACCTATCGTCGACTACCCTTCTATACCTAATCAATTATTTGCTGTATGTGTTCCAGTCTCTGTCCTCCCGTCACCGTTTTTACCCTCTACAAGTTATCTCCTGATATCTGAACACATGATCCTGGCCCTTTTTCTTGTCAGTGTTTTCCATATGTTCCTTTCCTCGCCGATTCTGTGGACAACCTCTTCATTCCTTTCCTTATCAATCCACCTAATTTTCAAAATTCTTCTGTAGCACCATGCTCAAAGACTTCGATTCTCTTCTGTTCCGATTTTCCCACAGTCCACGTCTCACTGCCATATAATGCTGCGCTCCAAACGTACAACTTCAGAAATTTGTTCCTCAAATTAAGACCTATGATTGAAACTAGCACACTTCTCTTGGCAGGAACGCCCTTTTTGCCAGTGCTAGTTTGCTTCTTATGTCCTCCTTGCTCCGTCCATCACCGGTTAATTTGCTGCCTAGGCAGCAGAATTTCTTAACTTCATTTGCTTCGTGATCCTCAAGACAGAAGTTAAGTTTCTCGCCGTTCTCATGTCTGCCAGTCCTACCCGCTGGCTACCACTTATATCTCGTCTCGATATCCTCCCCGATAAGCATAGCATGTCATTTCTCATATCACGTCGTCTCCACTCTCTCCGTATCCAGATCCCTGAGTTAGAAAACATTACCAGCAGGCTACAGTAGTATCGTCCTCACAGATTTTAAGTCCACACATACTACCTTATCAGCAAGCTTAAGCTCATTGTTTTCGTCCCTAAGAATGTATCTTTTTACGTTTTTCGACTGTCTTGATCGCCGCGCGGGATTAGCCGAGCGGTCTCAGGCGCTGCAGTCATGGACTGTGCGGCTGGTCCTGGCGGAGGTTCGATTCCTCCCTCGCGCATGGGTGTGTATGTTTGTCCTTAGGATAATTTAGGTTAAGTAGTGTGTAAGCTTAGGGACTGATGACCTTAGCAGTTAAGTTCCATAAGATTTCACACACATTAGAACATTTTTTTGACTGTCTTAATCAAAGGATGAAGAGCGGCAAAATGGCTGCATACACATTCCCTCCCCCCCACCCCCCTCACCTTACTGATGACAAGTAAAAAAGAACGTTTTTTTTTACAGATAAGTAGTAAGAAACAAACAAAACATAGACATGTGCAGCTGAAGTCAATAGTTTCACTGATAGCTTTTACAAAGAATTTATGTGAGCAGAGCATGCCACTCTCTGCCTTCTTCATTATAAATGTTGTGGAAATCCAGTGTGTCATCTTCAAATTAGTAATGTTCTTCTTTTACATCAGCATACGACAATTTGCGACCAAAAGTGGAATTATCTGAGATATTTCCTTCACTGCTGTTACAAATATGTGAACTTCTTTTAACATGCTTGCTTTAGGTAACGATTTTCTATTAGTTTAGTTTTGCGAAAGTATGTACGGTTGCGAATAAGATAACGTTTTGTTTTGTTTGAAATTTGTAACACTTGCCGCTATCTTGCTTTTCAGTTACTGTTCCAACTTTCTTTTATTGCTGATTGTGAGCATTTACACTTAACTAACCTCTTTCTGTGTGAAATACGCACCGCTACTTTCTCTGCTTTGCTTCCATCCGTTTCGCCCGGTTGTTTTGTGTGTTGTGGGCAGGAATTTCGAAAAGTTTTTATAACATCCCTACACAGAAGAATCGGATGTTCAGCTGGCAGGTGGCGTGAAGGGACGAGTCGGCCCAGGTATCGATAGTGTGTAGGGCGATAACTCTGTCTAGCTAGGAGAGGGGGGGGGGGAGGGGAGGGGGCATCCCCACCAGAGAGGATGACTCCCATTGCCTCCGTGTCTCGGGACGGAAATGCTTCATTTCGATCCGCGATATCTGCCTTCACACTACTTCCTCTGAAAATGTCAAATAATTCAGAGGAATGCAGTCGGATAACGTCACTGACAACTGCCTATATTTCGATAAGTGAACTCGTCTCCATTTTAACAGCACAAATACAACAAGAATTCGCTGCGCATGGCGATTTAAACTCTCGCTAGACAGGGATGCACCGACGCGCAAACAAGAAAACTGCAGGATAACACGTAACGTAAACCAGTAATAGGTGATAGAGTGATGCTAACGTCTGCCCACGTGTTGCATTTGCGACTTCAGAGCGGAAATTTCGGTAGTTGTTGCGGACGCTGCGCAGCTGGACTCCCGCACGTTATCTGAACATTCGATACGCCGGGAGAAGCTCAGATTCCATTTCCGAAGTCGCCACACAAAATACACACTTTAACACGGCTTTCTACTACTGGTGAATAAGCAGTTCGCACCCTTCCTTAATTAAAAGTTATCATAGGATGGGCGAACCATATTAAAGAGGAAAAAAGTGAAATTATTTTTTGCCTCCATTACATATCTAAGATCAATGAGTGCGGCGGATATTTCTTCTTTTAAATGAAATACTTTAAGTATCAAAAGGATTTTCATTCATCTTTCTTGGAATTAGAAAATATCAGCTAGGCTCTTTCTGGAATCGATCCCTTTAATAATAGCGCGCTACCGCGTACTAATTAAACAGTATAATTTACATGAAAATCTCATTTACGGAAATATTCGGACTTCATCTCTTAATTCTGCAGGTTCAGTTTTCAGAGTAGTAGTGAGTAAACTGGAGCCAAATGGTACTTAAAATTATCACACGAAACGAATCGATTCCGTTTTAAAGGGGTCACATTTAACATTACCTGATTATATCTCTCATTACACTACTGGCCATTGAAATTGTTCCAACACGAAGACGACGTGCTACAGTCGCCAAATTTAACCGACAGGAAGAAGATGCTATGATATGCAAATGATTAGCTTTTCAGAGCATTCACACAAGGTTGGCACCGGTGGCGACACCTACAACGTTCTGATATGAGGAAAGTTTCCAACCGATTTCTCATACACAAACAGCAGTTGACCGGCGTTGCCTGGTGAAACGTTGTTGTGATGCCTCGTGTAAGGAGGAAAAATGCGTACCATCACGTTTCCGACTTTGATAATGGTCGGATTGCAGCCTATCGGGATTGCGGTTTATCGTATCGCAACATTGCTGCTCGCGTTGGTCGAGATCCAATGACTATTACCAGAATATGGAATCAGTGGGTTCAGGAGGGTAATACGGAACGCCGTGCTGGATCCCAACGGCCTCGTATCACTAGCAGTCGAGATGACAGGCATCTTATCCGGATGGCTGTAACGTATCGTGCAGCAACGTCTCGATCCCCGAGTCAACAGATGGGGACGTTTGCAAGACAACAACCATCTGCACGAACAGTTCGACGACGTTTGCAGCAGCATGGACTATCAGCTCGGAGACCGTAGCTGCGGTTACCCTTGACGCTGCATCACAGACAGGAGCGACTGCGATGGTGTACTCGACGTCGAACCTGGGTGCACGAATGGCAAAACGTCATTTTTTCGGATGAATCCAGGTTCTGTTTACAGCATCATGATGGTCGCATCCGTGTTTGGTGACATCGCGGTGAACACACATTGGAAGCGTGTATTCGTGATCGCCATACTGGTGTATCACCCGGCGTGATGGTATGAGGTGCCATTGGTTACACGTCTCGGTCACCTCTTGTTCGCATTGACGGAACTTTGAACAGCGGACGTTACATTTCAGAAGTGTTACGACCCGTGGCTCTACCCTTCATTCGATCCCTGCGAAACCATACATTTCAGCAGGTCCTGTATGGGCCTTTCTGGATACAGAAAATGTTCGACTGCTGCCCTGGCCAGCACATTCTCCAAATCTCTCACGAATTGAAAACTTCTGGTCAATGGTGGCCGAGTAACTGGCTCGTCACAATACGCCAGTCACTACTCTTGATGAACTGTGGTATCGTTGTGAAACTGCATGGGCAGCTATACCTGTACACGCCATCCAAGCTCTGTCTGACTCAATGCCCAGGCGTATCAAGGCCGGTATTACGGCCGGAGGTGGTGGTTCTGGGTACTCACTTCTCAGGATCTTTGCACCCAAATTGCTTGAAAATGTAATCACATGTCAGTTCTAGCAAAATATATTTGGCAAATGAATACCGGTTTATCATCTGCATTTCTTCTTGGTGTAGCAATTTTAATGGCCAGTAGTGTATTTTTTACGAAATTTTCAAACATGGGAGTCATACAGCCGATCGGTTGGCCGTATAGTTCCTGTGTTTAAAAATTATACACGGTTGCTGAGGAACAGTCTTGTTTAAAACTGTAATTTTCATGAAAGGTTTGCCGACACAGTTGTTCTCGAAATGGACCATCATTTATTTAAAAGAGCATTAAATATAACTCACGTATAATCTGGGTGAAAGGAACTGATAGATGCGGTAAAACAAACATTCAACCTATGATCTACCCAAAAAGTCAAAGATATAGTTTCTTGAAACTTCCTGGCAGATAAGAACTGTATGACGGACCGAGACTCGAACTCGGGACCTTTGCCTTTCGCGGACAAGTGCTCTACCAACTGAGCTACCCAAGCACGACTCACGCCCGGTCCTCACAGCTTTACTTCTGCCAGTACCTCGTCTCCTACCTTCCAAACTTTACAGACGCTTGGGTGGGTCAGTTCGTAGAGCACTTGCCCGCGAAAGGCAAAGGTCCCGAGGTCGAGTCTCGGTCGGGCACACAGTTTTAATCTGCCAGGAAGTTTCATATCAGCGTACACTCTGCTGCAGAGTGAAAATCTCATATAGTTTCTTTATTACAAGTTACAAAATCTCTCTGAATCTTCTGTTGTCTCTCTTTTACTTTTCTTCGTTCATGACGACAGTATGAAAGTATACCGTTTTATCGTATCTGAAAGTTTGAATAAATGAAATTAAAAAATAACACCACCAGTGTCATTGTGATTCATAGTTTCTTAACGCTATTTATTAAATTTTTAAGAAGTTAATAGGGGATAAATACACTGCCAGAAAAAACATGCAACATCCTCAAGGTCTGTGATCGGTGGCACCAGAGTACGGGTCAGTACGTGCGCACTGCGGGGCTGCAGTGCTGGCGATCCATCTGCCACGGCCACCGGCGGTCAGCTCTGGCCCAGGAGGCCCGTCTGTCCAGCCTGTGTTCTGACTCTGCAGGCAGCGACTGTGCCGAGGGTCTGCAGCATTCATTCTGGGGTACAACCATGTCCCACTGACGACCACGTACTGTTGAACAGCTTCAGCCACTTGAACGCGATCGCATTGTGGGCCTGACGCAAGATGGTTGGGTGTACTGACAGATTGATGCACATGATAGGCACAATGTATCGGTGGCGTATAGCTGCTTTGAATAGCAGGGCATCTGGCCACACCCTAACATTGCCAAATCTA
This sequence comes from Schistocerca piceifrons, assembly GCF_021461385.2. Classification (NCBI taxonomy): domain Eukaryota; kingdom Metazoa; phylum Arthropoda; class Insecta; order Orthoptera; family Acrididae; genus Schistocerca; species Schistocerca piceifrons. Next base: position 564,873,816 of record NC_060144.1, read on the forward strand.
TAATAACAGGACTGACCCCATGTTGGAGTGGGACAAAGGCCCGAGAAAATGATGATGATGGGTTGTGGTAAAAGTGGAAAACAAGAAAATCGAAGCATATGAGATGGAGTGGTATAGAAAGATGCTGAAAATTAGGTGTATGGATAAGATGAGAAATGAGAAAGTTGCTGCAGAATCGGTGACAAGAGGATGTGGAAAATACCGATAACAGGAACTGACAGTATGCTATGTCATGCATTAAGACATAAAGCAATAACATCAGTGGTACTAGAGGGAGCTGGTGTGGGTAAAAATAGTAGGGGAAGACAGACATCCAACAAATAGGAGAGGAAGTAGTGCGCAAGTGATACTCTGAGAGGAAGAGGTTGCAACAGTAGAAGACGTCGTGTTGTGGACCTGACGCAACATGGATGGGAGTACTGACAGATTGCTGCACATGGTAGGCATAATGAATCGGTGGCGTATCGCTGTTTTGAACAGCTGTTTGTAAAACGTTCCCACGCCTGAAGACTAGGTTCTCGACGTCCGCGAAGTAAAGGCGCACATCCAGGTCGATGCACTGTACGAGCAGCGATGGTCGACCGAACATCATCTAGAGCCGAAATCCGGTCACGTTTTCCACCTGCTGTGTCATCAGGGACCAGTGGGAATTATCTGCTCGCAGCAGGCTCAAGACAACGCCTCCCTCTGGCCAGGTTCAAACTCACACCACGACACCAGCGACCATGGCTGATCCGGCGTCGTGGAAGAGTCAGCTGCAGAGTGGAATGGCGCCCTGCTGTCTTCAGTGACGTGAGCAGGTACTGTCTGCATGTCAGTGGCGCCCGTTTCTGGTGTATAGCTGATGAGCTGCCTATTCAAGAGTGCGTGGGCCCATCCTAGGCTTGTGCACGGGAAAGTAACCAGTGTCTGCTACACTGCACTTGCTGCTATACTCGCGCTGCATGTACAACGTGTAAAGTAGAAAAATAAGGGAGGCCAAGAAAATTGGAAATGGGGCAGGTGATATAAGTATTTTAGTATTAATAGCGTACTTTATAACAGTTTTGTAGAGGTGATTGTCAATTGCAGCATATGTAATGTTCCTTTGTCAGCAATTCGCTCGTCGAGCCATCGACGAGTTCAGACGGTTCCTCGCAATTTTCACCACTCTTCTTCGATGATTGCTAACAAGGGCAGCATTAAACGAACTGTTTGATGATGATGATGATGATTGGTTTGTGGGGCGCTCAAATGCGCGGTCATCAGCGCCTGTAAAAGTACTTTTTTTTACGCAATCCAATTTTTTTACACATCTACATCTACATACATACTCCGCAATCCGCCATACGGTGCGTGACGGAGGGTGCCTCGTACCACAACTAGCATCTTCTCTCTCTGTTTCACTCCCAAACAGAACGAGGGAAAAATGACTGCCTATATGCCTCTGTACGAGCCCTAATCTCTCTTATCTTATCTTTGTGGTCTTTCCGCGAAATGTAAGTTGGCGGCAGTAAAATTGTACTGCAGGCAGCCTCAGATGCTGGTTCTCTAAATTTCCTCAGTAGCGATTCACAAAAAGAACGCCTCCTTTCCTCTAGAGACTCCCACCCGAGTTCCTGAAGCATTTCCGTAACACGCGCGTGATGATCAAACCTACCAGTAACAAATCTAGCAGCCCGCCTCTGAATTGCTTCTATGTCCTCCCTCAATCCGACCTGATAGGGATCCCAAACGCTCGAGCAGTTCTCAAGAATAGGTCGTATTAATGTTTTATAAGCGGTCTCCTTTACAGATGAACCACATATTCCCAAAATTCCACCAATGAACCGAAGACGACTATCCGCCTTCCCCACAACTGCCATTACATGCTTGTCCCACTTCATATCGTTCTGCAATGTTACGCCCAAATATTTAATCGACGTGACTGTGTCAAGCGCTACACTACTAATGGAGTATTCAAACATTACGGGATTCTTTTTCCTATTCATCTGCATTAATTTATATTTATCTATATTTAGAGTTAGCTGCCATTCTTTACACCAATCACAAATCCTGTCCAAGTCATCTTGTATCCTCCTACAGTCACTCAACGACGACACCTTCCCGTACACCACAGCATCATCAGCAAACAGCCGCACAGTCCAGTCTAGCCATTGTCACGAATGATGATGATGATGATGAAATGATGAAGGCAACACACAGTCCCCGGACATAGAAAATCCCCAACGCGGCCGGGAATCTAACCCTGGACCTTGTGATCCAGAGGCAGCAACGCTAGCCGCTAGACCACGGGCTGCGGACTAAACAAAGCGTGTGATCTGCATTCTGATGCTGCTGACAACGGTCACAGAAGAACGCTGCAGTCGCAAATGACGATAAGGAGCAAAGTGTGTTCCGTGAGATGTCCGGAGGTCGTTCCAGTGCGCGCGGCAACCAAGACGGACACAGCGTCTAGCGTGCTTCGAGATGAGAGACACGCCCCATGTGGGGGACGGCTTACGTCACAGCGCGTGCTGCACGGAGCTATCAGCGACAGCCTCAGAGTACTGCGTCACTACACGCGTCAAAGAAGGCGGAACAGTGCAGAACGAATTCAGCAGCCGACGACCGACTCGCGTGCCTATGTCATCCAGTCACATCTGGCGACTCGGTGTATTTAGCTGCGTTTGTTTTCGTCGCAAGTTGCGGACAGAACTCCATGGTTTACCTTGTAAAGTTCAATTTTTTTCTTTTCTTTCCTTTCCTCATTAAGAATTTACATAAATAATACAGTCAAAGTACAATGACCTACATCTCAGTACCAACGTTATTCTATTCAATTACCTTTTAATACTTCTCCTCATTATCTGCTACTCCTTTTTAATATTCGTTCTCCGTGTACTTTTGCCTTCAGACATACGCTTCTGGGTTCCCTGGCTTTCTCCAGTTAATGAGCAGATGCGTGATCGTGTAAATATGTGGCTCTTTCTTTAGCAAATAATTCGCCGTTTACCTTGCTCTGGAAACAAGAAGCATTTTTGAATCAAACCCAGTAGCATTCGAACACTTCAGGTACGTGTGGACTGTGCGGTGTTATCGAAGTTTTTTTCTAGTTGCGTCCTCGTTTTGTTAGACAATGGTAAAAATTGACCTTGAATTCTGTAAAAGGAAACAGAACCTCGATAAGCAGGTCATCACAGTGTTGTACGAGCAGACTTCGTTCTATAAGTTAGTGGTTCATTAACGTTATCTTCGAAGGTTTCATGAGAACCAAACCGTCAAATAACAGCGGAAAGATAAGATTGTCACTGCGACCTTGGGTAACGCCCACACTGACAGTGTGTGCATGTATGTGTGTGTGTGTGTGTGTGTGTGTGTGTGTGTGTGTGTGTGTCTTTGTGTGCGTGGGTGGGTAGGTGGACGTGTGTGTCAGTGTGTGTCTACAGGGTCTTGTTGGACAGAAACGCCAAGCTGACAGCATGAGACTGCAGACTAGAGCTTATATTTCTTGAATCACAGCCGACACTTCTCTTCGCATGCCACGACGCTCTATTTAGGGATTCGTGCAATTTGCTTTCTATCTGTCAGCCCTTTGCTTTTAACAGAGGAATTCCCATTGCACTCTTAATGTTGCAGCGGTTGCTTTTAATTTCGGCGAAGGTTGTTTTGACTTTTCTACGTGCTGAGCCAGTCTTTCCAAAAATCGTTTCTTTTTCAGTTTCTTCACATTTCGCCCACACTTGCTATTTATTTCATTCTCAAGTGACTTGTATTTGTGTATTCCTGAATTTCCCAGAACATATTTGTGTTTCATTCTTTGGTCGATCAACTGAAGTACTTCTTCTGTTACCCGTGATTTCTTTGCTGTTGTCTTCCTTGTACCTGTGGTTTTCTTTCCAGCTTCTGTGACTGCCCTCTTTAGAGACGACCATTCCTCTTCAACTGTACTGTCTACTGAGTTATTCCTTATTGCTGTATCTATAATCTCGGGGAACTTTGGGAGTATGTGCTCGTTCCGTAGTGCTTCCGTATCCCACTTCTTTCGGCATTGATTCTTCCTGGCTAGTCTCTTAAACTCCAGCCTACTCTTCATCATCACCAGAGTGTGACGTAGGCTATCTACTGCTGGCTGCTCCTTGCAATCCAATTTCTGATTTCGGAATCTCTTCTTGATCATGATCCAATCTAACAGAAATCTTCCAGTATCGCCCAGCCTTTTGTAAGTATTCCTCCACCTCTTGTGATTCTCGAACAGATTATTCGCTATTACCAGCTACAATTTATTACGTATCTCACGTTTCTGCTCTCTCATTCCCACTACCGAGACCATATTCTCCCGTACCCTTTTTTTTCTACTTCTTCCCCTACAACGCCATTCCACTCTCCCATGACTGCTACATTTTCATGCCCCTTTACGTAGTGAATTACCCCTTCAATATCCTCATATTTTATCCTCAATTTTTCTGTCTCTTCATATTCTGCTTGCGGCACTGCCAGTACACCTAAACTATTGTCGTCGGCGTTGATTTGCTCTCGATTCTACATCTACATCTACATCCATACTCCGCAAGCCACCTGCGGAGGGTACCCTGAGTACCTCTATTGGTTCTCCCTTCTATTCCAGTCTCGTATTGTTCGTGGAAAGAAGGATTGTCGGTATGCTTCTGTGTGGGCTCTAATCTCTCTGATTTTATCCTCATGGTCTCTTCGCGAGATATACGTAGGAGGGAGCAATATACTGCTTGACTCTTCGGTGAAGGTATGTTCTCGAAACTTTAACAAAAGCCCGTACCGAGCTACTGAGCGTCTCTCCTGCAGAGTCTTCCACTGGAGTTTATCATCTCCGTAACGCTTTCGCGATTACAAAATGATCCTGTAACGAAGCGCCCTGCTCTCCGTTGGATCTTCTCTATCTCTTCTATCAACCCTATCTGGTACGGATCCCACACCGCTGAGCAGTATTCAAGCAGTGGGCGAACTAGCGTACTGTAACCTACTTCCTTTGTTTTCGGATTGCATTTCCTTAGGATTCTTCCAATGAATCTCAGTCTGGCATCCGTTTTACCGACGATCAACTTTATATGATCATTCCATTTTAAATCACTTCTAATGCGTACTCCCAGATAATTTATGGAATTAACTGCTTCCAGTTGCTGACCTGCTATTTTGTAATTAAATGATAAGGGAACTATCTTTCTATGTATTTGCAGCACATTACACTTGTCTACATTGAGACTCAATTGCCACTCCTTGCACCATGCGTCTATTCGCTGCAGATCCTCCTGCATTTCAGTACAATTTTCCCTTGTTACAACCTCTCGATACACCACAGCATCATCTGCAAAAAGCCTCAGTGAACCTCCAATGTCATCCACAAGGTCATTTATGTGTATTGTGAATAGCAACGGTCCTATGACACTCCCCTGCGGCACACCTGAAATCACTCTTACTTCGGAAGACTTCTCTCCATTGAGAATGACATGCTGCGTTCTGTTATCTAGGAACTCTTCAATCCAATCACACAATTGGTCTGATAGTCCATATGCTCTTACTTTGTTCATTAAACGACTGTGGGGAACTGTATCGAACGCCTTGCGGAAGTCAAGAAACACGGCATCTACCTGTGAACCCGTGTCTATGGCTCTCTGAGTCTCGTGGACGAATAGCGCGAGCTGGGTTTCACACGACCGTCTTTTTCGAAACCCATGCTGATTCCTACAGAGTAGATTTCTAGTCTCCAGTTCTGCTGAGAACAACCCTATCACTGAACTGTTCACGGTAAATCACTCTCTGCCGTACTTCCCTATTTGTAAAGAATCCCACTGCCATTATACCATACCCTGCTGCTGATGTTACCCTATACTCATCTGACCAGGAATCCTTGTCTTCTTTCCATTTCACTTCACTGACCCCTGCTATATCTAGACTGAGTCTTTGCATTTACCTTTTCAGATTTTCTAGATTCCCTACCACGTTAAACCTTCTGGCATTAGACATCCCGACGCATAAAATGTTATCCTTTTGATGGTTATTGAATCGTTTTCTCATGGTCCCGTCTCCTTTGGCAGCCCTCTTCCGGAGATCCGATTGGGGAACTAGTCCGCAATCTTTTGCCAGTGGAGAGATCATTACAGTTCTCCAATTACAGGCCAAATGTCCTGTGATTGCACATGATGTTCTTTAATGCAGTGGTTTCCACTGCCTTCTGCATCCTCGTGCCGTTGATCAATGCTGATCCTTCTGCCTTTTAGCGGCAGTTCCCCACCCCAAGGGCAAGAGAATGCCCTGAACCTCTGTCCGCTCCTTCGCCCTCTTTGACAACGCCCTTGGCAGAACGAGGGTGACTTCTTATCCCGGAAGACTTCGGCCACCATTGCTTGAGAGGTGGCATGCCTTTAGATGCACACAGAGACTTGCCCCCTCTCGTATTTATATCTTACTCTTAGTAATTCGGTTTGAGGAAGTATGTCCGAGTATTGTCATTACAAGGCTAGTATTGAGAACTCAGAAGATATGAATATTCTCCTCTCTAATTGCATATGGTGAATAGTCGCTATTGCTTCACACGTGGACTTCCCACGCAGCATCTCTCGTCACCCGGGTGGTCCGGTGACAGGCGGGTTCTGCTGATCTGAAAGGATTATGCTGACTGGTGTGAGGGAGTCGAGTGGATGCTGTCCAGACGCCGACATTGTCATAGGAGCGGGGGCGACACGCCCACAGGGGCCTGAAGGAGTGGCTGGAGCTAGAAATTGCGTTACTTTGCAAAAACTTAGTGAAAACCGTTTCTGGCGGGCTACCAGCGAAGCGTGGGGGTGGCATATGTTCCCAGGCAGTTTTGGCGGGGAAATTCCCGCGTTTTCTGCAAAATCATAACTGTGATTGGCTTGCTCAGGGGACAGCTCTGTGACGTAGCAAAATCGACGCAGAAATTGGCGCCAAGTATCTCCATTGGTAGAATAGTAGTGCTTCAGCAATACAGTGGAATTTTGCGCCGGTTTTCGAGTTGCTGATTGGCACATTTAACCACGGCCACTGACGTGGGGGCGGTAATGTTCTGTGTTTGGCTTGTACGGGTGCTCTTGAGAGGGTCGGCTCTCGCCTTTCGGTTGGAGTAGGCTACAAGACTGAGCTCTCGCTCCCCTGGACAGCCTGCCTTCCATTGGCTGTCTAATATACTTCCATTAATTGTAACTGTTTGACGAAGTTGCTGAAATTTCGACTTCAACTTAACTTTCCGAGTACAGTTGGCAGTTGAGCGTTCTGCGTACAAGCGGATTATGTGTCCGTCTTGAACAGTTTTGGCTGAAGTTGACTGTATCGGAGTTGCTGTGTGACTTCGCTTGTTAAAATCAATCACTGTACCGTCAGTGATTGTGTAGCGAGCCTTCTTCGTCTCCCTCAGAGGCGCATTTGTGTTGCTAGAAAGTCTTTAGTCTGGAGCAACCAGACCAGAATAATTTGTTTCGGTCTATACTCGCGACGTTATCATCACCACGAGGGGACGTCGAAGCAACCAGCTATCGCCTCCGGTATGCCAGATCGTGTCCTTCGAGTTAAGAAGACAGCTTGGTAATGTATGTCCACAGCACCGGCAGATCAGGGAATTTAGCTATGTGACAATCAGAGCTCAGCAGAGCGCGCCTGTTCCCGTCTTTTCTAACGTGGTTCTGTCTTGGGTGTTCACTGTCTGAGTTCTCACTACTGTAGCAGCAATTAATGTTGGATTGGCTGGGTATTTCTCTTAAGATTTGGGTTGCAAGGAATTGGCTCCACGTAACACAATCTAGACAAATGTCACAATCTAGTTTATGGACAACTTCACCTTCACAGCATTTATTTGAGTATCAATTTGACATATTGTAAATGTTTCATGTGTTTTGTTTATTATTTTGAGTTTAGTCATAATAAATCAAATTGTTATTTTGGACTGAACTTTCAGTATGTTGATTGGTAGAGAAACCCTTTCATTTCGCACTACCTTGATGAAACTTTCCTTTATCGAATTAATTTCTATCAAATTAAATTATTGCAGGTGCCAAACTCTTTTCTACTCCACTTGGTGGGTCGATTACAGTCAGTTCGCGTTTCTTCTTAATCCATGTGCAACAGCAAAAGTCGGAGTTAGAGAAGGGGGGGTTTAGAGCATCATTTCCATATGAAGCTTCTAGAAGAATTTACTGTTAAATACACTGCTAGCCTCGGCAGTGCCATTCAAAATGTCAGCGGTGGTCAGGTTCGAACATGGAATCCACGTCCTTTTGACTCTCAGTCAAAGACGCTACCCCTCTTTTTTGTCATTTTGTTCGGTAATTTTCGTTGCGTTTGATCCGGCGGACGTCACAGGACATCCGTTCAAGTTGATCGTTGATTCCTTTTTATTACATAGGGCCAGCGCCTCTCTGACCGAACACAGGAGCAAGTCAGAGCTGTAAAGCATTAACACGGATTATTTATCGAGGTATGCTAGACGTCAATCTACGGGCTGATCCGCTTGGGTTCCGGAGAAACAAAGGAATCCACGTTGCGCAACCGGAAGTGAATTTTTCTGTGTCACGGGCCTAGTAATACTATGGCCCGTGCCACGCCCTGCCTCGCCAGAAACTGTCCCACTAGCTTAACAGCTTCTTCAAACGGTTGCGTCTCTCATCCAAACACGTCTTTAAGTGTGATGACCAATTACGGCTCATGGAGACACACACATTTACAGAGAATCCAAGAGACGCAGGGGCGTCGCAGAGAGCGTCTTCCTTCGATTTATCTTGGAAGATAAAATGATTAAAGGGAAACTTACATTTATAGCGTCGTAGATCTGTAAAAAGCTTTCGACAATGTTGCACTCTTTGGAGTTCTGAATTTGTCATCTGTTCAGTACAGGAGACGAAAGGTTGTTTACAGTGTGTACAGAAAACTGACTGTAACTGTAAGCAAGGCAGTTATTGGGAAACAGAGTAAGACAAGATGGTAGCCCATGATCCGTTTTATTCGAACTGTTCGTTTAGCAAGCCGTAATGTAAAGTAAGGAGAAATTTAGAAAAGGAATTAAAGCACAGGGATAAGAAAGAATACTTTAAGATTTGTTGGTAACATTGTAATTCATCTACATCCACGTCTACGTGCATACTCTGCAAATGACACTGGCAGAGGGTTCATCGAACTATCTTCACAATAATTCTCTACTATTCCACTCTCGAACAGTGCGCGGAAAGAACAAACACCTATATTTTTCAACAACGTATTTTCTCATTCGTAGGAGAAAGTTGGTGATTGAAATTTCATGAGAAGATCCTGGCTCAACGAGAAACGTCTTTATTTTAATGATGTCCACCCCAAATTATGTATCATGTGAGTGACACCCCCTCCCCTATTTCTCGATAATACGAAACGTGCTGCTCTTCTTTGAACTTTCTCGATGTACTCCGTTAATCCTATCTGATAAGGATTCCACACCGTGCAGCAGTACTCCAAAAGAGAACGGACAAGCGTAGTGTAGGCTGTCTCTTTCGTAGCCGTGTTGTACATTCTGAGTGTTCTGTCAATAAAACAGCAGTCTTTGGTTCGCCTTCCCCACAACATTTTCTATGTGTTCTTTTCTATTTAAGTTGTTCGCAATTGTAATTCCTAGGCGATTAGTATAATTTAAGGCCTTTAGATTTGATTAATCTATCGTGCAACCGAAGTTTAACGTATTCCTTTTAGCACTGGTGTGGCTGACTACACACATTTCGTTATTTAGGGTCAATTGACAATTTTCGCACCACACACATATCTTTTCTAAATCGTTTTGCAATTTGATCTTCTGCTGACTTTACTAGTCGATAAACGACAGCATCATCTGCAAACAACCTCAGTCGGTTGCTCAAATTGTCTCCTGAATCGTTTATATAGATAAGGAACAGCAGAGGACTCATAACATTACCTCGGGGAACGCCAGAAATCACTTCTGTTTTACTCGATGACTTCCGATCAGTTACTGCGAACTGTGGCCTCTCTGACAGGAAATCACGAATCCAGTCACATATCTGAGACGGTAGTCGTTAAGCAGGCATTTTGATTACAAATCGTGAGGTCCAGTGTCAAAAGTCTTCTGGAAATCTAGAAACACGGATTAAGTTTGAGATCCCTTGTCAATAGCACCCAACACTTCGTCTGAGGAAAGAGCTAGTTGTGTTTCACAAGAACGATGTTTTCCAAATCCATGTTGACTGTGTGTCAATAGGCCGTTCTCTTCGAGGTAATTCATAATATTCGAACACAATATGTGTTCCAAAATCCTGCTGCATATTGGCGTTATTGATATGGGCCTGTAATTTAGTGGATTACTCCTAACACTTGTCTTGAATACTGGTGTGACTCATGCAGGCTTTGGGTACCGATCTTAAGTCGAGCGAGTGGTTGTAGATGATAGTTAAGTGTGGGGGTATTTGCATCAGCATACTCTGAAACGAACCTAAATGGTGTATGGTCTGGACCGGAAGACTTGCTTTTAATAAATGATTAAGCTACTCCTCTTCTCTGAGAATATCTATTTCTAAATTACTCATGTTGGCATTAATTGAGTCGAAGGCGGCAAAAGGCTTGAAAAATCGGTTAAAATCAATGGGTAGTGCCTTCAAAAAATCTTCAAAGATGGTCAGAAACAAAACTAAACACTTACAATGCAGCATGGTAGAACTAAGTCATGCTACGTTGAGAGAGTTATATTAATAAATGGGACACTGAAAGTAGTAGACTTTATTTAGCTATTTGCAGAACAAAATAAATAACTGTGGCATTTGTATACAGGGTGTTACAAAAAGGTACGGCCAAACTTTCAGGAAACATTCCTCACACACAAATAAAGAAAAGATGTTATGTGGACATGTGTCCGGAAACGCTTAATTTCCATGTTAGAGCTCATTTTAGTTTCGTCAGTATGTTCTTCCACCTACGCTCAATAGAGCACGTTATCATGATTTCATACGGGATACTCTACCTGTGCTGCTAGAACATGTGCCTTTACAAGTACGACACAACATGTGGTTCATGCACGATGGAGCTCCTGCACATTTCAGTCGAAGTGTTCGTACGCTTCTCAACAACAGATTGGGTGACCGATGGATTGGTAGAGGCGGACCAATTCCATAGCCTCCACGCTCTCCTGACCTCAACCCTCTTGACTTTCACTTATGGGGGCATTTGAAAGCTCTTGTCTACGCAACCCCGGTACCAAATGTAGAGACTCTTCGTGCTCGTATTGTGAACGGCTGTGATACAATACGCCATTCTCCAGGGCTGCATCAGCGCATCAGGGATTCCATGCGACGGAGGGTGGATGCATGTATCCTCGCTAACAGAGGACATTTTGAACATTTCCTGTAACGAAGTGTTTGAAGTCACGCTGGTACGTTCTGTTGCTGTGTGTTTCCATTCCATGATAAATGTGATTTGAAGAGAAGTAATAAAATGAGCTCTAACATGGAAAGTAAGCGGTTCCGGACACATGTCCACATAACATATTTTCTTTCTTTGTGTGTGAGGAATGTTTCCTGAAAGTTTGGCCGTACCTTTTTGTAACACCCTGTGGAGGATAGATTGCAATAGCAACAAAAGATTTTGTTAAATCAAGACAGATTCCTTAACATTCAGTACAAATTTAAGTCTGAAGTCTTCCATTGTGTTATCTTTCTTGTGTGATATTCCCTGTACAGATTCGTTTGTTCTGTGTTTCAAACGGGGTTCCTTGATGCTCGCCTTAGCAAGCCCATTTCTACAGCTTTGATCCTCCTGCTGTTCTTCTCCGTAATCGTCCTACAGTCCCTACAATAGATGATATTTGGCTCGATAATGGTTTTATATATACAGAGAACCCCACTTAAACGTTTCAGCGAAGATATCTCTGGTACAACGACAGATATTGAAAACCGATTTCTACGAGTATGAGTGAAAATCAGAGGCTCATAAAAGTAAGTAGTATGAGACATAGTGAAATGCAAGCAAATATTATTTTCAACACAAACTTGCTTTTTTAATGGACACTCGTTATTATTCCTAACACAATCAATAACACGAAATATCACAAAAAGAGTGGGATTGGTTGCATCGCAATACGTCAACTGTTGCAGAAGCAACGAAACAAACATGCCAAATTTAAACAAACGCAAAAATCCCAGAGATTGGCGATTCTTCATAGAAGTTCGAAATTTAGCGCGGAGTTCAATGCGAGACGCCTGTAACAGTTTCCACAATTAAACTTTGTCTCGAAACCTGGCATTCTGGTCGTATGTGAAGTATGTTAGCGGCAAGAAACAATCAATGTCGTCACTGCGCGATAACAATGGAGATACTATCGAAGACAGTGCTGCCAAAGCAGAGTTACTAAACACAGCCTTTCGAAATGCCTTCACAAAGGAAGAAGAAGTAAATATTCCAAAATTCGAATCGAGAACAGCTGCCAACATGAGTAACGTAGAAGTGAATATCATCGGAGTAGTGAAGCAACTCAAATCACTTAATAAAAGCAAATCTTCTAGTCCAGACTGTATACCAATTAGGTTCCTTTCTGAGTATGCTGATGCATTAGCTCCATACTTAGCAATCATATACAACCGTTCGCTCGGCGGAAGATCCGTACCCTAAGACTGGAAAGTTGCCCAGGTCACACCAATATTAAAGAAAGGTAGTAGGAGCAATCCAGTAAATTACAGGCCCATATCGTTGACGTCGATATGCAACAGGATTTTAGAACATATGTTGTGTTCGAATATTATGAATTACCTCGAAGGAAACGGTCTATTGACAAACAGTCAACATGGGTTTAGAAAACATCGTTCCTGTGAAACAACTCTAGCTCTTCATTCACATGAAGTGCTGAGTGCTATTGACAAGGGATTTCAGATCGATTCCGTATTCCTGGATTTCTGGAAGGCTTTTGACACTGTACCACACAAGCGGCTCGTAGTAAAATTGCGTGCTTATGGAATATCGATCAGTTATGTGACTGGATATGCGATTTCCTGTCAGAGAGGTCACAGTTTGTAGTAATTTACGGAAAGTCATCGAGTAAAACTGAAGTGATTTCAGGCATTCCCCAATGTAGTGTTATAGGCCCTTTGCTGTTCCTTATCTATATATAAACGATTTGGGAGACAATCAGAGCAGCCGTCGTCGGTTGTTTGCAGATGACGCTGTCGTTTTCGAATAATAAAGTCTTCAGAAGATCAAAACAAACTGCAAAACGATTTAGAAAAGATATCGGAATGGTGCGAAAAGTGGCAGTTGACCCTAATTAGCGAAAAGTGTGAGGTCATCCACATGAGTGCTAAAAGGAACTCGTTAAACTTCGGTTCTACGATAAATCAGTCTAATCTAAAAGCCGTAAATTTAACTAAATACCTTGGTATTACAATTACGAACAACTTAAATTGGAAGGAACATATAGAAAATGTTGTGGGGAAGGCTGGTCAAAGACTGCGTTTTATTGGCAGGACACTTAGAAAATGTAGCAGACCTACTAGGGAGACTGCCTACACTACGATTGTCCGTCCTCTTTTAGAATACTGCTGCGCGGTGTATGATCCTTACCAGATAGGACTGACTGAGTACATCGAAAAAGTTCAAAGAAAGGCAGCAGGTTTTGTATTATCGTGAAATATGGGAGAGAGTGTCACAGAAATGATACAGGATTTGGGCTGGAAATCATTAAAAGACAGGCGTTTTTCGTTGCGACAGAATCTTCTTACGAAATTCCAATCACCAACTTTCTCCTCTGAATGCGAAAATATTTTTTTGACGCCGATCTAGATAGGGAGGAACGATCACCACGATAAAATAAGGGAAATCAGAGCTCGTACGGAAAGATATAGGTGAGCATTCTTTCCGCGCGCTATACGAGATTGGAATAATAGAGAATTATGAATGTGTTTCGATGAACCCTCTGCCAAGCACTTAAATGTGATTTGCAGAGTTTCCATGTAGATGTAGATGTAGAATTACAACCCGTGAAATTGCCCGCTATTGCACATCCCGAGATGCAAATGTGATCCCCACATATCGGAGTTTGTGGTAGGAAACCGTATCATTACTCTCGGCCCTCGCGACAACAGTGAAAGTATGTCAATCACATCACAATAATGAGCTCTGCAATTTCTTGGGATGTAATTGACACATTGAGATGCAACGAACACCATTCGTTTTATGATTTTTCATGTTACTGATTGAGTAGGAAGTAATATGGAGTGTCCATTAAAAACACAACGGAAGTTTGTGTTGAAACTAATAACATAGTAAGGTGGCGTGGTCTCCTGACATCATTTCTTACATATTCCGACTTCACCATCGTATTCTGCGTATCAAGAAGTTTCATTTGAGCCCAAACTGGATAGGGTAGAGTAAATTTTGCATATTTCCATTTTATCATATGCAAATCTAGTAAATAAATCGCAGGTGCGCAACGAGATTTAAAAGTCGAGGCTGGCGTACACAAACATTCAAGACACGACGGCGACAGGAGTTTTTGTTCGGGAGAGACAACCAGCCCGCTGGAAAGTCTGTAGGAGCGTGAGTTAGCACGCAACTGCGTTGGCCGGCCGACCGCCCACCGACCAAAACAGTTTTTGCCAGAGAAAAGGGATAATGGCCTGCGTGTTCACCTTAAAAGCAAAACCCGCCGTATTGTTTGGGAGACTCCCAGCAAACGCATTTTTTTTTTTTTTTTGACGGACCTAGTGTGCAGTTTCAGAGTTCTCACAAGTGGACAGTAAACGCCTAACAAAGATGCTATATACTCGTATTTACGGATTGGTCGACTTAGCCATTCTCTCGTTTGTAAGAGTAACGCTGATTGGTGGACTATTTCTGACGCAATGAGCCGGTGGAGTGAGGGAAAGACAGCGGATGATATACCCTTTCGCTTTTTGCGTGGAGGGAAGTCGTTCAGGTGACGCTCTTGTAGCAGGAACATGTAGCGGGAGCGAGTGCGCTTGTGCGTGTACGCAGAGAGCGAGGAACAAAGTCTCTACTCAGTACTGCACTGAGAGAGCACCTCAGTCGCTAGCGAATAGGAGTGATATTCTATATTGAGTCGCTCGCGATTAAGCGTTTGTTCACCGTGTTGGCCACAACACTTAATGTGGGGTGTGAACACTGACAGAGTATTAGTTAGCGCCTGCGAGCGAACATTGAGTGGCATCGTGGTTACTGGTTATCTGACCAGTGCACCACACCAATAGTTAGACTAGGGGCAGATAGGAGTCCTTGACTTCATCAAGGCGTAGGGAGAGTTCGATTGGCGAAGGTCAATCCAGACAGAAAGAGATAGTTTTGTTATTATTCAGCGGCGAATGATGCAGGCAGCAGTCGTCGCAGCAGCTGACGGTATTGTGCGCTACAGCGTAGACGAGCCCCATCTTTCCTCTGTTAGAAATAACATACTTCATTCACGCCACTCCATTACATTTCTCACGTGACAGCCTCGACCATACTTAGAAAAATTCAATTGGATAATTATTCAAGTTAAGTAGGCGCGGCTCTCAACCATTCTGCCAAGTAAAGAACATTCTTAAAGAAAAGGGATAAAAGAGCTTTCCCACACTTTCTATATAAATGTCATTAACAGGATTCCTATCCATAAGAGATAACCTTCTATTCCGAAAAGAACCCGGAAATTTGTGTATCAGTTTATAAATAAAAGGTTCGTTTAATTTTTCTTAAATTTTGCAATAAATAATGTTTTCTGTTCGTTTAAAGTTTTTCATACACTAACTAGCAATACTCCACTACCAAAGCATCCCACTAGTTACGTAAGAAAATAGAATATTTTTGTATCTTTTCCTTACAGTGGACGACTCCAGAAGATATTTATTGTTGAAAGTTTTTCAGGCATTTCTTTTTGGTACATTAGGAACGTCTGTCTGACTTCTGTAGTAGTGTGGGGTGGAAATTGCTTTTTGCAGGAGCCAAAGGGTTCTAGTCAGATCAATCCGTTGCACAACTCATCAACATAACACCCACACACTGACAATATTTGTTGTCGTTTTAGAATGGGTGGCGCAAAAGTCACCGGACATTTGGCACTAATTTAAATAAAAGATTGAATTTACAAACAATACTTACAATTATTTTTATGTTTAAACTGTTTTTCATCTTCATTAATAAATCATTAAAGTCTTTTAGTAACACTGTTAGATATTCTATGCCAAAGTGTGTTATCACTGTCCACATCATGAAAGGCGTCGTGTACGTAGTCTTTTAGTTCAACATCAGTATGAGGCTCCTGAGAATAAAGAGAGTCCTTAAAATGGGACTTTTCAGGCCACACAATTTTTTAATGGATAGGTTAGGTGGAGTGGTACTCAAGCGTCAACTGTAGGTTACAATATCTCCGGATGTAATTAACATTTTACAATGCAACAAACGGCACTGATTACGTATTTGTTTATATGTTCCGATGTGCTAACAAAACTAACGGGGTTCCATTTAAAAAAACGTAGGTTTGTGTTAAAAAACATACTTCCGTGCATTTTTGTATGGTTTGTATTAAACAATTACACTAGCCCCTCTCCTCACGTTCGGTCTGTGGAATCGGTTCGTCAGTATTTGATGTGGTTTACGAAATATATTCAGCGGTAACGTTAGGTGACTCACCCTATATATACAGGGTGTCCCAGCTATCTTGTCCACCCAAAATATCTTTGGAACAATAACAGCTATTGGAAAACGACTTTCACCGGTATCAATGTAGGGCTGGGGCCCATGAATGTACATATTTGGAAACATTCTAAAACGAAAGCATACGTGTTTTTTAACACAAAATTATGTTTTTTTAAATGGACATCCTATATTTTTTCTTCAGAAATCCATAGCACGACAAAGCACATACACAATGGCGTTGATTGCATCGCTATATTCCCATTACATTACGACATATTGAGACGCGAAGTTGACGCTTGAAACACCCGACATGCGCTGATAGCGCACGTCCTGAGGCTCAGGCGTGAACCCCATGCTGCCCGTAATGGCGATGTGATTGACATGTGTAATCACACCTCCATACTTATCAAGAGGTCCGAAACGAATAATACGGTCTGCTGCCATCAACTCTCATAAGCACATAATGGTTTCCCTCTTGCGCGTTTTACGTATCTACGTACACAATATGAACCAGTACCGATCGGTGTACGCCCGTCAGGTTGTCTTATTTATCCTGCAAACCCAAAATAAGGTTTATCTAATGCGTTACATGACCCATTGTGCCTGTCGTGCAGGGCCTGGCTCTACCTAGTCAAGTGTCCAACTTATTTCCCACTACTGCCAAAGTTACCACTTCGCCTTGTTTATGATTTGCGACCCATGCAAACTCCTGTACTCCACCACCCTCCGAGCATCCCATTTGTTGTTGCTTTGGCGTGCAGTACACCGCTTGCCAGTGTAGTCGTGCACCAGAGTAATCTAGTGACGGCACGGAGGTAGTACACATTGTGAATAAACGTTGTGTTATGGAACTTATACTGTACAGTATAATGTACACACATGAAGATATGGTAGAAATGCTGCTGATCTATGCAGAATGTACGTTGACGGGAAATACGTTATGAGATTGCTTGTTTGTTGATAGTACTGTTAGCGAACATTATGATTATTAAGTTAATATGTCTGTTTTCTACCCTACTCTACATACCTGTACTGTACCCTGTTGTAGGTGGACGAAATGCTGTTCAGGGAGAACGACTGTACAGAAGACGATTCCCTGACAAGCCATCGCCTTCGCGCCGGATGTTTGGTCGTCTCACATCTCGTCTAAGTGAAACGGGAAGCTTAAATCCAAGACCTCGACATCGTCCTAGAACACGCACAGATGAACGTGCTGAAGTTGCTGTGCTCGCTGCCATAGTTGTGAATCCTCAAATCAGCACACGTCAAATTGAACGTGAAGTTGGTGTGTCAAAATCAAGTGCACAGCATATTCTTAAACGTCATAAATTTCATCCTTACCATGTTCATTTACACCAGGATCTTCATGGAAATGACTTCCACAATAGGGTAACATTTTGTCGGTGGGCTCAGCGAAAACTTCTGACTAATCCAAATTTTTTTTGCAGATGTTCTCTTTACCGACGAGGCATCATTCTCCAACAAAGGAATTGTCACTATGAGGAATATGCATTATTGGTCCGCAGACAATCCAAAATGGCTCCGTCAGGTAGAGCATCAATGTCCGTGGCAAGTTAATGTTTGGTGTGGGATTATTGTAGATACCATTATCGGACCTTTCTTTATGAATGGCATCCAAAATGGCAGACAATACTCCAGATTTATACCACACAATCTTCCTGTTCTCTTGGACACCGTACCTCTGAACCGGAGAATGGTCATGTGGTATCAGCATGACGGATGCCCTGCACATAACGCCTTACGAGCACGACGACTTCTGAACCGTAAGTTCCCAGGTAGGTGGATTGGACGAGGTGGCCCAGTTAGGTGGCCTGCCCGATCTCCGGACCTTACACCGCTGGATTATTTTCTTTGGGGAGCAGTGAAGGATGCTGATTACCAACATGAACCAACGATACCAGAGGACATGAAGCAACGCATTATTGATGCTTGTACAACCATCAAAGAGGAAACAGTAGCATGAAGTAGGGCATCCTTCATCCACAGAGTGACCCTATGTATGCAAGCCAATGGGCATCACTTTGAGCATGAGATGTGAACGCTATGTTTAGTATGTAGTGCTGGTATAACAGTGGAAGTTCCTACAAAGGGCCATTTTACGCAGTGATGTTAAGAAACATTTGTTTGGAACAATTTGTCATTTAACGCATTAAATAAACATAACATTGATAATGTGATAATAAAACTAATTGGTTAAACATGTTTACATTCATCTTCTATGTCCTACCTGAACTTCCCAAATCAAAACATTTTTACCTAAACAACGGTAAAACTTTTAGTCCACTTGCTCGTTTCACTAAAACCATCAACATGAATTTTACTATTACGAGTGAATGATTAACTGTCACTTGCGCTAGATCTACAGTAAAGTTTTAACGTTGAACGGCATTACCTTTTTAGTAACGGATTAACGATAAGCGAAGTTAACTTTGTGACTAACGTTACGGTACACAGATATGTTACAGAACCGCATCACCCCTAGCCTATGGGATAAATACCTGCTGGAACGTACGACGTTAATGCAGGATGGCAGCAGACCTTATTATTCGTTTCGGACCTCTTGATAAGTATGGAAGTGTGATTACGCATGTCAATCACATCGTGATTACGGGCAGCATGGGGTTCACGCCTGAGCCTCAGGACGTGCGCTAGCAGCGCATGTCGGCTGTTTCAAGCGTCAACTTCGCGTCTCAATATCTCGGGATGTAATGGGAATATTGCGATGCAATCAACGCCATTGTGTATGTGCTTTGTCATGCTATGGATTTCTGAAGAAAAAATATAGGAGGTCCATTTAAAAAAACATAATTTTGTGTTAAAAAACACATATGCTTTCGTTTTAGAATGTTTCCAAATATGTACATTCATGGACCCCAGCCCTACATTGATACAGGTGAAAGTCGTTTTCCAATAGCTGTTATTGTTCCAGAGATAGTTTGGGTGGACAAGATAGCTGGGACACCCTATATATATATACAGGGTGTTTCAAAAATGACCGGTATATTTGAAACGGCAATAAAAACTAAACGAGCAGCGATAGACATACACCGTTTGTTGCAATATGCTTGGGACAACAGTACATTTTCAGGCAGACAAACTTTCGAAAGTACAGTAGTTACAATTTTCAACAACAGATGGCGCTGCGGTCTGGGAAACTCTATAGTACGATATTTTCCACATATCCACCATGCGTAGCAATAATATGGCGTAGTCTCTGAATGAAATTACCCGAAACCTTTGACAACGTGTCTGGCGGAATGGCTTCACATGCAGATGAGATGTACTGCTTCAGCTGTTCAATTGTTTCTGGATTCTGGCGGTACACCTGGTCTTTCAAGTGTCCCCACAGAATAAAGTCACAGGGGTTCATGTCTGGCGAATAGGGAGGCCAATCCACGCCGCCTCCTCTATGTTTCGGATAGCCCAAAGCAATCACACGATCATCGAAATATTCATTCAGGAAATTAAAGACGTCGGCCGTGCGATGTGGCCGGGCACCATCTTGCATAAACCACGAGGTGTTCGCAGTGTCGTCTAAGGCAGTTTGTACCGCCACAAATTCACGAAGAATGTCCAGATAGCGTGATGCAGTAATCGTTTCGGATCTGAAAAATGGGCCAGTGATTCCTTTGGAAGCAATGGCGGCCCAGACCAGTACTTTTTGAGGATGCAGGGACGATGGGACTGCAACATGGGGCTTTTCGGTTCCCCATATGCGCCAGTTCTGTTTATTGACGAAGCCGTCCAGGTAAAAATAAGCTTCGTCAGTAAACCAAATGCTGCCCACATGCATATGCCGTCATCAATCCTGTGCACTATATCGTTAGCGAATGTCTCTCGTGCAGCAATGGTAGCGGCGCTGAGGGGTTGCCGCGTTTGAATTTTGTATGGATAGAGGTGTAAACTCTGGCGCATGAGACGATACGTGGACGTTGGCGTCATTTGGATCGCAGCTGCAACACGGCGAGCGGAAACCCGAGGCCGCTGTTGGATCACCTGCTGCACTAGTTGCGCGTTGCCCTCTGTGGTTGCCGTACGCGGTCGCCCTACCTTTCCAGCACGTTCATCCGTCACGTTCCCAGTCCGTTGAAATTTTTCAAACAGATCCTTTATTGTATCGCTCTTCGGTCCTTTGGTTACATTAAACCTCCGTTGAAAACTTCGTCTTGTTGCAACAACACTGTGTTCTAGGCGGTGGAATTCCAACACCAGAAAAATCCTCTGTTCTAAGGAATAAACCATGTTGTCTACAGCACCCTTGCACGTTGTGAACAGCACTCGCTTACAGCAGAAAGACGACGTACAGAATGGCGCACCCACAGACTGCGTTGTCTTCTATATCTTTCACATCACTTGCAGCGCCATCTGTTGTTGAAAATTGTAACTACTGTAATTTCGAAAGTTTGTCTGCCTGAAAATGTACTGTTGTCCCAAGCATATTGCAACAAACAGTGTATTTCTATCGCTGCTCGTTTAGTTTTTATTGCCGTTTCAAATATACCGGTCATTTTTGAAACACCCTATATATATATATAATGGAATTCAATTTTGGTTACATTGTCCAATATTTCAGGATCAGCTGATTGCATTTTTGTGGTTAAGTGTTCTGTCTTGTAACGGAATTCCCGTTTTACGGCATTTGTTTTTTTTTATTTCTGTAAAGCGATTGTAGATACATTTAGAACAGTGTTGGGGATAAACAACAGCTTTGGTTCAACCCATTATTTATTTTTAACAGTTTTGTGATGACAGATCCTACGCTTATTCTACCGTGCACATCTTTATGCTATATGTTGCTTATACTTCTTATGAACAACGGCTCAGTGCCATGTAGTTCCAGTGGTTCAAACAGCTTGGTTTGTGGGATGCTGTCACAAGTTTCTCCGAGATCGACGAACACTGAATGTGTTTTCCAAATTTCTTTCAGATCTTTTTTTCTACTAACTGGAGTAGGAAGAATGGATTATCAATACACAACCTGCTTGCTGAAAATCTACACTGTTCTTCCATGACTACAATTTCTGCTTCGGTGCTGCTTCTCAGCGTTTGACCATACAACCTTCCTATCCAGCTGGTTACACTGATGCCTCTGTAGTTATTACAATCCTGTCCGTTCCCTTTTTAGGACTCCGTATCACAATCGGTAAAAACGGAACCCTTTAGGATACTTTACTGTCTTTCCGTCTGTCTGTATGGCGTACTGTTCAGAGCCCTTTTTCTGAGGAGCAGGTAGACAGATGTACGAAAATGAAATTTATTTGACTTAATAAGGTCTACAGTCTCATGGCAATGTAAAAAACCGACGCACGTAAGTCAACGCTATCAAAAATACGCCCATTTTTATCACGTACTTTGATATTCGAAAAACCAGTCATCAAAACCTTCATCGTACTTCTCGTTAACCTAGAATCATGAAATTTTCCAAGAACCACAACACAACCAAGGGAACAAATACTAAAATTGTTAATTAGTAAACGTTTCACACGAGAAAAAATTAGTTTTCATTCGTTATCTGGCTGTCTGTCCGCTTGTCCATCTTTTAAGTCCCCTTTTCCTCAGGAACGATTACAATTATGAAGTTGAAATTCGTGTCACATACTAAGGTCTATGGCTCCTTAGTGACATAATAAACGTTAGCTTCTAAGTCAATGTAATCAGAAGATACGGCCCTTTATGTCACCTATTTTGATGATGGGTAACTCACTCATTGAAACGTATAGGATACTTCCCATTGACATAAATCATGAAATTTAGCATTCAATCACTGGGTGCGTTATCTTGCCAGTATCAATGTCGATAACAGGCAGAAATCGTCGACATCTTAGTTTTTCAGAATTGATAAACTCTGCGGTTACATACACAGTTCATAATTAAGTTCATCCACAATGAACACACTGTTTCACCTCATTGTGCAATGTTTTTCCTATGGATTCATTGATGTGCTTGATACACACATCAAAAAATGTTTTGCATCACCTCGGTTCCGAGAGATCAGGAAGCTGTACAGAAAATTGGAATAGAGATCAACATAAACATCATTTCCGCTCTTTTTATTTCTCATGAAAACCACACATTGCATGTTGTACCACCATACAGTCACACCTTTACAGGTGGTGGTCCAGATTACTGTACACACTGGTACTTCTGATAACCAGTAGCACGTCCTCTTGCATTGATGCATGCCTGTATTCGTCGTGGCATACTATGCACAAGTTCATCAAGGTACTGTTGGGCCAGACTGTCCCACTCCTCAACGGCGATTCGGCGTAGAGTGGTTAGTGGATCACGTAGTCCATAAACAACCCTTTTCAGTCTATCCCAGGCATGCTCGATAGGTTCATGTCTGGAGAACATGCTGGCCACTCTAATCGAGCGATGTCTTTATCCTGAAGGAAATCATTCATAAGATGTGCACGATGGAGGCGCGAATTGTCCTCCACGAAGTCACAGCCCTTTTCAGTCTATCCTCGATAGGTCCATGTATGGAGAACATGCTGGCCATTCTAGTCGAGCGATGTCTTTATCCTGAAGGAAATTATTCATAAGATGTGCACGATGGAGGCGCGAATTGTCCTCCACGAAGTCGAATGCCTCGCCAATATGCTACCGATATGGTTGCACTATCGGCGGAGGATGGCATTCACGTATTGTACAGCCGTTTCTGCGCCTTCCATGACCACCAGTGGCGCACGTCGTCCCCACATATGCCACCCCAAAACAGCAGGCAACCTCCACCTTGCTGCAGTTGCTGGATACTGTGTCCTAGGCGTTCAGCCTGACCGACGATTGTCTGGTTGAAGGCATATGCGACACATATGGGTGCGGAGAACGTGATGCCAGTCCTGAGCGATCCATTCGGCATGTTATTGGGCCCATCTGTACCGCGCTGCATGGTGTCGTGGTTGCAAAGACGGACCTCGCCATGGACGTTGAGAGTGAAGTTGTGCATCATGCAGCCTACTGCACACAATTTGAGTCGTAACACGACGTCCAGTGGCTGCACGAAAACCATTATTCAACATGATGACGTTGCTGTCAGGGTTCTCCTAGCCATAATCCGTAGTTAGTAGCAGTAGTAGCCCTTGACCGGCCTGAGCGAGGCATGTCATCGACAGTTCCTGTCTCTCTTATCCTCTTCCATTTCTCTCCATGTCTGAACAACATCGCTTTGGTCCACTCCGAGACGCCTGGACACTTCCCTAGTTGAGAGCCCTTCCTTTCACAAAGTAACAATGCGGACGCGATCGAACCGCGGTATTGAACGTTTAGGCATGGTTGAACTGCAGACAACACGAGCCGTGTACCTCCTTCCTGGTGAAATGACTGGAACTGATGGCTGTCGGACGCCCTCCGTCTAATAGGCGCTGCTCATGCATTGTTGTTTACATCTTTAGGCGTGTTTAGTGTCATATCTGAAGAGTCAAAGGGACTGTGTCTGTTACACAACATCCACAGTCAACATCTATCTCCAGGAGTTCTGGGCATCGGAGTGATGCAAAACGTTTTTTGATGTGTGTATTATTTAATTTGTACGCCAGCCTCGTCTTGTATAGGAATTTCACAGAATCTTGTTGTAAGCTTTCCAACTTACTTCTGGGTGCACACATAATTAAGCTTATACGGAACTCTGAGTGCGTGGGTACCACTCGCAGCTGGCCAATTTTTTTATGTTTTTAAATTTTTTTGTAAATATAACTTATTAAAGAAATATTTAAATCTCTGGTAGCTCTTCGCTATTCATCATCAGTTTTTTAACGAAGCATAAAATACTTGGCCTATATTTCACTAACTTAGTGTGAAAGTCTCTCAATCGAGCGGATTTGTTATGTTTCATCCAGGTGACAGCCTTTTCATCTTCATTCTGCCCCAGCGGTTCTACAACAGCGCCATCAGCGTCTTTCAGCTGATGTACTGTTATCTGTACTCATTTATTTTCTCGCTAAGTACCTTTTTGTAATGTTCCTCCCTCTCCTGAACACTAATTATTCCGACATAAGCTATTTCTACTCTCTCTGCTCTAAGTCGTTTTATTGTTTTTCAGGCACCACTTTCATTGGTACCTATGGACCTATTGTTCGCCTCACACGTTTTGTCACACATCACTTTTTTTGCTCTTGCAGTTTCTTTTTTAACCTCTGTGTTGCTTCTTGCCTTGCTGCCCTGTGTACTTAACCACTTCTGGTATAGTTATTTCTTCTCTTTCATCAATTCCTCAGTATATCTTTGTCCACAATTCCGGGTTCATTTCCTTAGATCAATCTTCTTTTCCTAAGACCTCTCGTGCTACACTATGAACGCACCATCTCATTATACAATATTGCTGTCGTGGATTCGTTGATGTCCCCAATATTATTTAATTTGTAGGCCAATTAAGTCTTGTATAAAAATTTTATACAGTCTTGCTGTAAAATTTTTCAGCGTATGACTGGGTGCTTCATCTATTTTAGTGTTCTCTTTATTGTTATCGTGGGTGTTGATTTTTTTATAGATTACTAGAACTTCACTAACACTGTAAAAATTTTCCTTCCAATGCGATTTCAGCGATCAGTGAAGCGAATATAATTTTATTGAGACAAAAACTATGCTTGTACAATGTTAAACGCTCACGCAGATACAACTTGATTCTGTTGACGAGGTCGCAAGTGGTCACTGGTGCAGTGGCACTCGAACAGGTAGTTCAGTTTTCGAATCCTTGTGATGAAATAATCTTACTCAAAAAGGGTAAGACGGTTTGCGACGTTTCTGAACGCCAGGCTTTGCGCCTATGTCTTGGGTTAAATTCCAAACCTCTTTCCAGAGTGTCATGAAGCGAACGCATGTGATACTGCCGATGGTGGTCCGTCTACCTAATGGGGACGTTAAGCTCGGAAGCCTCCTCGAGGAGTATGCTGCAAGGGTTCCATCATCGCATAGATTGGGAAGACACCATAAGGCATGGCACCAAGAAAAGTGCCCTTTGTCACTCACCTCACAGTGATACGCAGAGTATCGCAGCAAACACAGACTTAGAAATCCGACCACTTTGAGAAGCACTGTTTGAGACTTAATTGCATAACATGTGTCAACATACCGAAATCAGAGCTCCACTGATAACGACGCGGGGAATTTACTGCTTCGTCTAGAATGTGCGAAAGGCGAGTCACAACGTCTCCCTTCTCTCTCATTAATAACACGAAGACAATAAAAAAACCTCTGTAATTAGCCATCGTACCTGCCTTCAATAAACGCTTCTATCTGTGAAATGAGGACACCTCATTATTTGTTTCCCGCTATTAGTTAATTTAGGGTGTTACTCCATTTTGTCTGGCTTGGTAATCATTCGAATAGATTCCTTAGGGTAGGTGCCGAAGTCACTTTTTTTAAAAAATTAATTACAGAGGTCACATTCGGCAAAGGAAAGGGACCACAGAACTTTACGCGGAGGTACAAAAATTAATGGATACTCGTAATTGTGAGTGGCTCAATTACCATGCGTAACATTTGCGAAACTGGGTGAATGTAGTTGTTAGGGTACATACGCCAGCAATTTCAATTCCAAAAATGAATGAATTTTTTGCTTTTATTTATATGAGACGGAACTACCATCATAGACTGAATGAACGGGATCGTGCAGGAAATATGATGCGATTAAAAAAATAACAAAAACGCCAGTGTTTGTTACAAATGCGAGTAGGCTACAAAGACAACTTCTGTGCATAGCTTCAGACACTATTCTAACACTAGTCGTAGTATGAACTCAGTTTCTGCGCTTAGTTCCTCGATCCCTGTGCTCCGCCACCAACTTCACTCTACTTTGTTAACAATCTCACGTCAGGAGTTGAATACATGTACCTTTTCCGAACCATCGAGTCAGTCACTGTCTTGCCGCGAATAACGGATAACATGGATAACTTCAGTTTCTCTTATATTCCACACTTAAAAAAAAATCGGGTACAGAACTAAATCTATCGCGGAATTGAAAAGCAGTTACAATCGCTTAGTAGTGGAAAGGCTCCAGGACCAGATGAGATACGTATAAGATTCTATAAAGATTATGCGAAAGAACTTGCTCCCCTTCTAGCAGTAATTTATCGTAGATCGCTTGAGTAATAAAAGGTACCTAACGACTGGAAAAAAGCGCAGGTCATTCCCGTTTTTAAGAAAGGCCGTAAGACAGATCCACACAATTACGGACCTATATCGTTGACATCAGTCTGCTGTTGAATTATGGAACATGATTTATGCTCAATAATTGTGACCTTTTTCAAAAATGAACTTCTCCTCTATAAATACCAACATGGATTCCGCAAACAGAGATCCTGCGAAACTCAGCTCGCTGTGTTCCTCCATGAGATCCACAGCGCAGTGGACAACGGCTCTCAGGTTGATGCCGTGTTCCTTGTTTCCACTGAGCGAGGTGGCGCAGTGGTTAGACGCTGGACTCGCATTCGGGAGGACGACGGTCCAATCCCGCGTCTGGCCATCCTGATTTAGGTTTTCCGTGATTTCCCTAAATCGCTCCAGGCAAATGGCGGGATGGTTCCTTTCAAAGGGCACGGCCGCTTTCCTTCCCCGTCCTTCCCTAATCCGATTAGACCGATGACCTCGCTGTCTGGTCTCCTTCCCCGAAATAACCAACCAACCAACCAACCTTGTTTCCAGTAAAGCATTTGATACCGTCCCGCATTGCCGTTTAACGAAAAAAATACGAGCTTACTGGGTATCGAAGCAGACCTGCGACTGGATTCAAGACTTTCTTGCAGATAGAACTCAACACGTCGCTCTTAACGGAACTAAATCGACAGATGTAAAGGTAACATCCGGAGTACCACGGGGAAGTGTAATAGCACCGATACTGTTTACAATATATATAAATGATCTAGTATAAAGCGTCGGATGCTCTTTAAGGCTATTCACAGATAATGCACTTGTCCATACGAAAGTAGCAACTCCAGAAGATTGTAAGAATTTAAAGTACGACCTGCAGAGAATTGATGAATGATGCAGACTCTGGCAGTTGACCCTGAACGTAAATAAATGTAACATATTGCGCAACCATAGGAAAAGAAATTCACTACTGTAGAGCTACACTATTGATGACAAACATCTGGAGACAGCATCTGCCGTAAAATATCTAGGCCTAACTATCCAGAGCAAACTTAAGTGGAATGGGCATATAAAGCAGGTAGTGGGAAAAGCAGACACCAGACTCAGATTTATAGGAAGAATCTGAAGGAAATGTAACTCATCCACGAAAGAAGTTGCTTATAAGGCGCTTATTCGCCCGATTTTTGAGTACTGTTCTTCTATCTGGGATCCCTATCAGGTAGGACTGATAAAGGAGATAGAGAAGATCCAACGAAGAGCGGCGCGTTTCGTCACGGGATCGTTTAGTTGACAAGAGAGCATTACGGAGATGCTAAACAAACTCCACTGACAGGCGTTGTGCATCACGGAGAGCGTTGCTATTGAAATTTCGTGATAGCACTTTTCAGGAGTCGGACAACGTGTTGCTTCCCCTCACATACATCCGGCGTATTGACCACGAGAAGGAAATTCGAGAAATTAGGGTCAATACAGAGGCTTACCGACAATCATTTTTCCCACTCACTATTCGCAAGTGGGAAAGGGTTGGAGGGAACAGATAGTGGTACCGAAAGTACCCTCCGCCACACACCATTCGGTGGCTTGCGGAGTATGATGTGGATGTAGATGAAAATGAAAGCTGAATCACGTTTATCCTACCGAAAGCCACGATCTCGACATGACACGTTCCTGGATGGGAGGTTACGTAACACGATCGCCAGGACTCGTCAGCGTAACTCTCCTTGTGGATGCCCTATCTTAATTCGAATGTAATGACGAGCTACAGTTTCATAATGCAGCCCTCGAAAGCAAAACCATTAGGCGACCTTACGGTATACACAGGGTGGCAGTATCCGGAGATATGACAGAGACGACCATTCGCAGCAAACAAGTCTCGCCGACATGAGCTCTAAAATGCATACCTTAAGAGCTGTAAACACTTGGTCAGTAGAAGAGATGTGTTTCACAGAAGCAAAGACGAACAAGTGCTCATAGTTACTAACGTATACACTTAGAGCCCATGCTTACTGGGCCGTTTTTTTCTTATTTTGGTCCATACTACCACCTTTCACAATATGTAAAGCTAAGAGTTCGCAGCAGAGGAGATTTACTTGACACTGTCGAAGACGAAGGACAGCTAACAGTTCTTAAGGTACGTCTATTAGAGCCCATGGGTATTAGAGATTATTGCTTCGACTGACTGTTTCTGTCATATCCATGAATATTGTCAATTTCTTCTGGGACAAGCTGTATAGTTTGCGTGACTATCCATTGCTGCTCGAAGTCGTAGCTGAATGATGTTCAAAATACTACCGACCCTTTTCTCGTGAAAACATCTAGATGATTTTTGGGTTGTTTGGGGGAAGAGACCAAACAGCGAGGTCATCGGTCTCATCGGATTAAGGAAGGACGGGGAAGGAAGTCGGCCGTGCCCTTTCAAAGGAACCATCCCGGCATTTGCCTATAGCGATTTAGGGAAATCACGGAAAACCTAAATCAGGATGGCCGGACGCGGGATTGAACTGTCGTCCTCCCGAATGCGAGTCCAGTTGGTAACCACTGCGCCACCTCGCTCGGTTAAAACATCTAGATGAATACAGAAATGTGACCGTTTATGTAACTCTACCGGGGAAATATTCCACTAGATAACTCAGTCCTGTCGCAGTTGCTACGTTCACACATGTAACAATTATATTCGTGTTCGTTCTATGTGAACGCGTTACTAAATTTGCCACTTACACATTCCCTTAGTAAAAGGGCTGTCAGATAGTAGAACGGTAAGAACCACTCGCCGGGCGTTATAGTTGCTTTTCTTGTTTTCCTTTTATTGGCTTCTGAGGTCTTCTACAGTCTCCTCTTTATAGTGACAACTTACAATACAATGCAGATAAATCAACAGCCCTCTACTTGTTACCTACATCACACAATTGTATACACATCTTTAGCATCTACCCATTAAAGTTCACTAAGTGCATGTGTAACGGTCAGTACATACAATTAATTCTTTTCCATATAATGACATCACTGAAGCTGATAGGGGGGGACATTTCGAAGTAGACCATTTTTGGAGTCACGATGCTTTTTTTTTTATGCAACCACTTTCTGAGTTACATATCATCACTCTGTTGTGCAATTTTTATTGGCAGAGGAAACTCCATGGCACAAACAAACAGTCACACATGTTTGAAAATCGGAATTCGAACAGAGGTTTAACGATAGTCTTTTTCCCAAAGCACTGTTAGCGAACAGAACAGGAGATGGAGGGAGTACACTCTCCAGTGTAAGCCGTAATCAGCCTTGTGCAGTAAAGGTGTGGATGACCAGATTTTCTGTCAAAAAGGAGGAATTCAAAATCGACTAAAGACTCGACTAGGGAGGCAGACCGGCGTTCCACATCGTCCATCATCCGGAACTGCAGGAATACGAGGCAGCGATTCGTTTACACTGTGCACGCATAAAAGCAACGCGTGCCAAAACAAAAGGGTGAAAACAGACACGGCTGAAAATGTGCGATAGTAGAAGCGGAAAATATCGCCGGGAAAACGAGCGAGATAACTGCGAATGCGTGGCTACGAATTGACTAAGACTTGGATGTGAAACGTTGTCCCAGTCATTACAATTGCACTCGAAATGTAAACTTTTCTGTTAAGTCTCCATCTAATTGGGCTCAGATTTTACCCGTGACTCGTGACCCGTAGACACACGATGTGGCACCAGCAGGTGTTGCTCCTGACGTAAGACGGCACCTACCGCGCAAGTGTTGTCCGAGGTGAATGGGTCGAGCAGTTTCTGTGTCTTGGTCTCCAGAGAGCTCCCGACTTCTGCAAGTGTACAACACCCCCGTCGATACGGTTGAAGAAGTGGACCGTGCGAATGCCACCGTCGTTTCAAGATTTACGAAATGATCCAAGGGTGTCTGAAATAATTCTTAACTCACTACAGATACTGCAGCATTGTCCAAATGCGAGGACTACACGTGGAACACATCCTTACACACTTACGAGTGCTGCAAAGCGTAACGTGTACCGTGCTGAAGAGGCGTTGCCTTTCTTGCTTAAGTAGGACATGGATAGAATTTGAGCTCAGTTTCATGGGAATTAAAGTATGTCTTAAAAATACACTTGTACAGATTTGCAGAATATATCGTACTGAAGGCAATGGTAGCTCGTAAACACAGCTTCACAATCATCTCATAACAAACTTCCTTGCAGATTAAAACTGTGTGCCGGACCGAGACTCAAACTCGGGATCTTTGCTTTTCGCGGGCAAGTGCTCTACCAACTGAGCTGCCCGAGCACGACTCACGACCCGTCCTCACAGCTTCAATTCTGCCCGCGAAAAGCAAAGGTCCAGAGTTCGAGTCTCGGTCCGGCACACAGTTTTAATCTGCCAGGAAGTTTCATATCAGCGCACACTCCGCTGCAGAGTGAAAATCGCATTCTGGAAACATCCCCCAGGCTGTGGCTAAGCCATGTCTCCACAGTATCCTTTCTTCCAGGAGTGCTAGTTCTGCAAGGTTCGCAAAAGAGCATGTGCGAAGTTTGGAAGGTAGGAGACGAGGTACTGGCAGAACTGAAGCTGTGCGGACGGGTCGTGAGTCGTGCTTGGGTAGCTCAGATGGTAGAGCACTTGCCCGCGAAAGACAAAGGTTCCGAGTTTGAGTCTCGGTCCCGCACACAGTTTTAATCTGCCAGGAAGTTTCATATCAGCGCACACTCCGCTGCAGAGTGAAAATCTCATTTTGGAAATCATCTCATAACAGCTCGTTAGCGGACCAACTTAGGCTGCTTGTGTTACTCTATACTTTCACCAATGATTAGTAGATAAAAAGGACACGCACCACGTAGGAATTATCCGAATGGGATGAAATGGGTAGATGGTAGATGCATGTACAGACAAACAAATGTTTATAATACCAGAAAAACTGGATGATTTATTCAAGAGAAAGACCTTCACAAATTGAGCAAGTCAACAAATCTTTGGTCCACCTGTGCCTCTTATGCACGCAGTTGTTCTGCTTGGCATGGATAAAGATGTTGGATGTTCTTCTGAGGGATACAGTGCCAAATTCTGTCCAATTGGTGCGTTACATCGTCAAAAATCTCCAGCTGGTTGGAGGCTCCTGCCCACAATGCTCTCAACTGGGAAGTGATCCGGCGACCATGCTGGTCAAGGTAGGGTTTGGCATGCACGAAGACAAACAGTAAAAACTCTCGCCATGTGTGGGTTGGCATTATCTTGCTGAAATGTAAGCCAGGGATGGCTTGCCATGGTGGGCTACAAAACAGGGCGTGGAATATCGTCGACTTACTGATGTGCTGCGACGATGCCAAAAATGACGACGACAGGAGTCCTGCTATGAAAAGAAATGGCAGCCCAGCATCACCTCTGGTTGTCAGGACGTGTGACGGGCGACAGTAGAGTTGGTATCCCACCACTGTCTAGGGCGTTTCCAAATACTGGGTGGCGCACGAAATGTGTTACCAATTGTTTCTTTCACAATTTACGACTCACATTAGATATCCCGCTGGGATCTCTACAGCAGTACCAGCAGAGCTTGGAAAAACAAATGAGTTACGAAATGACGTGTAATTCACGATACTGTCGCTAGGAGACTAGTAAGCAGCAATGGCTGACAATGGAAGACTGACGACACAGCAACAATCGGCAATTGTGTTACTTTTTCATGAAACGAAAAGCCTTATTGTGACTCAGAGGCGTTTTCGACGACAGTTTAACACACGATGGGTCCCTTGCAAGAAGACCATCCACAGGTTGTACGATAAATTTGTACAGGAAGGGACAGTATTGGAAGCGAAGCGACCTCGGCCTAAGCCTGATGGTTCGCCGGAGAATATTGAAGCGGTACGAGTTGCTGTACAGAGAAGTCCCGGGAAATCGTGTAGAAAGGCAGCAGTGCAACTGGGAATATCCAGACGCTCCGTACAACGCATTCTTAAAAGTGACCTCCATATGTACCCATACAAGACGACCTGTGCACAGAAGCTCACTGAAGAACACAAGCAGCAGAGACTACTGTTTGCTCAGTGGACGGAGGATAGGGAAGAAACTCTCAACAACGTTTGGTTTCCAGACGAGGCGCATTTTAATTTAGACGGTGTGGTTAACAAACAAAATGTACGCTTTTGGGCCACTGAAAACCCACAAGTGCTTCATGAACGATAACATTATGCTCCGAGGATTACAGCATGGGCAGCAATTTCCAGTCACGGACTTATTGGACCCTTTTTCTTTGAATAAACTGTGAACAGCGAGCGTTATTTGAGCATGCTTCGCAATAGCTTCATTCCACAGCTTCTTGCTACTGCCTTGCCCTTCAACACGCAGTGGTTCATGCAAGATGGAGCAAAGCACAAACTGCAAACACTGTGTTGGAGTTTTTACACGAGTATTTCTACATGCGGATCGTTTCACTCAGGTTTCCAGGTCGCGTCAATGTCGGACAGAATTGGCCCCCAATAGTCCAGGCCTCAATCCATGTGACTTTTTTCTTTGGGGGTACCTAAAGGAAAAAGTTTTCCCGAAACGTCCACGTGATTTAATGGAGCTCATAAGACTTATTCCTCAAGCTTGCAGCGAAATTACGGAAGACATGTGCCGTAGGATAATCACTAACTTCAGTGTTCGTTTGAAGGAAGTTGGGAAACGAAATGGTGGACATATTGAGCATGTGCTGAGTTAGAACAAATCTCCATGGACGGCTCTTCATTGTAGTATATGTTCCTTTCAGATTGTATTGACAATAAAGTTTATATTCAAAAACAAAATGGTAACACATTTCGTGCGCCACCCTGTACGTCTGTCCTAGTCGTCGGCGCCCATTTCGGAGCGAGACTCATCACTAAAGACAGTTCTACTCCAGTCAATGAGATTCCAGGCCAAAGACGTGTCTGCGGACACCCCAGACAGTGGTCGGACACCTACCTGACCGCCGCCCACCGTACGTCCCGACAACCGGGAGTGATGGTGTGGGGTGCTATTTCCCTTTGGTTGCCATCCACTGCACCCTTATACCACTGCGGTATGGCCACGAAATCCTACGCTCGGTTTTGTTGCCCTTGTTGGCAAGCTATTCTGGGTTTACATTTCAGCAGGATAATGCTTGACCACATACGGCTAGAGTTTCTACTGCTTGTCTTCGTGCCTGCAAAACCTTACCTTGGCCGGTAAGGTCGCCAGATCTCGCCCTAATTGAGAACATGGAGCATTATTGGAGGGGCCCTCCAACCAGGTCGGGATTTTGCCGCTCTAACGCGCCAATTGGACAGAATTTGTCACGATATCCCTCAAGAGGACATCCATCAGCTCTGTGAATGCCAAACCGTATAACTACTTACGTAAGACGAAGAGACGGCGGGCTGGCCGCAGTGGCCGAGCGGTTCTAGGCGTTTCAGTCTGGAACCGCGCCACTGGTACGGTCGCAGATTCGAATCCCGCCTCGGGCATGGATATGTGTGATGTCCTTAGGTTAGTTAGGTTTACGTAGATGTAAGTTCTAGGGGACTGATGACCTCAGATGTTTAGTCCCATAGTGCTCAGAGGCATTTGAACCATTTTTAGAGCAGAGGCGGTGGAGTCAGGCCTTATTGAGTTCCTCAATTTATGAGGCTCTCAATCATTTGTTTGTATGTACGTGTACATCACCGATTTCCATATTTCCATCTCGCTGGGATAATACCTTCGTGGTGCGCTTTTAGCGTGTATCTTATGATTTGGAGTCCAAAGTCACGCATCGCTTCTACGAGTGGGTAAAAGTCTTAAAAAATTGTAATTACGCCGTAGAGCAATGAAGTCAGCCAATGCAACATACGTCGTCATTAAATAAATTTACACTACTGGCCGTTAAAATAGCTACACCAAGAAGAAATGCAGATGTTAAACGGGTATTCATTGGACAAATTTAATATACTAGAACTGACATGTGATTACATTTTCACGCAATTTGGGTGCATAGATCCTGAGAAATCAGTACCCAGAACAACCACCTCTGGCCGTAATAACGGCCTTGATACGCCTGGGCATTGAGTCAAACAGAGCTTGGATGGCGTGTACAGGCACAGTTGCCCATGCAGCTTCAAGACGATACCACACTGCATCAAGAGTAGTGACTGGCGTATTGTGACGAGCCAGTTGCTCGGCCACCATTGACCAGACGTTTTCAATTGGGGAGAGATCTGGAGAATGTGCTGGCTAGGGCAGCAGTCGAACATTTTCTGTATCCAGAAAGGCCCGTACAGGACCTGCAACATGCGGCCGTGCATTATCCTGCTGAAATGTAGGGTTTCGCAGGGATCGGATGAAGGGTAGAGCCACGGGTCGTAACACATCTGAAATGTAACGTCCACTGTTCAAAGTGCCGTCAATGAGAACAAGAGGTGACCGAGATGTGTAACCAATGGCACCCCATACCATCACGCCGGGTGATACGCCAGTATGGCGGTGACGAAGACACGCTTCCAATGTGCGTTCACCGCGATGTCGCCAAACACGGATGCGACCATCATGATGATGTAAACAGAAGGTGGAGTCATCCGGAAAGATGTTGTTTTGTCATTCGTGCACCCAGGTTCGTCGTTGAGTACACCATTGCAGGCGCTCGCTCCTGTCTGTCAGAGTCAAGGGTAACCGCAGCCACGGTCTCCGAGCTGATAGTCCATGCTGCTGCAAACGTCGTCGAAATGTTCGTGCAGATGGTTGTTGTCTTGCAAACGCCCTATCCGTTGACTCAGGGATCGAGACGTGGCTGCACGATCCGTTACAGCCATGCGGATAAGATGCCTGTCATCTCGACTGCTAGTGATACGAGGCCGTTGGGATCCAGTACGGCGTTCCGTATTACCCTCTTGAACCCACCGATTCCATATTCTGCTAACAGTCATTGGATCTCGACCAACGCGAGCATCAATGTCACGATACGATAAACCGCAATCGCGATATGTTTGTGTATGACAAATCGGTTGGAAACTTCCCTCATGTCAGCAAGTTGTAGTTGTCGCCACCGGCGCCAACCTTGTGTGAATGCTCTGAAAAGCTAATAATTTGCATATCACAGCATCTTCTTGCAGTCGGTTAAATTTAGCGTCTGTTGCACGTCATCTCGTGGTGTAGCAATTTTAATGGCCAGTGGTGTACTTCACATGGCAAAATGAGTGTTTGACAATAAAACTTAAACTGACAAACATTTACATCTATACTTATAGTCCACATAAAAGGTGCGAATGGTAACAATGGGAAGCTTCTAGCCTGTCAAAGTAAATAACACACAACTGTGTGAAAGACAGAATAAAAGGTGCAAAATAACATCACATCTATAAATCGAACCTTTCCAGCATGACAAAACAATTAAAACATAAACGTAAGTGTAAGGTAATTAACAAAAGAGTGACTATTAATTAAAAAGTCAATAACAGATCCGGAGTTGTATTCCTCGTGGCTTGTGTGTATGGAGTTCTTGTTTTCCCTGTGGCGGATCTGGCGGTAGCAGGCCAAGTCTCCTCGCTGCTGCTGGCCGGCGCCCACAAACGCGCTCGACGCTGCTCAGGCTAATCATCCAGGTTAAACTCTTCTGTTCAATCATCAGTAATTCCCGTTTCCGTTTTCCGTGCACATAAATTTTCATCTTTTATGTGGATTTTAAGTATGCGTAGTTCCACATATTGTCTCTCAGTTCGTGTTTTATTGTCAGAAGCTCATTTTGTCTTGTGAAATAATTTTAATTGTGACTACGCATATTGCATTTTAACTATTAAATTTATGGTACTAGTTACTCGTGTACCCTAGCTAAAGAGCCCTCTGCTGGCCACAGTAATTTGTACAAATACCAGACTCAAAAATGGTTCAAATGGCTCTGAGCACTATGGGACTTAACATCTGAGGTCATCAGACCTCTAGAATTTACAACTACTTAAACATAACTAACCTAAGGACATCACATGTCCATGTCCGAGGCAGGATTCGAACTTGCGACCGCAGCTGTCGCGCCATTCCGGACTGAAGCGCCTAGAACCGCTTGGCCACAACGGCCGGCACCAGACTCATCCAGCCCATCACCAGCCCTTACTATGTACATACCTACATGTATGGATTTTGACCTCTATACCTGCATCAGAATATTTTATGGTGTGTATAGCCGGTATGCATGTCTGTTAATCACGTATACATTTTTTTTTATTTTTCTTATGCATCACCATGTCTGTTATAGATTTTGCTTCAGCTAATTCAACTTCGTTGGTTACACCACTGTTTTTTTTATTGTAATAGATCTGAAGATTGCAGGTGTCGAAACTGATAATGGTGAATTTTACAATTTGTGTGATCAAGACGGACCTTTACAAATAAAGTGCCAAAATATCATCGGGACTCATTTACAAACTTCACCTTTTCAACTGATAAAACACCGAGAGTTTTAAATTTTGATCTCGGAACTGTATGCGACAATATTTTTTTCGAAGCTGCTTAATTCTGCTTCGGCAGGTGTAACCAACCACGCCCGGCCAGTAGTCGACATCGAGGGAAAGTGTTTGGATATCTCTTCACGTAACTCAGGAAGGTGCCCTTTCATGTGTTCCTTTATATGATTTTTTGTTCTTTATTTAAATAATTTTACTCGATAGCTGTAGATGGAAAAGCAGTTAGATCGTTCTCTTCTTTGGTCGGAGACGGAAAGGGCGAGAGTTTTAGACAATACACTGATTTTATCACACTATGATACGATAGTTTCATGCTCTCCCTGCATACTTGAATTCAGAGCATTAAGTTTGTTGAAAACATCGGAACTTTACGGCATCTCAGCACACCAACGGGGTTTTTAAGACGTTAGTGGTAATCAAACTTGTTGTTATCCATAGTTTCAAAAAATGCAAATAGTTCGTCTTAGAGCTCTCGTATTTCTCCTTTGCAAAGCCAACGGATTCCCTAGTGCAGTAACAACATTGTACTGATATGAAACCATTTCTTCACAGAGTTTCAGAAACATGCGTGATTTTACAGGACGAGCTTTTACGTAGTCGATCTTTTAAACAGCCGTTTGAATGACATCACCCAAAATATTTCCGTTCGTAGTCTTCGCCATTAAAGCCTTCGTATGTAAACAATGACGAATAGTTATTACTTGCGGGTTTTTACTCCGCCCAAAATTTTGAAACCACTTTATATTTCCTGTTATTGTAGTAACGCCGTCAGTACCCCCCCCCCCTTCTCCCCTTCTCTCTCTCTCTCTCTCTCTCTCTCTCTCTCTCTCTCTCTCCATCTCTTTCTAGAGCAATTCATGTCTTCCACTACTTGTTCATTGTAATCCATTCTGGGTCTTTCTCTGTAATTTCTGCCGTCTACTCCTCCTTAACTAGTTTTTTCAATACACCATCATGTCGGAGTATATGGTCTATTAGCTGACCCCTTCTTCTTTTGAAGGGTTCCATGAAGCATGTTTTCTCTGCAGACAATCTTGTACGTTAGGCTACCCCAGCTATGAGTGCTGATCTTGGCTATTAATAACTGCTTCGTCTGTATCTAGCCGTTTATTATTGGATCACTACCGGTTCCGTGGCACTAAAATCCTCACCTTCAGGTGAACGTATGACTAAAACATTAGGGCGGAAAAGCTCGGAACCTTTTTACCGAACATTTGTTGTCAGCCAGTCCAGCGGCGTTTCGTTCTATCGGACAACGAATGGTGAGTAAAAAGATTCCGAGCTTTTCCGCTCTAATGTTTTAGTCGTACGTTCACCTGAAGATGGGGCTTTTAGTCCCACGGAACCGGTAGTGATCCAATAATAAACGACTAAATACAGATGAAGTGGTTATTAATAGCCAAGATGACATCTTTTCTCTCATTCTCTAATGAAAACTTCCTCCATCGTGGTCATTTCTCTCCAGGTGATTCTCATCATTCTTCTGTAGCACCGCGTTCCGAATGTAGCGGTTCTCCTCTCCCCACTCACTCCTATAGTCCGAGCTGCGCTGCCGTATGTTGCAATGCTTCACAGGTAGGTCTTCAACGTCTCTTTCCTCACGTCAAGGCTTATATTCTTTGTACTGAATCGTTTTTTTTAATTAAAAGCGTTCCTGGCCTGGGAACTCCTGGATACCACCTCCTTGTAGTTTCTTCCGTCGCTCGTGATTTTACTTCCCAGGTAATTAAACTCTTTCACTTCCTCAATTGTTTTTATTTTTTCAACTTTACCGCTGTCTTGCTTTCATTGTTGCTTTAGTCTTGTGTGTGTTTATTGTCATATGGACTTCTCAATTATTCTGTACATTGCGTTCGAGACCTTTTGTAGGCCTCCTTCACTTTCTGCAATTAGTGCTATATCATCGGTAAAGCTCAGCATGTCTATTTTATCTCCATTTATTGTTACTCCTACGATTACTTCGTCTCTCACCCTGTCTATTGACTACTATACATACAGATTAAATGTGGGGATAGAGAACCCCCCCCCCTCCCCCCTGCTGTATCTCACTTCTGAATGCTAGCTGAATCTTCATTAACGTAGCGAACTACTCCGATTTCCCGTGTGTATGTGTTACTTGCCTTCGGTCCATAAAGCTGATTCGTCCTTGGCGAAGGATACTGAATAATACAGTCCAGTTGACATTGCTTAGTGCTTTCTGAAGATCTACAAATACTATGAACGTACTCATGCCCTTCTTCAGCTGTTTCTCTGTCACTTGCCTCAGTGTCAATATTGCTTCTCTTGTTCCCACACCTTTTCATAAGCCATACTTGTCTTCAGATAATCGTCTCACTCTTCTAACAATAATTTTGATAACTATTTTCGATGCATAGCACACCAGGCTCCATATTCGGTGTCGTTCACACGTCCCTGCATTTGATTTTTTAGGTAATGGTACTATTATGAATTTAAGTCTCTCCAGAGCTGTAAATATCACATACTAAGCCATAAAGGAGCGCCTTTGCTTTATTACCCAACTTTTTAAATAGTTCTCCTTGTATGCCATCAGCTTTCGGAATCTTCCTTAAATTTATTAAGAGACAGCTGATTTCTCGTCAAGCCATTCTTTCCATCCACTAAGTTTCTTTACTGATTATTCTACATTTATGTTATTGATTAATATTAATTAATTACTATTTTTACAGATTAATGTGTTGAAGTTAGAATCGTTTCTGTAAATTTTTTCTACAAATAGTGCTGATACTTTATAATTTATTTATGTTTCTTTTGAATTTTCTGTTGTTAGTTATTTGTGTTTTAATTAATGTGGCTTTTTTAACTTTATTAGAGCGAAAGGTTTTAGGTTATATTCAAATTCGTTAAGGTCCAAATAAAGTAGGGTTTGTAGGGATCCCTCAACCTTTTAGTGATGCTATTAAGTTGATTGTAAGGGCAGCCCATCCCTATTATATCTAATTATTTACTTTATTATATTTCTCCTTTTTTTAATTTAAAAATTTCATTGGGTGTTTGAGTGATTTTTCCTGGTTGATCTTCTAAGCCAAATTATTCTTTGTAAGGTTCTTTACATTCTGTCGGTACATACAGCAATGCAATCCGTCCACTGGAGTGCGGATCGTGAAAGAAACTGTCAACAGCAGAAAATGTATTATCAGTCCAATGCTTGTTTTTTATGGTTCTCGACAAAACGGGTATTGCGTAATAATTCATGACCTACAAACAAATCTCACAAAAAATAATTGAACTTATTCGGAAGTGTCAACCTCTTCATCTAACTGTAAAATGAATTGGATGTTAAAGTTTTCTATAACATTACTTTCAATATCACCTGACATGTCAGTAATGCTCCGATGAACTGTATCCTGTAGCAGAGGTATTATTAAAACCTGTTCAACAGCCTCCGGCCCCAGCATAGTAGCAACAATTTGTTAACATGCCGGCAAAATGAGCTCTTCGCTTACGTTATGCGGTTTCTGTTTCTTAGCAATCCTTTCAGAAATTGTGAATTATACCACAACAGCCCTATTATGTTGGACCTCGCTTGATCCTGGTTTTATGTTTTTCTAGTTAGTATATAACAGCTAACTGAAAGAGGAATAATGCAGTTTTTCCAAAAATCCAGTTTGAGTATCCTCTAACGCTCTGATAATCCCGAATGGATGCCGCCCAAAGCAGAAAAAAAGGGACTCTTTTGACGAAGGTTATTCATGGAATTCATGGAGGTTAGCCGATGACATTGTAATTCTGTCAGAGAAAGCAAAGGACTTGGAAGAGCAGTTGAATGGAATGGATAGTGTCTTGAAGGGAGGGTATAAGATGAACATCAACAAAAGCAAAACGAGGATAATGGAATGTAGTCGAATTAAGTCGGGTGATGCTGAGGGAATTAGATTAGGAAATGAGACACTTAAAGTAGTAAAGGAGTTTTCCTATTTGGGGAGCAAAATAACTGCTGATGGTCGAAGTAGAGAGGATGTAAAATGTAGACTGGCAATGGCCAGGAATGCGTTTCTGAAGAAGAGAAATTTGTTAACATCGAGTATAGATTTAAGTGTCAGGAAGTCGTTTCTGAAAGTATTTGTATGGAGTGTAGCCATGTATGGAAGTGAAACATGGGAGATAAATAGTTTGGACAAGAATAGAATACAAGCTTTCGAAATATGGTGCGACAGAAGAATGCTGAAGATTAGATGGGTAGATCACATAACAAATGAGGAGGTATTGAATAGGACTGGGGAAAAGAGAAGTTTGTGGCACAACTTGACTAGAAGAAGGGATCGGTTGGTAGGACATGTTCTGAGGCATCAAGGGATCACCAATTTAGTATTGGAGGGCAGCGTGGAGGGTAAAAATCGTAGAGGGAGACCAAGAGATGAATACACTAAACAGATTCAGAAGGATGTAGGTTGCAGTAGGTACTGGGAGATGAAGAAGCTTGCACAGGATAGAGTAGCATGGAGAGCTGCATCAAACCAGTCTCAGGACTGAAGACCACAACAACAACATGTGGATTTTAAGTATGCCTAATTTCACATATTGTCTGCCAGTTCGTGTTTTATTGTCAGAAGCTCATTTTGTCTTGTGAAATAATTTTAATTGTGACTACGCATATTGCATTTTAACTATTGAATTTATAGTACTACTTACTCGTGTATCCTAGATAAAGAGCCCTTTGCTGGCGACAGTAATTTGTACAAATTCCAGAAGCAACCAGGCCATCAGCAACACTTGCTATGTAGATACCTACATGTATACCTTCATCAGAATATTTTATGGTGTGTATCGCCGGAATGCACGGCTGTTAATCACGTATACAGTTTTTTTTATTTTTCTTATGCATCATCAGGTTTGTTATAGACTTTGCTTCAGCTAATTCAACTTAGTTAATTACACCACTGTTTTTTATTGTAATAAATCCGAAGATTGCAGGTGTCGAAACTGATAACAGTGAATTTTAAAATTCGTGTGATCAAGACGGACCTTTACAAATAAAGTGCCAAAATATGATCGGGACTCATTTACAATCTTTACCTCTTCAACTGACAAAACATCGAGGGTTTTAAATTTTGACCACGGAACTGTATGGGGCAATATTTTTTTGGAGCTGCTTGTCAGGTGTAACCAACCACGCCCGGCCAGTAGTCGAGATCGAGGGAAAGTGCTTGGATATCTCTTCACGGAACGCAGGTAGGTGCCCTTTCATGGGTTCCTTTATATGATTTTTCGTTCTTTATTTAAATAATTTGACTTGATACCTGTAGGTGGACTAGCAGTTAGATCGTTCTCTTCTTTGGTCGAGATGGAAAGGGATAGAGTTTTGGACAATGCGCTGATTTTATCACACTGTGATATAATAGTTTCATGCTGTCCCTGCATACTTGCAGAGCATTAAGTTTGTTGAAAGTTATGGCATCTCAGCACATCAACGAGGTTTTTAAGACGTTCATGGTAATCAAACTTGTTGTTATCCATACTTCCAAAAGATTGCAAATAGTTCGTCTTAGAGCTTTTGAATTTTCTTTTGTTAGTTATTTGTGTTTTAATTAGTGTGGCTTTTTTAACTTTATTAGAGCGAAAGGTTTTACGTTATATGCAAATTCGTGAAGGTCCGAATAAAGTACGGTTTGTAGGGATCCCTCAACCTTTTAGTGATGCTGTTAAGTTGACTTGTAAGGAGCAGCCCATCCCTATTATATCTAATTATTTACTTTATTATTTTTCTCCTGTTTTTAATTTAATAATTTCATTGGCCGTTTGAGTGGTTTTTCCTTATTTAACTTACATGTGTTCTTTTTCTTATGCTTTTTAAGCTGTATTAGATTAGGTGTTATACTATAATAATTGCTGGTTGATCTTCTAATTCAAATTATTCTTTGTTAGGTTCTTTGTGTTCCGTTGCTCAAACAATTTCATATGAAGTTAGACTAGCTTTTTATTTTACTGTCTTTAATTACTGTTAGTCCATACAGCAATGCAATCCGTCCGCTGGAGTGCGGATCTTGAAAGAAACTGTCAACAGCAAAAAATCTATTATTAGTGCAATGCTTGTTATTTCTGGTTCTCGACAAAACGAGTATTGCGTAATAATTTATGACCTGCAAACAAATCTCACAAAAAATAATTGAGCTTTTTCGGAAGTGTCAATCTTTTCATCTAACAGTAAAGTGAATTGGATGTTAAAGTTTTCTATAACATTACCTTCAATATCACCTGACATGTCAGTAATGCGCCTGTAGCAGAGGTACTTTTAAAACCTGTTCAACTGCTTCCGGCCGCAGCGTAGTACCAACAATTTGCTTACACACCGGTAAAATGAGCTCATCGCTGATGTTATGCGGTTTCTGTTTCTTGGCAATCATTTCAGAAATTGTGAATGATA
This sequence comes from Schistocerca piceifrons, assembly GCF_021461385.2. NCBI lineage: Eukaryota > Metazoa > Arthropoda > Insecta > Orthoptera > Acrididae > Schistocerca > Schistocerca piceifrons. The sequence goes on from NC_060144.1 coordinate 564,917,304, forward strand.
CCAGAAGAGCCCTATTGTTATGTTGGACCTCGCTTGATCCCGGTTTTACGTTTTTCTGGTTAGTAGGACGGCCCTCATACAGTATATAATAGCAAACTGAAAAAGGATTTATGCAGTTGCCACCCACAGCATAAAATGGGACTCTTTTGGCGAATGTTATTCATAGAATGGCGGGTCGTTCGTTTTACAGTTGAATGCAAATATATATATATATATATATATATATATATATATATATATATATATATATATATATATATATATATACTTATTGTGAGACATGTTTAAATGCGTATGACCACGTACGAGCATAATACCCGATTTATTGCATCTTAGGACACTCCAAAAACGATCTGTTGGTAAATTTTTTATGTTCTGTATATTTCATCAGAGGGAGATTAGAAGGCATTGCCGACCGGGGTGGCCGAGCGGTTCTAGGCGCTTCAGTCTGGAACCGCGCGACCACTACGGTCGCAGGTTCGAATCCTGCCTCGGGCATGGATGTGTGTGATGTCCTTAGGTTAGTTAGGTTTAAGTAGTTCTAAGTTCTAGGGGACTGATGACCTCAGAAGTTAAGTTTCATAGTGCTCTGAGCCATTTGAACCATTTTTTTAGAAGGCATTAACGATCTCGTGACGCCTGACATGTACTCGCAACACAACGATGTGTCGTGGTACAGTGGTCGAGAACGCTGAAGCAGAACTTTTCTTTTAAATTTTCTCCAGTATTTAAAATACTCATCGCATTTTTCTTTTAAAACGAGTGCGTTTCAAGCGAGCTATACACATGAAAGCAATAAGTTCATCTATGAGTGGCATTCGCAACTGTTGGGAGTAATGCCAGTTTACGTGATACGGTAATCTGCATTCAGATTTAAAGAAGATTATATATTTTTATTGATATTGTTTTTGTAACACAAGATTTTCAGCAGTATCAGAGGAATTCTTTCTTAAGAGGAGGTTTGCTATCTTTTGATTCAAAAAACCGATTTTTTTTAAATTGCGTTTTTGGATCCATAAAAGTGTTTAGAATCCTCCCCTGAAACGGTTTTTCCGAATACGAAACGGAAATGTTTGTTATCCGCGGTAGAACAAAAAAAATGTACCTGCCTGAAATCGGACATTTTTTCATGCACCAGTTTTTTACGGGAATATCGACTTTGTAGCCGCGAAAAACCGTTCTATGTGCTTGCCCATGACTAAAACTGATAAAGTGATCAAGGGGCTTACGACGTACTACGGCTTTTCAATCCGACGGCATTCCAATTCGGTGGAACAGATGAAGAAGGCAATTTGGGCAACGTATTTCCACAAGTGTTCGACGGATGGCCACCCACAACACCAAAATTGTCCGGCTTGGGAAACTAGTTCGTGCAAAGTGGCACATTGCAGTGGATATCGGACATCTGGACGAATATCAACACGACCTGCCGCTCTCCAAAGAAGTTCAAAAAGTGATTCATCCGATCTACGAGGCCCTTTCGGAGGACGAGTTATTGTACCGGTGCTTGGGAGGAAACCACAAAATTCAGATGAAGTTAGCTCCCAAGCATTTGCATTCTGGTGCGAAGACTGTGGAGATAGCGACTTTCCTGGCAGTGAGCAGCCTCAACGAAGGGTATCCAGCAATTCTGAAGACCATGACAACAATGGACGTCACCCTGGGACTCTATTTGACCCAGTTCGCCAAGCATTCGGACGAGCACCGGATTCAAGCGGCCGAAAACCGATTGTCACCGGCCGTACGAGCGGCTCTGGAGCAGCGCAGGATGGCCCAAATCGAGCAGAACGCACTCTATGAGGAAGAGGAAGGACTAGTTTATGGACTCGGAATAGCAGATTGAACATAAGGTGCATAATATTGCATTTATATGTAGTCAAAACTTCAAACGCGTTTTTCTCCAAATGACTTTTTTTTATCGTGTGGTATGGTAACTTCAAATCTACAGAACCGATTGGCATTATTCTGTGTTTCCGTCGAAGCTAACTAAATTGTTTAGGAGTTGTACGACTTTTATTCCGATCCATCGTCTATAAATATTTTTTTTTACTTGGCCGACGAAGTCGAAAATCGATGAAAAAAATTATTTTTTTCAAATGGCCTCCATTTTGTTTCCTATGGTCCAAATAACTTAAGCGAGGTACAACTCCTAAAGAATCTTATATACTTCGCTAACGTCAACTCAATTTTGATTCCAGACGAGCCGGCTGACCCGTGACATACCGCGCGTGTACGTCTACATCGAAATTTTGTTTCGTTCCGACGACACTTCTGCCTTTGCTTTTCCACATTTCCGGTCGAAAAAGTTCCAGTTTGTAGAGGAAATATCAATAAACGTTTTGAGTAAATATGACATTGATATCTACAACACATCGCGAGAAAAAAATTCTCAAAGAAGATGCTTTTTTCGGGCCAAAGGTAGTATACCTCCCCTTAATAAAAACCATGCCAGACTGTCAAAATTGGAGAGAAAGTGTTCATCAGGGAAGCGTTAGGTTGACAGTAGTAGTATGGAAGCTCCGTAATGTAGTGCCAAACCCGTAAGACGGGAGCAGTCTGTCCGTGCTAGCAGGGAGGGGGTGTTGACTGTTAAAGAGGACGGGAGAGAGTGCTGTGATCTTGCGGTCAGTAGTACGCGGAATAGTAGCACTGCTGTGAGGAACAAAAGTAATTTTCAAATGAGCAGTTGCTGTAGGAAGATCATGCTGTACTAGTAAATTATAAATGTGAAATAATGGTTCAGTGGTTTTAATTTAGGCGTCGTTAACCTCATTCTCACTGAGAATTTCTTCGTATCACTTGCGGTAAGACCTTAGTTCCAGATACTGCAAATATTAAATATTATTACTTCAAGTTTACGGAAACATTACGTGCGTGTGGTGGAGGTTCAGAGAGATAGCAGGCCAAAATATATCAACACAGACAACCCACTGTCTAGGCAACCTCTGCGCAAATGCGTGTCTTAAAGGGTTGGTACCGTCATCCCTGTAACCTTTTAGAAAATTGCTTTATCTCCACATTCAGTCGTAATAATTAGACAACTGAGCAATTAGAGACAGCTGTTGTTTTGTACTACAGGCAGTGCTGTCGGTGTCCGGACATTTTCCACGCCGGACATTTGCCACGCCGGACATTTGCCACGGTTTTACCTGCTCCGAAGGGTCGGGTCTCTTGTATCCCCCCCCCCCTCCCCCTCCTCCTCCTCCTCACCCGCCCGCCCAGTTTCCTTTCGAAGTTCCTAACGTGACCATCAGTATGGAAGTTATTACAACGAACAAGGGCAGGCCTCCTGCTCATTACAAAGGTTATGCGTATCTTAAACAGAGGGAATCTAAAGAAGGTGTTGTTACATGGATGTGCTTACGCCGAAAAGCTCATCATTGCAAGGGAAAGCTGCTTTCGAGGAACGGAGAAGTGTTGAGCGTATTAGAACATCTCTGTGGACCACCTGACGATGCAGCTCTGGAAAGAGCGAAGAGAAGGTCTCGAGAAGAAACTACACACTTATCGGAAATATACGCGGATGGAATGGGAAATCTACATAATAAAGTTTATGACTTTGTTACAGTGATGCCTAATTCAGAATCTATGAAGAGAACCATGCGTCGTCGATGGAGCCAAGAGTGGGGGAACCAACAAGAGCCTAAGAACTCATATGAAATTGATCTTCATGAAGATCTATTAAAATGGGAGATGGCAGTAGTTTTCTTCTGGAAGACGATAGATTAGAGGTGAGAATAATTATTTTTAGTGGAAGCAAAGGAAAATAAAGTTTAAAAACATGTTCCCATTTTTTTGTGGATGGAACATTTAAGAGATGCAGCAAGCAGTTTGCACAGATGTACACCATACACGTGGATTTAGGAGGCCCGATTAAAGAAACAGACATTCTTCCTACTGTATTTGCACTGCTCCCTAATAAGAAGAAAGACACATATGTTCGTCTGTTTCGTCTGATATAACAGGCAGTCTCTGAGTGGTGTCCTAAACAAGTAAAGGTGGACTTTGAGGCAGCTGCGATATCGGCCATTCGTCAAGTTTTCCCACAACTGAAATAAATGGATTCTATTTCCATATGAAGAAGGGTTTATGGAGAAGAACTCGAGTTCTCGGTCTAACTGAGGAGTACCGCTAGAACGAGGATTTAAGACGTCACGTCAGCATGTGTGCAGCGCTGGCGTTTGTAAAACCGGAGGACGTAAGCAATGGATGGATTGAGATTCATGCAGAAGCTCCTGATAACGGAAGGCTCTCTCAATTTTTTGACTATGTGGATAACTGGCTAGAGAACGAGGATATCAAATAGAAATGTGGGACTGTTACGGAAAAAGGCACCGAACGACGAATGCTGTTGAAGGGTGGTACAACAAAATAAATAGTATTATTGGAAACCCTCACCCTAAAATCAACTATTTGGTGGAGTGCTTGAAAAAGGAAGCAGAGCTCACAAACTGCATGTACATGAAATTGGAAATGAATCTTGAAGGTAAGAAGAGGAAGAAGAAGTACTTGAAGCTGGACGACAGGATAGAGAGAATCGTAAAGAATTATCAAGAGACTGGCAACATTAGGCTTTGCTTGAAAGCAATTGCCCATATTCAGAAACTGGACTAAAATACGTTAAAAATAATGTATTAAAAACTATGAAGACCACTGGGTGCTCCCAAGTTACTGAGATAGAATTATTAAAACATTGAAGCAGCATTATCGGAGCTAATATTAAGTCGTGATTGTAAATAGAGTGTACATTAGTTCAGCGTATTTAGGCTGATTTTAGCTTACTACTGAAAATTAATTGTTACTAAAGAAAATCAGAAACAAATGTATTAGACCTACTTTTCTTATACATTAGAGACTTTTTGAAAAGATATTTGATCATTTCCTCTGTCACTGACAGTATAATTTCAGTTGCTTTGCAACACCAGGGATATCTACTTCTAAATTATGTTTGCACCTGTTCTCATTTCGAATTCTGGAATATTTACGTCGTCTTCTTTGGTGGAGGAATTTCGGAAAATGCATTTACTAACTCCACTTTAGTGGCACTGTCATCAGTAACATTACCGTCGCTGTCGCGCAGTAAAGGCACTTACTGAGCCTTTCCGTTGGTTTACTTAACATGGGACCAGTATCTCTTTGGATTTTCCGCCACATTTCTAGAGTGAGTTTCGTTGTGGAAACTATTAAATGCATCTCGCATTGAAATCCGCACCAAATTTGGAGCCTCAGTAAAACTTCACCAATCTTGGAGATTTTGCGTTCGTCTAAATTATACGTGTCTTTTGCGGTGCTCCAGCAACAGCTTTCTGTCGTGTTTTGTGTACCATGGGGGATCAGTTCCGTCTTTTATTAATTTATTTGGTACGAGTATCTCGAGTGCTGTTGATACTATTTCTTTGAACTTAAGCCACATATGGTCTTCACTTACAAAGTTTGGAAGGATTGGAGACTATCTCTTAGAAAGACGTCACCCGAATTTTTATCTGCTTTTGTAAATAGATATATTTCGCGTTTAGTTTTGGTGAATTTCTTCGTTCGGAAGTGAGCCTCTCTACGACTGCGTGTTCACTAATCCCTGTATCCGTCGTGATGCTCAGGATTATTTGTGGCTATGAGGTCCAGTGTGTTTTCGTAACCATTTACAATTTGAATGACCTCGTCAACTAATTGTTAAAAATAATTTTAAAAAAGCATGTAGAACAATTACGGAAGTTGTTTTCTATTCACAATAGGGTATGAAAATGTATTTTTGTCAACATGCGGAAGGTGGATTGAAGTAACTGCCAACTAGAATTGTATGAGTAGGGTACTTATTTGTGATGAGACTCAAGTTTTCTTTTCTTTGAACTGTTCAGCAACTGTTTCATCTGAGACAGGGGGTCGGTAAAAGGAGCCAGTTATTAATTTATTCCGGTTGTCGAATACAACCTCTGCCCATACTAAGTCACAGGAACTATCTGCTTCAAAGCTGATTGTCAGCTTACATTATTTTTCCTTAAGTTGTCCTTCTTGTTTCTGTTGTAGTGCAGATAATTAAAATTACGGCTTTTCCCTCCAGAACCTAAGACGCTTTCTCTGTGACCCTGTAAATACCAGAGCTAAACAATGTAGAACAGCAACGTACGTTACAAGCGTAGCATTCTGTATTACTTCATTTCCTTATTTCTAACATTTTAAAATTGTAAGTCGACTTTAGATGACATGTCAGTCATAGATGTTCTTATCTCTATTTAGTGAACGTGTTTTCAGTTATGTTTTGAACATTGTCCCTCTACATTTTATTAACTAATGTTTTTAGGTAGTAAATTAATGTGGAGTATTTCGTTCTTCTTTTCAAACATCCACAAACCCATTTATTCTTTCCCTATTGTCTTTTGGGTATGCAGTTGTAGTAATTAAAGTAGGCACAAATGCAGTGATAAAAAGAAATGATTAGCGTACATTTGCATTCTCGTTTCATCGTTCCTTTCTTGTTGCTCCCATGCCGATGGACTGTTTCTATCGCAATCAGTAAGCGTGAAAGGAAGCTACCGTAGAGACAGGGGAATCAGTATTTATACTTGGCAGAACTAATTACATACTGACATAATCGTCGGTATTGGCTTTCGTTTCCCAAAAGTTATAAATATTTCGATTTCGGAAAAGAAGCTCTGTATTTGACCAAGGTGTCGAAGAAGAAGGTCCCTTACGTACTGGTTGTATCGAGTAAGTTGTGGAGACGGCGGTTTGAAAGCGGGCAGAAGTACGGGGAAGGGTGTCCTTTACCTGAGGGATCGCTACTCAAGCTACCTGGCGAAGGGGCAAGTGTGGCAAAAGTCCGACGTGGCAAATGTCCGGCATTCGTGCTGTCGCCGCGGCTTACGGGACGGTAGCTGCGTATCACGTGGCAGGGAGACCCCCCCCCCCCCCCCCCTCGTCACTCTCATACCTCGCACCGCCGGATTACAGCGTGCCAGTTAGTGATGCGATTTTCCGATATCAGTGATTTCTGTGTATGCTACTTTTCAGTATCTGTTATTCTTAACTGTGATTTGTCACAGTTAAGAATCGCAGATAACGAACCCAGGTCTTGTATCCCTCCGCACTCTACCACTGCTATTTCTGCGATTTCTGCGACTCGTGCTACTTCCGCGATTTCTGCGACTTCTGCGATTTCTGTGATTCCTGCGATTTCTGTGACTCCTGCGATTTACCGCATGAAAAAGTTACACTTGTCCACACAGAAAATTGCATCTCAATCAAAGTGTCATTAATAAGTATGTTTTACTTTTGTTCCTCCGTTGGCTTTAATTTTGTATTAAACAAACAATTGTGAAAATATTAATAGTGTAATTAATTTGTAAGAAGCCATACAGTACAGTAATAGTTCGTGTTCTAACGTATTGCTATGTTCACAGGTACCTGAATTACGTTTCAGTCACTCAGTATAGCGATAATCCAAAATATTCATTGTCAACAGATTTGGAGAAATTGCCACTGCGTCTTTAGACTGTCTTCGTCAGACGAGAGGTTCGTTGTGATTCTTGAAGTTTTCCCGGCGTACTGGTGTTCGATGAGATTTCGGGATTGCAGCCGGATCACGTTGACTTCTTGCCACGATATTTCTTCTGGCAATCGTCCAGCCATGTTCAGGTGAGTGTCCGTCAGTGGAGACTGCAAGTTCCGAGAGTCAGCTTTATAGCAAAAAATTGGCGCGAAAACGCATGCTCATTGGCCTCCGTCACAGGAGCGTCCTCTATCGAAATCCGCGCCCTCTGGAGCTTTTGTTCTATGTGTGGGGCGCAGGCGCAGGCGTAAAGTTGAAAACTACACGTCCGCCCTCTGTCGGAATGTGCGCCCGCCTCGCCAAAAACAGACGTCAGATGTCGCCAGACGTGTCATTACGAATAAACTGTCTTCTCTCAGAACAAATTAGAGAGACCAGAGAGATCACCGTGTCCCAAGACTTGTCCAGTTGAAAACCGCCATCACGATTTATAAGATTTTGCGCTAGGCGTATCTCCACAGATTCTTTAATTACTGAATCCCAAAAAGTTTTCTCTGGGGCCAAGATTTTCGTAGCAGAAAAATCTATAGCGTGTCCTGTGATAATACAGCGGTCAGCTACGGCCTATTTACTGGGCTGCGAAAGGCGAGTGTGGCGTTCGTGTTCAACGCACCTTTAATGTACTGTGCGTGTCGTCTGACCGGTGTAAGCTTTGCCACACTGGCAAGGAATTTTATAGGTCCCGGCCATCCGCAGACCCAGATCGTCCTTTACTGAACCGAGAAGGGCACTAATCTTCAGAAAATGGTTGAAATGGCTCTGAGCACTATGGGACTTAACTTCTGAGGTCATCAGCCCCCTAAAACTTAGAACAACTTAAACCTAACTAACCTAAGGACATCACACACATCCATGTCCGAGACAGGATTCGAACCTGCGACCGTAGCGGGTGCGCCGTTGCAGACTGTAGCGCCTAGAAGCGCTCGGCCACCCCGGCTGGCGCACTAATCTTCGCCGGGTGGCCGGAAAATTACTTGATGTTTCCTTAGGAACCTGCCTATTTTAGATGAAAGGTTGCCAGCGTATGGAAGGAACGCCCTGGACTTGAATAGCTCCTTATCTTCTTCATGTTGTGGGTGGTCACGTTCCTTCCTTCTTAGCGCTGTTCTAATCTGATTTGGAGAGTAATCATTACCTCTGAACACCGACTCTAAATGTTCCACACCCTTGTAAGGCTGTCTCCATCAGAAACAACATGATCCCAGTGCACCAACCTTCTAAGGACGCCGGTACTTTGTGATGGATGATGACAAATCGACGCTTGCAGGTAAAGGTCCGTGTGTGTTGGCTTACGGTAGACAGAATGCCCTAATGACCCATCCACTTAGTAACCAAGACGTCCAAAAACAGCAAGCAACCATCCTTCTCTATTTCCATCCAGTTTACCAAGTCATACATAACACGTGATAAACGTAAACTGAACGTGCACAGTACCACCAACCATGGCACTGTAGTCTGGCCAGTTAATGTGGCAGTGCTAACTCCAAGCCCCATTTACAGCTGGCAGAAACGTACAGTTAAGGTACGCTAATGAGAAACATTTCCTCATAAAGTCTGTCCTCAAGAATAATTTGTGGCTGTACCTCTTTACGACTGTTGATGAAATACCGATTTTGGTAATGTTGTGGGTGGCAGTAAGGCGTAACACAGCGGCGTGGAAGGAAATTTCCGTTGCGAGAGGCGAGAAAGCGAGGAGGAAATAATCACCTCGGAGTGGTGCAGTCTAACGGGGACATTTGGAATCGTTTCCTCGCAGGCTGTCTGCTAGAGTGCAGCAACACCCGAGCACACACGCTAGCGACGTTTCTACTTTGATCCGACGTCGGCAGCGTTTACTGCGCTGTTCCTAAAGGGCCCAGGACGGTTGAGTTTGACATATCTTACAGGGTATGTTACGTTTATTGGACAAAAGGGTCAGCAGAAATGGCAGCAAATGAGTTTAAAATAACTGGGAGTTGCACAACATTGCAACAATACCACGCATCGCCTCTGGTAATTTACCCGTACTTTTGAAACCCACCAATATGGGCTCTGATGTTATATGGATTACGCAACTTTGTCGTCAGGCTGTTCGCGCTTTCACAGTGAGTACGGCTGTCGGTGAGATGGATATGGTTTTCGTTTACGGCGTATGTCGTCAAACTGTTAGAGACGCGGTGCTACTGTGTACTGAAAGACATCCTGGCCGTACCAAGTCGTCAATATCTAACTTTACCTTAGATGTCTTTTCTTTTAACTTTCAGAACACATAAATAATAAGAATGATAAGCGTACCATACTGTTATTCTCGAAAGACTGATCCAACGAGCCTCAGTTATGTTTTAAGAAGGTCTGTAATTGCATCTGCGAAACGGGTAAGACAGCAGCTATGTTGGTACTACAGGAACTGCTTTCCATCCCGCATGAATGACGCGGCTCTTGAAAGCCCCGCAACACACGATGACAGACCAAGATCGTTGGTTATCATTTCTCTCGGTGATCGTGCATTTCCAGCTGACCAGTACCGCATATTGCGAAGACATGATTTGTACACGATGCGTCATCCGCGAAGAAAATATTGCATAGAAAAGTCACATCACTTTGTGGTTGTCGTAAATACCATTCGAAGAGCAGTAACCGATCTTAAAAGCTATTGCTATAAACATGTTCATGGGGCGAAATGTGGAAAGAACATGCGTTGGAATGTAGTACTCACAGAATACCGTTTGACTGGTTCCACTCACAGACTGAAGCAGTCTCGAAGTATAGTGTGGACTGCAGATTACCGCTACTGGAATGTTAGTCGCAATTTTTCTCGCCAGTAGCAGTTCTTTTTCGTTGCTGTACACTTGTGTGCAAAACTTAAGGACGAATGTAACTTCGGCCTTACCTGTCCCTGCTAAATAAAATAGCTCGATGAAACTTGGTCCTTACACAAAAAGAACTGATACAATACACACTAAAGCGCCAAAGAAACTGGCATAGGCATGTGCATTCGAATACAGAGGTATGTAAACACGCAAAATACGGCACTGCGGTCGGCAACGCCTATATAAGACAAGTGACTGGCGCAGTTTTTAGATCGGTTTCTGGTGCTACAATGGCAGCTTATCAAGATTGAAATGAGTTTTAACATGGTGTTATAGTCGCCACACGAGCGATGGGACACAGCATCTCCGAGGTGGCGATGAAATGGTGATTTTACCGTACGATGATTTCATGACAGTACGTGGATATCAGGAATGCTGCAAAACATCAAATCTCCGACATCGCTGCGGTCGGGAAAAGATCGTGCAAGAACGGGACCAACGATGTTTGAAGAGAATCGTTCGTCGTTACAGGCTATCAACAAGTGTCGGTGTGCGAACCATTCAACAAATCATCATCGATATGGGCTTTCGAAGTCGAAGGCCGACTTGTAAACCCTTGATGACCGCACGACACAGAGCTTTACGCCTCGAGCTTTACGGGCCCAACACCGACATCGGACTACTGATGAATGGAAACATGTTGCCTGGTCGGACGAGTCTCGTTTCAATTTGTATCGAGTCGATGGGCGTGTACGAGTATGGAGACAACCTCATGAATGCATGGAGCCTGCATGTCAACAGGAGACTGTTCAAGCTGGTGGAGGCTCTGTAATGGTGTGGGGCGCGTGCAGTTGGAATAATATGGGGTGCGTAATTCGTCTAGATGCGATTCTGACAGGTGCCACGTACGTAAGCGTCCTGTCTGCCCACCTGCATCCATTCATGTCCATTGTGCATTCCGACGGACTTGGGGAATTCCAGCAGGACAATGCGACCACCCACATGCCCGGAATTGCTACAGAGTCGCTCCAGGAACACTCTTCTGAGTTTAAATACTTCTGCTAGCCACCAAACTCCCCAGACATGAACATTATTGAGCATATCTGGGATGTCTTGCAACGTGCTATTCAGAAGAGACCTCCACATCTTCGTACACTCACGGATTTATGGACAGCCCTGCAGGATTTATGGTGTCAGCTCCATCCAGCACTACTTCGGACATTAGTCGAGTCCATGCCACGTCGTGTTGCGGCACTTCTTCGTGCACTATGATAGGGAAGTTTACCAGTTTCTTTGGCTCTTCGGTGTAGTACAGAAGGTAACTGAAAGAAATACGCGATGAGACGAACAAAAATGACACCTTTATTCAAATTCAGTAATTACACTGCAGTTACCGCGATTTATGATGGTCCCCTCGACATTTCAAAAGGAGAAACATGGTTGTTAATAGGTCACGTGACCGCCACGGACGGGACTGCATAGTCTCCGACGTGCTGCCATACTGGCCAAATTGTTGGTAAGCAGTTCTTGTGGTGGGGCGTTCCACCCCTCCACATGCGTGGCTGACAACCGCTGGCTGGTTATTGGTGTAGGTGGACTTGCTGCAATACGTTTACCCCACATCCCACACGTGTGCGATGGGATGTATGTCGTGGTAACAGGCAGGCCATTCACCAAATATCCCCTAACTCCGAGACCTCCTCAAATCTGCGTGATTCCACGCGGTCGTGCAATGTCATACGTAAAAATGAAATCAGGGCCTAACGCATACCTGAAAAAACGCACATGGTGAACGACTGCAATGTCACACTAACGTTGACCAGTGATTGTACCGTGTTCAAAGATTTGTAGGTCAGTATGCCCATGCAACAAATTGCTTCCACACATCGTAACACCTGGACCACCAAAGTGATAATGTTCGGTAATGCTGTACATACGAGGGTTGGAACTTAAATCGTGGCAACCTTTTATTCACAACCTATACAAAAGAGTTACATGTTTGCACCTGTTACTGTCCTTCATAGTAGTCACCAGCGTTGTGTAGAACCCGTTGCCAGTGATGTAGAAGGCGTAGTACACCGTTAGCAGAGCCTGTTCTGTTGTTGATGGTGCGAATGGAGCGGTCTACTGCCTGTCGAATCTCTGGAACAGTTCTGAAGCGAATTCTACGAAGTAGTTCCTTAGTCTTCGGAATCAAATCGAAGTCACGAGGACTTGAGTCCGGGGAGTATGGTGGATGGTACAGTACTTCCCAGTCCCATCGACCGAACACAGCAGCCACAGCTTGCGCTGTATGCGCCCGCGCATTGTCTGGCATAATGATGGGTGGGTTGCGCAGAAGGTGTCACCGCTTCTTTCGCAAAGCTGGTCGCAGGTGATGCTCCAGAAATGAATAGTAATGTGGTAATATTGTGCATTGACGGTTTGCCGTAATGCGTTAGGATAACATCATCAGTCGTACACGAGAATCACCATAACTTCCACCACACTGGGGCTCTGACGCACTTTCCACTTTCGCGACGACCCGTAATGACGCCATTCGTTGGATTGGCGTTTCTGTTTTGGCTCGTAGGATGTGGCCCATGTCTCATCCAGCGTTACCATACGGCGTAACAAAGCCCCCCCTTTCAAGCTCATAGCGCTCCAAGTGCGTCTGAGCAGCGTCGTAACGCATCCATTTGTGCATTTCCGTCACGTCATGCGGAACCCATCGTGATGCAATTTTTTGCATGCCTAGGCGTTCCTTCAGGATGCGAAGCACAGTCATATGCGCTAATCCGCTTTCGTGGGGGAGCTCACGAATCGTATGGCGTCGATCACTGTCCACTAACGCGGCAAAAGCATGCACTTCTCCTTCAGAGACGCTAGGACGACCTGCCCGATGCATATCTGCCACCCGAAGGCATTTACCCAACGTGCCACTGTTATGTATGGCAATGCCGATTCCCTACACGCCTCTTAAAGACCTTGATGACACTGTCGTGCTGTACGATCTCTGGCACATTCTATGTTGATCCAACTCCGTTGTTCCTGTTTCGAAAACATAGTGACACCGCTCACTCACAAGTGACTGTCTTTCCCTCTATTGTGCGCACGCCGGTGACGTGGGACAAGCGAGTCCATTCGCTCGGGGGTAGGGTAGGTATGTCAACAACGTGTGCTATCAGCGACAATAATAGATTCCATTGTCTAGTGTCTCCACAGCAGTGTTGCCATTATTTAAGTTCCAACCCTCGTATTCCCACATGGCGAGTGGTGTGAACACGTAATGCACGCAGGAACATTATTGAACGTGATTGTTTGGATAGTCCAGGTGTTATGATGTGGGAAGGCTTAAAGTTGCATGGGCGTACTGACCTCCAAATCTTTGAACACGATGAACACACCGCATGCCTCTCTTCTAAGCCACTTTCTCGCGGTAATGATATGTTAAGGTTCCACGGGTTTGACAAACTGCCTATTCGCTTCTGTCTCGGCTTCTTCGGCCGATATTCGTCTGATGATTTCACTGACGTTTCGTCAGTACGGGTGGCATTGTCAAAGCTTCACCCTCCATTGCCGGTGGTGAACTGGAGCCGAGCTCGCGGCCGCAGACTATATGTACCTGGCGCGCCAATGTCCGAGGGCATCTCCGCGGTCATTTCCGGTGCGGTTCTCCTCTTGCTACCTGCGACGGTCGTTCGCTGCAGTACGGGAAGCCAGGATCCGTTTACCTCCAGGCTTTCCTCTTTCTTGTTGAAACTGTTGGCGTGTTTTTGTATTTCTACAGCTTCTCTGAACAGCGTGTCATAGTGCTTCTCTACAGCCAGAACTTCCGTGTCGGCGAATTTTATTACGTGGTCGGTCTCATTCAGTGCGTGCTCTGTCACGGCCGATTTCTCCACCTGCCCCAACCTGCAATGTCGCTTATGCTCTTTGATCCTGGTGTTAATGGATCGTCTAGTCATTCCGACATGTGCATGGTATTCGGTATATTCCCGACATTGCAAGTGGGTCTCTTTTCTCCTTCGCCGATCTAAGACACTCTTTGATCTTCCTTGTCGGTTTGCAAATGGTCTTTACGCCATGTTTGCGCAATATACGGCCGATTCTGTCCGTCACTCTGGGAATGTATGGGAGAAAGGCCGTACCCGACATTTCTTTTTCTGGTTCCTTACTTCGCCGAGTGTTTAGCTCTGTTACACTTCTAATGCAATTTGTGGAGTACCCATTGCTCCTCAGAACAGTTTCCAGGTGTTGCATTTCTCGTTTGAGGTGTTGCGGCTCACATATTCGTCCTGCTCTCGTTACGAGCGTACTAATCATGCCTCTTTTCTGGCTCGGGTTGTGGTTTGAAAGTTTGTGCAGGTATCGGTCCGTGTGTGACGGTTTTCGATACACGCTGTGTCCCAGGTTTTCGCCGTCCCTTGTGACCAGCACATCTAGAAATGGCAGTTTCTTGTCCTTTTCTACTTCCATGTCAAATGTTATGTTGGCATGGAGGCTGTTCAACTGCCTTAGGAATTCACCGAGCTGTTCTTCACCATGGGTCCACACCACGAAAGTATCATCGACGTACCTGTACCACACCTTAGGTTTGCAAGTCGCCGAGTCCAGTGCCTGTGCTTCGAATTGTTCCGTGAAGAAGTTGGCCACCACTGGACTGAGAGGACTACCCATGGGGACGCCTTCCAGCTATTCGTAGAAATCTCCATTCCACGTGAAATAGCTCGCGGTGAGACACGCATGGAAGAGCTTTTTGATGTCTTGCGGGAACATGGTACCGATGTGTTCCAGAGCGTCACTGAGTGGCACTTTCGTAAATAACGAAACAACATCAAAGCTGACCAGGATGTCGTTTGGTGCAAGTTTCAGTTTCTTCAGCTTCTCAATGAAATGTCCTGAGTCCTTAATGTATGTGTCGGTCTTCCCCACGTGTGGCTGGAGCAGAGAGGCCAAGTGTTTTGCCAGTTTATACGGTTGGTGAGCCAGGAGCGCTAACGATCGGTCTCAGTGGAACGTTGTTCTTATGGATCTTGGGTAATCCATACAGTCGAGGAGGTAGGGCTTCTGTGTTGCGCAGGTTTCTCTGTATGTACATATAGTCTGCGGCCGCGAGCTCGGCTCCAGTTCACCACCGGCAATGGAGGGTGAAGCTTCGACAATGCCAGCCACTCGTGCTGGCGAAACGTCAGAAAAATCATTATGTGAACGTCGGCCGAAGAACCCGAGATAGAAGCCAATAGGCAGTTTGTCAACAAGTGACCACGAAAGCCTTAACAATTTTGTAAAATGTAGTATGTATAGTTACAATTAAAATTACTTCACAAGACAAAATGAGCTTCTGACAATAAAGCATAAACTGACATGCAGTATCTGGAATTATGCTTACTTAAAATCCACACAAAAGATGAAAATTTATGTGATCAGAAAATAGCAGCCGGAATTACTCATGAATGAACAGAATAGCTTAACCAGGATACTTATTCTCAGCAGCGTCGACCGCGCGGACTCGAGCGCCGGTCAGCAGCGGCGAGGAGACTGGGCCTACCAAGTTCTGCCACAGGCCAACACCATACACACAAGCCACGAGGAATACCATTCCGGATCTGTTATGGACTTTTTAATTAATGGTCACTCTTTTGTTAATTACGTTACGCTTACGTTTATGTTTTAATTGTTTTGTCACGCTGCAAGGATTCGATTTATAGATGTGATATTATTTTGCACCTTTTATTCTGGCTTTGACACATTTATGTGTTGTTTACTTCGCCAGGCTAGAAGCTTCCCATTGTCATCATTCACACCTTTTATGTGGACTTGAAGTATGGATGTAAATGTATGTCCGTTTAAGTTTTATTGTCAAACACTCATTTTGTCATGTGAAGTACGCTAATGGCCATTAAAATTGCTACACCACGAAGATGACGTGCTACAGACGACAAAATTTAACCGACAGGAAGAAGATGCTGCGATATGCAAATGATTAGCTTTACAGAGCATTCACACGAGGTTGGCGCCGGTGACGACACCTACATCGTGCTCACATGAGGGAAGTTTCCAACCGATTTCTCACATACAAACAGCAGTTGACCGTCGTTACCTGGTGAAACGTTTTTATGAGGCCCCGTGTAAGGAGGAGAAATGCGTACCATCACGTTTCCGACTTTGATAAAGGTCGGATTGTAGCTTATCGCGATTGCGGTTTATCGTATAGCGACATTGCTGCTCGCGTTGGTCGAGATCCAGTGACTGTTAGCAGAATATGGAATCGGTGCGTTCAGGAGGATAATGCGGAATGCCGTGCTGGATCCCAACGGCCTCGAATCACTAGCAGTCGAGATGACAGGCATCTTATCCGCTTGGCTGTAACGCATCGTGCAGCCACGTTTCGATCTCTGAGTCGACAGATGTGGACGTTTACAAGACAACAACCATCTGCACGAACAGTTCAACGACGTTTGCAGCAGCATGGACTATCAGCTCGGAGACCATGGCTGCGGTTACCCTTGACGCTGCATCACAGACAGTAGCGCCTGTGATAGTGTACTCAACGACGAACCTGGCTGCACGAATGGCAAAACGTCATTTTTTCGGATGAATCCAGGTTCTGTTTACAGCATCATGATGGTCGCATCCGCGTTTGGGGACATCTCGTTGAACGCACATTGGAAGCGTGAATTCGTCATCGCCATACTGGCGTATCACCTGGCGTGAAGGTATGGGGTGCCATTGGTTACACGTCTCGGTCACCTCTTATTCGCACTGACGGCATTTTGAACAGTAGACGTTACATTTCAGATGTGTTACGACCCGTGGCTCTACCCTTCATTCGATCCCTGCGAAACCCTACATTTCAGCAGGATAATGCACGATCGAATGTTGCAGGTCCTGCACGGGCCTTTCTGGATACAGAAAATGTTCGACTGCTGCCCTGGCCAGCACATTCTCCAGATCTCTCCCCAATTGAAAACTTCTGGTCAATGGTGGCCGAGCAACTGGCTCGTCACAACACGCCAGTCACTGCTCTTCATGAACTGTGGTATCGTGTTGAAGCTGTATTGGCAGCTGTACCTGTACACGCCATCGAAGCTCTGTTTGACTCAATGCCCAGGCGTATCAAGGCCGTTATTACGGCCAGAGGTGGTTGTTCTGGGTACTGATTTCTCAGGATCTATGCACCCAAACTGCGTGAAAATGTAATCACATGTCAGTTCTAGTATGATACATTTGTCCAATGAATACCCGTTTAATATTTGCATTACTTCTTGTTGTAGCAGTTTTAATGGCCAATACTGTAATTTTATTTAATGACGACGTATGTTGCATTGGCTGACTTCATTGCTCTACGGCGTGATTACAATTTTTTAAGACTTTTACCCACTCGTAGACGCGATGCGTGACTTTGGACTCCAAAGCATATAATACAGGCTAAAAGCGCACCACGAAGGAATTATCTCAGTGAGATGGAAATATGGTAATCGGTGATGTGCAAACAAATGATTGAGAGCCTCACAAACTGAGCAAGTCAATAAGACTTGGCTCTGCCGCCTCTGCTCAAAACTGAGAACTGTTTTAAATCCTTAAAATGGCGACGTTTTCCTTACTTGAACAGCGTGCAATCATTCGTTTTCTGAATTTGCGTGGTGTGAAACCGATTGAAATTCATCGACATTTGAAGGAGACAAATGGTGATGGAGTTATGGATGTGTCTACATCTACATCTACATCTATACTCCGCGAGCCACCTTACGGTGTGTGGCGGAGGGTAGTTATTGTACCACTATCTGATCCCCCTTCCCTGTTCTATTCACGAATTGTGCGTGGGAAGAACGACTGCTTGTAAGTCTCCGTATTTGCTCTAATTTCTCGGATCTTTTCGTTGTGATCATTACGCGAGATATATGTGGGCGGTAGTAATATGTTGCCCATCTCTTCCCGGAATGTGCTCTCTCGTAATTTCGATAATAAACCTCTCCGTATTGCGTAACGCCTTTCTTGAAGTGTCCGCCACTGGAGCTTGTTCAGCATCTCCGTAACGCTCTCGCGCTGACTAAATGTCCCCATGACGAATCGCGCTGCTTTTCGCTGGATCATGTCTATCTCTTCTATTAATCCAACCTGGTAAGGGTCCCATACTGATGAGCAATACTCAAGAATCGGACGAACAAGCGTTTTGTAAGCTACTTCTTTCGTCGATGAGTCACATTTTCTTAGAATTCTTCCTATGAATCTCAACCTGGCGCCTGCTTTTCCCGCTATTTGTTTTATGTGATCATTCCACTTCAGATCGCTCCGGATAGTAACTCCTAAGTATTTTACGGTCGTTACCGCTTCCAATGATTTACCACCTATGGCATAATCGTACTGGAATGGATTTCTGCCCCTATGTATGCGCATTATATTACATTTATCTACGTTTAGGGAAAGCTGCCAGCTGTCGCACCATGCATTAATCCTCTGCAGGTCCTCCTGGAGTACGTACGAGTCTTCTGATGTTGCTACTTTCTTGTAGACAACCGTGTCATCTGCAAATAGCCTCACGGAGCAACCGATGTTGTCAACTAAGTCATTTATGTATATTGTAAACAATAAAGGTCCTATCACGCTTCCCTGCGGTACTCCCGAAATTACCTCTACATCTGCAGATTTTGAACCGTTAAGAATGACATGTTGTGTTCTTTCTTCTAGGAAATCCTGAATCCAATCACAAACCTGATCCGATATTCCGTAAGCTCGTATTTTTTTCACTAAACGTAAGTGCAGAACCGTATCAAATGCCTTCCTGAAGTCCAGGAATACGGCATCAATCTGCTCGCCAGTGTCAACGGCACTGTGAATTTCTTGGGCAAATAGGGCGAGCTGAGTTTCACATGATCTCTGTTTGCGGAATCCATGTTGGTTATGATGAAGGAGATTTGTATTATCTAAGAACGTCATAATACGAGAACACAAAACATGTTCCATTATTCTACAACAGATTGACGTAAGCGAAATAGGCCTATAATTATTCGCATCTGATTTATGACCCTTCTTGAAAATGGGAACGACCTGCGCTTTCTTCCAGTCGCTAGGTACTTTACGTTCTTCCAGCGATCTACGATAAATTGCTGATAGAAAGGGGGCAAGTTCTTTAGCATAATCACTGTAGAATCTTAAGGGTATCTCGTCTGGTCCGGATGCTTTTCCGCTACTAAGTGATAGCAGTTGTTTTTCAATTCCGATATCGTTTATTTCAATATTTTCCATTTTGGCCTCCGTGCGACGGCTGAAGTCAGGGACCGTGTTACGATTTTCCGCAGTGAAACAGTTTCGGAACACTGAATTCAGTATTTCTGCCTTTCTTCGGTCGTCCTCTGTTTCGGTGCCATCGTGGTCAACGAGTGACTGAATAGGGGATTTAGATCCGCTTACCGATTTTACATATGACCAAAACTTCTTAGGGTTCTTGTTTAGATTGTTTGCCAATGTTTTATGTTCGAATTCGTTGAATGCTTCTCTCATTGCTCTCTTTACGCTCTTTTTCGCTTCGTTCAGCTTTTCCTTAACAGCTATGATTCGACTACTCTTAAACCTATGATGAAGCTTTCTTTGTTTCCGTAGTACCTTTCGTACATGATTGTTATACCACGGTGGATCTTTCCCCTCGCTTTGGACCTTAGTCGGTACGAACTTATCTAAGGCGTACTGGACGATGTTTCTGAATTTTTTCCATTTTTGTTCCACATCCCCTTCCTCAGAAATGAACGTTTGATGGTGGTCACTCAGATATTCTGCGATTTGTGCCCTATCACTCTTGTTAAGCAAATATATTTTCCTTCCTTTCTTGGAATTTCTTATTACACTTGTAGTCATTGATGCAACCACTGACTTATGATCACTGATACCCTCTTCTACATTCACGGAGTCGAAAAGTTCCGGTCTATTTGTTGCTATGAGGTCTAAAACGTTAGCTTCACGAGTTGGTTCTCTAACTATCTGCTCGAAGTAATTCTCGGACAAGGCAGTCAGGATAATGTCACAAGAGTCTCTGTCCCTGGCTCCAGTTCTGATTGTGTGACTATCCCATTCTATACCTGGTAGATTGAAGTCTCCCCCTATTACAATAGTATGATCACGAAACTTCTTCACGACGTTCTGCAGGTTCTCTCTGAGGCGCTCAACTACTACGGTTGCTGATGCAGGTGGTCTATAGAAGCATCCGACTATCATATCTGACCCACCTTTGATACTTAACTTAACCCAGATTATTTCACATTCGCATTCGCTAATAACTTCACTGGATATTATTGAATTCTTTACTGCTATAAATACTCCTCCACCATTGGCGTTTATCCTATCCTTGCGGTATATATTCCATTCTGTGTCTAGGATTTCGTTACTGTTCACTTCCGGTTTTAACCAACTTTCCGTTCCTAATACTATATGCGCACTATTTCCTTCAATAAGAGATACTAATTCAGGAACCTTGCCCTGGATACTCCTGCAGTTTACCAATATTACGTTGACTTTTCCTGTTTTTGGTCTCTGAGGACGGACGTTCTTTATCAACGATGATAATGTCCTCTCTGGTAAGCCGTCAGGTATTTTATCGTTTCGCCCAAGGGGGGGTCCCTCTAACCTAAAAAACCCCCGTGTGCACGCCACACGTACTCTGCTACCCTAGTAGCTGCTTCCGGTGTGTAGTGCACGCCTGACCTGTCTAGGGGGGCCCTACAGTTCTCCACCCAATAACGGAGGTCGATGAATTTGCAACCATTATAGTCGCAGAGTCGTCTGAGCCTCTGGTTTAGACCCTCCACACGGCTCCAAACCAGAGGACCGCGATCGACTCTGGGCACTATGCTGCAAATATTAAGCTCAGCTTGCACTCCGCGTGCGATGCTGGTTGTCTTCACCAAATCAGCCAGCCGCCGGAAGGAACCAAGGATGGCCTCAGAACCCAAGCGGCAGGCGTCATTCGTTCCGACATGTGCTACTATCTGCAGCCGGTCACACCCAGTGCGTTCAATAGCTGCCGGAAGGGCCTCCTCCACATTACGGACGAGACCCCCCGGCAAGCACACCGAGTGCACACTGGCATTCTTCCCCGACCTACCCGCTATTTTCCTAAGGGGCTCCATAACCCGCCTAACGTTGGAGCTCCCTATAACTAATAGGCCCGCCCTCTGTGACTGTCGGGACCTTGCCGGAGAATCGGCCACTGGCCCAACAGGCGAGGCATCCTGTGGTGGCTCGGAAACGATGTCATCACCACTAGGAAGCACCCCGTACCTGTTGGAAAGGGGTAAGGCAGCTGCCACGCGGCCAGATCCCACCTTCGCCTTTCGGCCAGGCACGCGCGAGCCCACCACTGTCCGCCATTCACCCTGGAGTGATGGCTGACCGGTAAGATGCTCACTGCCGGAAGACGCAGCGACATCAGGGGTTCCATGTGATTCCAAGGCCACCGAAGTAGGCATAGGTCTCACCACAGTTGCCCCAACGCCACTACGAGCCGACGCCTGCGCCTCGAGCTCGATGAGCCTAACAGACAAAGCCTCCACCTGCCCCCGAAGAGTGGCCAATTCTCCTTGCGTCCGCTCACAACAACCACAGTCCCTACACATGACTATGTTTACCCTACAAGCGAACGGTGTACTCGCCTTATTAGCAGCAGGAAATCGAAGTGCTCTCTCACTGACGGTCTAACCGACACTGAGCTGTTCTAACCAAACAAACAAAAGCCTGTACGATACGAGGGTCAGTAGCAACGGCGATACTGTACACTACACTGTTATTAAAATAAACGGTTGTGTCTAGTAGGCACTCAAACACGCAAGAAATTACAAAAATAAAATAGTAACTACCCAGATAACCGAAAATAAGTTGTACCTGTTTGAAGCTCGCAAAAATGTATAACAAGCGAACGGTGTACTCGCCTTATTAGCAGCAGGAAATCGAAGTGCTCTCTCACTGACGGTCTAACCGACACTGAGCTGTTCTAACCAAACAAACAAAAGCCTGTACGATACGAGGGTCGATAGCAACGGCGATACTGTACACTACACTGTTATTAAAATAAACGGTTGTGTCTAGTAGGCACTCAAACACGCAAGAAATTACAAAATAAAATAGTAACTACCCAGATAACCGAAAATAAGTTGTACCTGTTTGAAGCTCGCAAAAATGTGTAACAAGCGAACGGTGTACTCGCCTTATTAGCAGCAGGAAATCGAAGTGCTCTCTCACTGACGGTCTAACCGACACTGAGCTGTTCTAACCAAACAAACAAAAGCCTGTACGATACGAGGGTCGATAGCAACGGCGATACTGTACACTACACTGTTATTAAAATAAACGGTTGTGTCTAGTAGGCACTCAAACACGCAAGAAATTACAAAAATAAAATAGTAACTACCCAGATAACCGAAAATAAGTTGTACCTGTTTGAAGCTCGCAAAAATGTGTAGCAAGCGAACGGTGTACTCGCCTTATTAGCAGCAGGAAAGTGCGTTCGTGGGTGCGACAGTTTAATGAAGGCAGAACATCGTGTGACAACAAACCGAAACAACCTAGGGCTCGCACAAGCCGGTCTGACGACACGTTCGAGAAAGTGGAGAGAATTGTTTTGGGGGATCGCCGAATGACTGTTGAACAGATCGCCTCAAGAGTTGGCATTTCTGTGGGTTCTGTGCACACAATCCTGCATGACGACCTGAAAATGCGAAAAGTGTCATCCAGGTGGGTGCCACGAATGCTGACGGACGACCACACGGCTGCCCGTGTGGCATGTTGCCGAGCAATGTTGACGCACAACGACAGCACGAATGGGACTTTCTTTTCGTCGGTTGTGACAATGGATGAGACGTGGATGCCATTTTTCAATCCAGAAACAAAGCGCCAGTCAGCTCAATGGAAGCGCACAGATTCACCGCCACCAAAAAAATTTCGGGTAACCGCCAGTGCTGAAAAAATGATGGTGTCCATGTTCTGGCACAGCGAGGGCGTAATCCTTACCCATTGCGTTCCAAAGGGCACTACGGTAACAGGTGCATCCTACGATAATGTTTTGAAGAACAAATTCCTTGCTGCACTGCAACAAAAACGTCCGGGAAGGGCTGCGCGTGTGCTGTTTCACCAAGACAACGCACCCGCACATCGAGCTAACGTTACGCAACAGTTTCTTCGTGATAACAACTTTGACGTGATTCCTCATGCTCCCTACTCACCTGATCTGGCTCCTAGTGACTTTTGGATTTTTCCAACAATGAAAGACACTCTCCGTGGCCGCACATTCACCAGCCGTGCTACTATTGCCTCAGCGAATTTCCAGTGGTCAAAACAGGCGCCTAAAGAAGCCTTCGCCGCTGCCATGGAACCATGACGTCAGCGTTGTGAAAAATGTGTACGTCTGCGGGGTGATTACGTCGAGAAGTAACGCCAGTATCATCGATTTCGGGTGAGTAGTTAATTAGAAAAAAAAATCGGAGGCCTTAGAACTTGAATGCACCTCGTATAAACCCGGAATGGCTTATCAACAAGGGCAACAAAGCAGGGCGTAGGATTTCGTGGACATACCGCTGTGGTGTAAGGGTGCAGCGGGTAGTAAACAAAGGGATCCTGTTGCGACAGGAAGTGGCACCCCAGACCATAACTGTGCTGAGCCACAGTCAGGTTGGTGTCCCACAACTGTCTGGGACGTCCGCAGATACGTCTTCGGCCTGGAATCTCATTGTCTGGAGTAGAACTGTCTTCATTGATGAGTATCGCTTCGAAATGGGCGCCAACGACCAGCGCAGACGTCTTTGGAAACGTCCTGGACAGCGGTGGGATACCAACTGGACTGTCTCCCGTCATACGACCCGACAACCGGCAGTGATGCTCTGGAGTGCCGTTTCTTTTCATAGCCCTACTCCTGTCGTTGTCATCCTTGGCTCCCTTACAGCACATCGGTACGTCGACGATATTTTACGACCTGTTTTGTTGCCCACCATGACAAGCCAACCCTGGCTTCCATTTCAGCAAGATAATGTCAACCCACACATGACGAGAGTTTTTACTGCTTTTCTTCGTGCTTGCCGAACGCTACCTTGACCAGCATGGTCGCCGGATCGCTTCCCAATTGAGAACCTCCAACCAGCTGGAGATTTTGACGATGTAACGCACCAATTGGGCAGGATTTGGCACTATACCCCGAAGAAGGACATCCAAAATCTCTATCCGTGCCAAACAGAACAACTGCGTGCATAAGAGGCACAGGTGCACCAAAGATTTGTTGACTTGCTGAATTTGTGAAGGTCTTTCTCTTGAATAAATCATCCAGTTTTTCTCGTATTATATTCATTTGTATGCCTGTACATGCATCTACCCATTTTCATCCCATTCGGATAATTCCTACGTGGTGCGTGACTTTTTTTTCTGGTCTGTTTATCTGCTAATCATTGGTGAAAGTATACAGTAACAAAAGCATTCTAGATGGAACCGCTAAAGAGCTGTTATGAGATGATTGTGAAGCTGTATTTACGAGCTACCACCGACTTCAGAACGATGTATTCTGAAAATCGGTACAAGTGTATTTTTAATACACCACTGGCCATTAAATTTGCTCCACCACGACGATGACGTGCTACAGACGACAAAATTTAACCGACAGGAAGAAGATGCTGAGATATGCAAATGATTAGCTTTTCAGAGCATTCACACAAGGTTGGCGCCGATGGCGACACCTACAACGTGCTGACATGAGGAAAGTTTCCAACCGATTTCTCATACACAAACAGCCGTTAACCGGCGTTGCCTGGTGAAACGTTGTTGTGATGCCTCGTGTAGGGAGGAGAAATGCGTACCATCACGTTGCCGACTTTGATAAAGGTCGGATTGTAGCCCATCGCGATTGCGGTTTATCGTATCGAGACATTGCTGCTCGCGTCGATCGAGATCCAATGAATGTTAGCAGAATATGGAATCGGTGGGTTCAGGAGGGTAATACGGAACGCCGTGCTGGATCCCAACGGCCTCGTATCACTAGCTGTCGAGATGACAGGCATCTTATCCGCTTGGCTGTAACTGATCGTGCAGCCACGTCTCGATCCCTGAGCCAACAAATGGGGACGTTTGCTAGACAACAACCATCTGTACGAACAGTTCGATGACGTTTGCAGCAGCATGGACTATCAGCTCGGAGACCATGGCTGCGGTTAGACTTGACGCTGCATTACAGACAGAAGCCCCTGCGATTTTGTACCTAACGACGAACCTGGGTGCACGAATGGCAAAACGTCATTTTTTCGGATGAATCCAGCTTCTGTTTACAGCATCACGATGGTCGCATCCGTGTTTGGCGACACCGCGGTGAACGCACATTGGAAGTGTGTATTCGTCATCGCCATACTGGCGTATCACCCAGCGTCTTGGTATGGGTTGCCACTGGTTACACGTCTCGGTCACCTCTTGTTCGCATTGACGGCACTTTGAACAGTGGACGTTACATTTCAGATGTGTTACGACCCGT
This sequence comes from Schistocerca piceifrons, assembly GCF_021461385.2. Lineage (NCBI taxonomy): Eukaryota > Metazoa > Arthropoda > Insecta > Orthoptera > Acrididae > Schistocerca > Schistocerca piceifrons. The sequence continues at coordinate 564,943,111 of NC_060144.1, forward strand.
GGCTCCACCCTTCATTCGATCCCTGCGAAACCCTACATTTCAGCAGGGTAATGCACGACCGTATGTTGCAGGTCCTGTACGGGCCCTTCTGGATACAGAAAATGTTCGACTGCTGCCCTGGTCAGCGCATTCTCCAGATCTCTCACCAACTTACGTCTGGTCAATGATGGCCGAGCAACTAGCTCGTCACAATACGCCAGTCACTACTCTTGATGAACTGTGGTATCGTGTTGAAGCTGCATGGGCAGCTGTACCTGTACACGCCATCCAAGTTCTGATTGACTCAATACCCGGTCGTATCATGGCCGTTATTGCGGCCAGAGGTGGTTGTTCTGGGTACTGATTTCTCAGGATCTATGCACCCAAATTGCGTGAAAATGTAACCACATGTCAGTTCTAATATAATATATTTGTCCAATGAATACCCGTTTATCATCTGCATTTCTTCTTGGTGTAGCAATTTTAATGGCCAGTAGTGTATGTCGTGCATGAGCATGGCGTTGTCGAAAACCGGCGCAGAGGCAACTGTGGCGCACCATGGGCCACAGATGGCAGGCGCAAACGACGGCTGCGTGGTGTCCGGAGACGTGTAACTGCTGACCAGCTGACCACGTAGATGAAGCAGGGGGCTACCAACAGTGTCTCCTCAACGTCCGTTCAGCGATAGTTGCCGCATACGGGCCTCCACAGTAGGCGCCTGGTTCATTCACACATGCTGGCTGCTCTTCATCGGCGAGGAAGGCTGGAATTTGCACGCCAGTACCGCAGCTTCACGTCCACTGAATGGCGAGAGGTGGTCTTTTCAGATTAATCGCGTTTTGTGCTCCATTGGATGCACGGTCGTTGGCGTGTACGGCCCTGCAGGGATCCAGACCGGAGGAGGGCGCGATATGGTCTGGGGAATGTTTCCGTGGCGTTCCCTGGGTGATCTCGTCATTCTGGAAGGCACAGTGGATGGACCCTAGTATGCATCGTGGGGTCATGTCTAGCCTTACATGCAGTTTGCTTTTCTTCGGCACAATGGCTTCTACCAACAGGACAATGCGGCGTGTCACACAGCTGGCAGAGTACGTGCGCGGTTCTGAGAGTACCAGCATGAGTTGACCGTACTCCCCTGGTCACTAGACTCCCCGGATTTAAACCCAATGGAGAATCTGTGGGACCACCACGACCGGGCATTTCGCGCCGTGGATCCTCACCCGTAAAAACTACAGCAGCTGGACACGGAACTGGAGTCCCCATGGCTCTACATCTCCGTTGCTGCCTTCCAAACCCTCAGTGACTCTGTTTCTGCACGTCCACGCTGCGAAAGATGGTTAACAAGGTTTTTGACAGTTGGTCGTATTAATCTACATTGGCATCTACATTTATACTCCGCAACCCACCCAACGGTGTGTGACGGAGGGCACTTTACGTGCCACTGTCATTACCTCCCTTTCCTGTTCCAGTCGCGTATGGTTCGCGGGAAGAACGACTGCCGGAAAGCCTCCGTGCGCGCTCTAATCTCTCTAATTTAACATTCGTGATCTCCTCGGGAGGTATAAGTAGGGGGAAGCAATATATTCGATACCTCATCCAGAAACGCACCCTCTCGAGACCTGCACAGGAAGCTACACCGCGATGCAGAGCGCCTCTCTTGCAGAGTCTGCCAATTGAGTTTGCTAAACATCTCCGTAACGCTGTCACGCTTACCAAATAACCCTGTGAAGAAACGCGCCGCTCTTCTTTGGATCTTCTCTATCTCCTCCGTCAACCCGACCTGGTACAGATCCCACACTGATGAGCAATACTCAAGTATAGGTCGAACGAGTGTTTTGTAAGCCACATCCTTTGTTGATGGACTGCATTTTCTAAGGACTCTCCCAATGAATCTCAACCTGGTACCCGCCTTACCAACAATTAATTTTATATGATCATTCCACTTCAAATCGTTCCGCACGCATACTCCCAGATATTTTACAGAGGTAACTGCTACCAGTGTTTGTTCCGCTATCATATAATCATACAATAAAGGATCCTTCTTTTTATGTATTCGCAATACATTACATTTGTCTATGTTAAGGGTCAGTTGCCACTCCCTGCACCAAGTGCCTATCCGCTGCAGATCTTCCTGCATTTCGCTACAATTTTCTAATGCTGCAACTTTTCTGTATACTACAGCATCATCCGCGAAAAGCCGCATGGAACTTCCGACACTATCTACTAGGTCATTTATATATATTGTGAAAAGCAATGATGCCAGAACACTCCCCTGTGGCTCGCCAGAGGTTACTTTAACGTCTGTAGACGTCTCTCCATTGAGAACAACATGCTGTGTTCTGTTTGCTAAAAACTCTTCAATCCAGCCACACAGCTGGTCTGATATTCCGTAGGCTCTTACTTTGTTTATCAGGCGACAGTGCGGAACTGTATCGAACGCCTGTGACTGGACCGTGTGTGATCAATTACATAAAACAGTTAATAAATGACAGACCCTGCTGTCATTGAAATTTTCCAATAACATTTTCTCAAATATCATTACTTCATTGTGAAAATTTAGATTTCTCTTTTTGACGTTGATTTCATCAGAACTGAGGGGGTTTACTCCTAGATATTTTACAGAAGTAACTGCTACCAGTGTTTGTTCCGCTATCATATAATCATACAATAAAGGATCCTTCTTTCTATGTATTCGCAACACACTACATTTGTCTATGTTAAGGGTCAGTTGCCACTCCCTGCACCAAGTGCCTATCCGCTGCAGATCTTCCTGCATTTCGCTACAATTTTCTAATGCTGCAACTTTTCTGTATACTACAGCATCATCCGCGAAAAGCCGCATGGAATTTCTCTTTTTGACGTTGATTTCATCAGAACTGAGGGGGTTTGCGTTACCAGTATGTTTTGAACTTCTCTCTTGAGATCCTCCCATTGCTATCTCATAATGTAAAATTTCTGAGTTCGTGTCGTCTTCCTTAAGTTTTTGTTTCACGTGATTACGAGAAGTCTTTGGAGGTAATTTGCGATTTGATGCTGCGTCGATGGACGCCTCGTGTTTGCTTCAAAGTATCCTTGTTTGGCAGTGTTGTTTCTACAGGAGTCACAGTAGTTTCATGTTTTGTAGTTCTGCTTCCCTGTTTACTTTATTTTATTTTATTTTATTTTTCAGTTTCCATCGGAAGTGGCCTGACACACTGCAATGTGACACTTCGAGACGTGTCCAGACTATACGGTGTGAGCTTTATGATAATCCACAGAAACGTGAGACGAAATATTTGTCCTTGCTCCCGTTTCCATTAACCGGATACGACAGACATATTAGTTTATACAGTGTTGATCATCTTTCATTAACATTAGATTAACTTCTCTGTGTTTAGAAAGAGCACATATAATTAACTGATAATGAAATTTGGTCGGGAACTTCAACACTCTGACAGTTTTACGCGTGATATCAGCTATTCTTATAGTAACATTACTTTTCGAACGGTCTATGTGCACAAATTCAGTTACCCTACCCCACTTCCCCAACAGCTTATAAACCGTCGCCGCACTAAGAAATTCAACGAAGACACAGAATTGTCAGAATGAAATTGCGTAGTGTTTGTAGAATCAGAGTTTATATCAGTAACCTCCGTCAGGCAGTCGTAGATTTTTAGGGTAGGAGGTTTTCTTCTCGTACGAGAACACCAGAGTATTTTTCCGTACAGTGTCAGCCATTTTCTTCAGTGGCGAGGAAATTCCTGTCACAACCGAAATTCCGCCCGAAACACGGAGTGTAGGTCGAATGAGTGCACTTGAGTGTCGACACCTACAGCTGAAATGTTCCACACGGCTCTCCAGTTGATGTTAGCTGCTTGTCGAGATATCTTGAACATCACTAACACGTGTTAAAGTTAAAATGTTAATAACATATCTATATTTTAAATTATTATTGAGAGCGATAAGAATTATTAGCGTCTTTATTTAAGGTTGAATAACAAGTACACTGTTTTTATTCTACTGGTTTCTGTTTATTTCGAACTATTTTTCGGCTTGTTAGGCCATCTTCAGGAAACAACTGACTAGCGTCTGGAACGGATACTGGTTCTCAGGTAATCAAATAGTATAGGCGAAGATACAATCACTTGCAGTGTGTGTTGTGCATCACACTTGTTTCTTAATGTTGAAATTACAGTTTACACAATAGTCAATTTTAAGCACAATAAATAATTAAACTGCACAAATTACAGATTAATTTTTTTTCAGAACGAGTAGTTAATTTACCTGAAACATTTTTTTCCGCGAAAGAAATGTAAGTGCTAATAAAAGGTTTTAAATATGTCCCTCCCCATAAACTTTGAGAAAAACAGATGTTTTAAAAGTTGATATAGAATACAGTGTAAACAATGACATTGCAACCAAACACATAGTAAGTTGTTATATACAAAAATGGCTTGAGATAGATACTCAATCACGACCTGTAGACCAGAACACACTGAAGAACCTAAACAAGGAAATCACCTAAAATAGCAATATTCTATCGAAAGCAGGTAAAAGTGATTACGTTGAGAGAGTGAAACTTCTCACATCCCATTCCCATCATTATCCTCACCAAACATCCCACCAAACTCTTCAACGAAGAAATTAAAAACTCTCTCAAGATTATGTGCCCACTGGTGTAGATATGTTAAGTTACAGAATTCAAGCTAGGTTCTTACTTTTGTAGAGAAAATATGGAGGAAAGAGGAGTTACCACATTTGTCAGAAACTGTTTTGATTACAAGAATATTCATATTAATAAATTTTGCTCAGAGCAGCACTTACAAGCTTGTGCAACAGAAGTAGTATTTCATAGTAAGTACTTTATATCTTCATAGACAAATCTAGGGAAAAAGTCGTATCACTAAACCAATAGTAAATGGGCTATCTGATCATGATATGCAGCATCTTGTGTTAATTGTTAAAACTTGTCAGGATGAAACATCTATTAAATCTGTGTACAGGAAGGTAATAGATCACTCAAACATTGAGGAATTCAGGAAATTGCTCAGAGACATGAACTGGATAGAGGTTTACAATAGCTCTGACTCAAATGCAAAATGCAAAGCATTCATTACTTCCACTTTAAAATTATTTTCCCCTAAAGGTAACTCAAATTACACAGAGGTCAAAAAATAAACCGTGGATTACAAAAGGAATAAAGATTTCATGTGGGACAAAAAGGATATGCTATCTACTATCTAGGAACAGCTCTGATGTTAGCATTATAATGCATTACAAACAATACTGAAAATTATTGACGCAAGTAGCCCAGAAATCGAAGCAGCTTTCTTATGAGAAAAAGATAATTACATCAGGCAACAAAATAAGTGTAATATGAGATATAGGGAAGAGAGAGAAAGTTGGGGCCAAAAAGGAAGAGGATCAGATAGCTCTAAAACTAAATGAGACTTTGGTAACAAATGCATGTATTGTTGCAAACCTCTTAAAGAAATACTTCATTTCTGTTACTAACAGCTTTGGGTTATCAGGTATCTGAGACCAGTAATTTCAGTAAAATAGAAGTGACAATCACGTCTCCCAAAAAAGTAGCATTCATCTTACAATCCTTAAAATCTAAGTATTCTAGTGGGCATGATAACATATCAACACAGTTAATCAAAGAGTGCTCATGTGAGATAAGTTCTATTTTAAATTATTTGTGCTATCAAACTCTAATCAGCGAAACATTTCCAGACTGGCTAAAATATGCCAAAGTTAAGTCTCTTTACAAGAAGGGGGATAGAGAGGTACCATCAAACTATTGACCAATTTAACTTTTGCCGGCTTTCTCAAAAATATTTGAAAAGGTTGTGTTCAAGTGTCTCCTTTGGCATCTCATTGCAAATAATATACTGTTTAAGTCACAGTTTGGGTTTCTTAAGGGTTCTGATATAGAGAAAGCTATTTACACTTACAGTGAGAATGTACTTAATTCATTAGATAATAAATTAGAGGCTACTGGCATTTTGTGTGACCTGTCAAAAGCCTTTGTCTGTATGAACCACAGCATTGTGTTAAGTAAATTAGAATAGTATGGTGTCACCAGCAATGCTGTGAAATGGTTTGAATCTTATTTAACTAATGGGAAACAACGAATGTTGTTGCGAAATACCTGTGCAGTAAGCAGTCAGTCTTCATCTGATTGGGAATTAATTAAATGTGGTATTCCTCAAGGTTCCATGTCGCTCCGTTGCTTTTCCTTGGGTGCATTAATAACCCCTCGCCTGTTACATTGCCAGGTGCTAAGTTTGTTTTGTTTGCAGATGATATAAACATTGCAATAAGTAGCAAGTCAAGTATAGACTTAGAAATAGCTGCTAATCAAAGTTTCACTGACATTAATAAATGGTTTAAAGCCAATTCACTGTCATTAAACTGTGAAAATACTCACTATATGCTGTTCAGAACCTGTAAGAGATTTCCTTCCAGCATGTGTATAACATATGAAGACATGCAGATCGAAGAGGTTGACAGTGTTAAATTTCCGGGATTACAACTCAATAACAAATTCAGTTGGGAAGAGCATACTACACAATTGCTTAAGCACCTAAACAAGTCTGTATTTGCAGTGAGAATGATGTAAAAAAAAAAAAAAACCTGTGTACTTTGTTTATTTTCACTCTGTCATACGGGATCATATTCTGGGGTAGCTCATCGAACTCAGAAGAAGTTTTTAGTGTGCAAAAGCGTGTTATAAAAATCATTTGTGGTGTAAATTCAAGTACATAATGTAGAAACCTGATCAAGGAACTTTGCATTCTAACCACTGTTTCTCAGTATATTTATTACTTAATGAAATTTATTGCAAGTTATATAACCCTGTTTCCAACCAATAGTTCAATACATCGTATCAATACTAGGAATAAGAACAATCTACATAAAGACCTAAAATAAACACATTTGTAAACATACATTTTCAATAAATTGCCAGCAACCATTAAAAACTCAGTTTCAGATAAAGCACAGTTTACACAGAGTTTGAAAGACTTTTTGATAGGCAACTCCTATTCTCCAGATGAATATCTTAACATGGACTGTTAGACCAGCTTAAGTCAAAATGTCTGTCAGACTTCTGTTTTGACAGCACTTGGTCAGAACAGTCAAGATGAGGTATATTGTGTATGATAAATTTATTAGAAGTTCATAACAATGTTTCATTCTGACATTGTATTAATTCTGTAAATATTCGCAGTTCCAGTTTGCTGTAATGTATTCACCTATTTTGACAATCTTCTGACAAACGATTAGGGTAGTAATTATTATATTCAAATGTTTTATGTTTTTTGTGTTATATTTTTTGACATGGTCCACACCCATTTTTGGTCTATGGAACTAAAACTGAATCTAATGTAATCCAACCAAGACTGCAAAAGTGTAATACCTGAATATGAAGCTAAATATTTGATAAACATGAAACCATAGCTCCTAAACTGTGTAGACTTCCTGAACTACACAAGGAAGGCAAGCCTTTATGACCACCTGCGCCAACCTACACCGCACCAAACTACAAACTCTCAAAGAATTACATTTATGCACCAAAACCAAGATACAATTTAGACCTATGTATGGAATTGCAAATTCAGTGGATCTCGTTAACAAAATTATATCCCTGCATATTCCATATAGCGCAAAACTAGCAGCTTTTGATGTAGGCAGGTTATTTACAAACATAACAGTGAAAGAATGCCTTGATATTTTGACAGAACTACTGTACAGGGCACGTGTCAACCATGTACAAGTAGAAGACATGAAATTGGCAACCAGACATGTTTACAACAAAATTATTTTCAATTGGAAGGGGCTGTATACAAACCGATAGATCGCCTGGTAACGGGGGCTCCCTCCAGTCCTCTTAAAGTAGAAATCTTCATGGACCATTTCGGAAAACAATTCCTACATAGTGAGATCTCAACAACAGCATCAAATATTGTTACAGTTAAGTAAATGTGTCTGTGAACAGGAACCAAAAGACAACTGAACACATTCCTTGAACATCTAAACTCAGAATACAAAGACATACAGTTCACCGTGGAGACTGGTGAAAAAGCCATTAACTTCTTAGACCGCAACGCAGATATCACTGGAAATACACATAGCTTCAAAATTTATAGAAACCCCATCACAACAGACGCTGTAGTGCCCTTATATTCGTAACACCTAATATCACACAAACTTGCTGCCTTCCATTCCATGGTACATCGTCTTACATTCATACCAATGTCAAAACAGAATTTTCGAACAGAATTAGATACCATTAAATATATTGCATCCAACAGTGGCTGTACCCCTGAATTAACTGACAACATTTTACACAAGAAACAAAGATGAAAAATTCAACCCTTTGTGTAAACTCCCTTTGCAGCATCTGTCATATCCAAAATCAACTGGTTTAGTATCTCATATTCAGGAAAGCTATCTGATAAATTAGCAAAAAACACTCAAATCTTACAATTACAAAACTTCATTTTATGAAAGAAGCACTGCAGCCCATATCCTATACAACATCAAGGACAAAACAGATTTATTAAGTAATAGTGGTGTTCACAAAATCACTTGCAGCGACTGCAACATACTGTATATTGGTCAAACAGAAAGGGCCGTAATAACGAGGCTGACTGGACACAAAGGCAGCTGGAAACTACGAAAGTCTGACCCCACCTTTACTGAACATCTGCTGAAGGAAGGACACAAATACCGAAACTACACAGAAGTGCTACGTATAGCCAACAAAGGAAGAAAACTAAATCTATTAGAAACACTTGAGGTAAACAGACATTTAGTTCACAATCTCCAGCTGGTTCTAAATCATCAACTACGGCTGAGCACATCCCCGCTTTTAAGCTTCACATGATGTGCACATAGCCACAAACCGCCACAGTGGCACAACAGCTGCACAAAACATAACAGAATTTCCTATTCTTTACCAGACAAACCTCAACAATACAACCTGTAATACTTTAATATTGTATATCTTAACCATGACCTATATTCAATACTGCCCTTTGCATAAAAACGTTACAGACAATGTAAAACATGTTTGTTTCTGAATGTAAGTTACTAGCGCTCAGTTAGTTATCAACAAAACTATGGCATCACAGCCATATAACCGGTAATAATGTAAGATTACGTTATCTAATTATTGTGTATAATTCTGTCCATTGCTTAAAGTTCAGTTTACAATGCTAGAAAATGTTTGTTGCACAGCATAAATGAAGAGTGCCCTGTTTAGCGGTATCTCAGGGGAAAAATCATTTAACCTGTAATTCTGTGTAGTTTAATTGCTTATTGTGCTTAACATTGCCTATTGTCCAAAGTGTAATTCCATCAGTAAGGAAAAAGCGAGATGGACAATACTCCGTGAAAGTAATTGTTTCTTCACCTATAATGTTTGGTTACCTAAGAACCAGTGTCCCTTCCAGACGATAGTCAGTGGTTCCCTGAAGATGCCCTAATAAGCCGAAAAGTAGTTCGAAATACACAAAATCAGTGGAACAAACACAGTGTACTTGTTATTCAACCTTAAATATGGAATTTTTCTACCAAGAAGAAACGGAAGAATCCATAAATAAGATTATTAGCATTGTTTCGTTGCTAGACAAAGATATACAACATACACTGTGTAAGATACAGTGTATTAGATCAAGATACTTGTCTTATTCAATCTGTATATTGAGCAAGCAGTGAAGGAAACAATAGAAAAATTGGGAGTAGGTGTTAAAATCCATGGAGAAGAAATAAAAACTTTGAGGTTCGCCGATGACATTTAAACTCTGTCGGAGACAACAACGGACTTGGAAGAGCAGTTGAACGGAATGGACAGTGTCTTGAAAGGAGGATATAAGATGAACATCAACAAAAGCAAAACAAGGATAATGGAATGTAGTCTAATTAAGTCGGGTGATGCTGAGGGAATTAGATTAGGAAATGAGACACGTAAAGTAGTAGAGGAGTTTTGCTATTTGGGGAGCAAAATAACTGATAATGGTCGAAGTAGAGAGGATATTAAAATGTAGACTGGCAATGGCAAGGAAAGCGTTTCTGAAGAAGAGAAATTTGCTAACATCGAGTATAGATTTAAGCGTCAGGAAGTCGTTTCTGAAAGTATTTGTACGGAGTGTAGCCATGTATGGAAGTGAAACGTGGACCATAAATAGTTTGGACAAGAAGAGAATAGAAGCTTTCGAAATGTGGTGCTACAGAAGAATGCTGAAGATTAGATGGGTATATCACATAACTAATGAGGAGGTATTGAATAGCATTGGGTAGAAGAGGAGTTCGTGGCACAACTTGACTAGAAGAAGGGATCGGTTGGTAGGACATGTTCTGAGGCATCAAGGGATCACCAGTTTAGTATTGGAGGGCAGCGTGGAGGGTAAAAATCGTAGAGGGAAGCCAAGAGATGGATACACTAAGCAGATTCAGAAGGATTTAGGTTGCAGTAGGTACTGGGAGATGAAGAAACTTGCACGGGATAGAGTCGCATGGAGAGCTGCATCAAACCAGTCTCAGCACTGAAGACCACAACAACAACAACACTTGTCTTGCATGCGTTTACAGTGATGCCAAGTAGCCTTCCTTTGACGTCAACTTTCTACCGGAAATAAGGGCGTTACGGAATTTTTGTACTGCTAGTATGCAACGAATTACGCTGTGGCGTCTGGGTGTGGGAATTTCAGTTCGCCCTGTGTATTTATGGTGGTCCATAACAAAATATAATCGTAGTTACGCTTTCATACAGAAAAACGTGCCGTGTGTCGCGCCCGGGGTCACCACACACACACACACACACACACACACACACACACACACACACAAAGCTGATGGGGTGCGCAACATCAGGTCTGTAGTAGAACGTGACTGGTTTTTGATTTGTGTTTAGATGCTATCTTCTGGTTGGCCACGGTAACGTAATTTGCAATAAACCATCTTTGACGGTAATCCTACTACGATTAGTGTCGCTGTTCTTTCAGTCCCGTTTACTGATCGAGTGTCTTCACGAGATCAAGCTATCCCTTCAGGGCTCCAGTGGCTTGAAAACTCGCAAGCGACTGACACAAACACACGTGCAGTGGTGCCCGCCGTTCATTCCACGCTCGCATTTCACGGTCGCCTCAGCGACCGACGACCTCTGTTCCCCAGGCGGGAGGCGTGGCTCGCGCCTTTTGTGATGTCGTAAAATCAGCACGCGAAACGTCACCGATAAGCAAAATCCGGACTGAACCAGTAGTCACTGAAGTGTTTACTCTCTCGTTGTTCGAGAAAAATCCCACGGAAATTGCAACACACTTCGAACTTCAGCTTTTCACGAGATGTTGGGTAACTCGTATGCAATGGATAGCAATGATGCACATTGGCACACTTTAGACGCTCTCCGAATCAACGCATTCGCACACTAAAGTAGGTCAGGGACATTAAATAGGAGGGGGGGGGGAGGTTGGAGGAGGGTGAAGGGCGTCTATCCTTTTACAGCCGAACGAGAAAGCGTTTATATGGCGTTACATAGCTGCACAAACATTAATGCTATGTGAGCGACTGACCGCACAAACTGAAATGCAAAGGTGTGCATGAAAGGTAAAGAAGTATTACAAAGATAAGCTGTGTGTTTCATTTGTGGGGGATACGTAGTATGAGGTTAAAGTTAACTTCCAGTAATCATGGTAAACACGTTATGTTGTAAGTAGGCTGTTTAGGTTTCTATGTCGGTAACAGCACGTAGCGCTGTGTATGAAAATCACTGACTGTGTGGTGTGCAGTATGTAGCTGGTTTGCATTGTTGGAATATTTGCTATTGTAGTGTTGGGCAGTTGGATGTGAACAGCGCGTAGCGTTGTGCAGTTGGAGGTGAGCCGCCTGCAGTGGTGGATGTGGGGAGAGAGATGGCAGAGTTTTGAGAGCGGACGATCTGAACGTGTGTCCGCTAGAAAAAGGAAATTTGTAAGACTGGATGTCATGAACTGATATATATATATTATGACTTTTGAACACTATTAAGGTAAATACATTGTTTGTTACCTATGAAAATCTTTCATTTGCTAACTATGCCTATCAATAGTTAGTGCCTTCAGTAGTTAGAATCTTTTATTTAGCTGGCAGCATTGGCGCTCGCTGTATTGCAGTAGTTCGAGTAGCGAAGATTTTTGTGAGGTAAGTGATTCATGAAAGGTATAGGTTATTCTTAGCCAGGGCCATTCTTTTGTGGGGATTATTGAAAGTCAGATTGCGTTGCACTAGAAATATTGTGTGTCAGTTTAGTGTTGATCAGAATAAGTAACAAGAGAAATGTCTGAGTACGTTCAGTTTTACTCAGCTGTCTCTGTATCAAATAACGTAAAAGTTTACCAGCACAGTAATTCATAAATTTTTTCTAAGGCGACGTTTCAATGTATCGAAAACAATGAGACAGTAAATAATGATTGTTTAGTGAGAATGCTGGTATCGCAAGCTGTACTTGTCATTTGTCTCAGCTTGTAGCTTATTCTCGCCCTTGCCGCCAAGATGAAATCTTGCTTACGCGAGAAAGGGAACAACTTTACTTATTGCGTAAGGAATATGAGACTTCTCCCCTTTCTGGCTGGCTTTAATGAAACATTAAGCTTAAATTCATTCAACAATGGATTGGATGCATAGTTAATAATGGGAGGAAAGTTTCTTACATTATATTTATTAATCATTATTTAGTTTCTTATATTTCAATTCTGAAACTAATCGAATTGTTATATCTTGACGTGTCGACTAATGTATTTGTGATCTTATTCCCCGGCGGCAGACAACTCCTTCGGCAGTGTGCGTTCCTCTGCAGCTGCCTTAAAAAAAACTATACGATGGGTACTACTAATTTATCCGTTAAAACCACCCATTACAACTACCCTACATCTAATACTAAAAGGGAAAAAACTAATAATAATATGAGGGAACCAATAACAACAAAAAGTATGAGAGAGAGACAAAGAAACAAGAATATGAAGGGGAAAACGAAACAACATAGGACTTTTTTATTATTACAAAATAATACGTGGAGGAAGTTACAGGTACTACGGCACTTTCTGTGTGACCTAACGTAATGTCAGTGGCAAGGGTACAACTTCCTTTTCGGCCGAGATTCAGGAACTTGTTGGATCTGGAGTATTTCCGTTTCACCAGCGGGTCAAACGTTGGGTACTGAAGATCATCATCCTTTTGCACACAATTTCGGATCCAATGACAACTCGGATTCGGATAAAAAGACAAGGTGACTGTTGCTGGACCCACTTCCCTCCATTCTTGCTGGGTGGAGAGCCCTTCCCTCCACCCACATCCTTCTGCCCTGGGCATCCTTCAGTTGTTCATCACACTCTCTTCGCTTTCTGTGTGGAGACTGAAGCTATTTCGTTCAAAAAGCCCAATTTCGTCTTCTGCCACCAAGGACTCATAAACTGAACATTACAGTAGGTCGTGGTCAGGTGTAACTATGGTTTTACAGTCACGGCTGTGTCGATTTTTTTTCCGCATTCTGTGTAGACAATTTGGGTACGAACCATGTCCTGCCAGAAATGGAATGGTACAAAAGCAGTGTTTGATTGAACATTTGAAATCCTCTCTGACATTTGGAAAGATGCAAATACATTCAAATTCCAGTGGCCAATAAGTCCTATTTCTCCTTCCGCAAATACATAACATGCTGTATGATGGAGATGCGGTTATCTTCACTTCTTCACAAGTCACACGTATTTCCTTTACCTTGCATCGCCTGTTTTTCTTCATTCATTTTATGGTAGCTCTTCCTCTGACACGCAGAAACAGAGGCAGGACCACAAACACAACTTTCAAGGCGTCGGTTGATACTGTTCCAAATGCTCCTGAGGATCGCAGCAGAAATTCACCCTGCACACGCCTCAGTCTAGGAGCCAACGTAATCCAGTATGGTTACGGTTCCTCGTGATAGAGATGAACATTTTTGGAGGCTGACCGAATCTCCGTTGCAGAATGTTAACATTGTTGTTCGTAACAGTCAAACCTTTTGAACATGATTCATTTATGTAAGTATGAAAATTTCATTTCTCATCGAGTTACACTCGAGATACTTATAGGTGAGAATTCGCCTCATGGGCACACCATGAATTGTGATTATAGGGTTTCGCCTTTAACTTAGTCTCCCGTTTAACACAATACGAATTAAATTCAGTAGTATGGAAAGTGAACTGTGTCGAGCAGAAATTATGTGCTTGTTTCTACACTACCGCCCATTAAAATTGTTACACCACGAAGATGACGTGCTACAGACGCGAAATTTAACCGGCAGGAAGAACATGCTGTGATATCCAAATAATTAGCTTTTCAGGGCATTCACACGAGGCTGGCGCCGGTGGTGACACCTACAACGTGCTGACATGAGGAAAGTTTCCAACCGATTTCTCATACACAAACAGCAGTTGACCGGCGTTACCTGGTGAAACGTTGTTGCGATGCCTCGTGTAAGGAGGAGAAATGCGTACCATCACGTTTCCGACATTGATAATGGTCGGATTGTAGCCTATCGCGATTGCGGTTTATCGTATCGCGACATTGCTGCTCGCATTGGTCGATATCCAATGACTTTTAGCAGAATATGGAATCGGTGGGTTCAGGAGGGTAATACGGGGCATCGTGCTGGATCCCAACGGCCTCGTATCACTAGCAGTCGAGATGACAGGCATCTTATCCGCATGGCTGTAACGGATCGTGCAGCCACGTCTCGATCCCTGAGTCAACAGATGGGGACGTTTGCAAGACAACAACCATATGCACCAACAGTTCGACGACGTTTGCAGCAGCATGGACTATCAGCTCGGAGACCGTGGCTGCGGTTACCCTTGACGCTGCGTCACAGACAGGAGCGGCTGCGATGGTGCACTCAACGGCGAACCTAGGTGCGCGAATGGCAAAACGTCATTTTTTCGGACGAATCCAGGTTCTGTTTACAGCATCATGATGGTCGTATCCGTGTTTTGTAACATCGCAGTGAACGCACATTGGAAGCGTGTATTCGTCATCGCCATACTGATAGCGTGATGGTATGGGGTGCCATTGGTTACACGTCTCGGTCACCTCTTGTTGGCACTGAGGCACTTTGAACAGTGGACGTTACATTTCTGATGTGTTACAACCCGTGGCTCTACCCTTCAATCGATCCCTGCGAAACCCTACATTTCAGCAGGATAATGCACGACCGCGTGTTGCAGGTCCTGAACGGGCGTTTCTGGATACAGAAAATGTTCGACTGCTGTCCTGGCCAGCACATTCTCCAGATCTCTCACCAATTGGAAACGTCTGGTCAATGGTGGCCGAGCAACTGGCTCGTCACAATACGCCAGTCACTACTCTTGATGAACTGTGGTATCGTGTCGAAGCTGCATGGGCAGCTGTACCTGTACACGCCATCCAAGCTCTGTTTGACTCAATGCCCAGGCGTATCAAGGTCGCTATTACGGCCAGCGGTGGCAAGATCTATGCACCCAAATTGCGTGAAAATGTAATCACATGTCAGTTCTAGTATAATATATTTGTCCAATGAATACCGGTTTGTCATCTGCATTTCTTCTTGGTGTAGAAATTTCAACGGCCAGTAGTACAGATACGGTGTTAGCTAGTATGAGGAGTTCATAAGTGTACCTAATTATTCCCAAACTTTCTCGTTCTTATTGTAGGCTGTTCAGAATGGATTCGAGATTAATGTCCCCCAATCCAGCTCTGAGGCGAGCTTTTGCTGGTTGTTTTTGTGGGATTCTCGTTGGGACTCTTGAGAGTAAGCTGTCTGTGCGCGCTATAGTCCACAGAACATTCATAATGTTTACCAGGACAACTAAGGTGCCCCAGTCACGCGTATAAAGAGGTCCACCAAAGGTTGCGAAAGGCATCGGATATATCAGTCACAGTCTCAACGAAATACTGGGCCGCTGAATTCTGCAGCTGCTCTGCTCCTCAGCAGACTTTCCTTTTCTGAAGCTTCATTTAGTCCACTTTCTCTCCCGTGATCGTGAAGCTATTTATTTTACACTTCCTCAGACATTCGGTAGGCAGATGGGGCTGCGTGGTATCCTCATCTTTTCCCTTTTTCAAGAATACAACTTCTTCAGATTTTAGTATATTTGAAAATTCTCTTGCAGAAGGCACTTATTGAACAGCCTACATTAAGAGAGAGTAATGGCTATAAATAAAGACTATTGTAGCTCGTCAGGAATGCCGATTGGGAATGACACCTTATTATTTTTCAGTATGCTGAGTATTTTTGGGACCTTTTGTTCATCATTTGGATTAACAGGCCAATGAATGTCGTACCCTTTTGCCGCATACATGGCGTGACGCTTAGAACTGCAAATTTTTGTTTGTGGTACCTTAAGATGTACACACGTCAGTGTGACGGTTGTTTTTTCTCTGCGTCTAAGAGTCCTCCCACAAAAACGTCACAAATTTTATGACCTGATGTTTTCTGCACCGTCGTAACTGCATCTCTAAGTCGACTACACCTTTCAGTATAGACTAACAGTTTTGCATCCACATGACCACTCTTAAGTCCCTCACCTGCTGCCCAGGGGAAAATAAGCGTTAACGACTCGTTTGTGCTGTGAGTACATGGAGATATTACCCAACCTAAAAACATACGACTTGTAATAGCTATAATTATTAGTCTGCAATGATGTAAATATTGATGTAATGTTGTCCTCAGTCACCAATAGAAATATCTACACGTAAATCTGTTACATACTTTGTAATTAACAGAGGGGAGAGGTGAAAGTTTCACACGATAGACAAACTTATATTGTCATAAAAATTACATTACAACTAGTCGTATTCATCCTGCAGCGAAAAGGTGGCAAAAGTACACATGCTGAGAATGTTATAGGAGAAATGATTGAGCAGTGAATTCGAACAGGGAAAATACCTGTTCTGTGTTAATGCTAAGTCTCTTCGAATATTAACGTGGTCAGTGTAAGGTCGTTAATTTCCACTCGCCTGGTAGCAGTTTGGGGCAAAGAATTAGGAATTGGAAAGAAGAAACGGAGCTGGCAGAGGCCACAGCTGGGGCTGTCCTGACCACACCATCACTGCGGCCTCGGATTTACTGTGTGCTGCGCAGACAGTGCTTCGAATCCAGTAGACAGCAGTCCGTATCCCGTTAGCCAGAAAGAGCTGCAGTGCTATTTCCGACTACTGGTTCCAAGAGGTCAGCCACGCCGCTCCGGTATCGCATGATCTTTGCTCTATGATCGAACGAAGTGGCTAAGGGGGTGGAAACGCACTCGACTCGCTTCCGGTAGAACGGCGGTTCAATCCGTGTCCGGCCATTCAGACGCAAATATTTCACGGTTTTCGCCAAAACAGAGCCGACCCCACGGTGAGTCTTCTGAAAAAGTTAAGACCAGTTTAGTTCCGCAATCCGAGCTCGTACCGCACCTATAATGACCACGTCGTCGACGGGACATTGAACTCTAACCTTCCTTGCTTCCCGTTCCTTAGATGTGGGATTGCCTGGTTGTGAGAGTTAATACTGCTCCACGTACACTTGTTTTCATTTAATTTTGCTGATGTTTATACGAATATAATAGGGCAGTGGCCGACATTGTTCATTGTTCTCCTTTTTCCCGTCTGAATATAAAAACACTTTGCGTATACCAATCTCTGCAAGAATATAATGCAACACATAACGTTTATAAAGAGATAGAGCAGACGGTGGAAATTTCTAACATTATCGATTTCAGTAACAGCAGCGACGTAACACAGATGGTTAACGGTTTCGGGCGTTAGGGGTCATCTTCAGATCTACATTAATGGAACCAAATGTTACAGGCGTAAAGAAAGCATCAAGGTGTGCCGCTTTCATGTATGTATAGTGCCACGTTACTTTAAAATACTTACAAGGGAACCTCCCCATCGCACCCCCCTCAGATTTAGTTATAAGTTGGCACAGTGGATAGGCCTTGATAAACTGAACACAGATCAATTGAGAAAACTGGAAGAAGTTGTGTGGAACTGTGAAAAAATAAACAAAAATATACAAACTGAGTAGTCCATGGTCCACATAGGCAACATCATGGACAATATGAGCTCAGGAGCGCTGTGGTCCCGTGGTAGCGTGAGCAGCTGCTGAACGAGGGATCCTTGGTTCAAGTCTTCCCTCTAGTGAAAATTTTACTTTCTTTATTTTTGCATAGTTATTATCTGTTCGTTCGTTCATTGACGTCTCTGTTCACTGTAATAAGTTTAGTGTCTGTGTTTTGCGACTGCATCGCAAAACTGTGCGATTAATAGACGAAAGGACGTGACTCTCCAATGGGAACCGAAAACATTTGATCGCAAGGTCATAGGTCAACCGATTCCTCCACAGGAAAACACATCTGATATATTCTATACGACACTGGTGATGGCATGTGCGTCACATGACAGGAATATGTTGTCGACCCACCTAACTTGTACACTTGGCGAATGGGTAAAAAGATTCTTCTACCTTGCCAGATTTAGGTTTTCTTGTGGATGTGATAATCACTCCCAAAAAAATATGAAAATATAAGAGTTTGTCACATAAAGTGAAAATAAAAAATTAAACTTTTCACTCGATGGAAGATTTGAATCAAGGACCTTTTGTTCCGCAGGTGCTCACGTTACCACGAGACCACGACGCTCCTGCGTTCCCAGTGTCCTTGACGTTGCTTATCTTCCCATGAACTACTCAGTTTGTATATTTTACTTATTTTTCACAGTCCCACACAACTTCCTGTTTTCTCAATTGATCTGTGTTCAGTTTTTCAAGGCCTATCCACTGTGCCAACTTATAACTAAATCTGAGGGGGGTGCGATGGGGAGGTTCCCTTGTGAGTTCAAAATTAAAAATCAGTCGGACTAATTCGAAATAACATTGTATAAACGCTCGTGTTGGCAGTTTCTTGGACTATTTTATTAGCGACGCTGCTAAAACTCACTGAAGAGCGTTGTGTTGCTATTTAAAGGAAAAACGCTCAAGCTCTACTTTATAGTCCGCAGCTCGTGGTCCTGAGGTAGCGTTCTCGCTTACCGCGCACGGGGTCCCCGGGTTCGATTCCTGGCGGGGTCAGGGATTTTCCCTGCCTGGAGATGACTGGGTGTTGTTGTGTCGTCTTCATCATCATCATTCATCCCCATTACGGTCGTAGGAAGGCAATGGCAAACCACCTCCGCTAGGACCTTGCCTAGTACGGAGGTGCGGGTTTCCCGCATCGTCCCCTACGGTCCTCGGACTATGGGACCTCATCGTCATCACTACTTTATATGTTGGTGAAAGCAGAAGGGGAGAGAGATCGCAACCAGACACAGATACTTAAAAATAATTATTCGATTCCAATCGGCGGTTTCGGGTAACTATGCCCACTTTCAGTTGTGTTTATTACGAGGTCAATGTGTCGCCGATGCTACCTTTGGTAGCTTTTACTTTTCTATTTTAAGGTGAGACTGAAGTCCAGTACAGTGTAGAGAGTTGTGTGGCGCGGGTAATATACTGAGTCCTTGAGGAAGCCTCCACGTCACACAATAATTACAGACAGGCGTTCGAAAATCTCATTCTAACAATTGTCTTCTTAGCGACTAGATGTTTCCTTTTCTTCGGTTCATTATAGGCCACGTACGTACCAATCATCACAGTGCCTTACATTTTTGTTTGAAATCACTCTTCTCGCTCTAGAGAATTCTTCTTGTGTCATGAACAAAGTCATCCTGTCTTTTACACAACTGCATATGTTTCATAGGATGCTAAATGAAAGTGCCTCTGAGGGTAATCACATTCTGGAATTGAAAGCCGATGACCACTGTAGAACCGTAGTCTCTGTAGAAACTGCTTCTCTCCACAGACCTCGAATGTGGAATCTTTGCTGCAACGGTCTGTGTTACAATCGCCAGTTGCCTAAAATTTAAATGTTTTATTTTCTAGGATAACAGAACAAACAGCTCCTAAATTTGAGTTTTTCTGAAATGATACTGTTCAGCATAGAAATACCAGGTCCTGAAACACAGAAGTCTTATTATGAATGATCAGCGAAATGTAAATTTGCAAAATAATACTTACACTACTGACCATTAAAATTGCTACACCCCGAAGATGACGTGCTACAGACGCGAAATTTAACCGACAGGAATAAGATGCTGTGATATGCAAATGATTAGCTTTTCAGGGCATTCTCACATGGAAATGCGCACCATCACGTTTCCGACTTCGATAAAGGTCGAATTGTAGCCTATCGCGATTGCGGTTTATCGTATCGCGACATTGCTACTCGCGTTGGTCGAGATCCAATGGCTGTTAGCAGAATATGGAATCGGTGGGTTCAGGAGGGTGATACGGAACGCCGTGCTGGATCCCAACGGCCTCGTATCACTAGAAATCGAGATGACAGGCATCTTATCCGCATGGCTGTAACGGATCGTGCAGCCACGTCTCGTTCCCTGAGTCAACAGATGGGGACGTTTGCAAGACAACAACCATGTGCACGAACATTTCGACGACGTTTTCAGCAGCATGGATTATCGGCTCGGAGACCACGGCTGCAGCTACCCTTGACGCTGCATCATAGACAGGAGCACCTGCGATGGTGTACTCAACGACGAACCTGGGTGCAGGAATGGCAAAACGTCATTTTTTCGGATGAATCCAGGTTCCGTTTACAGCATCACGATGGTCGCATTCATATTTGGCGACATCGCGCTAACGCACATTGGAAGCGTGTATTCGTCATCGCCATACTGGCGTATCACCCGGCGTGATGGTATGGGGTGCCATTGATTACACGCCTTGGTCACATCTTGTTGGCACTGACGACACTTTGAACAGTGAAGGTTACATTTCAGATGTGTTACGACCCCGTGGCTGTACCCTTCGTTCGATCCCTGCGAAACCCTATATTTCATCTGGATAATGCACGACCGCATGTTGCAGGTCCTGTACGGGCATTTCTGGATACAAAAAATGTTGGACTGCTGCCCTGACCAGCACGTTCTCCAGATGTCTCACCAACTGTCACTGGAACTCTTCCAGTACAGCAGTCGTGGAGGTCGCGAAGCGTGTCCGAGGCAGTTCCAGATAATTTATGGATTTTTAGTTTTAGCTTGACGATGTCCACGATGTCCACTATGGACAAACGGTAGTTACTGTTATTCTGAAGAAGGTTGTGTTATCCCGACTGAAATCTAGGTAAATTCTAGGTAAACGGTGCAACTGAGGCTGTTGGTTATTAATATTGAAATTAAAATTTAGATCTGAAGATGGCTCAGTAATGAGCTGAAAGAGGTAGTAAGTAAAGAAAATTTGCGATCTTCACGTAGGATTTTTATCCACGCATGTTTTAGACATTTTACAGTGCAACTTCGCATATGTGTGATTCACAACTGTTTCACTCGATACAGGTGCCCTTCCCCATCCTACTGGGTGGCGTGCGCTACCTACTAACTCGCAATGTTATCGTGACACGACAATGGCCTGTTCACCGGGAAAAAGGCGGGAGACTACAGAAAGTTCTGGAAGCTAAGTCTCGCCAGCTATTAACTATTGCTAGGCTCTGAGCACTATGGGATTTAACTTCTGAGGTCATTAGTCTCGTAGAACTTAGAACTACTTAAACCTAACCTAACCTGAGGACATCACACACATCCATGTCCGAGGTAGGAATCGAACCTGCGACCATAGCAATCGCGTGGTTCCAGACTGTAGCGCCTAGAACCGCTCGGCCACACCGGCCGGCTAACTATTGCTAGGTAATCCACTGACAAGAATATCGATTACAGTATCCTTACAAGTTGAACTGTAGTTGTCTGACAACTGAACACGTAGCAACTGAAAAAAAAAACTGTGTAAGTAGCTAAAACTGAAAGACAATTAATACAGAAGCAATTTGAAGGACTATTTTCAGAATGGCTGGAAAGGAAGCAGTTTTGACAAAAAGTGGACCGTGCCCCAGTAGCTCTACTTCATAAGATTGCAATTGTGATTGGTCTGCCGTTATCATGTAGTTTACGATCTCAGCTACTTTTGTAATGCTGATGATACAGCGTTTTCAAAGTACGGCGTCCTTATCAAACAGGGGTAACGAAAGTCACGTTCAGCAGACGAAAGCAGAGCCATCTCACAGAGAGTTACATTTGGCCGACGACGACAACGGCGCGCGGTTGTGGAGCGAAACTGCAGGCTGGCCTCACACTGCAATAGAGGTGGCAAAAAATAACTTAACTGATAGAAATAACCGGTTACTGAAAAGTAACGGTTACGGCGATAACCGTACCTCTGATACAGGCAGTTATTTCAATAACTGTCTAATGTCAACAGTGCCTCGCGCCATCTGTTGACCGAAAATCGTACTACGCTTTCCCGTCAACTCATCGGAGATCTGGCTAGGAACTAAGGAGAGGGTAGACCATTTGGAAGGCGTTCTATAGGCCATGGGAATAACTGTGAGACTGCGCGCCATCTGTTGATAAGAACTGTGTACTATATCGTGCGCCTTCGTTACTTGTAGCACAAACAATTAAATAAAGTTAATGTCCGAGCGGTGGCTGATAGGAGCTGCATTACAGGCATTAACAAGTACGGTCGTTCCCTTAAGCCACCGCCTCATATGTCAATTTAGCTTGGACGGGCTGTATAAAGAGAGGTACCATCAGGAATTCGAGCGACTGTCAGAGATCGGTATTTTCCTTTGGCAGTTATCTTTATTGGCTCACAGTTCTCACTCTCTGGCAGTTATTGTCTCTGGCAGTTATTGGGCTACCATTACAGGTAACCTGGAAGTTGGTAACGGAATAACTGTGTGTCTGTGTTCCTGATACAGTGACTCCAGTCTTAGACCCCGGTGATATTACAGAGACGATAGTTACTGGAGCGAACAAATATTAACGTACTTCTTCGGAAATAGCCGCTGGCCATCGCGAATGACAAATAACATGTCAGAAAGTATAACATAATACAGTTGAATATAATAATTATCCCCATCATTTGTCAGGAGATTGTCAAAATATGTGAATATATCACAGTAACTGCTAATATTTACAGAATTGATACACTGTCAGAATAAAACACAGTTACGCACTTTTAATAAA
Source organism: Schistocerca piceifrons (assembly GCF_021461385.2). NCBI lineage: Eukaryota > Metazoa > Arthropoda > Insecta > Orthoptera > Acrididae > Schistocerca > Schistocerca piceifrons. The sequence goes on from NC_060144.1 coordinate 564,966,178, forward strand.
TTTATCATACACAGAATACCCGATCTTGACTGTTGCAACCAAGTGCTGTCAAAACTGAAATATAGCAGAATTTTTACCTAAGCTGGTCTATCAATCTCTGTTACGATATTCATCTACAGAGTAGAAGGAGGGGTCAATGAAAGCGTCTGATTCCACCCGTCTGCTTCGACGTAAAGGTGTTGTGGTGTGTGAATGTCATTACGGCACGGTGTTTTTGTGTGTGTGTGTGGGGGAGGGGGGGGGGGTGGCTGCCGACTAGTTTGCAGTGCCGGAATTTGCTGGTGGTAATCAATTTTTTTTTTTTCTAGCTGTGATGTTTTGTGTATTTATGGAGTATTGAATGTGATTTAATTTATATAGGGATGATTTATTTGTGGACTTTTGGGATTGTGGTTTTATTTTCCGGAGTTGTAGTTGTTGGTTTTTTGGCATCAGTAGCTGTGATGCACCTATATAGGTCACCGGAAATGACCGATTCCCAATTTCATAGTTGTATGTGTTGATGTTTTCCTATCGTCATCTGAGGCTGACCTATGTAGGTCAAGGGAAATGTTTGATTCCAATTTTTGTACTTTTAGTTGTGGATATTGGTGTTTTGGTATGGTCACCTATGGTTGACCTATATTGTTCAAGGGAAGTGTCCGATTCCTGCAGATTTTTGTTGGTGTATCAGAATGCTGTATTTTTTTTCTTTTTGTTCTTCATTTTGTGTTTTGGGATCATGGTGTGTTTTTTTTTTTACTAGCTTGTCTTCACCCTAAAACCCCCAACTTCCCGCAGTTGTCCCCTTGGTTTGATTGTATTTTTGGTGAGAGATGTTGTTGTATTATTTATATGTATCTTCGTGTTTGTTGCTTTGTGTATGTAGTGACGTCATAGACACACTTAAAATAGCCATTTCCGGCATATTGATGACGGGTGGAATCAGACAGTTCTGTATCAAATAGTCTTTCAAACACACTGTAAACCGTGCTTTATCTGAAACCAAGTTTTTAATGGTTGCTGACTTGCTGGTAGTTTATTGAAAATGCATGTTCCCGAATATTGGACCCCTTTTGGACCAAGGTAAGTGATTTTAGGTCTTTATGTAGATTGCTGTTCCCATTTCTAGTACTGATATTATGTATTGAGCTATTGGTTGGAAGTACTTGTAACAAATTTCATTAAGTAATAAATATACTAGGAAGCAGTGGTTAGAATACAAAGTTCCTTGAACAGGTTCCTACATGATGTTCTTGAATTTATACCATAAACGATTTTTATTACACGCTTTTACATGCGAAAAACTTTTGCTACGTTTGATAAGTTACCACAGAATATACTCCCTTATGAAATAATAGAGTGAAAAAAATGTGGTATGCCCTACCCAACTGAATTTATTATCGAGTTGTAGTCCCAGAAATGTAACACTGTCAACCTTTTCGATCTGCCTGTCTTCATATGTTATAAACATGCTGTAGCTGGAGAAATCGAGCAATTTCCAAATCTGACATAAAACTTGGATTAGCGTACTCACACTTTCCCCAATAGGACTAGCTTTTACAGCACAGGAGTAAACGAATCTGTCACATTACGTATATTTTTTGTTGTATTACAAGGCTGTACACTTTATTCCATTATGCGAGCAGCACAAGAAATTAAGCTTCGAATTTAACCTACAGTACTCAGTTTACATATTACTTCATACTTAAAAACGCACGTTGTTAACATTTTACTTAAACAGTGCTGTGGCGAAGTTCCGCGTACTTTCTGTCGCAGCTGCGAAGATAATATTTCTAATAGCGACCGATAACCTACAAACATATAATATGAAACACTAATAATCGTTCTAACATCAACTAAAATGTACCCGGAGTTAATAAGCGAAGGTTATGACACGGTTCATACGCAATTCCTGCCCTTTCACACTACTCGCAGTTATACTGATAACTAAACTGATGGATTTCAACTATGTCGTTATTTAACTGTAGCCCCTTGGAGTATTCGGTATTCGCTAGCGAAAAATAACTTGGCAGTTATTAATAACCGTTAACGATAACGGTTATCGAAGAATAACTGGAACTGTGATAACGGTTACTCCAGAATAACCGTTTGGGCCACCTCTACACTGCAAGAAGTGCCGCCTCACGGGGAGGGTGGGATCGGAGAGCGACAGGCAGGGGTCGCTCCCCACCACGCAGCGAGCGCGGGATGTCACGTGACGCGGCGGGACAGTCACGTGCTCTCTGTCTGCAGTGCTCTGGGCCGAGGAAGGAGCGAGACGTGGGGACCACGGACCGCCGACGGCAGACCTCTCTCAGCAGTGCTATTCCAGCGATATACACTACTGGCCATTAAAATTGCTACACCAACGAGAAATCCAGATGATAAACGGGTATTCATCGAACAAATATATTATACTAGAACTGACATGTGATTACTTTCTCACGCAATTTGAGTGCATAGATCCTGAGAAATCAGTACCCAGAACAACCACCTCTGGCCGTAATAACGGCCTTGATACTCCTCGGCATTGAGTCAAACACAGCTTGGACGGCGTGTACAGGTACAGCTGCCCATGCAGCTTCAACACGATACCACAGTTCATCGAGAGTAGTGACTGGCGTATTGTGACGAGCCAGTTGCTCGACCACCATTGACAGGACGTTTTCAGTTGTTGAGAGATCTGGAGAATGTGATGGCCAGGGCAGCAATCCAACATTTTCTGTATCCAGAAAGGTCCGTAGAGGACCTGCAACATGCGGTAGTGCATTATCCTGCTGAAATGTAGGGTTTCGCAGCGATCGAATGAAGGGTAGAGCAACGGGTCGTAACACAAGTGAAATGTAACGTCCACTGTTCAAACTGCCGTCAATGCGAATAAGAGGTGACCGAGACGTTTAACCAATGGCACCCCATACCATCACGCCAGGTCATACGCCGGTATGGCGATGACGAATACGCGCTTTCAACGTGCGTTCACCGCGATGTCGCCAAACACAGATGCGACCATCGTGGTGCAGTAAACAGAACCTGGATTCATCCGAAAAAATGACGTTTTGCCATTCCTGCAGCCAGGTTCGTCGTTGAGTACACCATCGCATGCGCTCCTGTCTGTGATACAGCATCAAGGGTATCCGCAGCCATTATCTCCGAACTGATAGTCCATGCTGCTGCAAACGTCGTCGAACTGTTCGTGCAGTTGGTTGTTGTCTTGCAAACGTCCCCATCTGTTGACTCAGAGATCGAGACGTGGCTACACGATCCGTTACAGCCATGCGGATAAGATGCCTGTCATCTCGACTGCTAGTGATACGGGGCCTTTGGGATCCACCACGGCGTTCCGTATTACCCTCCTGAACCCACGGATTCCATATTCTGCTAACATTCGTTGGTTCTCGACCAACACGAGCAGCAATGTCGCGATATGATGAACCGCAATCGCGATAGGCTACAATCCGACCTTTATCAAAGTCGGAAACGTGATGGTACGCATTTCTCTTCCTTACACGAGGCATCACAACAACGTCTCACCAAGCAACGCCGGTCAACTGCTATTTGTGTATGAGAAATCGGTTGGAAACTTCCCTCATGTCAGCACGTTGTAGGTGTCGCCACCGGCGCCAACCTTGTGTGAATGCTCTGAAGAGCTAATCATTTGCACATCACAGCATCTTCTTCCTGTCGGTTAAATTTCGCGTCTGTAGCTCGTCATCTTCCTGGTGTAGCAATTTTAATGGTAGTGTAATATAAACGAATGCATCATCGTAAGTCTACCACGTGACCACGCGCTATAGTTACAAAGTAGATGACACCGATGCTTTGTTTCGATAGCGTTTTGACATTGAAGTCTTCGTTAAACAGGAAATATCTGGGGCCGAAATTTATCAAAGGCTGCAACTTCCATGTAGAAATGTGTGCATAGTCCCTAGCAGTATAAGGAGACAAATGGTGATGGTGTTAGGACAGCAACCATCAACATTTGTCTTCAAACAACAGCCACGATCTCCATCATGTCATCATATGACAAAATTGCATAGTGTAAGGAGATGTGTGAAACAGTTGAACGAGGGGAAGACGAGAATCTAATACGAGCTTCGTACTGGTAGCCCTCGAACTGCCTTGACGGTCTGCAACAAGGACGCCGGCCGCTGTGGCCGAGCGGTTCTAGGCGCTTCAGTCCGAAACCGCGCTGCCTCTACGGTCGCAGGTTCGAATCCTGCCTCGGGCATGGGTGTGTGTGATGTCCTTAGGTTAGCTAGGTTTAAGTAGTTCTAAGTCTAGGGGACTAATGACCTCGGACGTTAAGTCCCATAGTGCTCAGAGCCATTTGAACTATTGATTTCCAACAAGCAGGTAACTGATGACTACACTTCAGAAGACAGACGCGACATAACACTGTGAGTCAAATAGCAACAGAAACTGCGATGGGACATAGAAACAACAGGAATGATTCTAAAATTTCAAAAATTAAAAAAAATGTACTTGTTGAGTCCCTCTTTTGTTGACTGAAGACCATGAAGTTCAGAGACGAAGAATCTCCCAACACTTTCTACAGTTACTTTTGAATACGTTGTGAGAGTGAACAGTGATCAATGTGTTGCAAATTCTTACTATCAAAAACAGTCTTGATCACAATTTATTTATTACGGTGACCCGTTTCGACCACTGCTGTGGTCATCTTCAGACCAATGAGTAAGAACCTCCTTCTGGTGGTAAATCACTACCACCAGAAGGAGGTTCTTACTCATTGGTCTGAAGATGACCTCAGTGGTGGTCGAAACCGGTCACTGTAATAAATAAATTGTGATCAAGACTGTTTTTGATAGTAAAAACTTTCTACGGAGATTTCAAGTTTAAGCAGGCGATTTTTGAGGTGATAGAAGCTGGTTCTATCATTATGAGCGAGAAAAACAAGCCAGAGTATGGAATGACGTCATATCTACTGTCTACAGAGAATGATTCCAACAGGAGCAATGACCAGTTGTGATTTCGATGATAAGGATGCTTGGATTGCCGGGCGACCAACTGCGCGGTTTTCAGCGCCCGTACAAATTCCCAACCTTTGCTCAGCCCAATCTCGCTTCTTTCATGAATGACGGTGAAATGAAGAGGACAACATAAACATCCAGTCATTTCGAGGCAGGACAAAATCCCTAACCCCGCCGGAAATCGAACCCGGGACCCCGTGCTCGGGAAGTGAGAACGCAACCACAAGACCACGAGCTATGAACTTGTGACTTCGACTAGATGCTTTTACTGAGAAAATCATCCTCTATTTCCAACTCCTTTGTAGTTCTCAACATCAGAAATGGAAGAGATAAAGTGATTAATACTCTCCTAGCTACTTAGACAGTTAGTTAATCAGTTGTTCCACATATCATTTTCACAATAAACATTGTGTTGTTGAACCTCCTCCCCACACTCTGTCCATCTCAACCTTCCCTCTCTCTCTCTGTTCATCTCCTTCTCCTCTTTCTCTTTCTTTCTTTCTCTCTCTCTCTCTCTCTCTCTCTCTCTCTCTCTCTCTCTCTGTCCATCTCCTTCTAGCCTCTACCCCTCCACCTCCTCGTACCTCATCTCTGTCTAACCATCTCCTCCTCCTATCTCGCTCTGCTCTGCTCAGTCATATCCATCCGCACACATAGACCCTTCAATCGAGTTTGAGTTAAGCTGTACAGTATCTCAGTCATGTCCAGCACCATAAGCGTCAGGCACTATTAACACTTTATCAGTGCAATCTGCACCCTCATGGAAGCTAAGTGATACTTACCCCCACAGTACTTCTTTCCAGGATGTGTATGTAGTGTCTCCTAAATTTGGCTAAAATTGATCCACTGGTTTAACAAGCGTTTTGGAACATACATACATCTACATCTACATCTACATGACTACTCTGCAATTCACATTTAAGTGCTTGGCAGAGGGTTCATCGAACCACAATCATACTATCTCTCTACCATTCCACTCCCGAACAGCGCGCGGGAAAAACGAACACCTAAACCTTTCTGTTCGAGCTCTGATTTCTCTTATTTTATTTTGATTATCATTCCTACCTATGTAGGTTGGGCTCAACAAAATGTTTTCGCATTCGAAAGAGAAAGTTAGTGACTGAAATTTCGTAAATAGATCTCGCCGCGACGAAAAACGTCTTTGCTTTAATGACTTCCATCCCAATTCGCGTATCATAACTGCCACATTCTCTCCCCAACTACGTGATAATACAAAACGAGTTGCCTTTTTTGCACCCTTTCGATGTCCTCCGTCAATCCCACCTGGTAAGGATCCCACACTGCGCAGCAATATTCTAACAGAGGACGAACGAGTGTAGTGTAAGATTTCTCTTTAGTGGACTTGTTGCATCTTCTAAGTGTCCTGCCAATGAAACGCAACCTTTGGCTCACCTTCCCCACAATATTATCTACGTGGTCTTTCCAACTGAAGTTGTTCGTAATTTTAACACCCAGGTACTTAGTTGAATTGACAGCCTTGAGAATTCCAATGGATTTCTTTTGGAACTCATGTGGATCACCTCACACTTTTCGTTATTTAGCGTCAACTTCCACCTGCCACACCATAGAGCAATCTTTTCTAAATCGCTTTGCAACTGATACTGGTCTTCCGATGACCTTTCTAGACGGTAAATTACAGCATCATCTGCGAACAACCTAAGAGAACTGCTCAGATTGTCACCCAGGTCATTTATATAGATCAGGAACAGCAGAGGTCCCAGGACGCTTCCCTGGGGAACACCTGATATCACTTCAGTTTTACTCGATGATTTGCCGTCTATTACTACGAACTGCGACCTTCCTGACAGGAAATCACGAATCCAGTCACACAACTTAGACGATACCCCATAGGCCCGCAGCTTGATTAGAAGTCGCTTGTGAGGAACGGTGTCAAAAGCTTTCGGGAAATCTAGAAATACGGAATCCACTTGAGATCCCCTGTCGATAGCGGCCATTACTTCGTGCGAATAAAGAGCTAGCTGCGTTGCACAAGAACGATGTTTTCTAAAACCATGCTGATTACGTATCAATAGATCGTTCCCTTCGAGGTGATTCATAATGTTTGAATACAGTATATGCTCCAAAACCCTACAGCAAACCGACGTCAATGATATAGGTCTGTAGTTCGATGGATTACTCGTACTACCCTTCTTAAACACTGGTGCGACCTGCGCAATTTTCCAATCTGTAGGTACAGATCTATCGGTGAGCGAGCGGTTGAATGTGAATGCTAAGTAGGGAGCTATTGTATCAGCGTAATCTGAAAGGAACCTAATCGGTATACAATCTGGACCTGAAGACTTGCCCGTATCAAGCTATTTGAGTTGCTTCGCAACCCCTAAGGTATCTACTTCTAAGAAACTCATGCTAGCAGCTGTTCGTGTTTCAAATTCAGGAATATTCCATTCGTCTTCCCTGGTGAAGGAATTTCGGAAAACTGCGTTCAATAACTCCGCTTTAGCGACACAGTCGTCGGTAACAGTACCATCGGCACTGCGCAGCGAAGGTATTGACTGCGTCTTGTCGCTTGTGTACTTTACATAGACCAGAATTTCTTCGGACTTTCTACCAAATTTCGAGACAATGTTTCGTTGTGGAACCTATTAAAGGCATCTCGCATTGAAGTTCGTGCCAAATTTCGCGCGTCTGTAAATTTTAGCCAATCTTCGGGATTTCGCGTTCTTCTGAACTTCGCGTGCTTTTTCCGTTGCCTCTGCAACAGCGTTTGGACCTGTTTTGCGTACCACGGGGGATCAGTTCCATCTCTTACCAATTTATGAGGTATGAATCTCTCAATTGCTGTTGCTACTATATCTTTGAATTTGAGCCACATCTCGTCTACATTTGCGTAGTCGGTTCGGAAGGAATGGAGATTGTCTCTTAGGAAGGCTTCTAGTGACACTTTATCCGCTTTTTTAAATAAAATTATTTTGCGTTTGTTTCTGGTGGATTTGGAAGAAATGGTATTGAGCCTAGCTACAACGACCTTGTGATCACTAATCCCTGTATCAGTCATGATGCTCTCTATCAGCTCTGGATTGTTTGTGGCTAAGAGGTCAAGTGTGTTTTCGCAACCATTTACAATTCGCGCGGGTTCGTGGACTAACTGCTCGAAATAATTTACGGAGAAAGCATTTAGGACAATCTCGGAAGATGTTTTCTGCCTACCACGGGTTTTGAACAAGTATTTTTGCCAACATTTCGAGGGAAGGTTGAAGTCCCCACCAACTATAACCGTATGAGTGGGGTATTTGTTTGTTACGAGACTCAAATTTTCTCTGAACTGTTCCGCAACTATATCATCGGAGTCTGGGGGTCGGTAGAAGGAGCCAATTATTAACTTAGTTCGGCTGTTAAGTATAACCTCCACCCATACCAATTCGCACGGAGTATCTACTTCGACTTCACTACAAGATAAACCACTACTGAGAGACACAAACACTCCACCACCAATTCTGGTTAATCTATCTTTCCTGAACACCGTCTGAGACTTCGTAAAAATTTCTGCAGAACTTATTTCAGGCTTTAGCCAGCTTTCTGTACCTATAAAGATTTCAGCTTCTGTGCTTTCTATTAGCGCTTGAAGCTCAGGGACTTTCCCAGCACAACTACAACAATTTACAACTACAATTTCGACTGTTCCTTGATCCAAGCACGTCCTGTATTTGCCATGCACCCTTTGAGATTGCAGCCCACCCCGTACTTTCCCGAGGCCTTCTAACCCTAAAAAACCGCCCAGTCCACGCCACACAGCCTCCGCTACCCGTGTAGCCGCCAGCTGAGTGTAGTGAACTCCTGACCTATTCAGCGGATCCCGAAACCCCACCACCCTATGGCGCAAGTCAAGGAATCTGCAGCCAACACGGTCGCAAAAGCGTCTGAGCCTCTGATTCAGACCCTCCACCCGGCTCTGCACCAAAGGTCCGCAGTCGGTTCTGTCAACGATGCTGCGGATACATATACACATACATCCAACTGTGCATAGCATTAAGCGCATAAGTGGAGATATTGCGATCATTGGTATCTTAGTAAGTACCCACTTCAAAGTGATACTTGTTCTATTCTGCATCTAACAGTATTATGCAAACACGTCACTTGATTTACTACCTGATGTTTTTCTGCATGGTTGTAACTGCACCACTAAGCGGACTATACCTGTCAGTAAAGACTAACCATTTTGCATCTATCCATCCACACTTCAACACCTGACATGCAACTCAGGGGAAAATAAGCATTAATGGCTTGCTCTTGTCACACGTATTTGAAGATACTAACCAAGTGAAAAGATTCTCCTCATAACAACTATAATTGCAAATGACTATAACTGTAAATGAAGTAAATACTGATGTAGTGTCGTTCAGTACACAGCCTTCAGTCACCTGTAAAAACGTCTACACTGACAACCTGTGTATATACTAGCCTTTTACTCCTGCTCTTCGGATGACATTACAGCCCACAGTTCCTCTCCATATTCCATCTGCATTCTCCACATCCCACTTCTGCTTCATCTCTCTGACCATCTCCTGCTCCCCTCTCTCTGTGCTCAGTCATGCTCATCTACATGTATATCCCCTAGAATGCATTCTGATGGCACCTACATAACATGGATATCATACAGGGTAGCCTAGATGTCAGACATTACCAGTCCTTCTTATCCCACACTCACTGCCCTGTGAGATAGATGCTTCTTACCTCCACAGCACTTCTTCCCATGTACTAAGTACCATGTTTATCATTTTTGGTTGAATTACACCCAGTGGCTTAAGAGATGTGAAAAATACACAGACATGTACTTAAATACATTTTCATATATGTATATAAAAATAAAAAATATTTATCTGGCTACATGTTGGCTCCTTAAAATGACTGATTGTTTCTGTTAAGGAATTCCTCTATGATATTGGTTAACTAGTAGCATATTTAATATACAATTAAAAACACTTCTTTTATCTGCCAGACACTTTATTTCTATGGGAGTATCGTCAAAGAGTTTTATATCTAAATATTTCACCCCTTTCTGTGACTAATTTAGATTCATTAAAGGCTAATGTATATCATTTTTTCTTCTGCTATTGTACTTGTGACCATGTCTGTTACTTCTGAACTCAGATGGATTGTTGATAATGAAATTGATAAGTGAATAAATGTATATAGATGTTTGTTTAATATTTTGAGCAGCTTAATGAGATGCCTGGTAGATGTATATATATGAACTCCACACATAATTGTAATTACTTCAATTACATTCTCAGAAAGAGAACAATTTCCATAACAATGTAAAAGGGCTTCCAAAACAGTTTTATTGCCAAGATCGCAACTGATAGATATCCTGATTACTGGTTTCAGGAAAGTTATATTACCATCTTCAGATCATCAGACACGTGAATTATAAAACCCGCATGTCTGGCGCATCACCATCTGGCTATTGAAAACCTCCATGTTTTCAATGGCCATATGGCAATAATATCAAAATATAAGGAAAACAGCAGGGATATACCATAAGCGAGCACAAGAGACTCTTCCAACCTTCGTGTGTTTTGTACCGTTTCCCGATAAAAGATGTATGGCCCATTCTTTATTAGGGAAAAGACGGTTGTCTATAATAAATTATGCAGTCACCGTTGATCTTTATTTTACAATTGCCATTGAAGAGTTTTTAGCAAACAGAACACAGCATGTTGTTATCAATGGAGAGACGTCTACAGACGTTAAAGTAACCTCTGGCGTGCCACAGGGGAGTGTTATGGGACCGTTGCTTTTCACAATATATATAAATGACCTAGTAGACAGTGTCGGAAGTTCCATGCGGCTTTTCGCGGATGATGCTGTAGTATACAGAGAAGTTGCAGCATTAGAAAATTGTAGCGAAATGCAGGAAGATCTGCAGCGGATAGGCACTTGGTGCAGGGAGTGGCAACTGTCCCTTAACATAGACAAATATAATGTATTGCGAATACATAGAAAGAAGGTTCCTTTATTGTATGATTATATGATAGCGGAACAAACACTGGTAGCAGTTACTTCTGTAAAATATCTGGGAATATGCGTGCGGAACGATTTGAAGTGGAATGATCATATAAAATTAATTGTTGGTAAGGCGGGTACCAGGTTGAGATTCATTGGGAGAGTGCTTAGAAAATGTAGTCCATCAACAAAGGAGGTGGCTTACAAAACACTCGTTCGACCTATACTTGAGTATTGCTCATCAGTGTGGGATCCGTACCAGATCGGTTTGACGGAGGAGACAGAGAAGATCCAAAGAAGATCGGCGCGTTTCGTCACAGGGTTATTTGGTAAGCGTGATAGCGTTACGGAGATGTTTAGCAAACTCAAGTGGCAGACTCTGCAAGAGAGGCGCTCTGCATCGCGGTGTAGCTTGCTGTCCAGGTTTCGAGAGGGTGCGTTTCTGGATGAGGTATCGAATATATTGCTTCCCCCTACTTATACCTCCCGAGGAGATCACGAATGTAAAATTAGAGAGATTCGAGCGCGCACGGAGGCTTTCAGACAGTTGTTCTTCCCACGAACCATACGCGACTGGAACAGGAAAGGGAGGTAATGACAGTGGCACGTAAAGTGCCCTCCGCCACACACCGTTGGGTGGCTTGCGGAGTATAAATGTAGATGTAGATGTAGAAGTGTGTTCTGTCCTTTCCTTATCTCTATTCCTTATCTCCCCCCCTTTTTTATTCAAAAAATGTTTTCACTTTTTGTTTTGGTGGTCGTGCCGCTCTTGGTCGCTCGCTAGGCGGGTGACCTTGAACGGGACTTGGCCGCTGGACGAGCTGGCTTTCACCACGACTATGGGAAAATCACAAAAAAATATTTTTTCAACTGGATGGAGCTCCACAACACTGGCACCATCATGTAAAAGTGTTTCTTAACAACGTGCCACCTCAACAAGGGATGTGTACAGACGCACATCTCACCACTGCCTCCGAAATTGCCTGATTTCGCGGTATGTAACTTTCTTTTGCGAGGAACTCCGTCTACGTGTCTTCTCTTCCGACAACTTTAAGCAAACTGCGACGCTGCACAGCACGGCAGTGAGCGCAGGAACTGCAGGTGCAGGAGTACGACCCTGCCTGTCGTCTGGAAGAGAAATGAAAACTTTCTTCCAGAATGTAACTGCAAAAGTCACAACAAGATCATGCATGCATGCATGTAAAAGACGTACCTTTGTAATAAGACCTGATGGATGATTCGAAAGTAAAAGCTTTGTAAACCTATGCCTATGTTAAAATTCACCCCAAGGTTCTAACTTCAAACCCGGCTGCCACGACGAATAGACGTCTCCTGAAATCGGTTAAATCCTTTTGAAACACCCTGTATAAAATTCATCAAAGTTCAAGTTCTGTGGACGGAATTATCATATCCCTTTGTTCTGAAATGATGTACAAGCAAGATAACAACTTCAATAAGGAAGAGGAAATCTCAGGATAACGTTGGAAGGCACACCAGCAGTGTACAGTCTCGACGCAATAGGTGGCTAGATGCAGTGGCCGAATGTGTAAAATGTCGCTTGATGTCACCTTCTTTGCGGCCTCTGCAACGTTAACCAGCCGTCAACACTGTAGACAGCGGACAGCAGAAGCGACGGGCGAAGACAACGATCACTGATTAATTACATGTAAATGAAGTTAAATCATCTTATTTATTGGCATGGTAAACACTGAGCTGCATCCTAGCGAAAGATGACAGTGCACGGAAAAGATTCAAAACCGGTCACCATATATCGATGTGTATGGATTCAGATGTTCCCCTCCTCCAGTTTGTCTATAGCAGGGATGGCGAACCTTTGTACATCGGCTGTGACGTTTTTTCCCCAGTACATATTTTATACGGCCATGAAGTGCCATAAAACTAATCGTAGAACGAATTTTTGATATAAATATGTTACTCTTTTGTTCCTGCTTGTTTTGTACTCGTTTAGAGAATGATAGTGCATGAATGGATGCATACTTCAAGATTTGATAGTGCATAAGAATTTTGCTCTGCTGATTAAAGAAAAGATCTAAATACTTTCAAATTAGTACTCTTTATTTGCAACCAGAAAGATATCTTTTACACAGCTTCTTCTCCTTCCTTCTTCTTGTCCTTGGTCTTCTTCTTCTTCTTCTTCTTCATCTTATTCTCTGTTTCGCCCTTCTTACGATCATGGGACTTGTTTTGAATCTTTTTAAGGGTCTTCTCTTTCTTCTGAACCCAGAAGGCTTTCATTTTCTGACTGGGAGCAAGCTTCCTCTCCTCTGTTCCCTTCAGTCTGCTAGTTCCTGCGCTCTTTTTGCTTATAAGGGGCATTGTAAATACCCCTTGTAGAGTGATCTGCCGGAATCTGGACCGATTCTGTATGGTTTCTAATGGAATTTCAAGTTGCTCCAGGTCTGATTGCGCTGTGGTGATCTGCTTGTTCTTGGAAGCTCTCCCTGTATCTGTCATGGTGAAGATCCTATTCTTGAGTCTGCGGGGGTTCATGAGAGTCAAATGTCCATAGAAGGCCAATCACATTTTCTTCATAGGCGTTATTATCTCTTCTTAGAAATAGTACAGCTCGCTGCTGTATCTGATAGTGTGGATGCCACCCTCCTATTGGCCCTGGTATCCTCCTTAGGATGTTCCGTTCTTTGCGCTCTAGTTTGCTCAGTGGGCCATTCCTGTTCATCAAGAGGTGTTAGGGGTACAGTACTAAGGGCCTTACTGCTGAGTTGTAATGTTGGAGCCTAAAGTTATCGTAAAGGTATTTGGACATGTAAATACTGTTATAGGAGTGCTAGACCCTCTCCAACTTGGCACACCTGGTATCTATTGCCAACTTCTCACTTTCATTGGCAGAATTCCACTCTCCTAAATATCTAACTGCAGGGATCTTGTGAATGATGGTGCCTTCTAGTGGAATTGCATATGGGGTTCCCTTCATATGAGTAATGAACTCAATTTTTTGTATACTGACCTTCAGAGCGGTCTTAGCTGCTATATTGTTGAGACACTGTAGTTGACAAATAGCCTACTCTACCAGGCCATCTGCAAAGGCTAGGCAGGACGCAGCGAGGTTATTTTTCTTCATGCAATCTTCATTCCAGTTCCCAGTGATAGTGTTAAAGTCCATTCCCCAATAACTTTTCCAGCGCGCGGCTGAAGAGTATACACGAAAGGCCGTAATCATGCCTAACTTCTGTTTGATAGGTGAAACTCTCAGAGATTTCACCTCTAAATTTGACTTTGGGGGTGATTTTCCTCAGAGTCTAGTGTGGTTGTCTTTTCATTTAGGACCAGTTCTAATAGGGTGGAGGTCAGGGTGTGTGTGTCAGTTGAATCATATGTCTTTTGAAAGTCCGCTAGGATGGCTACCCAGGGATATCCATCATGTCTCCGGTATGTGCAGATGGTCTTGAGGTTTTGTATTTGCTCCGTGCAAGATCTTCTAGCTCGAAAGCCAGCCTGATACTCAAGCTGGGAGTCAAATAGGTTGGTGATTATAGTTAGCAGGGCTCTAGAGAAGAACTTGTAGGTAACAGATATCAAAGATATGCTTCTGTAGTTGTCGAGGTCAGTATTACTACCCTTCTTCCGTAAAGGATGTATCACAACTGAGGATGTTCTGTATAGATTGTTCATCTGTATGTTTCCACATCTCCGCTACTACGCCGTTTTCACGTGAAGCCTTGTTGTTCTTGAGACTCGTGATAACCTGCCATATTTCTTCCCTGGTTGATGATATGGATCCTGGATTTCTAGAAGAGACCTCATGGAAGGTAAATCTCTCTTTAGGTTTCTCTAGATTGAGGAACTTTTGGAAATACTCTGCAAGGGTATAGGTGTACTTCTCAGTGTTTAACTGAAACTCCTCATTAAGTCTGCGAAGCTGAAGAGTACGAATAGGTGCCGTGTGCGCCGTGGTCTACTCCTTAAGTCTCCTGTAGAGCTTTGTAGAGTTGTTGTTCTTGAAGTCCTCCTCTGCATGTTGTCAGGGACCTGGTGTAGTTACTCTTACAAGGGAACCTCCCCATCGCACCCCCCTCAGATTTAGTTATAAGTTGGCACAGTGGATAGGCCTTGGAAAACTGAACACAGATCAACTGAGAAAACAGGAAGAAGTTGTGTAGAACTGTGAAAAAATAAGCAAAATATACAAACTGAGTAGTTCAAGGGAAGACAAGCAACAATAAGGACGGTAAAAACCCGGGAGCGCCGTGGTCTCGTGGTAACGTGAGCAGCTGGGGTACAAAAGGTCCTAGGTTCAAATCTTCCATCAAGTGTAAACTTTAATTTTTTATTTTCAGTTTATGTGACAAACTCTTACGTTTTCATCACTTTTTTTGGAGTGATTATCACATCCACAAGAAAACCTAAATCGGGCAAGGTAGAAGAATCTTTTTACCCATTCGCCAAGTGTACAAGTTAGGTGGGTCGACAACATATTCCTGTCATGTGATGCCCATGCCGTCACCAGTGTCGTATAGAATATATCAGATGTGTTTTCCTGTGGAGGAATCCGTTGACCTGTGACCTTACGATCAAATGTTTTCTGTTCCCATTGGAGAGGCACGTCCTTTCGTCTACTAATCGCACGGTTTTGCAGTGCGGTCGCAAAACACAGACACTATACTTATTACAGTGAACAGAGATGTCAATGAACGAACGGACAGATAATAACTATGCAAAAATAAAGAAAGTAAAATTTTCACTGGATGGGAAGACTTGAACCAAGGACCTCTCCTTCCGCAGTTGCTCACGCTACCACGAGACCACTGCGCTCGTGAGCTACGTGTCTCCATGATATTGCCTATATCGCCCATGGGCTACTCAGTTTGTGTATTTTGTTTATTTTTTCACAGTTCCACACAACTTCTTCCTGTTTTCTCAATTGATCTGTGTTCAGTTTATCAAGGCCTATCCACTGTGCTAACTTATAACTAAATCTGAGGGGGGTGCGATGGGGAGGTTCCCTTGTTAGTATCGTGGTTCAAATGGCTCTGAGCACTATGGGGCTTAACATCTGAGGTCATCAGTCCCCTAGAACTTAGAACTACTTAAACCTAACTAACCTAAGGACATCACACACATCCATGCCCGAGGCAGGATTCGAACCTACGACCGTAGCAGTCGCGCGGTTCCAGACTGAAGCGCCTAGAACCGCTCGGCCACCGCTGCCGGCTTCTTCGTATTGTGGATAGTGTACACAGTTACGCTGAAGCGCCGAAGGAATAGGTATAGGCATGCATATTCGAATACAGAGATAATTAAACAGGCAGAATACAGCAGTGCGATCTGCAACTCCTATATAAGAGAACCAGTTTCTGGCGCAGTTGTAAGATCGGTTACTGCTGCTACAATGGCAGGTTGAAACGTCCCCTTTGAACAATTATACATGACTGTCCTTAAACTGACACACAATATTTTGTTAGCGCAACGCAATCTGACTTTCAAAATTCCCTACAAAAGAATGGCCCTGACTAACATTAAACTATACCTTTCACAAATCACTTACCTCACAAAAATCTTCGCTGCTCAAGCTACTGCAATACAGCGAGTGCCACTACTGCCAGCTAAATAAAAGATTCAAACTATGGAAGGCACTAACTACTGATAGGGATAGTTAGCAAATGAAAGATATTAATAGAGAACAAACAATGTATTTACCTTGATATCATCATATATAAATATAGCAGTTCATGACAAATTTCAAAACTCCGCCATCTCTCTTCCCACATCCACCACTGCTGGCGGCTCACCTCCAACTGCGCAACGCTATGCGCTGTTCAAATCCAGCTGCCGCTGCCCAACACTACAATGGCAGACAACAATGCAAACTGGCCACAGACTGCACACAGCACAGCCAGTGATTTCATTTTCATACAGAGAGCGCTACGTGGCGGCGGCGTTACCAATATAAGAACCTAAACAGCCTACTTACATAAAGAAAACATAAACACCCTACTTACATAGCCCCCATGCTCCCCACAAAAAATTTTTACAAATGGTGTTGGGCACCGGCCAATACAGATTTGACAAAAATTTTTCACAATTACAGTAACAAAGATATAAAATGCACACACTTATTCATACAATGTTGGTCAAAAGCTAAAATTTTCTCACAGTCCATAAAGACAGTTCTCATCATTCGTCACAGTAAAATTGCAGTGTTTTTCTCAAAGTCTGAGCAGTAAAAGACAATGCACACAGACGTAGTGGATTTCCATGCAGTCTTGAAGAAGTAGTGTTGTCCTTCCAATGGAAAGACAGTGCTGACTTGACATGCAGACAGGTAATGGGCCACAACAGAGTAAACCCACAGCAGAGTCAGTCGACGTTTTGAAGAATATTGGTAGTTAGGTCATCACAGAGCAGACCCACTGTAGTCCTGGTAGAAATTACGGTACTGGTGGGCCACCAGAGGTGCAGACCCACTGCAGTCCTTGTAGCAATTGGTGGGCCATCAAAGATGCAGACCCACTGTAGTCCTGGTAGAGACAGCCAGCAGCCATCTGTTGCAAATGTGCAGGTGCACAATCACCATCGAAGAGTCTTGCGGACAATATAGCAAGTCCATAAACCACCACTTGTGCACTCACAAAGTTTCTGGAATTATCCTTAGATCCAGCAATGCTGCTATCCAGTCCCTTGCTGAATCATTAACACACGTGCAAACACTATCAGTCCCTACTTCTCACATATTGTCCATGTACTATGACCAACAGAAACGTGTGCAGTGAAATGTTACTTAATTTGAAGAACTGGTAACAATTACAATTTGGTAACATAAAAATACAATAACAAAGGTACATGATACATCATTAAAAACATAACAATACAGATAACATTTGTAGTAATACAGGCTTTACAAAATAATCGAAATAACATATACATCAGTGTTACAGGAATTATAAGAACCTACATAAAGATCAGAATAGCTTTGGAAACAACAACTTCACACATGAGCATTAAAACAAAACAGAATAAATAATGTCTAAACATCTTTACAAAGTAAATAACATAGTATTAGAAAAATTCTACAACATAGCTCTCATCAGCTAAACACATAAAGACAGGAAAAACACAAATATACAAGAGTACACAAACATATAGAGGGATGACACAAAAGGAAAGGACAGGGTTTGTTTTACTGCAGTCCAACCCAAAACTTCATATATCTTTCCTCTTATTTCATCCTTTGTTTCCACCAAAAAAATTCTATCTAAGCATGCTTTCTGTATTTATATGTTCACACATTTCTCACCTCAACATTTATTTCCAAGAAAATCCTACCTAAACCTGTTTTCTGTACTTTTTTTTGTATAACTCCTCAATGCATTTCTTCCAATTCATCGAAACTCATTCTCTTAGAGGCTACCTACTCTTAAGCTAACTTAAATCTACTGAGCTCAGATGCTAAACTAAGGGACGAGGCAATGCAGCATCACATAACAAATTATCACAAACAGCAATGACAAAAATACAAATGCCAAAGCAATTGCAATATTACAACTAATATAGGGCACTGTGCAGCAAACAAAAAAAATTAAATCTGGCTTAGCAGAGTAACATAAATTAAAGTTCAGTAGCACTATGCCTGGCAAACAGCAGCTTATATCTAAACATGACACAGCTCAAGTAGAAAAATATTACAGTAAAGACAACAATGCAGATAAGGGAAATGTATAATCACATCTTAATGTCTATGTAATTACAGTGGTGCACCACAAGAAGTTATTCTACCAAAAAAGTTACCAAGTACTTGAAAGGTAAATTATGTATGCAGTTCCTGTTATTAGTCCCTTCTTATTGTTCTTTCCTTTCCAAGTGCTCCTTTTTTGAAGAATGTGGATCACAAAATTATTATTTAATAGATCTGTTGACAGAAAGTGTTCACATTAGCAAATGCATTTAATTTTATTTTATGAAACCAATGCTGCAACACAGCTGAAAAACAGATGTCAAATGAAATAAGCAATTATGAAAAGCAAAGCATAAAAATATCATTCAATAGTCATGTGACATTTCATAAGTTAGTAGAAACTCTCTCAACTCTCGTAGAAAGAAGCTTGTCATAATCAGGTGTGCAGATGTAAAAATATTTCTCGTCATTTCATTAGGCATTTCATATCATAAATTACGAGCTCCACAGTATGCTTTCAACAAGGAAATGTCAATAGCAAGGTTAATGGAAGTAATGAGGGTGTCGCATTTGGAATATTTTCCCTAAAGGAATGTCAATGGCGAGGATAAAGGCCTGCCTTTTTTTTCTACCTGTGCTTCCGGAAAGGCAAACCCTAATGGCTTGTTCTCCAGGTGTTTGACACAGCTGTGTGCCCACGATGCATTACGTGCAGGTGGTCACTTAACTTTCTTACGGAAATATTTACGACAGCAGTTTCCGCTACAGTGACAGTCTCACATAAAAATATTTCACAGGTCAAGAATTAGCGTTGCAAATCTGTAGAAACAAAATCCTATAAATATAAGTGTCCAAAAAAATTTTCGCCGGCATTGTGATACATTCACGCATTTACACACACATTTCATAACTCTTAAAATACGATTCTCGGTTTCCAACATCCTTTTTCACAAGTCAGCGTCCCTAACCACTATTCATTACTCCTTACCTTATTCGTCGACACTTCTTCAATATTGCATCATAACAGATAAGTATCATAATCAAATAACTCATATAGCATCAGCCTATTAATCATAAACATACCTCAGCAGCATAATACACATCGTCGTCGTAAAAATAACATCATAACACCTCAGTCAAATCTCAAAATCGTCGTAGCTTCCTCCAATAATTAAAAAAATTCTCTGCTCATGTCAAAAGTGTCATCTGCCTCAAACGTGCTTTAAAAATCATGAATCCATACCAAATACATCATTCAAAGCTCTCATAGTATCACAATGGTTCCAAAAAAAATATGAACGGTTCACACAGTACAGACAAAATACAATTTCGTAAGTGTGAAGTAATCCAACTCTGTAATTGCGTAAACATATGTCACTGATGTAATAAAAAAGTTTATCTCTCAGTTACATGATCAGATAGCTGTGTAATTTGTGTGTTAGAGAAATATGGTACCGATGTGTAAAGTTGTATAAGCAAATACCATATTAGCTAGGGTTCCTTGTGGTTGCCACACACATGGTACACAAAGTAAGCATGTACCCCCCTGAGGATAAATGTAATTATACTCCCAGGTGTTACAAATTACAGCAATGGAATGAAATGTATCACGGAAAACTTTCTTTGTAATTAAAAAAATATTTAAAAATGAGTGTTTTAAGTATAAGATTGATCACTCAAATGCGTGTACTGTAGCGCTAAACTGTGCATCTTGTCGCAACATAATCTCTGTGGAAGTGTCGTAGTTATCGTCCTCCGAAAGCTAAGTTCTGCAGAAGTCAATGTACTTACCACATGATAAACAAAAGTGAAATGCTTTGCGTATAGATATCGTAGTTATTATGCTTATTGGCGTGATGAAGAAAGTACTGTACAGTAACGTATTGTTATGCCACGAAAAAGGCTGTCTCATTGTTGCTATACCACAAAAGTTACTACTAAAACATGTTTTTCTTCCTAGAAGAATTCAGAAAACTGTGCAGATATAAAACAGATACACTGCAAAAGCAACATTGTAAATTGTCACTCATTAGTAACGTCGTGATAACATCGTGTAGCTGTCACATAAACTAACCACTGTGTCCTCTGGTATCTCACAGAAAGTACTTTAAACCCAGAATGTATTTTCAAGTAAACCAAAATGTTGCATTAAAATCTCATTAGCAGTACCAGTATGTGTCCTAAGTATGTAAGCCTGATAGTCGTTACGTAATCGTGCAACTAACAAGCAAGAATGTACAACTAACAACACTGTGTCGTCTGTTCATTATAACAATGCATTCGTAATTTCTGTTTAAATAAGTTCTCTTGGTTCTTGACTGGATATTTCACTTCAAACATTGTTACATGTTAACAGATTCTAAATCTGACAAAGCATACTAGAAATGTGAAGTGAAAAGTTTTATGGCAAAGACAAAGTTAAAAAGCAGATTATCTTTCAATAAACGGTTTTACATGTGAAATGTGGTGTAAACCTTTACTCTTCCTAGTACGCAGAGTTTCAACTTCAACGCA
Organism: Schistocerca piceifrons; assembly: GCF_021461385.2. Lineage (NCBI taxonomy): Eukaryota > Metazoa > Arthropoda > Insecta > Orthoptera > Acrididae > Schistocerca > Schistocerca piceifrons. Next base: position 564,987,298 of record NC_060144.1, read on the forward strand.
ATTATCATGCGGTATACGTCGTTAAACAATACTGGAATTTTTCTTAAGGTTAGCGTCTATGTCATTTTTCTCTGAGCCAGCCGGCGCAAGCGGCTGCCTGCGGTGCGAGTCATTGTCTGTCCCTTTGTTGGTGCGCGTCGTTATTGGGATTAGGAGACCTAGCTTCTACAAATTCACGTTGTCGAAAGTGCCCTGCTCTGTTTGAATCCCGCCAGTTCTGATGCAATTCAGGTCTGTCGTTACGATCATATCGTCTGTCGTCATGTCGGTAGATTCCATAGTTTCTTTCTTGTCGGTCACATGGTGGAGAATTTCTCCTTGAATCGTAACTGCGCGCTGATCCGTTGCCTCTAAAGTTATTCTGTCTCCCTTGATAGTATTTATTTTGGTTCCCATATTGTCTGTTTCTCTTATTGTCTCTGTGATAGTCATTACCACGGAGAGGTGATCTTTCCCTGTAGTTATTACTACTCTGCCAACGGTTGTCGTACGGGTGGTGTCTGTTTTGGTCACGATTTGTGTTGTGATAATAGCCTTGTCGCGTCCAGTTATCATTTCTGTCGTCACGGAATTGTGACGGATGTGACCTGTAGTGATTGTTTTCCTGTTTTCGCATCCCGCGACGGTATGTGTCAATTTCCAGTTCTTGTAACAGTCCCTGAAATGCTTCAATGTCGTCTTTGCAACGTCCTGCTAAAATAATATGTCGTAAATGTTCAGGCAATTTGAGTAAGCAAATGCGGATGAGTTCTGTTATTATTATTCAATTTGTATATTGAGCAAGCAGTAAAGGAAACAAAAGAAAAATTCGGAGTAGGTATTAAAATCAATGGAGAAGAAATAAAAACTTTGAGGTTCGCTGATGACATTATAATTCTGTCAGAGACAGCAAAGGACTTGGAAGAGCAGCTGAATGGAATGGATAGCGTCTTGAAAGGAGGATATAAGATGAACATCAACAAAAGGAAAACGAGGATAATGGAATGTAGCCGAATTAAGTCGGGTGATGCTGAGGGAATTAGATTAGCAAATGAGACACTTAAAGTAGTAAAGGAGTTTGGCTATTTGGGGAGCAAAATAACTGACGATGGTCGAAGTAGAGAGGATATAAAATGTAGACTGGCAATGGCAAGGAAAGCGTTTCTGAATAAGAGAAATTTGTTAACATTGGGTATAGATTTAAGTGTCAGGAAGTCGTTTCTGAAAGTATATGTATGGAGTGTAGCCATGTATGGAAGTGAAACATGGACGATAAATAGTTTGGACAAGAAGAGAATAGAAGCTTTCGAAATGTGGTGCTACAGAAGAATGCTGAAGATTAGATTGGTAGATCACATAACGAATGTGGAGGTACTGAATAGGATTGGGGAGAAGAGGAGTTTGTGGCACAACTTGACTATAAGATGGAATCGGTTGGTAGGACATGTTCTGAGGCATCAAGGGATCACAAATTCAGTATTGGAGGGCAACGTGGAGGGTAAAAATCGTAGAGGGAGACCAAGCGATGAATACACTAAGCTGATTCAGAAGGATGTAGGTTGCAGTAGCTACTGGGAGATGAAGAGGCTTGCATAGGATAGAGTAGCGTGGAGAGCTGCATCAAACCAGTCTCAGGACTGAAGACCACAACAACAACAACATGCATTTATTGCTATATATTTGATGAATTTTGTATTTAAATGACCCAGATATTACAACTGAAGCGGGGAAAAAAAAACAATAATGACCATATTGAGACTTGAACCAGCGATCTGGCGATTACCTGTCTCGAGCATCTTTACGTATTTTAAGCTTCACAGAAATGCTCGTAGAACAAGCGTTTTGATCTCAAAATTTGCATCGGCCAGGAAGCGAACCCAGGACCCTCTCAATGCAAGCAAGCATTCCATCATACAACCACGTAGTCCATTGAAAATTCTTCATAGGTTCAGGGAATTAAAGACAATCGGAAAACGTCAAAGTAGATTTTCTCGAGTGTGTTTCAGGGTCTCGTCCGCTGCGTGGGGGGGACTGGTATTTGAATTCTCCACGTCACATACAGTATAAGTAAAAAATTGCTAAAGTGTGACTGCCGTGTATGTCTCCTTGTCAGACATACAGATACCAACTGAGTGTGATAAACAACAGCCAAGACGGCTGCAGTTCAAATGGTTCAAATGGCTCTGAGCACTATGGGACTCAACTGCTGAGGTCATTAGTCCCCTAGAGCTTAGAACTAGTTAAACCTAACTAACCTAAGGACATCACAAACATCCATGCCCGAGGCAGGATTCGAACCTGCGACCGTAGCGGTCTTGCGGTTCCAGACTGCAGCGCCTTTAACCGCACGGCCACTTCGGCCGGCGACGGCTGCAGTCGCACAGTCTACATCTACATCTACATCTACATGGATACTCTGCAATTCACATTGAAGTGCCTGGCAGAGGGTTCATCGAACCACGTTCACCATTATTCCAGTCTCGTATAGCGCGCGGAAAGAATGAACACCTATATCTTTCTGTACGAGCTCCGATATCCCTTATATTATCTTGGTGATCGTTCCTCCCTATGTAGGTCGGTGTCAACAAACTATTTTCTCATTCGGAGGAGAAAGTTGGTGGTTGAAATTTCGTGAGAAGATTCCGTTGCAACGAAAAACGTCTTTCTATTAATGACGTCCAGCCCAAATCCTGTCTCATTTCTGTGGCACTCTCTCCCATATTTCGCGATAATACAAAACGTGCTGCCTTTCTTTGAACTATTTCGATGTACTTCGTCAGTCCTCTCTGGTAAGGATCCCATACCGCGCAGCACTATTCTAAAAGAGGACGGACAAGCGTAGTTTAGGCAGTCTCCTTAGTAGGTCTGTTACATTTTCTACGTGTGCTGCCAATAAAACGCAGTCTTTGGTTAGCCTTCCCCACAGCATTGACTATATGTTCCTTCCAATTTAAGTTGTTCGTAATTGTAATACCAAGGTATTTAGTTGAATTTACGGCTTTTAGATTAGATGGATTTATCGTGTAACCGAAGTTTAACGAGTTCCTTTTTGCACTCATGTGGATGACCTCACAGTTTTCGTTATTCAGGGTCAACTGCCACTTTTCGCACCTCTCAGATATCTTTTCTAAATTGTTTTGCAGTTTGTTTTGGCCTTCTGATGACTTTATTTGTCGATAAACGACAGCGTCCTCTGCAAACAACCGAAGACGGCTGCTCACATTGTCTCCAAAATCGTTTATATAGATAAGGAACAGCAAAAGGTCTATATTACTACCTTGGGGAACGCCAGAAATCACTTCTGTTTTACTCGATGACTTTCCGTCAATTATTACGAACTGTGACCTCTCTGACAGGAAATCGCAAATCCAGTCACATAACTGAGGCAATACTCCATAAGCACGCAATTTCACTACAAGCCACTTGTGTGGTACAGTGTCAAAAGCCTTCCGGAAATCCAGAAATATGGAATCGATCTGAAATCCCTTGTCAACAGCACTCAACAGTTCATGTAAATAAAGAGTTAGTTGTATTTGACAGGAACGATGTTTTCTAAACCCATGTTGACTGCGTGTCAATAGACCGTTTTCTTCGAGGCAATTCATAATGTTCGAACACAATATATGCTGTAAAATCCTGCTGCATATCGATGTTAATGATATGGGCCTGTAATTTAGTGGATTACTCCTACTACCTTTCTTGAATATTGGTGTGACCTGTGCAACTTTCCAGTCTTTGGGTGCGGATCTTTCGTCGAGCGAACGGTTGTGTATGACTGTTAAGTATGGAGCTAATGCATCAACATACTCCGAAAGGAACCTAATTGGTATACAGTCGGGACTAGAAGACTTGCTTTTATTAAGTGATGTAAGTTGTTTCACTACTCCGAGGATATTTACTTGTACGTTACTCATGTTGGAAGCTGTTCTCGACTCGAATTTTGGAATATTTACTTCGTCTTCTTTTGTGAAGCCATTTCGCAAGGCTGTGTTTAGTAACTCTGCTTTGGCAGCACTGTCTTCGATAGTATCTCCATTGCTATCGTGTAGAGAAGGCATTGATTGTTTCTTGCCGCTAACATACTCCACATTCGACCAGAATCTCTGGATTTTCTGCCAGATTTGGAGATAAAGTTTCGCTGTGGAAACTGTTATAGGCATCTCGCATTGAAGTCCGCGCTAAATTTGGAACTTCTGTAAAAGATCGCCCATCTTGGGGATTTTTCGTCTGTTTAAATTTGGCATGTTTGTTTCGTTGTTTCTGCAACAGTGTTCTAACCCGTTTTGTGTACCAAGGAGGATCAGCTCCGTCGCTTGTTAATTTATCTGGTATAAATGTCTCAATTGCTGCCGATACTATTTCTTTGAATTTAAGCCACATCCGGCCTAGACTTATATTATTAATTTGGAATAAGTGGAGATTGTCTCCCAGGAAGGTATCAAGTGAATTTTTATCTGTTTTTTTTTAATAGGTACATTTTTCACTTATTTTTCGAGGATTTGGGGATTACAGTGTTCAATCTCGCTACGACAGTCCTGTGTTCACTGATCCCTGAATCGGTTTTGATGCTCCTTATTAACTCAGGATTATTTGTTGCTGATAGTCCTCCTCCGCGAATTCATATCTAGACGCCAGATGCAGCTGTGATTGGAAAATACCCTGTATCGCGTTATCAGTATGATTCACACACAGCTGCGGGGAGACAGAGAGTCAATGTTTGCCCGACAACAATCCCCTTGCGGGTATTCGCTTTCAGATATTAGATAAAAGTGTGATCGTCAAATTCGTGGAGTCGCCTCATCGACGTGGTTTAGAGATAACAGCAAAAAAATTCAGTGTTCACACATGGATCTAATGGTTGCAACTGAACTCTAAAAGCGTACTCGATGGTCCAGTGACCGACATCCTTATCAACTGTGGCAGCAGTCCTCCTAAGCCGCAGTGACAATTCCAGTGTAAGACTGATACTGCTTCTTCCCCAAAGATTAAGTTTCGTAATGGGAGTGTAACGGTACGCGCGCTTAGGCGTGCTAAACGGCCGCCGAGTGTTGGAACGAGGTGAGATGACTTAGTTGTACGGCTGAGCGCTGGCGCGGACGGTCCTGAGGCAGCGACATCTGCTGGCGAGCCCGGGAGCCTGTGCACAGAGGTCTGGCCGGAAACGGGGAGAATCCCAGCACGAGAGATTCGGACGACGCGTCGATCGCTTAAGAGGGCCGGGCCTGCTCGCAGCAATGGTGGACTTTCAGACAAACTGATGAGACTCTACAACAATTGCAATGAAATACACTACTGGCCATTACAGTTGCTACACCAAGAAGAAATGCCGATGATAAACGGGTATTCATTGGACAAATATATTATACGAGGACTGACATGCGATTACATTCTCACGCAATTTACAACCACCTCTGGCCGTAATAACGGCCTTGATACGCCTGGGTATTGAGTCAAACAGAGCTTGGATGGCGTGTACAGGTACAGCTGCCCATGCAGCTTCAACACGATAATGTGATGAGCCAGTTGCTCGGCCACCATTGACAGGACGTTTTCAATTGGTGAGAGATCTGGACAATGTGATGCCTAGGGCAGCAGTCGAACATCTTCTGTATCCAGAAAGACCCGTACAGGACCTGCAACATGCGGTCGTGCATTATCCTGCTGAAATGTAGGGTTTCACAGGGATCGAAAGAAGGGTAGAGCCACGGAGAGCCACGGGTCGTAACACATCTGAAATGTAACGTCAAGTGTTCAATGTGCCGTCAATGTGAACAAGAGGCGACCGAGACGTGTAACCATGGCACTCCATACCATCACGCCGGGTGACGAATACACGGTTCCAATGTGCGTTCAGCGCGATGTCGCCAAACACGGATGCGACCATCATGATGCTGTAAACAGAACCTGGATTCATCCTGAAGAATGACGTTTTGCCATTCGTGCACCCAGGTTCGTATTTGAGTACACCGTCGCTGGCGCTCCTGTCTGTGATGCAGCGTCAAGGGTAACCGCAGCCATGGTCTCCTAGCTGATAGTCTATGCTGCTGCAAACGTCGTCGAACTGTTCGTGCAGATGGTTGTTGTCTTGCAAACGTCCCCATCTGTTGACTTAGGGATCGAGAAGTGGCTGCACGATCCGTTACAGCCATGCGGATAAGATGCCTGTCATCTCGACTGCTAGTGATACAAGGCCGATGGGATCCAGCACGGCGTTCCGTATTGCCCTCCTGAACCCACCGATTCCATATTCTGCTAAGGGATCCAGCACGGCGTTCCGTATTGCCCTCCTGAACCCACCGATTCCATATTCTGCTAACAGTCATTGGATCTCGACCAACGCGAGCAGCAATGTCGGGAAACGATAAACCACAGTCGCGAGAGGCTACGATCCGACCTTTATCGAAGTCGGAAACGTGATGGTACACATTTCTCCTCCTTACACGAGGCATCACAACAAAGTGTCACCAGGCAAAGTCGGTCAACTGCTGTTTGTGTATGAGAAATCGGTTGGAAACTTTCCTCATGTCAGCACGTTGTAGGTGTCGCCACCGGCGACAACCTCGTGTGAATGCTCTGAAGAGCTAATCATTTGCATATCACACATTTTCTTCCTGTCGGTTAAATTTCGGGTCTGTAGCATGTCATCTTCGTGGTGTAGCAATTTTAATGCCCAGTAGTGTATTAACGTAAATCTGAGGAGATCAGCGATCTCAGAAAAACGATACACATCCAATGACACAACAATATTTTAGTATCCTTAAAACTAATATTTCACAGTGAACAAACATTTATACAATGAACCTCTGTATTAACAACTTTGAAATGCTTCAGGCCATTTCAGTATACGATATTGTAGATCGTCATCTTTTAAAACTACGTATCTGCATGTATTTCATTTATTAATTTACCAATATTTTATATCTTTTTTATTATGCAAATGTTTGTCAGAACATGGTATTCTCGACATTTACACAGCATCATTACTCCACACATTGGTGTATTTGTGTTTTCATTTAATGAACAGTTTACTATGTTGCTAGTAATTTTATTTAAATATTGATTCCAAGTGCTATTAAGGAATGGTCTTAATTTAAATGTGGTCAGTCGCATGTGTTAGCGGACACCACAATTAAAAAGAGTGCCGAAAGACACTTCTGTGAAGAAGGCATAAATAATTGTTTAAAGAATACTTAAGGACAATTTGTTGTCATTTATTGCGAGCAAACTTGAGCAACAAAGCTGGCTTATCAATTTACGAACCAACTGTTACTTATATTTAATGTAAATGATCTGAGTGTAACCGAATGTTTATGACATTTCTTTACTTAAATGTTGTTGTAACGTATTATTTCAGACAGGGAAGTGGTCATGTTGAACCAGTTCATGTCTGTAGAGCTTGAGAGTGATGTATTTTTGGTGGGGATGGCCTTCAGCCAATGAGAGTTAGACACTGGGGCGGAACACTGCTGGAGTCAAGTGGGGACTGGTACTTGTGGGTGAAGAGTTCAAGGGAGCGATTCCAGACACTTTACGTCCAGTTCTTGAGGTAGGCAGAGCTACCTGAGGTAATGTGCGTGATTCATTCGTATAGGTGTTAAATAGTAGTGTAAGGTGGCAGCTCGAATGAATGTTAGTTTCGCACCTTACATGATATTTTGTATGTCATAACAAGCAGATGGATATGTCGCCTGACATACTTCAGCGGTAGGGAGCAGATTTGCCTATCAATGTATTCGATGGTATTAACACACCAACCGCAAATCCTGCATGTCAATGAGCAATAGGTGGAATAAGCTACTGGCAGGCAGTTTTAGTTTGGGGGCAGACGCGAGTTAAACCGTCACAGCCCGAGTACAATGGAAGACTTCTAAAAAGGGGTTGGTGGCCTGCGGCGAGAGGGACAACGAAAGCACCAGGCGATACATCGAGGGCCCAGCGCTACTTGCGATGGAGAAATTCTTCAGAAAACTGTGTTGGGGAATTTCCAGATGGATACAAACAGACCAGTGGCGCACCTGATCACGTGAAAGGCATGTGGTATGCTTGTGATGTACACGTGTAACTTTTAGGCGCCAGGAGCGGGCACACAATGTCCGATTGGCAGAAATAAACTCAGAAGGAGAAAAAGGGATGATGTTGCGATGTAGTTTAAAGGTAGGCCCTTTGTGATTGGCAGGGATAGTTTCCAGAAGATGAAAGGAACGCTCCCATTGGTCTCAAAAAGCCGTGACGTGAAGCACGAAAGGACACAGGTGGGGGACAGTTTCTTATGAAAGACACAATACCGAAAACTTCGTTGACTCTTCGAAAAACCAGCGTCAAGTGCAGAACAGGGCGCATGACGCTCTGTACGACGCCAAAAGAGGAATTTTAGTGTAAACACTGCGTTCAGTTTGGTTGACATTCAGCTAGAAATTAGCTGAAGAGTCATTGAGCTCCGATAGTGGAGAAACGAAACAGCCACGTAGTTAATTGTTCCTGCGAGAACTGAGAGGGCATTGAAGTATACACGATGCTCCATCTATGCATGTGTATATCGCCATATTTCCCAGACTATGGATGAGTGCATATTTTCTCGCCTAACGAGGAACATAGAACAGCTTCAGCTGATAAAATCAGTAAAGATATTGATTAGCTTTTTATAGGATTTTCAGAGGGCAAGAGCAGCCATGCAGCCGACAGCACGTCGCAGCTAAAGGTAAATGCCGCTGGCCGAGGCGTAAAATTGTTGGATCACCAGCTTTCGCCCACTGTGAACTCGAGCGACCTTAAGAAATCTTTTGCTCATCTTGTCACAAAAAACTAACCATCCTCCATAGACTTGATTGTCATCTTATATAGTACCGAACTTAGAACCGGAATCGGACGATTTGTCGTAATACTGGCCAACTTCACTCTCTAGAAGTAATAAAAAATCTTGTAGAGAACTTTCTATTTAAATATGAGATAGGTGTGTTCAGTGTTATTTGTGCTGAACAGAACGTAATGCTTTATATTGACGGCTCTCCTGAAATTGTCACGTCACAGTCTATGCAAACTCGTGTGCGTCTTTGACAGTAAAAGAGAAATTAAACCACTTTTACAGCTAAACATCCACGTGCTCTGTCGTAGAATAAGGGTCCACTTAAAATCCGTCTGATTAAGTAACATTATAAAATCACTGATTGCGGTTGTCCCATAAGACATTATGTCTGTTTTTGCAAAGATAAGGGTCGACTCCTAACCCCTGCCATTTGTTGTAGTGACGCTAACGCACTCACAGGGTGTTTTTTTATTGATGTCTGACGAACGTGAAAAGGAGTGGAGTGTCAGAGTAGGACTCTTAACTATTTCCGCTTGGTTTACGGAACTGACAGTAGACAGGCTATGGGTGACTATTCTTTGCATCGCGTGTGTTAGTTTGTAAGTCACCAGGTTGAACTCTGCACTGTTTTGAACTGGTAAATGTGTAATGGACTGTGATCATGAAATGGACTTGGTTAGCGTGAAACGTTAATGACTATTTAGTTTGGGGTTTTTGCTACCATTCTCGTAATTCTCTCAATGAAACTTTACTGCATTTGATAAGAGTATTTTTGTCTGTATTTTAACTGAATATAGTAGGACCACTTTCCTTGTTTTGAGATGTCCTTTCCTGAATAAACATTAGTCAACACAGTTCTCTGTCTTCTACATCAATTACAGACGCTGTAATAGAAACTTTTATCTCTTGTTTTGTGTTTCTGGATATTTTATTAATTTCCAGTTCTACCCATTGCATAGACTATTTGACTGCAGGATTATAGCTGCATTATTAGCAGCGAATTACACTACTCGCCATTAAAATTGCTACACCAAGAAGAAATGCAGATGATTGGACACATATATTATACTAGAACTGACATGTGATTACATTTTCACGCAGTTTGGGTGCATAGATCCTGACAAATCAGTACCCAGAACAACCACCTCTGGCCGTAATAACGGCCCTCATACCCCAGGCCACTGAGTCAAACAGGCCTTGGATGGCGTGTACAGGTACAGCTGCTCATGCAGCTTCAAATACGATACCACAGTTCATCAAGAGTAGTGGCTGGCGTATTGTGACGAGCCAGTTGCTCGGCCTCCATTCACCAGAAGTTTTCAATTGGTGAGCAATCTGGAGAATGTGCTGGCCAGGGCAGCAGTCGAACATTTTCTGTATCCAGAAAGGCCCGTACAGGACCTGCAACATGCGATCGATCATTATCCTACCGAAATGTAGGGTTTTGCAGGGATCGAATGAAGGGTAGAGCCACAGGTCGTAACACATCTGAAATGTAACGTCCACTGTTCAAAGTGCCGTCAGTTCCAACAACAGGTGACCGAGACGTGTAACCAAGGCACCCCATACCATCACGCCGGGTGATACGCCAGTATGGAGATGACGATTACACGCTTCCAATGTGCGTTCATCGCTATGTCGCCAAACACGGATGCGACCATCATGATGCTGTAAAAGAAACGGAACCTGGATTCATCCGAAAAAATGACGTTATACCATTCGTGCACCAGGTTCGTCGTTGAGCACGCCATCGCAGGCGCTCCTGTCTGTGATGCAGCGTCAAGGGTAACCGCTGCCATGGTCTCCGAGCTGATAGTCCATGCTGTTGCAAACGTCGTCGAACTGTTCGTGCAGATGGTTGTTGTCTTTCAAACGTCCCCATCTGTTGTCTCAGGGATCGAGACGTGGCTGCACGATACGTTACAGCCATGCGGATAAGATGCCTGTCATCTCGACTGATAGTCATACGAGGCCGTTGGGATCCAGCACGGCGTTCCGTAATATCCTCCTGAACCCACCGATTCCATATTCTGCTAACAGTCATTGGATATCGACCAACGCGAGCAGCAATGTCGCGATACGATAAACCGCCACCGGCGCCAACCTTGTGTGAATGCTCTGAAAAGCTAATCGTTTGCATATCAGAGCATCTTCTACCTGTCGGTTAGATTTCGCGTCTGTAGCTCGTCATCTTCGTGGTGTAGCACTTTTAATGGCCAGTAGTGTAGCTACGGGGCATGGAGGCAGACGTGCGCGGTTCGGCCCTATGACTACATCGAGCTATTATTTCTAAAAAGAGCGGCGCACAGCCCCAGTACCGAAAGTACGAGCAGCCACAGATAAAGAGACACTCGGTTGCTCGTATGGACTGCTGCTTGGAACAGCAGCTACACCAAGCGATCACCGTTAGGTACCGTCGCAGTAGCAAAAACAATTCTAGCATGCTATTAGATGGTTTGCGTACAGTAATATGCATTCAGAGACCCTGGATACATAGTGTGTTTGTTGGTTAGTGTTGAAAGACGTATGCGTCGCCGGCGATGGGCGAGGCATGGCAGAGTCTCTGACCAGAGTTGTTGCTTGTCGCGAGTCGGCGTCACTCGGCTTTAGTCTTCTGTCCGTGCTAGTCTTCAGTAGTCGGCAGTAGTCTGCGTGAGTCGGCGGTAGTCGGCGCGTGTCGGCTGTCTTGTCTGCTCGGGACTCTGGTCAGAACTCTGGAAGATGAGTATTGTTGTAGAAGGTAAAGAGGCAGCCTTGCGCATATCTAGTAATGTATATTAATTGTCTTTTAATTTCTTTCAAAAAAAATGCCCCAATAATAATTTTTATAATATAAAATAACTTTTTTAAAGAAAAGCATTCATTTCAATTTAAAGAATATTTCCAATGCATGATCATTCCTTCCAAGAACCAAAAAAAAAAAAAAAAAAAAAAAAAAATATATGCCAGCACTGCACGAAGCTGTTTCGAAAATTTCTACATAAGAGCAGATATATTTGCTGTTTTCATTGAGGTAAGAATTTTTGCTTCCTTTTTATTCAGAATACAGGGCCAAAGGGCAGCGCTGCTGTCCTCATAAAATTTACCAGGTTACTAATTTTTTTATTATTTTTGTGTTTAGGAATTTTTCTGTTTCGAACTTAACATCAAACAAACAAAATAATGAAAATCTCATACAACAACTTAGTGAAGATTTCAAACAACAACTTAACAACCATTTAAAACAACTTAATGAAAGTTTCGACAACAATTTCAAACAATGAATCGTGCAAACAATTTAATGAAAGTTTTAAACAGCCGAACGAAAAACACGACAACCTTAATGAAGAGAACAAACAACTTAGTGAACAGATTACAGCCGTTACCGTGCAACATCATGATACTAAAGAACAATTACGTGAGGAAAGTAAGGCTTGTGCTACGAACAGTAGTGAAGAAATTAGATCTGTTGCACAAGAATTAAATAATACACATGCAGCGATAACAGAATCACATAGAGATGAAATTAATGCAGTCACTGAACAATGTTCAGGAAACGCAACGCAGATACGCGACGAGTTTAATTTAAAGTCACCAGAACTTTCACACACTCTGGATATGGAAGTCGATAAGAAATGTGTACAACAGAACAACCAAATTGACGAACGTATTAAAGTGACAGGAATGAAAAATGTTTCAGTCAATAACACGTCACAGGATACGCCACATTCTGCACATTTGACACTCTCACACAGTCAGTATAACTTAAGTAATTTACAGAGACCACGTCACCTTGAATATGAAGTGACACAGACAAATAGATTTTTATGCAATCCTGAACCTGTTTACACATTCAAAGACGATAACGTAGAATATAAGCAATTTGTATCTGTAAAAAAATCTAAGGTATTTAAAAATGACATAACACAGAGTCACGCTTTCGACTGCATACGATAATTTGCTTTTGAACTTTCACCGGAATTTCGTGTAATGCAGAAACTAGCATTGGCTTGGATACAACAATTTGTTTTTGAATTTTCACCGCCATTGCCTGTAACGCAAAAGCTAAAATTTATTTGTAGCGTGTAATTAACCTCAGGGGATTCATTATGCTTTAATGAATATGTGCCGTAGCGTGCACAGGGCCCCGAGCCGTAGTAGTGCTATTTCATCTTTATTTTTCTGCACTGCTGCCTTCTCTTCTACTATCCTTTATATCTATCTGAATAACTCTTTAACTATCGCTCTATCTAGGATTCAGAATGAGTAAAGAAAACCTGATATGACAAATTTTACAAAAAGTGACATTTCTCTTCAGACACTCCCGAAATGACAACTACCACGAGAACTTTAATAACAGACAAAAATTTAATCATCAGTATGTGTAAAATTATCAGCAACAGGAACCACATTTTGGTAACAATAGAGGTTTTTCCCCGCAACAGCATGAAAGCCAAGCGGTAAGCATACCTAACCAACAATGTAATGTACAAGGTCAACCAAGCTTTAATGTTTCGCCGCATGCACGTATAGCATCAGCTCCAACAACTAGCAACGCACAGCAACAGGGAACTCAGTGCGTACAGAAAACACACTATTTCAATTCTTACCGCAATGCACCTTATAGAAATGACTATCATGACAGACGTAAAAATAATGAGCACAATTTTCAGCGTACGTTTAATAACAGTCGGTCTTACCAACAGCAGAATCATCCGCAACAACAGATTATCATGAATGAACCAGACAGTAGATATCATCCCGAACGTAATACGTCAGGAAGAAATAACAGAACAGTACAAATAGTGGAAATGCCACAGCATCCTCCCGAAAATAATAGCACATCAGACAGAATTTGACTAGATACAGTACAGGTTGCATCTTCCAGTAACGCAAGCAATACTTTTGACACAGAGAATCTTGTTCACGAAAATGTTATTACTTTTGACGACATCCGATACACACTTTTGCATGAAAGACAGAATCACAACGTATGAAGACGACATTCTTATTGCAGAAGCTAACTGGTCTGAACACAATCTGATTCTTGAACAACTATTGCAAACTTTTCGTGCACAAGGACTCACAGTTAATCTCAGTAAATCGCACTGTGGTAAAACTTCTATAAAATTTCTTGGACATGTAGTTTCAGCAGAGGGCATTACGCCTGACACGAAAAAACTTCAAGCTTTACGTGACATTACTGTTCCTACGACGAGGAAACAACTACGCAGCTTTTTGTGTTTAATTAACTTTTTTCGTAAATTTATTCATTACTCTGCTTTAGACACCCCTAGATTATGTCAATTGACAGGTAAAAACACTATTTGGTCCTGGGATAAGCGAGCACATTCTGAATTTTATTAACCTGAAACATCCTTTGTTGAATGCACCACTTTTATCACATCCAGATCTTACTAGAATTTTTTCCATTACCACCGACAGTTCTAACACTGCTTTAGGCGTACACATTTTTCAGGAAATTGAAGAAGATGGTTCTACAGTAATTAAAAACATAGATTTGCGAGTCGCATTCTGTCACCTGCTGAACGCAATTATTCTGTTACAGAACTTGAAACATTATGTGTTGTATGGGTTTTTACGAGATTTCGGCATTTTCTTTATGGAAGACATACCACCGTTTACACAGACCATAGAGCTATACAGTTTTTACTTTCGGCTAAATTTACACACGACAGATTAGGTAGATGGAAACTTTATTTGCAGGGATTTAATTTCACAGTTGTTTACATTCCCGGCACACAAAATATTGTAGCAGACGCACTATCCCGTTCTCTCAGCAACAATCAGCAAGACATCGCAACCAACTTCTGCAAAGCAAATTTCAGCGTCATGTACGTTCAACAAGTTGCATTTGAAAATTTCATTTCGTCGTCATTACAAGATATAGCACAAGAGTAGAGTAAAGACAACGTGTGGAAAGAAATTAAACACCTTTGGCAAGATAGGAATGATGTTACGATTAGAAACCATTACACTGTATACAATAATATTCTGTTTCGCCGCTCTCACCCTGACAGCAACAATTGGTTATTATGCATTCCTGACGAACTTGTTAACAAATTAATCTGGTATACTCATTTAAGTTACGCACATTACGGAGCCAGAAAATGTTTTCTTATACTGAGACAGAACTGTTATTTTTCCAACATGGAGAAACGTATTCGACGTGTTTTAGCGTCATGTAAAATCTGCCAGAAAGCTAAATCAGACACGACTTCACATATTCCTCCATTACATCCCATTGTACCTGTTAAATTGAGACATATGGCCGCTGTAGACATTTTTGGTCCGATTCCCAGAACTAATAGAGGTTTTTCCTACATCTTTGTCGCTGTTGAACTCACTTCAAAATTTGTTACCTTCACTCTGTTACGCAAAGCTACTGCTAAAACTGTTTCGAAAGCATTTGTAAAACATTTTCTATTTCATGTAGGGCATGTGTTGAAAGTAATCTCCGACAATGGATCACAGTTTCGATCTGCTATATGGACACGTACGTTGCGAGCTAGAAACATTTCTCCGATATATATATCCAGGTACCATGCTTCTTCGAACCCTTGTGAACCATTAATGAAAGAAATTGGTAAACTGTGTAGAATATACTGCCATAAAAGACATATTGATTGGGACACATACATACTCTCATTCCAGAATGTAATTAATTCCATACCAAATGAATCTACTATGCTATCTCCGTCTGTTATACTGAAAAATGTTGAACCACCTAACAAAATTAAAGAATTAGTAACCTTTCCTACATCTCGTCGATTACGACACCATGAAATAATTGACATTGCGCTGAACAACATTAAACGTGCCGCAGAGCGCCGGAGAAGACAGCAAAAACAGGTTTGTATACGCCGTGACTTTCACATTGGACAGAAGATATTAGTACGTACACACTATTTATCCAACAGAGGAAAGAGTAGATGCAGTAAATTTGAGCTTCTATACGCAGGTCCATATCGAATTCGCAGCATTCCTCACCCCAATGTAGTACACGTCGAAACTTTGAGAACCAGAAAAACCAAAGGGAGCCACCACGTGTCGAACGTCAAACCTTTTATTGAATGAACATACTTTATGATTTATCACACTGTAATGCCATTTCCTAATTTTTTTATGACCACTTACGCAATTATATTCACATGAACACTTACTGATGATTATCGTATTTTTTCTTGGCAAGTGCCCGGCAAGGTAAGGTTAGCAGGTCGCTCTTCTAGTCGTTACACATCAGACCGTGCACATTTTTCCAGATAAACTTACGTATCTTATGAACAATTATGCAATTCTATCTAGTGACATATTAATTTTATTAAATTCTCTCTCCATTAAAGTCTTCAATTCTCGCCTCTATTAACTACACAACATACAAACTGAAGACAAAGGTCACATTTCTTGTCGTTATATATCAGACCGTATACATATTTTCCATTTTTCAAGTATGTATGATTGTTTTCCTGTTTTGTTTGTATGCTCTATCAAATATTTAAGATATAACAAATATCAGTTGACTTTGACATTTTGCCTTATGATAGCTCAACATCGTGACTATTTTACATTTTTTTTTTTTTTTTTTTTTGCTGCTACATTGTGATACTCTGTGTATATTTTTGCACCTGCACACTGTCTATGTTTTTGACATATTACGTTTTCTGTCATGCTATGCTGTATGCTCAATTATGTTACTATAAACCAGTTTTTATTTAATGGGTATATGATTTAAATGCAAGACATTAATCATTCTTCATCATTTTCAGAAAGAAATAACGTGTAAACGAAATAAATTATACAGAAATGGGAATTTCACCTTCGGAATGAACGAAAGAAGATGCAATACCTCGTGACGAAGAGTAAATGGATCAGAATTAACAAGCATTAACAAGAATATACTATACACATCGTAGAATAGCAGTCTCAACTAATTTTTTCTTTCAGAATACAAGGCGATTGATGCAGGCTGCCAGACAGAACTACACATCTTAGTTTTAGTGATGAAATATGTTAGAAATAAGGAATAGTTGTATAATGAATAATGAAGTGACTTTTTTGCAGGTGATAATGAATGATGATGAATAGTGATGAAGAGTATGCTACTATGGATAATGAAGTTTTTCTTTACAGGTGATGATAATAATGGAATTATGATGATATGGATAATAAAGTTTTTCTTTGCAGATGAGGATAATGTTGAAGTTTATGTATTTATGCTATGTAGTTATTTAAGTATTTGTTGCAGTTCGTTTTGACAGTATGTCTTATGTTGCATGGTATGATGACTGAAGGTTTTGGAAGGGACAGCTAGAGAACATATATATTTTATACACATTTCACTACCTGTTAATTCGAAGTTCACTACTTTTCAGCATAATATGCGTTTCTTCTTTCAGTTTAATAACCCATTTTGTATTTTTTGTAGGAGAAATTATTCATGAAATTAATGTGCTATAAGCAGTTGGTCATTAAACCTGTGTCATTTATGAATGTGATCACATATACTCTACTTGTTTCATAACCTTGCTACAGCTGACTCATGACGAATGACGTTACACATCTTCATTTGCAGCAATAACTCAAAAGCAAATATTGTTATGCCCCAGTAATTAATTATCGATCTCAACGCAATGCATTGCCAGCACAAAAAAAGAGTTTTGAGTAATTCTGAGTAATGTTTCTTGTCACAGATCTTGAATAATAGTTACAGTATGTTACATTTTCAATATGTCCTATGTCACTGGAAAGATGAGTTCTGAGTAATACTGAATAATGTTTTCTAATCACAGACCTTGAATAATAGTTACAGTATGTTACATTTTCAATATGTCCTATGTCACTGGAATGATCAGTTCTGAGTAATACTGAATGATGCTTTGTAATAATGCATAAATACTATGCTCATAATTTCTGTAAATAGTATTTTGTTATGCTCTATAAATGCTGTGCCAATAATTGACTCTCATTTTGAATGATAACTTCTGAATAATACTGAATACAAGAATACTTTGTAACTGGCCAATGAGTGCCGATAATTATTTTAAATGTCATATGTCACTTGAATGATGAAAAATGTTTTGTACTATTCAATACTTGCTATATATTTTGTAACTGGACAATGAGTGCCAATGATTACTATAACTAAGTGAATTATGTTAATACTACGCCATTCATTAGCTCCTGCTTTGAATGATGATTTCTGATGGTTTGTAACTGGTCAATGAATGCCAATGTTCTCTGTCAACAGATAATTTATGAACATTATTCTGTAATACTTCATACATGGTACAGAAATGTTCAGTAACTGGGCGATGGGTGCCACCAATTACTCAAATCAGTTGTTTGACTAGTGTAATTCTCAATGAAGACTAGTATGTGACTTAATGTCCTCCACATTCTGACCTAATTACCAGAAATTACTGCAATATCCATTTTGCCTGTCTATCCTCATGATCATGGAGCACTATATTTGGTTTTTGCACTAATTCTACGTTGGTGTACCTTACAAGAACGTGGTGTTGACACGACATGCTGTCACCACCTTGAGCGATGGAGATGTTATTATGGTCCCACTGTTTGGTGTACCTAATGTACTACCAAAAGGATAACATGGAATATTATTACGACATTTCAGTGTCTTGGCTACACTGATTAATACTTCAAGGAAAACAACTTCAGATTGTCTCACTTGGTGTTGTGCTTCTGTAGAAAGATATGGACTTTCAGTGCAGCTGCGTGCAACCTAAAGTGCTACAACCATGACGCAATCCTTCCCATTCCTTTCCTAGTTCTTGTAAAATGGTAAACACTTATACAATGCGTTTAAATTCTTGTAAAATGATAAAGACATATACAGTGCGTGTGCACTTCATCTCATTTGTTAACAAGATCAGTTGTCCTAAATATGCTAAAGACTTATACAGTGCGTGTGCACTTTATTTCACTGCATGATATGTTATGTAAAAATACTAAATACTTCTACACTGCGTGTGCACTTTATTTCACTCCTTGATATGTTTATTTGTTGTAAAGGTGCTAAAGAATTTTACAGTGCGTGTGCACTTTTGTCATTTTGTTAATATAATTTCTACTCATTCCGTATACATTTTGTGATTTGCTGATATGTTCTGAACTACAGTGCATGTGCACATTTTGTCATTTGTTAATATGTTTTGTACTCATTGTGTATACATTGTGTCTTTGCTTGATGTGTTCTGTACTCAGTGCATGTGCACTATATTTTATTTCATGTTCTGCACACACATATATATATGTATATATTTTGTGATTGTAAACTTAGTTAATTAAGAAAAATTTGTTGCTCATGGTAAGTCCAATTGACTCACAATCGCTGCCAAATTTTTGGCCCCCCCCTCCCCCCCCCTCCCCCCCCCCCAGTGGAGGGTTATGTATGCGTCGCCGGCGATGGGCGAGGCACGGCAGAGTCTCTGACCAGAGTTGTTGCTTGTCGCGAGTCGGCGTCTGTCGGCTTTACTCTTCTGTCCGTGCTAGTCTTCAGTAGTCGACAGTAGTCTGTGTGAGTCGGCGGTAGTCGGCGCGTGTCGGCTGTCTGGTCTGCTCGAGACTCTGGTCAGAACTCTGGAAGACGAGTATTGTTGTAGAAGGTAAAGAAGCAGCCTTGCACATATCTAGTAATATATATTAATTGTCTTTTAATTTCTTTAAAAAAAATGCCCCAATAATAATTTTTATAATATAGAGTAACTTTTTTAAAGAAAAGCATTCATTTCAATCTAAAGAATATTTCCAATGCATGATCATTCCTTCCAAGAATCAAAAAAAAAAATGCGCCAGCATTGCACGAAGCTGTGTCGAAAATTTCTACATAAGAGCAGATATATTTGCAGTTTTCATTGAGGTAAGAATTTTTGCTTCTTTTTTATTCAGAATACAGGGCCAAAGGGCAGCGCTGCTGTCCTCATTAAATTTACCAGGTTACTAATTTTTTTATTGTTTTTGTGTTTAGGAATTTTCTGTTTCGAACTTAACATTAAATGTGGGAACGTTAAATGTGAATGCATTTCTGCACACAGATTATAAATGGGAGCCAATTTTGTTCGGAAGTTACAATATTAAAAAATTTATTTAATTAATAATTTTGTGGGGAGTTTACGCGTGGTCCATTTTCATTATTATTATATTTCTGTGGGGAGGTTACACTGTTTGTAGTGTGGCGTTGCAAACGTCTGGTACCAAGAGGAATGCAGACGAGATGTGCACTTTAAAGAGGTACATCATGCTTCTATATGAATTACATCATCCTTCTATATGAACAACCACCAGCCAACAACTGAAATGTGATCGTTTTTCTTGTTGTAACTGGTACAGTCTTTCATACTGGCATTGGTCTTACCAATTCTCGGGCGAGTTGCTTTCACTCGATATGTTCAAAATAGGTGTTTTCAGGGTTCTGTAAAAGGTATGTATTCGGTATCAGTTTACGAGTTAAAGTGCGAATTAAAATTCGGGCCCATCGATAGGTGCATCGAGGGGCTCGAATTTGTCCTAAGTGGTTAAGTCTTAATAGCCCAGCTATATATATATATATATATATATATATATATATATATATATATATATATATATATATATATATATATATTTTTGTTCCTTCTAAAGTATGAAATTATCAGGCTCAAAGGAGTGATGGGGTGGGAGCGACAAATGTAAAAGACCCTGTTAAGAGTAGTTTTATGAAAATCTGTTGGATGCATACTGCAAAGAATGTCCATGCCGTAACGCAACATCGCTTTCCTGGGAACGGAGTACCGGAGACAACTAACGAAGATGCCTTGGAGGCGCCCAAGAGTCGCCATGGGAAAGAAGGCACCACATGATGTACCAGACGATGTTGTATTTAAGAAGAAACAACTAACATTTTATGCTCAGCTCTTACGCCGACGTCTTGGATATTTTCACCGTACTCGGGATATTGCAGTTATTACTGACTCACGCTGTCAAAAGGATCAGTTCTGTGAGGGGCAGTGATTGTAACATCAATGAAAATATAAATAATGTCTGGTCCTCAGTCCTCAGCCATGTCTTTTACAAAGTGACATGAAAAGGCACACGTATTATTTAGAAATACTTCTGTTTCGTTTCCCGTTTTTACATCGTGCACAGAACCACACTATCATTTATCCCGTGGATTAACGTTTGGCGCCCGTAGTCATTCTCATTGCAGTCCGATGATAATCTCGGAACCCAGTTACGACTTCATACCGGTAAAAGTAAATTTCCCAGGGGATTTATTTGGGTCCTTTAATGCGATACTTCACCTGAGCCAAACTGTAAGAACAAACATATCTTTTTGTTGAATTTTAGTGCTCGGGGTTATGGGCTATCAAATAGTCTTTAAACAGAAACCTACCTTTTTTAAAGGAATTGACAGGAACTTCATGCCAGGTTAGCTTTCTTTCATGGTATGTTCGTGGAATTGCAATTTCAGTGATCAGCAATGTAGTTTTGTAGCTCTAGAGGTAAAGAAATAAAGTTGATCTGTAAAGCATTGCTTTCATAAACTGATTCCTACTGTTCCTCTTTTCTTTCTCCCTTTAAAATCAAAATGACCGCGATGAACTCTACACTAATGCTATCTTTGTTTTATAGGCTAGCACATCAGCTGCAATCAAAAATCTGCTTGGTCCGCTATTCTGTCATCCACGCTAGACCATCACAGCTACACGCCACTGCTGATACAGTGTCTGTAACTTAAAGGGCAGAAGCGAAGCTTCTGGAAGACACCTTCGGATGTTACATACAACAGCAATTACTAATAAAAAATGCGAGGTGTCGTTATAAAATAACGGGACTGATGCTGTCACGGAGTAAGTAAGCATGCTCCACAGATGGACGACCAGTAACTAATAAACGCGAAGCCTTCTCAGTTAATGCGGCATTTCTGGTGTCTGTAGACACATAATTGTGGCCAGGGCCTTCGTTTGTGTAAGAGCTGTTTCTTTTTTGCCGGAAAAATGGTAGTTTTAGTAATAGAACAACCAATTGTCGCAATGTTTCACATGAAACTTGGAAAAAATGCTACGGGAACCTATTTTTTTATTGAAAGAAGTATATTTCGGAGCTTGTTGATCATGTACGCGAGTTTTTGAGCGTTTCAAGGGTTACCAAGGTGCCCGGGAAGACTTTGAAAATGACTCACGCCCCAGACGCTTTCCAACATCAAAAACGGATGAAAATGTCGAAAAAATAGGAAATCTGATTCGATCTGACCATCGGTTTAGTATTCGATCGATTGCCGAAACTGCAGGAGTTGGCAAAGAACGCGTTAGGTAAATTTTACATAACCAATTTAACACGAGAAAAGTTTTGCGAAACCGGTGCCGAAAATTCGGCTATCGAGCAAAAAGACGCACGTGAAAATATTTGTGCTGATATTTTGAAAACTGTTGAAAATGACCCTAATATCTTGGTAAGAGTGATAACAGGTGACAAATCTTGGTTTTTCGCTTACTATCCAGAAAATAAGTGCCAATCCATGCATAGAAAGGACCCAACGTCACCGAGAGAGAAAAAAGCTCGAATGGACAAACCAAAATTCAAAGCGACGATCATTTACTTCCATATTCACGAAATTGTGTATCTTCACTGTGTTCCTGAAGGTCAAACTATCAACCATCATTACTACCTTGACGTTCGTGCCCAGCTCCGTGAGAAAATAGGAACAAAAAACCCGGATTGTCTAAGAACAGGTCATGAGTTATGCATCATTGTCTGTTAAGATGTTTCTAGAAGTATAGCTTCCCATTGTTAGATCAGCCACCTTGTTCACCTCACCTATCACCATGTGACTTTTATCTATTCCCTAAGGCCAAATCTGCGTTAAAAGGAACAAGAATTCAGTCCGTCGAAGCACTGAGAAAAGAAAAACGGCACACGTCATCAAGGAGCTCACTGAGGAAGACTTCCAGCACTGTTCTCATCAACGAAAAATTCGTATGGAACGTTGTAGAAATAGAGTATCGGGTGTATTCTGGTTGACAATAACTAAATGCGTGTGTCTTTGAAAGAAAATGTTTTACAGCCACACTTCGTATGATGGTTATGAAATCAGACTGCAGTTCTAAGAGTCGCAGGGCACGGAAAGGGGCCAGTAGTTAGAGAAAGGGATGAGACAGGGTGGTAGCTTATATCCCCCATGTTATTTGATGCGTACATTGAGCAAGCCGTAAAGGAAACCAAGGAGAAGTTTGCAAACGGAATTAAAGTTCAGGGAGGAGAAATAAAAAAAGTAAGGCTAGAGAACTTAATAAATTAATTAAACTAGTAAAAAATTCGTGGTTTATCAGTGAGATCGTAATTCTGTCAGAGATGCTGAAGAAATAGGAAAATAAGCTGAACGGAATGGATAATGCCTAGAGAAATGGTTGCAGCATGAATGAAAAATAAAGTAAAAGAAAGCTAGTGGAGTTCAGTTGAATTAAGTAAATGTAATGTTGAGTAATTAAAGTAAGAAATAAAAAAAGCAAAAAAAATGTCTAAAAGTAAGAAATAAAATAGCACAGAGAAACATTTGAAGTCCCTTTGAATGATGCACACTAAATGAGATGCCTGTTGGCAACGCGCATTCTCTTTCCTGATATTTAAAGGATTCTGTACTGAAGAACTTTTTGAGACTGAAAAATTGTTGTAACCATTTTACACCTTCACGCGTGGATGTTAAAAATATGTGAAGGCCACACAACAGTAGGCTGGGCGGTGTACATAATCCGCCAGACAAGTATCCCCTAGAACTCTTTAGAAATCTAAGATTCAAAGTTAATCGTTGACATTTAAATTCTCAGTTGGCTCATCATTTGCTGTAAATGTTTTCCAGTATTATGCAATGGCACTTCAAATGTATTTATAATCTATTTTATTTCTTAATTTAGGCAAATCATTTAAAAAAATATTTGATCAATTTTTCAATTATTTCTTTTATTTTAAAGCTTTGTTCAAAAACCGTCACCTTTTGATATCTCATTTACTTTCCTGGCGCCTTCTGGAAATGTCCTGAATTTAGTACTTGATTCTAAGGGAGCCATTTTGACAAATATCACAGATATGCAACGTTTTATGTGTCAAATAGCTATGAATTGAACCAATGAACTTTTTGACACCTCTTTACCCTTCCTAGTTTTTCTGATCTCGAAATGTGATAAATTTAGTGCTTGATTCGAAGGAGGTCTCTTGGGCAGATAAATATCACACCGAAGCAAGATTGCTAGACCTTCAAGAGATGAATTTTTTGACACTTCGGATGGCAGCAGCTACTCATGAAATTTTTCAATTTTTCCTCAAATCGTTAGTTACGTTTTCCTTAAGTACCCAGATTGCTTCCAAGGAGTTAAATATTTCATTGCAAAACTAGACCTAACTCTAGTCAATTTGATGCCCCTTTTGTTATTTCCAAGTTTTCGTTTGGCTATGAAAATTCGGGCAAAAAACGATTATGTAACATATAGGGAGTCTTGTTTCCCATATTCTGCAACATTTAACCAATGAAACACTAGAAGTGGCAGACGACTTTTGCTATTTGAGCAGCAATATAATTCAAAGCGAAAGAAACGAAAAGGATGTTTGATGTAGACTGGCAACAGCAAGAGAAGCTCAGAAATGTATTAATCTCGAATTTAAATCTAAGCGTTAGTAAGAATTTCCTGATAGTACGTTATCTCTTTCGAGTGTAGCCTTATAACGAAGTGAAAAGTGACCGATAAGCATTATGGAAAAGAAAGACGAAGGAAGTCTAAGAGACTGAGCAGTCTATTAGACTGACCTACAGGTACGCTTGCGATAAGCCGAATGATAACCGCGGCCCAAGAAAACGGCATACAGAAACGCTCTGAGAAGTCGAGGTAACGGTTTCAGACGTGTGTGTACTTCACAACTGCAAATCGCTATTTGACTCTGATAATAGCCGGCCGGGGTGGCCGAGCGGTTCTAGGCGCTACAGTCTGGAACCGCGCGACTGCTACGGTCGCAGGTTCGAATCCTGCCTCGGGCGTGGATGTGTTTGATGTCCTTTGGTTAGTTAGGTTTAAGTAGTTCTAAGTTCTAGGAGACTGATGACCTCAGAAGTTAAGTCCCATAGTGCTCAGAGCCATTTGAACCATTTATTACTCTCATAATCTTTGTGACAGACTTTGCAAACAGACAATGTGTCAAAGTAAAAGCATCGTTACTCGCAAATTTCAAATTATGGAGAAAATTCATCTCATTCTGTTAAGGCGGAAAGCCACTTAAAGAACCAGAGGGGCAATTCAGTAAAGTGGATTTGTAAAAGTTTCTGATGAAAATTAACATCATACACAAATCTGTATGTACCTGTTTTTCAAAGTAATTTTCTTTTTACAGTGCACAAAAGACACCGACAAATGATTGTGCAACATCACTGAAATATGCCTCATCAAAGTGAAAAGTAAAAAGCAACACTAAAACTCTTGTTTGTCTCCAGGCGGCCGCTCCAAACAACTTTAATACCTTGTAGTGCGATAACTGACTGAAACCAGGGTATCTTCATGCAATTAGTAAAGCTTAAGCTGAGACGCTGTGACGTCAAGTCGTGTGACACCATCGCAGAGCGTGTAGTCGGCAGATAAGCGAAATAGGTCTAGGTCTTAACGTAATTTCACTGTGCAACGACGCATTTCTTCCTGCGATTAACAAGTTTATTGGGAATTTTTATGAGAACTGTCATTACACTAGGGCAACTTCTGATATAATCTCCTTTTATTCAGGCACATTCCACCGCTAAATTATTCGATGTAGAACTAGTAGCCAAATACAGGGCAACACGAAAGTTAAAAGTTTATATATATATATATATATATATATATATATATATATATATATATATATATATATATATATCGTGGCAGCCATATGGAATTGACTCAGGTGATAGTTCAGTTACGATAGATTAGTTCTGATGAAAAATGGGGTAAAGCTTAAGAGAACAGTCGGGGGTAATGAATGTGCTAGGAAGTGAAATACTGGGGCACCGAGACTTGATGTTCAAGCATGATGTGACTTCGGCTTTTTGTAGAACTGACAGCCACAGTGAATACTGTAGCAGGAAGTTTAGCTGGCGAAGAATGGACAGCTGTGTAGAGGGCCTCACACAATTTGGACCGTCAAATATCCATACATATTACAAAAATATGTGTGTGTGTGTATGTGTGTATGTGTTTCATATCTCTTCCCAAACCACAGAACCAATTTCACCCTTACCTGGTACCCATAACTCTTACTGCCTGGAAACATTCCATGTGTGGGTAAGAACCGCATACCTATCACATTTCAGGAGATATGGCGTCATAAACAATGAAATGCGTAAAAAAACTGCGGCACTATATATGACGTTTGTATTTATTACTTCCTTGCCATTTAACTCTATTCGCAACATATTTCGCGTACAGTATCCAGATATGCAGCTGAATGTACCTGCAGAAATATGTCATTGTGCGACACACGGTTCAAGAGAAATACACTGCTGGCCATTAAAATTGCTACACCAAGAAGAAATGCAGATGATAAACGGGTATTCATTGGACAAATATACACTCCTGGAAATTGAAATAAGAACACCGTGAATTCATTGTCCCAGGAAGGGGAAACTTTATTGACACATTCCTGGGGTCAGATACATCACATGATCACACTGACAGAACCACAGGCACATAGACACAGGCAACAGAGCATGCACAATGTCGGCACTAGTACAGTGTATATCCACCTTTCGCAGCAATGCAGGCTGCTATTCTCCCATGGAGACGATCGTAGAGATGCTGGATGTAGTCCTGTGGAACGGCTTGCCATGCCATTTCCACCTGGCGCCTCAGTTGGACCAGCGTTCGTGCTGGACGTGCAGACCGCGTGAGACGACGCTTCATCCAGTCCCAAACATGCTCAATGGGGGACAGATCCGGAGATCTTGCTGGCCAGGGTAGTTGACTTACACCTTCTAGAGCACGTTGGGTGGCACGGGATACATGCGGAAGTGCATTGTCCTGTTGGAACAGCAAGTTCCCTTGCCGGTCTAGGAATGGTAGAACGATGGGTACGATGACGGTTTGGATGTACCGTGCACTATTCAGTGTCCCCTCGACGATCACCAGTGGTGTACGGCCAGTGTAGGAGATCGCTCCCCACACCATGATGCCGGGTGTTGGCCCTGTGTGCCTCGGTCGTATGCAGTCCTGATTGTGGCGCTCACCTGCACGGCGCCAAACACGCATACGACCATCATTGGCACCAAGGCAGAAGCGACTCTCATCGCTGAAGACGACACGTCTCCATTCGTCCCTCCATTCACGCCTGTCGCGACACCACTGGAGGCGGGCTGCACGATGTTGGGGCGTGAGCGGAAGACGGCCTAACGGTGTGCGGGACCGTAGCCCAGCTTCATGGAGACGGTTGCGAATGGTCCTCGCCGATACCCCAGGAGCAACAGTGTCCCTAATTTGCTCGGAAGTGGCGGTGCGGTCCCCTACGGCACTGCGTAGGATCCTACGGTCTTGGCGTGCATCCGTGCGTCGCTGCGGTCCGGTCCCAGGTCGACGGGCACGTGCACCTTCCGCCGACCACTGGCGACAACATCGATGTACTGTGGAGACCTCACGCCCCACGTGTTGAGCAATTCGGCGGTACGTCCAGCCGGCCTCCCGCATGCCCACTATACGCCCTCCCTAAAAAGTCTGTCAACTGCACATACGGTTCACGTCCACGCTGTCGCGGCATGCTACCAGTGTTAAAGACTGCGATGGAGCTCCGTATGCCACGGCAAACTGGCTGACACTGACGGCGGCGGTGCACAAATGCTGCGCAGCTAGCGCCATTCGACGGCCAACACCGCGGTTCCTGGTGTGTCCGCTGTGCCGTGCGTGTGATCATTGCTTGTACAGCCCTCTCGCAGTGTCCGGAGCAAGTATGGTGGGTCTGACACACCGGTGTCAATGTGTTCTTTTTTCCATTTCCAGGAGTGTATTATACTACAACTGACATGTCATTACATTTTCACGCAATTTGGGTGCATAGATCCTGAGGAATCGCCAGCCGGAGTGGCCGTGCGGCTCTAGGCGCTACAGTCTGGAACCGAGCGACCGCTACGGTCGCAGGTTCGAATACTGCCTCCAGCATGGATTTTTGTGATTTCCTTAGGTTAGTTAGGTTTAATTAGTTCTAAGTTCTAGGCGACTTAGAAGTTAAGTCGCATAGTGCTCAGAGCCATTTGAACCATTTGAACCTGAGAAATCAGTACCCAGAACAACCACCACTGGCCGTAATAACGGCCTTGATACGCCAGGGTATTCAGTCAAACAGAGCTTGGATGGCGTGTACAGGTACATCTGCCCATGCAGCTTTAACACGATACCACAGTTCATCGAGAGTAGTGACTGGCATATTGTGACGAGCCTGTTGCTCGGCCACCATTGACCAGACGTTTTCAATTGGTCTGAGATCTGGAGAGTGTGCTGGCCAGGGCAGCAGTCGAACATTTTCTGTATCCAGAAAGGCGCGTACAGGACCTGCAACATGCGGTCGTGCATTATCCAGATGAAATGTAGGGTTTCGCAGGGATCGAATGAAGGGTAGAGCTACGGGTTGTAACACATCTGAAATGTAACGTCCACTGTTCAAAGTTCCGTCAATGCGAACAAGAGATGACCTAGACTTGTAACCAATGGCACCCCATACCATCACGCCGGGTGATACGCCAGTATGACGATGACGAATACACGCTCCCAATGTGAGTTCACCGCGATGTCGCCAAACACGGATGCGACCATCATGATGATATAAACAGAACGTGGATTCATCCGAAAAAATGACGTTTTTCCATCCGTGCACCCATGTTCGTGGTTGAGTACACCGTCGCTGGCGCTTCTGTCTGTAATGCATCGTCAAGGGTAACCGCAGCCACGGTCTCCGAGCTGGTAGTCCATGCTGCTGCAAACGTCGTCGAACTGTTCGTGCAGATGGTTGTCGTCTTGCAAACGTCCCCATCTGTCGACTCAGGGATCGAGACGTGGCTGCACGATACGTTACAGCCATGTGGATAAGATGCCTGTCATCTCGACTGCTAGTGATACGAGGCCGTTGGGATCCAGCACGGCGTTCCGTATTACCCTCCTGAACCCACCGATTCCGTATTCTGCTAACAGTCATTGGATCTCGACCAACGCGAGCAGCAATGTCGCGATACGATAAACCACAATCGCGATAGGCTACAATCCGACCTTTATCAAAGTCGGAAACGTGATGGTAAGTTTTAATTCATTTCACCTTTACCACTAAGACTCTCGTGCAGTCGAGTCAACTTAAGGAAATCCCCTACACCAGACAGCGCTTTTGGCAGCTTTCAGCTGCGAAATGCAGGCGGCTATAGGAGAAAACAAAAGCTGTCTACACAGCTATGAAGAGGCGTTGCCACAGAGACTTTTACAAAATCGCCTTATAGACACGCGAAGCGGCTGATCCAGCGTACAGAAACTGTCCAAGATCACACCGAGACTACCGCAGGGACACATTTAAGGTTTCTTTTCTAATAGAAAACTGTCAAAATTAATACCCGGGCAATGTCGGGTTTGTCAGCTACAGTAGTAGGTACAATAAAGATACTTACGAAGAAATTGTAGCTAAAAATAGACATTCAATTGATCGACGAAGAACGAAGTACAGAACTGTGCGGGAAAAGAAAGAAATATAACAGTATAATTAACCTAGAAACGAAATCAGTAAGGATGGCAGGGGAGCTAAATCAAACAGGCTGCTGTGAAAAAAAAATTGAAATATCGAGAAAGAAGTGGTTTTCGGTAGGACAGGTTCAGTTCAAAATAGCTTTCGAGAATGTAAAAATAAAGGCGTCAATGGTAAGAGTGCAAAAGGAATTCCACTATTAAACTCAGAGGAAAGAGCGGACTGGTGGAAACAGCCCACTGAGGGTCTTAACAATGGGGTGGAACTGTGCGACAACGTGATGGAAGATGACGAGTGTGCCAATTTGGATGACATGGGACTCAGTGCTGGACAGAGGTTTGGAAGATTTGCGAGCAAACAAAGGCAGAAGGCGCAGATAACTTTCCTTCGGAAGTTTTGAAATAATTGTTGGGAAGTGGCAACCAAACAGTTACTCAGTTTGGTGTGAAGAGTCTATGAGACTGGCGACGTATAACAGACTTTCTGAAGAATATTACACTCACAATTTCGAAGACAGCAAGGACATTTAAATGAAAGACCAAGGCTGTCTTTCACCTGGCAGAGCATTTCTTTAATGTGCTTTGTGATCGGGAAATGAACTGAATACTTCGTCTGCTCAGGACTCTAGCTATGCTTCAGGAATTTCTTGCCGCGTCACATTTGTATGCAACCTCAAACTCTGAGGGTTTCCTCCATCGTCATCGTCATCGTCAGAAGTTGAAAGTAGACCGAGTGGTATCTTATTTAGGTGGCAGGATTACTTCATGCAGACGAGTCGGTGTCACATAAGTTCCGTATGCTTTCAGAGACGATATCGATGTCTGTCACTGAAGAACATTGGTCACGATGCTGATTTCGTTAGATGGTTGGTGACTATTAATCTCTCTAACGTCTTTCAACACCAAGTGCCGTTTCTCATCACCACTAGTGGTAAAGTCGCTTTCTTGGTTAAAGCTGTTGCAAATTCTGATCCCAACGGGTTCTTTGCGGTCAGAATCCCAGTATGGATAAGATCTCCGTTTCATCAAATATTGTACGTTTGTTAATAAGATTGGATTCGGCAACAACAGATTGATAGAAATCGCGATATTTAATGCGGCATGTTTATTATCTCCCCCCCCTCCCCTCCCGTTGTTGTTGTTGTGGTCTACAGTTCTGAGACTGGTTTGATGCAGCTCTTCATGCTACTCTATCCTGTGCAAGCTTCTTCGTCTCCCAGTACCTACTGCAACCTACATCCTTCTGAATCTGCTTGGTGTATTCATCTCTTGGCCTCCCTCTACGATTTTTACCCTCCACGTTGCCCTCCAATGCTAAATTTGGGATCCCTTGATGCCTCAAAACATGTCCTACCAACCGATCCCTTCTTCTAGCCAAGTTGTGCCACACACATCACTTCTCCCCAATCCTATTCAGTACCTCCTCATTAGTTACGTGATCTACCCACCTTATCTTCAGCATTCTTCTGTAGCACCACATTTCGAAAGCTTCTATTCTCTTCTTGTCCAAACTAGTTATCGTCCATGTTTCACTTCCATACATGGCTACACTCCATACAAATACTTTCAGAAACGACTTCCTGACACTTAAATCTGTACCCAATGTTAACAAATTTCTCTTATTCAGAAACGATTTCCTTGCCATTGCCAGTCTACATTTTATATCCTCTCTACTTCGACCATCATCGGTTATTTTACTCCCTAAATAGCAAAACTCCTTTACTATTTTAAGTGTCTCATTTCCTAATCTAATTCCCTCAGCATCACCTGATTTAGTTTGACTACATTCCGTTATCCTCGTTTTGCTTTTGTTGATGTTCATTTTATATTCTCCTTTCAAGACACTGTCCATTCCGTTCAACTGCTCTTCCAAGTCCTTTGCTCTCTCTGACAGAATTACAATGTCATCGGCGAACCTCAAAGTTTTTATCTCTTCTCCATGGATTTTAATACCTACTCCGAATTTTTCTTTTGTTTCCTTTACTGCTTGCTCAATATACAGATTGAATAACATCGGGGAGAGGCTACAACCCTGTCTCACTCCTTTCCCAACCACTGCTTCCCTTTCATGCCCCTCGACTCTTATAACTGCCATCTGGGTTCTGTACAAATTGTAAATAGCCTTTCGCTCCCTGTATTTTACCGCTGCCACCTTCAGAATTTGAAAGAGAGTATTCCAGTTAACATTGTCAAAAGCTTTCTCTAAGTCTACAAATGCTAGTAACGTAGGTTTGCCTTTTCTTAATCTTTCTTCTAAGATAAGTCGTAAGGTTAGTATTGCCTCACGTGTTCCAACATTTCTACGGAATCCAAACTGATCTTCCCCGAGGTCCGCTTCTACCAGTTTTTCCATTCGTCTGTAAAGAATTCGCGTTAGTATTTTGCAGCTGTGACTTATTAAACTGACAGTTCGGTAATTTTCACATCTGTCAACACCTGCTTTCTTTGGGATTGGAATTATTATATTCTTCTTGAAGTCTGAGGGTATTTCGCCTGTCTCATACATCTTGCTCACCAGATGGTAGAGTTTTGTCATGACTGGCTCTCCCAAGGCCATCAGTAGTTCTAATGGAATGTTGTCTACTTAAGGGGGCCTTGTTTTGACTTAGGTCTTTCAGTGCTCTGTCAAACTCTTCACGCAGTATCATATCTCCCATTTCGTCTTCATCTACATCCTCTTCCATTTCCATAATATTGTCCTCAAGTACATCGGCCTTGTATAAACCCTTTATATACTCCTTCCACCTTTCTGCCTTCCCTTCTTTGCTTAGAACTGGGTTTCCATCTGAGCTCTTGATATTCGTACAAGTGGTTCTCTTCTCTCCAAAGGTCTCTTTAATTTTCCTGTAGGCAGTATCTATCTTACCCCTAGTCAGACAAGCCTCTACATCCTTACATTTGTCCTCTAACCATCCCTGCTTAGCCATTTTGCACTTCCTGCCGATCTCATTTTTGAGACGTATGTATTCTTTTTTGCCTGCTTCATTTACTGGGTTTTTATATTTTCTCCTTTCATCAATTAAATTCAATATTTCTTCTGTTACCCAAGGATTTCTGTTAGCCCTCGTCTTTTTACCTACTTGATCCTCTGCTGCCTTCACTACTTTATCCCTCAGAGCTACCCATTCTTCTTCTACTGTATTTCTTTCCCCCATTCCTGTCAATTGTTCCCTTATGCTCTCCCTGAAACTCTCTACAACCTTTGGTTCATTCAGTTTATCCAGGTCCCGTCTCCTTAAATTCCCACCTTTTTGCAGTTTCTTCAGTTTCAATCTGCAGTTCATAACCAATAGATTGTGGTCAGAATCCACATCTGCCCCTGGAAATGTCTTACAATTTAAAAACTGGTTCCTAAATCTCTGTCTTACCATTATGTAATCTATCTGATTTCCCCCCCCCCCCCGTTACGATGATGTAAAAGAGTCTTAAAAATGTGTTTACGTGCGTAATGTTGTTGTGATGAAAGTAGAACTCCATTCTTGTTTCTGAATGATCTTCTTCTTATGTCTAAGTTTCGTAGAAGTATCTGCTGGCGTGGTTACACTCGAGCTAAGCGCACTGCGATATCGACTGGGCCGATTTTCCGGCGATGTTTGAGACCTCGGCGTATGTGGCTGCAGGTACGTCGCCTTCAGAGCCCGCCTCGTACGAATACCATGTAGTATGTCCCTGAAAGCTTAAAGTACTTTTAGTAATAATACTCTGTCAGTACAATCATAGCCTTCACCGTAACAACTGACGATGGACTTGTATTGGAATTTGATGATTCAGTCGTAGTTATTTAACAATATACGTTCTATGCCAGTACAGATTCTTTCTCCCAGATGACATATCATAATCTCTCCCCGTTAAACAATAACAACTGAGTGTAGCAAAGCGTAAAATATTTGCAGCACATAAAACGTCACTGTGCATAAATATTGTCTCTGATTAACAGGTATTAAGTTCAGTCACTTATAAGGATACTCAAATATAACTGTTCATTCAATTGACAACAGGATTGCTATTACACGTCAGTGTTGCGTACATCTTTTGACATTCACGCTAACTGGCCGATGTCAGTACCACCACATTCGGAATTTAGAAAATTCCAGATACATTGCAAACAGGGCTGTCTTAGTGAGCACAGCATCTCTTCCATTTTTTGGGTGGTCTGCAAGCGGATTGAAGAATGTGACTGCCAAACACTCTATTTTATTTGTTGTAGCTACAAAGAAAGTAAGGGAGTGCTACAGGATTATCATGTTCTGATGCTCGAGAATCTCTGTGTTGTGTTTCTTAGAGATGGCTAACTTAATATAGCGTTCACAATGGCCGCTCTGACGGAACACGTTTCTTAAATATCTGATCTCGGAACCCAGGCGGTCCTAATTATAAACAGTTCGAATTCCGTGTATCAGCGTGTTTAAAACTGCTTTTTATTTGGGTGTTTGAAGAAAACTGGGTCTAAGGGGAGATATGTTTTATCTTGGCACTCTTGTCCTACCGTTTTGCGGCATATAACGACGGAGCCTGGCATGACGGCACAGGGCAGTCTTCACACTGTCATTCGCTTCCGGCTACCTAAACTTTCACTTTTAGTTCGTTGCTAGAATATTTTGCCAAAAGTTCCAGTGCCATTACTAACAAATGTTATATCATTGTACTCTGTCCTTTCAAGATGTTTCGAATGTCGCTGAAAAGTGTAGCATTTCATTAAAAAAAAAAAAAAAAAAAAAAAAAAAAAAAAAGAAAACAGAAAACATGCGTGCTTCAATACCTCGGTTGTTACAAGAGCTAAGACGATTAAACATGCAACAAAATTGAAGTGATAGCGAAATAAAAAGCGTGTTACGTCTTAAGCGCCGCCGCGCGCTCTAGGGCGTCCTGTGACGGTCCGCGCGGCTTCCTCCGTCGGAGGTTTTGTAAGTAGGCTGTTTTGGTTTTTATGTTGGTAACACCACGTAGCGCTGTGTATGAAAATCACTGACTGTGCTGTGTGCAATCTGTGGCTGGTTGGAATTGTTGGAATATTCCATATGAAACATCCCCTTAGAAAATTATGTATTTACATTAATAGTGTTCAAAAGTCATAATATATACATCAGTTCATGACATCCAGTCTTACAAATTTAGTTTTCTGACGGACACACGTCCAGATCGTCCGTTGTCAAAACTCTGCCATCTCTCTTCCCACATTCACGACAGCTGGTTGTTCACATCCATCTGCCCAACACTACAATAGCAAATATTCCAACAATGGCAACCAGCCACAGACTGCACACAGCACAGTCAGTGATTTTCATACAGAGCGCTACGCGGCGTTACCAACATAAAAACCTAAACAGCCTACTTACAGTTTCAAGTCCTCTCTCGGGCATGGGTGTGTGTGTGTGTGTTGTCCTTAGCGTAAGTTAGTTTAAGTTAGATTAAGTAGTTAGGGACCGATGACCTCAGCAGTTTGGTCCCGTAAGATCTTACAAGAAATTTCCGAATTTCTAAAGCGTCTCATTCTGCTTACAAACAACATAGCTCTGCTGCGCTGAACAGGTAAGTGACAAAACATAATTGACCAAGCGTCAGTTCTCGTGTTCTTCGCGATTAACCGGAGGAACGGCTGAGTTGCGTCACATCTTTCAAATCTGCAGTGCCAGAGAGACGTGCGACAGGCTGGTCCTCTTGATAACGCGCGCTCCAGACCGGCACACGTGGCATGACTTGCCGGTCTGTCGCGTGGGGATGACTGGCCGCGTTCCGCGAGATCAGCGCGCCGACAAGCAGGGGCTGTTACGATAAGTCGCTCACGCTGGTCACGGTCAACTACAGGGCGTTTCAAAAATGACAGGTATATTTGAAACGGCAATAAAAACTAAACGAGCAGCGATAGAAATAGAAATACACCGTTTGTTGCAATATGCTTGGGACAACAGTACATTTTCAGGCGGACAAACTTTCGAAATTACAGTAGTTACAATTTTCAACAACAGATGGCGCTGCGGTCTGGGAAACTCTATAGTACGATATTTTCCACATATCCGCCATGCGTAGCAATAATATGGCGTAGTCTCTGAATGAAATTACCCGAAACCTTTGACAACGTGTCTGGCGGAATGGCTTCACATGCAGATGAGATGTACTGCTTCAGCTGTTCAATTGTTTCTGGATTCTGGCGGTACACCTGGTCTTTCAAGTGTCCCCACAGAAAGAAGTCACAGGGGTTCATGTCTGGCGAATAGGGAGGCCAATCCACGCCGCCTCCTGTATGTTTCGGATAGCCCAAAGCAATCACACGATCATCGAAATATTCATTCAGGAAATTAAAGACGTCGGCCGTGCGATGTGGCCGGGCACCATCTTGCATAAACCACGAGGTGTTCGCAGTGTCGGCTAAGGCAGTTTGTACCGCCACAAATTCACGAAGAATGTCCAGATAGCGTGATGCAGTAATCGTGTCGGATCTGAAAAATGGGCCAATGATTCCTTTGGAAGAAATGGCGGCCCAGACCAGTACTTTTTGAGGATGCAGGGACGATGGGACTGCAACATGGGGCTTTTCGGTTCCCCATATGCGCCAGTTCTGTTTATTGACGAAGCCGTCCAGGTAAAAATAAGCTTCGTCAGTAAACCAAATGCTGCCCACATGCATATCGCCGTCATCAATCCTGTGCACTATATCGTTAGCGAATGTCTCTCGTGCAGCAATGGTAGCGGCGCTGAGGGGTTGCCGCGTTTGAATTTTGTATGGATAGAGGTGTAAACTCTGGCGCATGAGACGATACGTGGACGTTGGCGTCATTTGGACCGCAGCTGCAACACGGCGAACGGAAACCCGAGGCCGCTGTTGGATCACCTGCTGCACTAGCTGCGCGTTGCCCTCTGTGGTTGCCGTACGCGGTCGCTCTACCTTTCCAGCACGTTCATCCGTCACGTTCCCAGTCCGTTAAAATTTTTCAAACAGATCCTTTATTGTATCGCTTTTCGGTCCTTTGGTTACATTAAACCTCCGTTGAAAACTTCGTCTTGTTGCAACAACACTGTGTTCTAGGCGGTGGAATTCCAACACCAGAAAAATCCTCTGTTCTAAGGAATAAACCATGTTGTCCACAGCACATGTGCACGTTGTGAACAGCACACGCTTACAGCAGAAAGACGACGTACAGAATGGCGCACCCACAGATTGCGTTGTCTTCTATATCTTTCACATCACTTGCAGCGCCATCTGTTGTTGAAAATTGTAACTACTGCAATTTCGAAAGTTTGTCCGCCTGAAAATGTACTGTTGTCCCAAGCATATTGCAACAAACGGTGTATTTCTATCGGTGCTCGTTTAGTTTTTATTGCCGTTTCAAATATACCGGTCATTTTTGAAACACCCTGTATGTGAGGTAGAAGCCACGTCACCGTTATGCAGTAGCTCCGTTCGAGCCACTCGGAGCCAGACTCAAGACTTCGATACAGTGCTGATTCGCTTTTTTTTCTTCGTCATATCTGGACTAACTTGAATAAGTCACCTTGATCCAGTTAAATATTATTCACTTTGTTGCATGGCCTAATCACTTCTGCCTCATCCTTTCTCCTGGTGTTTCGGAAGCATTTTGTGGTGTGGTATTGTCTCCACACAGTTATTGACTGATCAGCCAGAACATTACGACCAGCTACGGACTATCGATATAAACCCTTCCAGCAGACAGCAGCGTCACCTGCCGAGGAATGACTGCTAGTCAGACACACGCAAGGTGCATGTATTAGCCTATGTGATCAAAACTATCCGGACATCCGCAAAAACATGCGTTTTTCATATTAGGTGCACTGTGCTGCCACCTACTGCCAGGTACTCCATATCAGCGACCTCAATAGTCATGAGACATCGTGAGAGAGGAGAATGGGGCGCTCCGCGGAACTCGCGGACTTCGAACGTGGTCAAGTGATTGGGTGTCACTTGTGTCATACGTCTGTACGCGAGATTTCCACACTCCTAAACATCCCTAGGTCCACTGTTTCTGATGTGGTACTGAAATGAAAACAAGAAGGGACACGTACAGCACAAAAGCGTACAGGCCGACCTCTTCTGTTGACTAACAGAGACCGCCGACAGTTGAAGAGGGTCGTATTTTCTAATATGCAGAGCCAGACCATCACACAGGAATTCCAAACTGCATAAGGATCCAAGAACTATGACAGTTAGGTGGGAGGTTGAGAAAACTTGGATTTCATGGTCGAGCGGCTGCTTATAAGCCACACATCGCGCCGGTTAAATGCCAAACAACGCCTCGCTTGGTATAAGGGGCGGAAATATTGGACAATTGTGGAGTAACGAATCACGGTACACAATATCGAGATCAAATGGCAGGGTGTGGGTATCGCGAATGCCCGGTGAACGTCATCTGCCAGCGTGTATAGTGCCAACAGGGAAATTGGGAGGCGCTGGTGTTACAATGTGGTCGTGTTTTTCATGGAAGGCTCTTGCACCCCTTGTTGTTCTGCGTGGCACTATCACAGCACTGCCCTACAATGGTGTTATAAGCACCTTCTTGCTTCCCACTGTTGAAGAGCAATTCAGGGAAGGCGATAGCATCTTTCAACACGATCGAGCACCTGTTTGGCCTGTGGCGGAGTGGTTACACGACATTAACATCCCTGTTATGGACTGGCCTGCGCATAGTCCTGACCGGAATCCTATAGAACGCCTCTGGGATGTTTAGGAGCGGCGACTTCGTGCCAGGCCTCACCGACCGATACCTCTCCTCAATGCTGCACTCTGTGAAGAATGGGCTGCCATTACCCAAGAAACCTTTCAGCACCTGATTGAAAGTATGCCTGCGAGAGTGGAAGCTGTCATCAAAGCTAAGAGCGGGCCAATACCATACTGAATTCCAGCATTACCGATGGAGGGAGCACGAACTTGTAAGTTATTTTCAGCCAGGTGCCCGGATAATTTTGATCACATAGCGTATCAGTGAGCATGCTGTCCGTGTATAGAAAGGGGAAGGCGCGCGATCCACCTGAGTTTGATCAAGGGCAGATGATGAGGGCCCGAAGTCTCGGCACGAGCATTTCGGAAACTGCACGACTTGTCGAGTGTTCGAGGAGTCCTGTAATAAGTGAGGAAACCAAGTTGAAACTACGCACAGATGTCGGATGTCGCAGGCTAGATAGACTGGTAAAACAGTACAGGCGGCGAACTGTGGCGGAACTAACATTAAATGCTGGACAGAGCACAAGTGTGTCTGCACCCAAAGTGCACCGAACACTCCTAACGGTGGGCCTCCGCAGCCGGCGACCCATGCATGTGCCAACGTCAACACCACGACATCGGTAAGTAAGACTGGAATGGGCACGTGACCATCTGC
Organism: Schistocerca piceifrons; assembly: GCF_021461385.2. NCBI lineage: Eukaryota > Metazoa > Arthropoda > Insecta > Orthoptera > Acrididae > Schistocerca > Schistocerca piceifrons. Next base: position 565,026,126 of record NC_060144.1, read on the forward strand.
ACTGGACGTTGGCGCAGTGGCAGAGCATTGGATGGTTTCATGAGTCTCGATACCTTCTTCATAATGACGATGGGAGTGCGCAAATCCGTCGTGTTGCAGGAGAACAGTTCCTCTGTACTGCAGGACGGAGACAAACTGGCGGCAGCTCCGTTATGCTCTGGAAAACATTGGCGTGGGTCTCCATGGGTCTAGTGAACCTCGTGCGAGGTAGCACGACTGCCAAGTAATATCACCCACTAGTTGCAGACCACGTGCACACCTTCATGACGATCATGTTTGCCGACGGGAGAGGCATTTTTCAACAAGATAATGCGCCAAGGCCAGGAGTGTAGTGGAGTGGTTCGAGGAACACAGTGGAGAATTCCATTTGATATGCTGTACCCCTCAACCCCCCCACCCCCACTCGCCAGACCAGAACCAGATCGAACACATCCGCGATGTGATTATGTGACTGAACGTGGCGTCAGAGCTCGGCCCCCTCCTCGGAATTTAGGGACTTAGGTGAGTTGTGTGTGCAGATGTGGTGCCAACTCCCTCCAGCTACCTGTCAAGGCCTCACTGCTTCCATGCCGCGACGCGTCGCCGCTGCTATCCGTGCTAAAGGTAGACATACCGACCATTAGGTGGGTGGTCACGTCGTAAGGTACAGGTTGTATCTGAAATAAGTCCATGCTAACTACAGAAGTCGAATTCCTTACACCAACACGAAGAAGAAGAGCACCAAACACATTTACAAAAATCTTAGATCTAAGTTTTTAATGAAAGGAAATTGTGTTAAGTTCTCAAGTCAGTAACACGTAATAAAAGTAACGACACAACCAACCTTAACGCTGCTTTGAGCTGCACTGTGGTTTCCTAGACACGGTCCTGTTGGAGATGGTACGCCATTGCCTTTTCCTGAGCAATGAACAGACTTATCCAGCCAGTTAGAGGCCGCGCACGCTTTGATGTTGCCTCCGAACAACGGTATAGCCCGGCATTTGTCACATTAAGATCACTGCCTGAAGGGAGGGGGAGCGACAGGTGACAGGAAACACCACAGGAGCCAGTGAGAGTCGAACCGCGAATTCTGCCATTTGTACTCTGGTACCTTTGGCCGTGTCCGCCCCTGGTAGCTGAGTGGTCAGCGCGAGGCAATGTCATACCTTAAGGCCCGGGTTCGATTCCCGGGTGAGTCGGAGATTGTCTCCGTTTATGGACTGGGTGTTAAGGTGTCCTTATCATCATCATTTCATCCCCATCGACAGGCAAGTCGCCGAAGTGGCGTCAACTCGAAAGACTTGCACCAGGCGAACGGTGTACCCGACGGAAGGCCCTAGCCACACGGCATTTCCATTACCTTTGGCCGTCGAGACAGACACCTGTAGAGCACCTGTAGACCACCTCCTTAGCAATGATGATACCCTTGGTGCTATACATTCATGTAATTATCGATTCATGAACCATCTCACCCTTTCAAACTCCTTAATGTAGAATGATTTGACAGGCTCCCATGAAGCGCTGATAAAACGCCTCTGCATCAGTGACAATTGATGCATAGACCAGTTGTCTTCACGCAGATCACTGTAAAGGCTCAGGTTGGAGAAACGAGCAGACCATGGAACTGGTCCTCCCCTACCAATACAACCAGCAAATCTCCATTAACGTGGATGAAATGAGCTAGAGCTCCGACATGGGTATTTGCTGAGGGGACATGCCGTTCAAGTATGGAAGTGTGTTCTGAATAAAGTCGAAGTGCACAGCATCTCAAAGGCGTTCAGGGTGAATGTACAGCCTTACAATCCTGGTCCACTTTCTAATATGTAACTGTCAGTGGTGTACAGCCTCAATTGCGCTATGAGTAATTTCACCCATTGACAAATGCTCTGCAGACTTATGCGTGTGTAGAAGCAAGCGCGAGCATTTGTTACGAAGTTCACGCCTAAAAATTTTGTAGAAATGATCGTTTTCGACAACTAGAAAATTATTCACTCTTTCTTTTTTTTTTAACCTAATCCACCAGCACAATTTTTAACAGTTTATTCACATTAAGTTGTAACCTACACCTCACTTATCGACCTTAATGACAGTGAAAAATTAAACCGCGTGTACCTAATGGAAATTTGGGAAAAGCAATCGTCACCGAAGTTAATCTGTCGGTAAAAATGGAGGAAAGGGTTACATCTAAATGAAAGGAAAAATGCAAATGAAACTGGTGGAAATTAATTTTGAAAAGGGGTAAAGTTAATAGAGAAAGTAAATGTGCGGCCGTTACGTTAACAATTAACTATCGGTAATTAGATATTTGAGATTTGGGGGAAATTACGGTCGCCAGTCCTATGGACAATTATTATAGTAACTGAAAAGGAAAGGTTATTACACATATAATTAGCACTAGAAGCGTGGCAAGTGAAGGTTGACACGTGTAGTGTGAAAACTGAATGTTTGTCAGAAGTAATAAATTTCGTTACACTCTGACTTAATTTAGCAAAAGAATTAATAAAACTGGAAACTTGAAAGTTAATTTAGTGACTGAAATTAATAGTGAGCTTTGTTTCTGAAGCACATCGAAATTAAATAAAATAAGGCTAGTCTTGGACTACCTCAACAATCATTTCAAAAGCTACTTGAATCTATGCAATTTAGAAATAAGAGATTTAACTTTGAACTTGAATTAAATGATAATGGACAATTAACAATAGTAAAATTTAGTACGTACCAAGCTGAGCTGCAGTCACAGGTAAGCTAAAATACGGTAACAAAACTCGCACTCTTAATTTGTGCTTGTGTAATCTAAATGTTGTAGCCAGCTATGAATACCTTAACTGAACTTTGAAATTAAATCAGTGAAATCGAGTGATATTACTTTAATGCTGGCGTTTGAATTTCAACGACACTCGGGTTCATTCCGGAAAAGGGAGGGACCCTGCTTGGTAATGCAATTGGGACAATGAGCAACAAAGGTTCATGCTACGTTGCTGTAATTTTGTGATGCAACAGTTTGAAAAGCTGAGGTCTGCCATACAGTTCTAAAACTTTACGTGCTTCCAGTCTTCCTTGTTGGTTGATTGAAGGTTTGCAGTCGTCGGTCGAGCAGGTGGCGACAGTCACTCATTGTCGGCCGTCGCTGTTGCAGAAGCTGGATATCGGCGCGCCTTCTTCTCGACACGGTCACCAGGCGAAACGGGCTCCCGATGTGTGCCAGCTAACGCTTCCCGTCCGCGACACCATGTCAGAAACTATCATAGCACTTCGAGTGCAATTACATGCTGCCAAACCCCGAAAGCGCGGCAACTCACGGGAGCGTCACACAACACACCTGCTCCACCGCACCACTCCAGCCAGACTCCCCCTGCTCTGCCCGCGCTCCACGCGACAGAGTTAACACTACCAAAGATCCTAAACACTTTGGTTCTCCAAACGACCTATCGATGTATTCGTTCGATAGCATAGTTTTCCCTAGGCCAAAAATGGTTCAAATGGCTCTGAGCACTATGGGACTCAACTGCTGAGGTCATTAGTCCCCTAGAACTTAGAACTAGTTAAACCTAACTAACCTAAGGACATCACAAACATCCATGCCCGAGGCAGGATTCGAACCTGCGACCGTAGCGGTCTTGCGGTTCCAGACTGCAGCGCCTTTAACCGCACGGCCACTTCGGCCGGCTTCCCTAGGCCAGACCCAGCGTATAAATACAAATAATATTCACAAAACAAACCAATTATACATCGACATAAATACATATATATACAAATAGTAAAACAATTACAATATACAAAGACACAGAAATGTTATATCTTCAGATAACAAAATAAGGAAAAAAATTTGCAGTGCAATAGATGGAAATAGGAGGATATGCATTTCCGGCGTTACAAAGTCATTTACGGTTTCGTACATTTGCAAATACATCTTCAGATGGCTTCTTACGGCTTTCCATTCTTTTCTGCTTGGGCCTCGTTTTGTGCTAGTTACTGTTGTGGGACCGTGGTGGATAATTCTTTGAGCCGAATTCGTTTTGGGTTACTGATTTAACACATTTTGCACATTCTCTGCGTAACGGTAGGGAATTAAACATTGGAGAGACTAACAGAGTCTAATGTTGGAGATCACAGCACAGCAGTTCTAGGAGCGCACCTGGTGCGACCCAGCCACCCCACTTTACCTCAACGTATGCGGTGAGAGTAACTCGCAACACCGGCACATTAGGACGAAGGAAACTTAGGGACTCGGTTTTGCCTTCACACGCTCGACAGTACAGTCACAGCCGCATGGATAGCATCAGTTTCTCTTTAAAGCCACACAATCACTATTGCTGTTGCAAGTTGCAGTAAATTCATTATACGACGGAGATGATATCTGACGTAGTTCAGTTCCCCAGCAATTAACATTGCCAACCATTACAACCATTATTTGAATTATCTCAATTTAATTGTAATCAGTGTTTAATTTCTCACCACGTAATTTCATGTTATTCCTTTGTTTTCGATTTTTTTGGCCATTTAAACTTTTGTAATAGATCCAAAGTTCACGCAGATCGTACTTTAGATTAAAGTAGTTAGCAAATCTTGTATCATGATCAGGGTTTGCGTGATAAATTGTCAATATCTCAACAACACGTACAATCGTGCTCAAAAGGATCCGAACGACCTGAATTGCATTTCGCCTGATTTGAATGCAACCCACATAGCGCAGCTGTCTTGCAGGTCCTCTAATCGCCCCTCGGTACAGTCGTTTGACTATTGAAAATGGTTCCAGCAAGTCACCACTAGAAAACACTGTTCTGTATCGCAATAACTCAAGATGTAAAGTAATACCAAGGTACTACAAATATCAGGGAACGTCTTATCACAGATAAGACGGTTCTTCAGGCTTGTAAGCTCACATTTATTACAATAAATGACATACATGACGTCCGCAGCTCGTGGTCGTGCGGTAGCGTTCTCCCTTCCCACGCCCGGTTTCCCGGGTTCGATTCCCGGCGGGGTCAGGGATTTTCTCTGCCTCGTGATGACTGGGTGTTGTGTGATGTCCTTAGGTTAGTTAGGTTTAAGTAGTTCTAAGTTCTAGCGGACTGATGACCATCGATGTTAAGTCCCATAGTGCTCAGAGCCAGCCATCTGACATACATGAAATGTTACCACTCTCATCATTAAAACACATAGGTAATTCACGTAGTAAGTTCCTCGTATTCATGATTTCCTCTTCAAAATAACATACCGTACTTATTATTTAACACAAAATGACATTAAAAATTTAAGTTATTCACGAGCAGCTAGTTGAGAATATGTATGAACTTCAAATGACACGACGAACCGTCTCGTTCTGCATATGGACTCAAACCCAGGTCATGCAGACTAAGCAAAGACTTCGTGACTGACGGAAACTGACAGTCATTCCTGACTAGGCATACAGAGAGTGATATACCTCGATTTTAGACAGTATTAGTTAGCAAATATCAACTTTCAATTACATAACGTAAACGTTGTTAACGGACGCGAATTCCTACCCAGCATCTATTGTCCTTGTTGACGAACTACGAGAGATGTTAAATATTGCGTCTTCACAGGTAACTTACTTTAAATGCCGTGAGGTAAAGCTTTGTGTTGGACAGGGATTCGAACCCAGAACCTAACTGGATTTTTATCGAAGCACAATCAACTGTGACATATCGGATTTTCTCGGCAGTAGCTAGATGTTTTAACTAAAATGACGAGACGAAACATTAATTTTTTTCTTTCCCAGGACTCCAACCTGGCACCTATCGCTGTTATATTCTAGAGAAAACGAACGTTAAAAATGGGTTTGTTACACTAGCAGCGACATGTGAGCATGTTTGAACTAGTAATAATATGACGATGAGTTCAGTGCTGATTGGGAATCGAGCCCCACACATATCGTTGTTGACTGCACACAAAGAGACTTCAGCAACCGAATTTTTTCTCCACCAGCAGCTCGGAATAACATCCTTGAATTTACAGTGATTTCGCAAACAGTTCTAGGCGCAAGTATATTAAGAAAGGCAGCTCGTTTTTGTTGTCAAGTAACGTCTTCATCAATTACTTTAGTTTGAATGTAATCTGCGAGTAATTGCTGATGTTTGATATTAACATGAAAAGGACTCCGTAGACAGGGAAAGAACCTCTTCTAGGGCAAGTACTTCTATAATGACCAAAAGGCATTAAATGATCTTCAAGCACATGTGTTCCAGCAACGGTATGAAGAAATGACGGTACAATGACGGTAATAATCGAATTATCCGGTAACTTCACACTTCACAGTGGATTTTCTCGAACTAAGAAATTTGCTGAATTAGTGAATATTTCAAAATGGCTTTACATCGAGGCTATGATACCTAGAAGAGTCTTTACATCCTGCTGACATGAGAATAGTATAATCTCCACGTCAGAAGATTGCTTCTACCTAACCATTTAATAGACTCGCATTTTTTCCACCGTGACTAGTTTTGTAAGCTAAGCACATCATCCGTTACAGCACACTCCTGGGGCTGGGAAATGTGGCCACAATGGTCTGGTGGAACGAACTATCACAGGTGCAATGCGTGGGTTCAGGTATTTTAAGATGCACAAATAGATTTACTTTACCTCTGGTAACCTCAAGAGAAAGACGTTATAATCCAGAATCCGCATCAAACATCACGTTCCTTCATTACCAATTGGGCAGAGCCGGTTTACGTTGGGAACTGACATAGGCGGAAGTCATGGTAAACAGAAATACTGTCTCCAGTAAACTTATTTACATTAGAAAATTTTATTTTATTTGATGAAACGATAGCCATTTACAGGAACAGGGCTCTTATTTTTGTTGTACTTGATTGAACTAGTGACGTGGAAAAATGTGGTGCTGGACTGTGATTCGAATTCGTATCTCATCTTTCGAGGATCCGAATCTCTCGGAACAGTATAGTTCAATCATTTCGTTCCTTTTCCCAAGACTGCAATCTTTTTTAGGTCTCCTCCAAAGGTAAGTATGTGGGTCCGAATCCTGATCCAGTACAAAAATATTCATAATTTCATTTCAAGCCCTATCACGTGCATATCAGTCTGCTAGTGAAAATTAACGTGCATTTTTAATGTCTGTTCATGTGTTGCCAACAATCGCAACATGTGTCGTTATTTCTGGTCAAACACGCACACATCTTACTGTTGGTGAGTAAGCAAGTGTTACTTACGCTATGTTCCTGGATGATAAAGAAGGACGGCAGGTGTGCGGTTCGATTGTCGCTCAGGCACAAAAATTTGTATCCTTATTTTAGATTCAAACATCTAGCAGCTGGTAAGAAAAACCGATACGTAACATTTGATTTTACTTAGTTAACAATCCGATTGCGTGCTGGGTTCGTATCTCCGTCACAGAACTTCACATCATGCACTTCGTCTTTAAATGCATGAACACTTTGTTCCTTCTGAATGGAGGTATATCACACATCTTTCGTGGTTAGTTAACAGGGACGAAAGGGTCTTTACAGGAGTCCCGGTTTATTACAAAACTGTCGTCTTTTTTTTTTTCAAGTTTAGATTTGGTTACTGATATTGACGAAAATTTCTGTAATTCGTGCCTCTTCATGACTAGTCAGCAGTATGATATGATTAGATTAGATTAAGTTAATACTTGTTCCATAGATCATGAATACGACATTTCGTAATGATGTAGAACGTGTCATTTTAATGAAAGATTTCTTTACATACCATGATTCAGTTACTTTGCAACAATTTTTTACTCCCTCTCTCTCATTCTTCTTAATTTTTATCTCTCTCCCTCACTCTCTCTCTCTCTGTTCTCTCTCTCTCTCTCTCTCTCTCTCTCACACACACACACACACACACACACACACACACACACACACACACACACACACACACACGCACGCACGCACACAGTCTTTTTTATTGTTATTTGTTTGTTGTGCTCGACTGACGGCGAGGCACGAAAACGTTCGTCAATGATTTTCTTAGTTTTGAGTACACTTACGAAAGATATATAAAAACAACTATGAGAGTTACTGATTTATGAAGCTTAGTTTGCAGTCAGTTCTGAGTATTATTAGTAACTACGCTCCAGTCCTAAAACCGACGGATTACGTATTCCAGGCCGTAGCAGCCGCGTCTCTGAGACATCAGCTATGGTCACTTCCCAGCCCACTGTAGGATCACATCGGTTCGTCTTCTTCCTGCTGGTACTGTAACTGAGATTTGGCAACAAGGCAAGGTATATTTGGCAACTCTGTGATCGACGAGTTACTTCCTGGTGTGCACGGAATTAAGCCTCAAAGTTCACTTGATTTTTCCTGTCATTTCCATCGAATAATCTGAGTTATTATTAACGCTTGAGCTGTAACAAAAGATTGTAAATTGACGGTTTTCAGCCTAGGAAAGTCGTTGCACGTGAAAATCGCATCTAATCTCGTCCTTTAAATAGCGGTTTACGAGTTCTAGCCACTACTGGTCTCGTAAGATGAGACCTAGACGCCTGCCTATTCCCTAGCTCTGTGGAAACGTGCTAACCTGAGAGAGAGCGTCTGTTATGGTTTCCGGTTCCAATCTTGCTGACTGTAACGTTTTTATCCCTTCTGTGAAAGAGCTGCAACAGTCAGATCACACATCGATAAGGAAATCGCAAGAAAATACTTTCGGCTCATAGTGAAATGGTGAAAAACTTACAATGCTGCACAACAGGTAACGCCTCTTTCCGCTGCTGGCAAACAAATTTTGGGTTTCTAGGAATACATAACTTTATTTATGAAATGCCACATTTGCATACCACTTGAGTATGACACAGCATACCAATCAAACACAGTCCCAATCGAAATCTAAGTGATTAGTATTTTACTAATTCGTGCCGATAGAGGCACGCTTGTGTACACTCAGTTTTATTGAAAAAGACTTTCGTCGTAAGATTATCGTGGGTAGTTTTATTTCATTTCTTATAATACAGTGCACAATTTTTTACGGTTTCTTTTAGTGTTGTTAAAACGTTAATTAACATGAGAGAGAAATTAATCATCAACGATATATGCGAATTCTCTGATGTTATCTATAACAGTCTGACAATGCACACGCAGTTTATTGATTGCATGCATGTAGAAAACTTGTTCTGAGTTAAAGCTGTCAATCAAGGTTTTATGAAGAATAAAATGCCACTGCCACACGACAGCTAATGTAGAGAATACTTTTCTGGCGTATTTTGGCACGATGCGCTCTCCCCATACAAAATACAAAAGTTTTGAGATGCTTCTGCAGCCTGGCCATCTATTAAACCTGAAAAGAACAAAATGTCGCAGAAGTTAGCCCTTTTTCCACATGCGACTAATTCGGGTTGAGAAGTGAAGGTAATTATGTTCAAAGTTCCATTAGATCGATAACGTCAGCAGACAGCAGTATGGCGTTTTAAAAAATGTAGCAGTGAATGTACCCAAACTCGCGACGTCTTATCAACATTGCGCGACGCTTGCCGCTACGCTACTAGCTGACACATAGCTGGAACACCGCCAGAACTCAACAAGTCCTCCAGAACTTGCGCATTGCACAGTGCTGTAAGATAATGCATATGGCCGGATCTAGACTTCTGAGAGACAGACAGTTACAGCTTTTCTTTTGCACTGCACGACGTTTTTAACAAACAGATAGCGCAATAGAGTATCTCAAGTTGAAAGGAACACTTCCTGTTTAAATTTCTGCATCCTACACTGTTGGCAGTTTGCGGTGTAACGACGTATTAGCTTTTCGTTTGATATACGTATGACCATGTGCAGACTTCGTCACCTACGTCAGTTACACTCACTTCAAAAAATTATTTATATTCTTTTTAAATTTTCATAGAATGGTTCTTGAACGAAACTGTAAAACATCAGTTGAGTCGTATGCAAAGAATTACATCACTTGGGCCAATTGGTTTTCGTAACTTTTTCGAATTTAAAGTTCGTTTGTTTCTCCTCAGAAAATTATATCGACACACGTTATCTTGGTCTAATCGATATCAGAATCACACATTAAATAAACCTTTTAGATTCAAAGTTTCGGCCAACGCTGCCTGAATCAATAATCTTGTCAAATATATTATTAATCCGTTCACATAACTCTTCATAAATAAATCTTCAAGACACGTGTTTCAACTTTAGTAGCATACACTATTTTATTAGCTTCCTACACATACAGATGTGAACTTGAGCGTTGACAGACAGTGACTGACATCTCAATAAGATTAAGCTCTATTTTTTTTTGTCATTGTTGTACAAAAAGAATATAAAAATTCATTTTTAATTTTTAGAAACACGACGCAACAACTCGGTTCCAGGATCTTCTGTTGCTCCTTGGCTGTCGACCCGCGACGTATAGCGGCCAGCAATTTCCTCTCTGGTCGCGGCAACGAAGATGCTGTCCCCGTTCGTTGCGCCGATCTCTCCGTACATGAAACACATAAAAAAAATACAAAACTTTTAGATAATTCACATCTATTATAAATAATAAGAAAACACATAAACAAAACTAAATTAAACTTATAGTCACCTGCAAACTGGGCTGACTTTGGTGGATGGGTGACGCTTAATTTCGTCCCACTACATACCCCACCCACAAGCTCAGTTTGTCAGGTTTTAACCGGAATTAAAACTGTTCAATATACAATATTTAACTGTTAATACATTTTCCTCACATTTTACGTAACCTAGAGTCCTTGCTATTAGATAGATTTAATCCTTTTAATACGATATCGTTGTGACTATTTGTCATTCACTCTTAATTGTGCTCTTATGGTAATTCGTAACCGAATATAGGGAGATTGCTCCTCTTCAGTTAATAGTTGCTAATAAATACTAATTTAGTACGTTCTTTAACGTTGTACATTAGGACAGAGCATTCAAATTGTGATAGATTAGTTATAGTTTCATTTATTTACTAGAGTTATTCTTTCCAAGAATGTATATTACTAATACGTTTCTCACAATAACTAATAGTACTATTTACTTTACGTCATTCTTTTCCCTAATGCCTTATTTATGCCTGAGGTCAAGAAGAAATCAAGCAAAACTTTCTTTGGAATCTCGGCACGGCTTTCTTTACCTTCGGACACCTTGTTGGGTAATGGCAATTTATTTAGGAGAAACAAGCGAGAGAGCCCCGTTTGGTGTGTTCTATATTAACACTATTACAAACCTCTATTAAAAGCACTCTGCTATGTTCTCGTGAGCCATATAGCTCTGGACGCCCATGGTCCCTAAAACTATTAACCATCCCCTTTGGTTCCTACTATCCGAGTAAATTTAAAATACGCAAAATTCCTTTAGACCTAAGAGCAAAATTTCCTCCATATAAATCCCCCTTTTGGTTATCTTTCTCTTTTTGAAGTACCAGTAGATTACTGTAGAACACATGTTTAAGCTTTCTGTCATTTATTTAAATTAACACGTAACTATCACAAAAAACTTCACATGAATAAACTATGAACGCTCTTCCGTGTGTAACCTATACTAAATATTAACTTATTTAGGAATGAAGGGTTTCATTTGATCAACACTATATAATCCTTTAATTACACCTGATGAAGGTTCCATAAGAAGTAATGCTTTGGGATGTACAATCTTATGTACAACATATGGACCTTCAAAGATAAAGAAGAATTTTCTACATTCCTTATCGATCTTAGAACTTTTAGGATGAGATCGTACTAACACAAGATCTCCTACCTGAAATGAGGGTTCTATAGCCTGTTGATTATAACTTTTAATTCTCCGTTCGGCATTTTTTACAATCTGTTCGCAAACTTTTTCGTCTGGAATGCATTGTTGTATCTCATTTACTGGTGGCCAAGGTAAAGCAGCTAGTAAAGGCTCACCTATAATTCGTTTGCCTAAAATTTCTATAGGTGATAATCCCGTCGTTAGGTGAGGCAATTCATTTAATATCTTTTCGAATTCAGGCATTAGTTTGGCCCACCGAGTATGTTTATGTGCACAATAAGTTCTACATAATCGTCCTAATTCTTTCATGACTCTTTCTACTAAATTACTTTGAGGGTGATATTTCGAAATTAAGATATGTTTGATTCCATATTGTCTTATCATATCTTGAAACCTTTGACTAATAAAGGCACTACCGTTGTCAGACATAAGTCGTTTAGGAATGCCCCAGTTAACAAAGTAATTTCGGGTGAGGCAGCGTATAACGCTTGCTGTATTCGCTCGTTTCAAAGTATATAGTTTCACATGTTTGGACCAACATTCCATTACAACAAACACATATGTTAATCCTCCTGAACTCCGAGGCAGAGGGCCGAAAAAATCTAATGACAGTAGATCCCACAAACCTCGAGGAATTACAGCATATAATTTATAACGCTTGGATTTGTTATTAACTTTAACCTTTTGACAGGTTTCACAAGCCCTAATAATACTTCTCACAATACGTGACATATTTTTGAAATAATAATACTTCATTAGATGTTTAATACATTTATGAATTCCAAAATGCCCGTAACCTTCATGAATATAAGTAATTAACTCGTCCACAACAGTTTTCGGAATGCAGATTTTCCATCTCTGGTGTTCCCTCTGTGCTTTCCAATACAACAAGTCGTTAAAATATAACCACACACCCCGGGTGTTAACTGTTTCGTCCCCATTATTAAGGTTTTGTATAATTCGTAGAATAACATTTTTCTTTCCTTTATGTAATACGGTAACCTACTACTTAGGACTCGTATTAGATGACTGTCAATAATTGGTTCTTCAATTAACTGAGCACGGTTTAAATTCCATTCAAAATAATTCCTATAACCTCTCCACCGTTTAGAATATGGAGGAGGGGCTAACAACTCTAAAGTTAAGTGTTGTTGTTTTCCTCTTGACCAATAATTTTGTTTAAACTGCTTAACAAAATCATCCCAATCCCTGAATTCATTTCTATGCAGTACTGCCCATTCCGCAGCTTCTGCTTCTAAATGTCCTATTACAAATTGAATGCGTTTTTCATTACTCCATTTAGGAGATAATGATGTTTCAAAAGCTTTTATAAAGATTATAGGGTGAAGTTCGCCTCCTGGTTTAAATACAGGAAATCGACTTGCTACATTTGAATTTGTCGTTATGTCATCCAGACATTCTGCGAGAGAAATAGTCGGATTTTGTTTAGATTGCAGAGACGGAGTTGCATCGGATTGGCTTGCCGTGATTGCCTTATTCATATTGTTGTCGTCCGTGCTAGCAAATTCGATGCGACTGTTGTCTCTGATTATGTTATTACCTCTGCTACCTGAAATGTTCTCGTTATTATCTAATTCCGATAACCGTTTCGTAATTTCCTGTATCCGCATTTCTGTATTGGATACGCGATTAGCTAATATCGATTCTTCACTGTGTTCACGATGTGAACGCTCTGTACCTTCGTCAATATTATTATCTTTGGCAGTCTCAAGATTATTGCATATTTCAGTAATTAAAAATTTCATGTTTTCGATTTCGGTATGGTCCTTTTCTACTTGATGAGTTAATGTCTCTAATTCTACATTATCTATTGAAGAAATCTCTACAGGTTTGGTAGAGACCTCTTTAATAGATTTCAATAATTCTCTGCGAACAGTTTCTGTTTGCATAGAAAACTCATCTCGTAACATATCGTTATTTTTCTGTATTTCATTTACAACTAAGATATTGACACTATCTAGTCTCTCGGTTAAGTCAGTGATATCGTTTCGCATGCGAGCTTTTTCCTCGCGCGATTCCTGGATATGTTCTTCTAACCTTTTACAATTATCGGCAATCTTATTACTAAGTCCTACTAATTTTTCTTGCATTTCAACTTTAGAAGACTCTATTTTATCACTTAATTCTCGACTGGTTTCATTAAGATATTCCTGCAACCTGTCTGTTGATTTTGTTAGCTCCCCTTTAAGTCTAGCAGTATATTCCTCGTTAGACTGTTTTAATTCCTGTTTTAGTTCCTCTTTTAATCTAGCAGTAGATTCCTCGTTAGATTGTTTTAATTCCTGTTTTAGTTCCTCTTTCAATCTAGCAGCAGATTCATCGTTAGCCTGTTTTAATTCCTCTTTTAATCTAGCAGTAGATTCTTCGTTAGATTGTTTTAATTTAGCGATCGCCCTAAAAAGGGCTCTCATGCTCCTATCGGACATAGATTGCTCTTCGTCTGACATTTCACTTCCCGACATTATTGTAAGATATTAACTATTTACACACGCAAACTTGTAATCAACAATCCTATAAAAGCACACTCCCTATATACAACACTCCACTTCCAACTTGAAACAAACTCACCGGACACTTAATATTGTAATTTGTAGTTCTCGATGATCAGTGTGCTGCTATGGGCTGCAGATGTAACAGCCGTCGATGCAGCCGCTGAGATGCTGCGACCCCGCTTCCGCAACCGGCAGGACGCTGAGTCGAACACCGAAAACGTCGCTGGCTGCAACCACGCCCGGCACCGCCGTAGACAGGCGAAGCCCTCAGCAACACCTCTAATACCAGCCGGAGGAACGCCCCGCAGCTGACGTACTGGGCCTATTAGTTTAGGGAGAAAAAAGGTTGTCGGGGTTTGCAGCGTTCAGCTGCTGCCCAACAGATGCGCCTTCTCGTGGAACAACTGCGTGACCGTACTGCTTGGCTGCACTCCGTCAGATGCCCACACCCGCGAAGTCGCCGCTGGCTGGTGAAGGCTCCACGAAAACTCGCATTAACTTCCGAAGGACTCTTGTTTCGTTTCGTACCTGTGTGCCTTAGTTGCACACAAGTCCTGTTTCTAAGGTCGCCACGGTGCGGTGTAACGACGTATTAGCTTTTCGTGTGATATACGTATGACCATGTGCAGACTTCGTCACCTACGTCAGTTACACTCACTTCAAAAAATTATTTATATTCTTTTTAAATTTTCATAGAATGGTTCTTGAACGAAACTGTAAAACATCAGTTGAGTCGTATGCAAAGAATTACATCACTTGGGCCAATTGGTTTTCGTAACTTTTTCGAATTTAAAGTTCGTTTGTTTCTCCTCAGAAAATTATATCGACACACGTTATCTTGGTCTAATCGATATCAGAATCACACATTAAATAAACCTTTTAGATTCAAAGTTTCGGCCAACGCTGCCTGAATCAATAATCTTGTCAAATATATTATTAATCCGTTCACATAACTCTTCATAAATAAATCTTCAAGACACGTGTTTCAACTTTAGTAGCATACACTATTTTATTAGCTTCCTACACATACAGATGTGAACTTGAGCGTTGACAGACAGTGACTGACATCTCAATAAGATTAAGCTCTATTTTTTTTTTGTCATTGTTGTACAAAAAGAATATAAAAATTCATTTTTAATTTTTAGAAACACGACGCAACAACTCGGTTCCAGGATCTTCTGTTGCTCCTTGGCTGTCGACCCGCGACGTATAGCGGCCAGCAATTTCCTCTCTGGTCGCGGCAACGAAGATGCTGTCCCCGTTCGTTGCGCCGATCTCTCCGTACATGAAACACATAAAAAAAATACAAAACTTTTAGATAATTCACATCTATTATAAATAATAAGAAAACACATAAACAAAACTAAATTAAACTTATAGTCACCTGCAAACTGGGCTGACTTTGGTGGATGGGTGACGCTTAATTTCGTCCCACTACAAGTTCTGTGTAGGCGTCAGTTACGTGATTTTATTTCGGTGATTGCAAAATAGAGTCGAATGTATGCACTGGGTAGCCGAGGCAGCTATTTCATGGCGATTTGGTCAACCAAGTAAATGAATGTACTGAACATGCTGAAAACCACTACAGGGAGTCGTTCTGTCAGAATTCTCATCCAGTGTGGCGGAACATTGTTATGATAGAAAAATGAGTGAGAGAAAAGAGAATTTGGTGGTCTCTTGGATTGATGCTATGTTCATATACTTATGGTCTGGGTTCGATTCTATCTTCTGCTGATGATTTTTGATAAGGAGAGACAGATTCTGTTCTCTTCTGGCTACGCCGAGTGAAGAAGGTATAATGGCATTGTGGTCTGACATTCATGTTAAACATGATATTCCTTCTCTACCAAGAAGACGTTAGGTTGAACCACAATAAAGTCAGGAGTCGCGACACGTAGAAACTCTATCAACAGTAACCTTTCTTATACTAGTTATTTATTTCTAGTGACGAAACAAACGCTATGTAGGGTCACAGGACACTTATTCCATCTTTTATTTGAGCTTCTCTATATCGATAAAATTGGTTCTGATCTGGGAATGGAACTCAGACCGCCCTTAACGCGGAATTTGATCCCTTCGTGACAATACAGCTCGACTGCAATTTGTTGTTTGTTCAAAACTGCAGATTCCTCAACATCTCCACATATTGCGCGTGAATGGGTCCGAATACTGGCCCGGCACTAAAGCTTTCACTATGTATTATCAAGATCTAGCATGAGAACACCTGTCTGATGGCGGGTAATAATTTCGATTTTTAATGTATTTTCATTCGTTTTCAACACTAACGGTATCTGACGTTTTTGAGTCCTAGTGAGACACAAAACTGTTTGCGAAATCATTGTAAATTCAAGGATGTTATTCCGAGCTGCTGGTGGAGAAAAAATTCGGTTGCTGAAGTCTCTTTGTGTGCAGTCAACAACGATATGTGTGGGGCTCGATTCCCAATCAGCACTGAACTCATCGTCATATTATTACTAGTTCAAACATGCTCACATGTCGCTGCTGGTGTAACAAACCCATTTTTAACGTTCGTTTTCTCTAGAATATAACAGCGATAGGTTCCAGGTTGGAGTCCTGGGAAAGAAAACATTAATGTTCATCTCGTCATTTCAGTTAAAACATCTAGCTACTGCCGAGAAAATCCGATATGTCACAGTTGATTGTGCTTCGATAACAATCCAGTTAGGTTCTGGGTTCGAATCCCTGTCCAACACAAAGCTTTACCTCACGGCATTTAAAGTAAGTTACTTGTGAAGACGCAATATTTAACATCTCTCGTAGTTCGTCAACAAGGACAATAGATGCTGGGTAGGAATTCGCGTCCGTTAACAATGTTTACGTTATGTAATTGAAAGTTGATATTTGCTAACTAATACTGTCTAAAATCGAGGTATATCACTCTCTGTATGCCTAGTCAGGAATGACTGTCAGTTTCCGTCAGTCACGAAGTCTTTGCTTAGTCTGCATGACCTGGGTTTGAATCCATATGCAGAACGAGACGGTTCGTCGTGTCATTTGAAGTTCATACATATTCCCAACTAGCTGCTCGTGAATAACTTAAATTTTTAATGTCATTTTGTGTTAAATAAGAAGTACGGTATGTTATTTTGAAGAGGAAATCATGAATACGACGAAATTACTACGTGAATTACCTATGTGTTTTAATGATGAGAGCGGTAACATTTCATGTATGTCATTTATTGTAATAAATGTGAGCTTACAAGCCTGAAGAACCGTCTTATCTGTGATAAGACGTTCCCTGATATTTGTAGTACCTTAGTATTACTTTACATCTTGAGTTATTGCGATACAGAGCAGTGTTTTCTAGTGGTGACTTGTTGGAACCATTTTCAATAGTCAAACGACTGTACCGAGGGGCGATTAGAGGACCTGCTAGACAGCTGCGCTATGTGGGTTGCATTCGAATCAGGCGAAATGCAATTCAGGTCGTTCGGATACTTTTGAGCACGACTGTACAACCCCAGCAGCTTCTAGCTGTCTGAAAGCTGCCAGTTCTCACACACCGCGTCCCTTATCTCCAGGGGTTCCGTCTTGCTTGCGTGTCACTCTGAATGTCATATCCTGTGAACTGCAGCACATTACTCCTAGAAACGGCACCCAAAGAAACAATTGTAATATCGAGAACTAGGTAGGTATAGTAAAGTCTGGGGTCGCACACACTGTTCGTGTGAAAGCCAGAGAACCCATGTAGCAACGCCAGGGACTCTGGAACAATGTCAGGCAGACGCATTAAAAAAGGTGGGGTCTGGCTGGGGAAGGTGCTTTTTATGGCCTGTGCCCTGTTAGAGAAAGGTGCCCTGAAGGCTTTAGTTCTACCGCGAGGAATTCGTTGAAGCAGTGGACAGCAGTCGGGGTTGTGTCTAAGAAACATTCTGCGAGACAGACAGTAGCTGACTGAAAATGAACAGAAACACGACTCTAAAAATTGTTGCTTTTCAGGTGGCCAGTAGGCAGTCGCCAGGGAATGAAGTTACTTTTTTCTTCAGTTTTTTTTCCTTCATTAGAGGAAACTGTGCTAGCAGCTAACAAGACCACTAATTGGTGGCTGTAGTGTGACGTCAGCATGAGGTAGCGTTTCAGTTGTTTTTTTTTTTCAAGGGTAGAGGGACAGAAAGCGAGCTTATTGGATTTGAAATATTTTCGGGCTTCAGGTGGGAGAGTTTTGACAACAAAACAGTTACACCATCTGCGGAGAAAACGTAGCCTTTAAAAGATTTCTACACGAAATTTTGTAGGTACTACACGCAGAGAGACTTAACTCTAACTTCTTAAAGAACAGGGTCTCAGGTACCAGAGTAGAGCCTTGGCTTCACCGTCAACCAGAATGCTTGACTTCGAAAGCACCTCTCTTGCGTTGGCCAGTTGTCAGTTCTCAGAACACTTCATCCCTTTTCTAATCGACATATCAGCACTAATTAAAAGTAACCAGCCGAGTGTGCTTGATGCTTTTCACACGCCACACTTCCATACAGGGCTTCTTTCCATACAAATACATTCAGAAAAGACATCCCACCCTTTAAATTTACACACGATGTTAGCAAACGTCTCTTACTGTTGGTCAGAAATGTTTTTTTACTTGGTATAGCCACTCTCCACTTCATATCTTCCCTGCTTTGACTATTATCACTTTCACCGTCCATATAACACAAGTCATCTACTGCCTTTAGTATCTCATTTCCTAATGTAAGTCTCTCAGTATCGGCCAATTTAATTCGACTACATCTATTACCGCTGCCATCCTTTTTTCTTGTTTTCAGATCTTATTCTCTCTTTTCGAGATACAGTTTCTTCGCCCTGAAGTCTAATTCCCTTTCCAAATTTATCCTTGGTTTCCTTCACAGATTGTTCGGTATACAGATTGAATAACACCAGGAATGGACTACTACTTTATCTCGTTCCCCTGCCTATGACTCATTTCTTTTACGTCTTTCGACTCTTATAAATGTCATCTACTGTTTGTAAAGTTGTAGACAACATTCCTGTCCCTACATTTTATCTTCGATAGTTTCTGAATTTCAAGGTCAACATGGAAAAAGCATTTTCTAGGTCTGTACTATAAATGTGGCTTGTCTTTCCTTAACCTAAGATAAGTCGTGTAGCCCAAATTGCCTCACCTGTTCCAACGTTTCACAAGAGCCCAAACTGGTCTTCTCTCAGGTCGGCTTCAACCATTAGTCCCTTCCTTCTCAAATTATCTGTGTTAAAATTTTGCAGTCGTGACTTATCAACCTGATGGTATTATAGCACATGTATGAGTAGCTGACTTCTTTGGTAGTGTGATAATTAACGTCTCCGTGCACTTTAATGGCACTTCGCTTGTCTCACGCTCCAGTACCAGGTGAGGCAGTGTTATCGCTATTGGTTCTCTCGGAGGTCCTCAGTAATTCTGAGGGCGTATCGTCTACTCCAGATGGCTTGTAGCGACCTGGGGCGTAGGACTGCATCTACCATCTCGTTGTTCTTACTTATAGTAATTCGAAATACTGGACAACTTCAGATGCACGTTGATCTTAGCCTCCTTTCCGGTAAAAAACAGTGGCAGGAAAGTACTGCTTATGCAAGTAGTGTCCCGAGTTGAATTGTTGTCTATTACCAGATGGACACCTTAATCAAATCAAGTCAGCAAGTCTTTCACGACGAGCCAAAACGTCTCCACAATTCTAAAGCTTATGACCCAATATTGCAGACGTATGGACCCACAGAACATGCAGGGTCGACCACATAACATCGGCCGGCCGTTGTGGCCGAGCGGTTCTAGGCGCTTCAGTCTGGAACCGCGCTGCTGCTACGGTCGCAGGTTCGAATCCTTCCTTGGGCATGGACGTGTGTGATGTCCTTACTTAGGTTTAAGTAGTTCTAAGTTCTAGGGGACTGATGACCTCAGATGTTAAGTCCCATAGTGCTCAGAGCCATTTGAACCATTTTGAACCTAACATCTTCGAAGCTACTTACCCTGTAAATGACACGTCCAGTGTTGTAACTGGAAAGTTACTGTAACTTGAACTTATTTAGCCAACTACGTGCATCAGAGACATTGGCGTACCTCTGTCGAAAACTGATACCTCTGTTACCGTCGGTATGAAATCAGAGAAACCATCCTCACAGACGATGAAAAAAGGCGGAGGGAACCCGATATGAGGGTGAGACCGTTAGTGCGAGAAACGTCGTTTAATGAAGCCGAAAGCCAGCCAGATTTGGCCACCTGACCTGACCTAGAATCCCAATACGTTTCAGACTAACGTTAAGTGAGTAAGCGGATCTACATCATGTGTTCAGAATCTCAGTAACCATACTGACATCGAAAAGGAAGATGCCAGGGATAGGGCGTAAGCATCGTATTGAGTCTTCCAAAATTGTTTAGCAGTGGAAGATTTCATCTGAATTACCGCACGAACACGCAAAGGACAGTTACTGAGATAAGCGACCGCGGAACAGGAAATCAACGAAACTAGATCAGCAGCGGAAAGCCCTCTGGACATGATTACGTATCTGTAAGACTCTGCTCAGTTTATGCGAAATAATTTGCTCTCTGGTTCTAGACATAGAGTAAATATCTCTGGAGTGAGCATTGCATTCTGCGCATATTGTCAACATTAAACCAGGATTGTCACGTGTTTTCGGGACTTCGCTGTGCGTGTGTGCTTTCCGCAGAGTTGTAAGTTTATAATATCAAGAGTTTTTGTTGTATTTTCACCGTTTGTTGATAGTGTAATAGTGATGGCGAATTACTGTTGTTGCTACGGATGCAAAGAAAAATTATGTGAAAGGAGGGATAGTAACTTTTCGTGGGTACTATGTTTAAAAATTTCGAGACGCATTATAATTAAGGCTTGATTCTGTAGACCTATTTTTCTACGATTTTATGACTATATAATAGATATTACGGCTCATACAAAAGGTTACAAACAATCGCTTCCTCTCGTAAATTTGCTAGTGAAACAGGAAAGGGAATGATTAGTTGTTTCAGCAAATACTATCCTCCATGCATTTATCAGTGACTTGTCGATTATGTATATAGATTTGAAAGACGGGAGACAGATAAATTCAAAAGAGTGGGAGTCTGTAATTGTCTTCGTATAACATGTGCGTCCAAATCTTTTTGTTTACTATAAAGTTACAGTAGGAGACCATGTTAAGTGTATCTAGGACATAGAGAATGATTATGTGTGATTTATATTTTAGTTTCCCGAAGGATGAACAACGAGTAAAGATGTGGCTCCAGAAAATAAGGAGGAATAATTTTGTCCCCACAAAATATTCCAAAGTTAGTTCAAAACACTTTGAAAGGGAATGTTTAAACAGAGAAAAATTTGGACGTGTGTGGCTGAAGGTAGATGCTATACCAACTATTTTTAATTTTCCACAGCACGTACTACCAATTTCTGCATTCAGCTTAAAAACATTTTCTGCACAAATCAAACAAAAAACACAATAGTGTAGTTAATCAAAGTACACATTCATCTTCTTTGGTGTTTTTGCCTTCAATTTATGTTCTTCACCATTTGATTAAGAAGCGTAAAATATTAGTAAACTTGTCCCCAAACTCTTTCATTTGTGTCAGTTTGCCCTTCCATTAATGGTGTTGACTGTTACATGACCAACAGTATTTGCTTTACAGTACATTTATTCTCCGATCGCCTTTTTCCCCCTTCTTATTCAGTCTACTATTTATTTAATAAACTGGGAGCAAGTACGTAAAATGCGTAAAATAAACAAAGTGTCACCAGGAACAAAAATTGTGCTTTAGGTCGCAAAAACGGGAAAATAAATACTCAGAAATAGCAGAAAAAAGGACGAATTAGCAGGGATATAATCGGTAATGTGTGGCAAATTCGGTGTTTTTCGGACACTTGCAAAAGTGCTAGCGTCCTGTCAAGTCGTTTTGCAAGACTATCACTGCAAAATGTACGTCAGGCTCTGTAATACTGTAAAGTGCCGTATCATACCGAAAACTACCAAAAATCGAGTGCATCTGAACTGTGACACCTATCGGCAAGAAGCAGAATGCAATATCACTTGCCCTTAAAGGTTACGTAGCTGGTTTATTCCGGGTATCAAATGGATACTGTTAAAATGTCCGCGCGCAATATATATAAAGAATGCGCGACACGTACGAAAAGAATCCGTCTGTACTAGGGATGTAATGACATTCGAAATATACGCGACAAACACACGACGTCCCGAGAACACGTGACCAGGCCGGCAATGGATGTTGACAACACAAAATCTGTTCTGCGCATGTGAATGATCACTCCAGAGATATTTACTCTATGGTTCTAGGGGCAGTATCGTAGATCACTGGGACGATTATGAATAGCCAGCGATTAAAGAAAGCGCGAGTCCTTCTCGTTTTCAAGGCCACCTGACAGAGAGACACATATATAGGCCTATATCGCTGACGTCTGTCTGTAGCAAAATTATGGAACACATTTTACTCTCATTCATAGTGATCTTATGCTCTTTTCGGACAAGGAAAATTTCCTCTCCAAAAATCAGCATGAGTTCGGCAAATAGTTCTTTGGAAACTGAGCTCTGTCCGTTCATGATATTCAGATTGCCATAGACAACGAATGGTGAAGGATGTACTGCAGTACATGGGAAAACTGCAAACCCTGCAGACAGGGAAATTCAGGAAGGCCTGATTGGTGGGCGAAATGGCACCTCACCCTCAACGTAAATGGATGTAACGTGACTCTGTTCGATTACACTATTAGCTATACGCCACTGGAAACAGTACAGGAGTCAAATACCTTGAAGTAACCTTCCTGATCGATCTAAAGTTGAATCTACACCTACACGTATACTCCGCATGGCATCATGTGATGTAACGCAAAAAGCCTTAGGTAACTAGCAGCAAATTCCTTTTCTGTTGCACTAAAAATGGAACGAGCGGAGAACGATAGTCTATATGCCTCGATACGTGCACAAATTTCTCTTGTCTTCGTTGTCCTTACGCGAAATGTACATTGGCAGTAATACAATCGTCCGCAGTCAGTTGAAAATGCTGGATCTCAATAATTTTCTCAATAGTGTTTTTCGAGAAGAACGTCAGCTTCGTTCCAGAGATTCCCATGAGAGTTCACGAAGTATTTAGGTAATACTCACGTGTTGATCGAATCTACCGGTAACAAATTTAGCAGCCCGCCTCTGATTTCCTTCAATGTCTTCATTTTGGAGATCCAAAACAGTCGAACAGTACTCAAGAATTGGTAGCACTGGGTGTAAGATACGTGGTGTCCTTTACAGATGAGCTACACTTCCCTAAAATTCTCTCAATAAATCGAAGACGACAATTCGCCTTACCTGCTAGCGTCCTTACGTGTTCATTCCGTTGCATGTCGGTTTGCGAGGTGCCGGGGCTAGCAGTGTATTTAACGCTAAATTCTTCGAGAATCTACATATGTAAATGATGCTCTAAGCCCCCCCTATTCTAACTCCGACTTTTGCTGTTGCACATGCATTAAAAATATACGCAAACTGACTGTAATCAACCCTGCAAGTTGAGTAGAAAAGAGTTTGGCACCTGCAATAATTTAATTTGATAAATAAGTTAAATAAAGGAAGGTTTCATTAACGTAGTGAGAAATGATTGGGTTGCTCTACCGATTAACAGAATGAAAGTTCTGTCCAAAATAACAATATGATTTATTAAGACTAAACACAAAATAATAAACAAAAACACATGAAACATTTATAATGCATCAAATTGGCTCAAATTGGATACTCAAACCAACGCTGTGAAGGTGAAGTTGTCCCTAAACTAGATTGTGAGGTTTATGACGAAGTGGTATGTGGAGCCAATTCCTTGCCACTCAAATCTTAAGATAGACACACAGCTAACCCAACATTAATTGCTGCTACCCAAGACAGAACAAAGTTAGAAAAAAGACGAACAGACGCGCTCTGCTGAGCTCTGATTATCACCTGGGAAAATCCCTATCTGCCGGTGCTGCGGACATACATTACCAGACTGTCTTCTTAACTGCAAGAACACGATCTGGCGTACTGGAAGCGATGGTTGGTTGCTTCGACATCCCGTCGTGGTGACGATAATGTCACGAGTATAGCCCGAAACAAATTATCCTGGCCTGGTTGTTCCAGACTAAAGACTTCCTAGCAATACAAATGCGCCTCTGAGGGAGACGAACAAGGCTCGCCACACAATCACTGACGGTACAGTGATTGATTTTAACAAGCGAAGTCACCCAGTAACTCCGATACAGTCAACATTTGCCAAAACTGCTCAAGACAGACAACATAGGCCTCTTGTACACAGAACGCTCAATTGCCAACTGTACTCGGAAAGTTACGTTGAAGTCGAAACTACAGCAACTTCGTCAAACAGTTACAATTAAATAAAAGTATATTAGACAGCCCACAGAAGGCAGGCTGACACGAGCAACGAGAGCTCAGTCCTGTAACCTACTCCGACCGAAAGGCGAGAGCCGACTACGAGAGCACCCGTACAGGCCGAACACAGAACATTCGCGCCCCCACGACAGTGGCCATGGTTAAACGTTCCAATCAGCAACTCGAAAACCGGCGGAAAATTCCACTCTATTGCTGGAGCACTACCATTCCACCAATGGAGATTCTTGGCGCCAATTTCTGCACTGATTTTGCTACGTCACGGAGCTATGCCCTGAGCAAGCCAATCACAGTTACTATTTTTCAGAAAGCGCGGGAATTTTCCCGCCACAACTGCCTGGGTACACAAGTCATTCCCAC
This sequence comes from Schistocerca piceifrons, assembly GCF_021461385.2. NCBI lineage: Eukaryota > Metazoa > Arthropoda > Insecta > Orthoptera > Acrididae > Schistocerca > Schistocerca piceifrons. The sequence continues at coordinate 565,051,060 of NC_060144.1, forward strand.
GCCTCGCTGGTAGCCCGCCAGAAAGTGTTTTCGCAAAGTTTCTGCGAAGTAACGGAACCTCTAGCCCAGCCGCTCCTTCAGGCCCCTGCGGGCGTGTCTTTTGACAATGTCGGCGTCTGGAAAGCATTCACTCGACTCCCTCACACCCGTCGGCTTAACCCTCTCGAGATCCGCAGAGCCCGCCTGTCACCAGACCACCTGGGTGACGAGAGACGCTGCGTGGGAAGTCCGCGTGTGAAGGAATAGCAACTTTTCACCGCATGCAATTAGAGAGGAAAATCGTAAGATAGAAATATGAGAGGGGGCTCATGCCATCTCTCAGGTTTGCAGTGGTCACATAAGAACTGTTTCAGGAAAAACAAATGTCAGACTGAAATATATTGCTGTTCCACCGATTCTCAAGTATCGTTTGTCAGTCTGGGATCAGTACTAGCTTAACTTAGTAGAAAAGGTTGAGAGGATCCAACAAAGGGCGGCGCGTTTCGTCACGGGATCGTTTGGTTTGCGCGAAAGTGTTATGGCGACGCTCAACAAAGTCCAGTGGCAAGCGTAAAACTGTCGGCACACGGACCGTGCTGTCGAACGTTAACGTTGAGCGTGCCAAGTGCAACGTGCTGCTGGACGTTCATGAACGATGCGACTTGTGCGCGGGATTAGCCCTGCGATCTAAGGCGCTGCAGTCATGGACTGTGCGGCTGGTCCCGGCGGAGGTTCGAGTCCTCCCTCGCGCATGGGTGTGTGTGTGTTTGTTTGTCCTCAGGATAATTTAGGTTAAGTAGTGTGTAAGCTTAGGGACTGATGACCTTAGCAGTTAAGTCCCATAAGATTTCACACACATTTGAACATTTGATGCGACTTGTGCATACGGTACGTGGGACCCAACGTGGTATAAGCGATCGCAACGCACTCCAGCGGCAGTTGCGGGATGTTTCTAGTTCTTAAATCACACTGTTTACTCAACGGGCGCGCGTAAAATTCCCACGTTGGCTCTATTAAAACGCACATTTACTCCATCGTCCACGAAAAGGAAAGTAGTATGTCCAATCAATAAGGACACAGGCTTATAAAAGTGCCATTACAAATAGTGCGGTACAAATTTGGAATACTTCTCCGCATAAAATAAACATTATTTCATCATTCCTACATTTTAGTGAAACCCCAAGGTTAGTCTTACTTGATCACTGTTCCTTCCCAGTAGCAGAATCTTTGTAACTTGTGAATTACGGAGCGTAAAAGAAAAAGGAGCAAAATATCTTTATACAAGTATTGCAAGCTGTCCAGTAGATTAAGTCAATCGAACTAAGTCACCCCTCAAAGAAAAGATGAACTTATATTTACATAACATCAAATATTATAGTATTTACTTACATTAAACTAATAATAAAGTATCAGAACCTAATAAAAACGGGAATGTTAGGAAAAAAAATTTGGTAGTGTCAAGACGCGAACCACCGTCCCAACCAACAACCCAACAGAGGTCAGTGACACTACGCATTACACTGAACCACCAAAACATCCCTTCCATCTAATTATAGTATATTTTAGTCCTTGCTGAAAACCTTAACCGTAGATATGTTACTAATTGCAATATAATTATAACAAATTGTACCAAGAACAATGCGTTTTGGGTGGATCTTCAGTGTGTTGCTGCCTTCAAATAGCCTACTCCCATAATGCGCAAGTTACAATAATTCTTTTGCCACGAATATGATGTTTCTCATTATTGTATTGGAACGAGTCGCACAGTTAACAACGGGTTTTCCAGTGATTCTCAATTTGCTGGTGCTCAGAAACGGCATATATACATATAGGCTTGAAATGAATGCCAATATGGCGCCTCACAACTCTGTACTGAAGGGAGACGGCGTGCGTGTAACGTAGGTGCCATCTCATTGATCAACGCTCAGACGCACGCTCAGAATATCTGATATACCAGATACTGACTGCTCTGCACGTTAGGAAAGACTCCCGAACGTGCTGTTCCACGCTATGACGTCAGAAACTCGGCACGCTCAACACTCAACGTTCCGATGCACGGTCCGTGTGCCGACGGCTTAACAAGGGAAGCGTTGAGCGTCACGGAGGGGTCCACTATTGAAATTCCGGAGAGTACGTTCCGGGAACAGTCGGACAACAATTACTTCCTCACAAACACGTCTCGTGAGATGACAACGAGAAAATTGCAGAGATCAAAGCTCATGTGGGCGTTAACCGACAGCCGTTCTTTTAGCGCATCATTTGCGAATGGAACGGGCAAGGGGTGGGTAGAGATAATGGTAGTATTGCCAGGAGTACCCTCCGCCAGGCACCGGAAGGTGGGCTGCGTAGTGCAGATGAATATATGGACGCAAATGTAGGCTGCGTAAATTTCGTCAGCTGTACACTGTTACAAATATTGTTTGGGCTGCACGTATTCCAATCAGCGATGTAAATTACTGATTTAATAGCCAGTTGGTTTACCGGCAGCGTTACCCAGTTAGGCAGACTGTGGAATCATTTGCATTTAAATTGACATTTAGTTGGTTTATCTATATTTCTCGTGTACCATTTATCCGTAATGTGCGACTGCGCTATTTCATTTAACATTTTATGTTGTTCGGAATGGAATTTGCAGCGGTAGCGATTGCACCTGAAGATTCATTGCTCCAGTAAAATTCGTCTTCATCCGCAATACGTTTTTATCAATACGCGATGTTTTTCAATCTCTGTGTTTTCATCTTCAGGTCCTGCTTTCAACCATAGCATACTTCTACGTAAGTGTCTGGTCACTTCTGTCCCTTAAAAAAAATATTCTTATTCCAGTAAATTATTTTTTAAACTTGCAACAGAATTTAACGCTATCCGAATGAGCAACGGAACATATACACATCAAAAAAAGTTTTGCATCACCTCCGTTCCGAGATTTCGGGAACCTGTACAGAAAATTGGAATAGAGATCAACATAAACATCATTTCCGCCCTGTTTATTGCTCATGAAAACCATAAAAATGGTTCAAATGTCTCTGAGCACTATGGGACTTATCTGAGGTCATCAGTCCCCTAGAACTTAGAACTACTTAAACCTAACTAACCTAAGGACATCACACACATCCATGCCCGAGGCAGGATTCGAACCTGCGATCGTAGCGGTCGCGCGGTTCCAGACTAAAGCGCCTAGAACCGCTCGGCCACACTGCATGAAAACCAAACATTGCATGTTGTACCACCATACATCGAGACCTTCAGAGGTGGTGGTCCAGATTGCTGCACACATCGGTACCTCTAATAACCAGTAAGCACGTCCTCTTGCACTGATGCATTCCTGTATTCGTCGTGGCATACTATCCACAAGTTCATCAAGGTACTGTTGGTCCAGACTATCGCACTCCTCAACGGCGATTTGGCTTAGATCCCTGAGAGTGGTTGGGTTGGTGGCTCACGTCGTCCGTAAACAGCCCTTTTCAATCGATCCCAGGCATGTTCGATAGGGGTTCATGTCTGGAGAATATGCTGGCCAATCGAGTCGAGTGATGTCGATATCCTGAAGGAAGTCATTCACACGATGTGCACAATGGGGACGCGAATTGTCCTCCATGATGACGAATACCTCGCCAATATGCTGCCGATATGGTTGCGCTGTCGGTCGGAGGATAGCATTCACGTATCGTACAGCTGTTACAGCGTCTTCCATGACAACCAGCGGCTTACATCGGCCCCACATAATGCCACCCCAAAACAGCATGGGACCTCCATTTTGCTGCACTCGCTGGACAGTGTGTCTAAGGCATTCAGCCTGACAGGGTTGCCTCCAAGCACGTCTCCGACGTTTGTCTGGTTGAAGGCATGTGCGACACATATGGGTGCAGAGAACGTGATGCCAATCCTGAACGGTGCATTCGGCATGTTGTTGGGACCATCTGTACCGCGCTGCATGGTGTCGTGGTTGCAAAGACGGACCTCGCCATGGACGTTGAGAGTGAAGTTGCGCATCATGCAGCCTACTGCACCACAGTTTGAGTCGTAACACGACGCCTTGTGGCTGTACGAAAAGCATTGTTCAACAGGGTGGCGTTGCTGTCACGGTTCCTCCAAGCCACAATCCGTAAGTAGCGTTCATCCACTGCAGTATTAGCCCTTGGGCGGCCTGTGAGAGGCATGTAATCGACAGTTCCTCTCTCTTTGTATCTTCTCCATGTTTCTCCATGTCTGAACAATATCGCTTTGGTTCAGTCCGGGACGCCTGGACACTTATTGTGAGCCCTTCCTGGCACAAAGTAATAATGCGGACGCGATTTAACCTCGGTATTGACAGTCTAGGAATGGTTGAACTACAGACAGCACGAGCCGTGTACCTCCTTCCAGGTGGAATGACTGGAAGTGATCGGCTGTCAGACCCCCACCGTCTAATAGGGGCTGCTCATGCATGGTTGTTTACATCTTTGGGCGCGTTTAGTGACATCTCTGAGCAGTCAGAGGGAATGTGTCTGTGATATAATATCCACAGTCAACGTCTATCTTCAGGAGTTCTGGGAACCAGGGCGATGCCAAACTTTTTTTTATGTGTGTAGTTTCTGCGAATATTTACAGCAACATTTTTGTGAGTCTTTATTCGCCCTACCTTTGATTTAACAAAGACACACCTTCGGGTAACAGTACCGTTAAAAAAAAAGCATGTCGCAGATATACAATGCAACAACCCATTGTTTTTAGGCTTTTTCTTGCACAAAAATCTATCTCTATACGTGCTGATAAATTTACGACCTTTAAAATTAGTTTTTTCATAACACATGTAATTAAGTACCTTTAGGTTATGTAAGTAAAATTACAGTTTTTCCAAGAGTCCGAGTTTCTTTCTTTAAAATTTTCGAGTTCTCCTTCATGTCATTGACTGTATGTGCAGAGGCATACGGTACATGCTGCTGTTGCCTTTTTCAACAATGCTTGATACTAAGGGATTTTTTTGTTCTTTGAAACGAGTGTGAAAAGTTTTGCGACAGGTTGCGCTACACCTGCACAAGTACTCGACAAGCCACCTTGCAGAATGTTACGAAAGCAACGGTGCCTTTCTTCCGAGATCCCATTGAAGTTTCCCAACGAGCTGATTCGGTCCTTGCTTTAGCACAGCAGCACGTTAAAAGAATGAATACGTCTTTTTCAGCCTCACATGAAATCACCGAGTAGCTGACAGTCCATCCCAGTTGGAAGATTTCAGCACATGACTACTAGCAACCCCTAAAAAATGCCTGACAAGTTACGTATACATTGATATGAAAAAAGGCACATGAGACAGTTGAGGACTCCCTTGTGGCGTCTCCCATTTGTACGTCGAGTACGTTATCAAGTCTGTCCCAGTGCGCTGCTATTTCGAGTCCTTCAAGTAAGTCCACCCTCTCTTCCCTTCTTCTTTACGTGTAGTAACTAAGTCCCCCACGATACCTTTCAGTGGGTAGCCTGTCTCACGCACATATTAGCAACACTTTGCTCCCTCCCCCCCCCCCTCCCCCGCCCCCCGACCCCAACAGTCTAAATACTTGTTTTCCGTACATCTCGTCGAAAATGTCCTCGCAGTCTGTTTAATGCATATTGCGTCGTTCCATCGCATGATGAATATTGTATCTTATACACTCAATGTTGGTTTAATTTCTTTTCCTCTCCAAAACATCGTCTTTTAATTTAAAACTCACTAAGTTATTCACTTGTAATACAAATTATACCTATTAAGTTTTGAATATATTATCCAATTTCTCCGAGATTTTACCACAGTATGGCGTATTCACAGTTCTCCTTTTATCCTTGGCTAGTCCCACTTTTCCCGTCTTCTCTTCCTTTTTCACAACCCAGTTAACCATGTTTACAGCGTAACCGTTTTTACTGGTATCTGCTTACTAATTTTCAACTCATTTAGTCTCTCCTCTGCTCCCATTGGCACGTTTTTTGTCCTGTGCACTAAACTTCTGAACACAGGTTCTTTGCATGTCCGTGGGTGACATGAGTCGTTTGTTAGTAATATATATTTTGTAGTAGACTTTTTGAAAACATTAAAAGCAAGCAAACTTCTTCTTCCGCACTTTCGGTATTAGGATCCAATCTTTTCCTCGATCTGTCAGGGTATCTTTTCCGTTTGGTTTAAAGTTCTTTATCTGACGTGTTAGTCTCCCAAGTTCCGTTCTTTTTACAGGTTCATTCCATTTCTTTTTGTTTCCATCTACTTTTTCTTTCACGCTCTAAATTTTTAATTATTTTAGAATTTCCTCACTTCGTATTTTATCTATTCTTTTATACCCCTTCACTGGTCTAAAAAATGTCATTTCTACTCCTTATGTTTGTTTTTCTTGCATTTTATTCAACACCCTTAATTCACTTCCACATAACAGGGTTGATAGTACGACTGTTTAATAAAATACCAGTTATGTTTTCTTGCAACCCTTGTTCACAGTACGAGCAGCCCTTAGCGGCTCGCCATCTCATAACTGTTCATGACGTCGCCTTTCCGGCTTACATCTTTTTTAATATGTGACTTGTAAGTACTGCATCTTTTCGAGTCAGTACAAACTTTAATTTTATTAATGTACTATATACCTAATATGTTTTAGTACAGTCAGTCTAATTCCGAAGACGACGCTCATAGTAGCGTCGAAACCTGGTCAATTTTGACTTAATATTTGTGACCGAGGGCTTATCTGTTCAAATTTGTTTCTTTCTGTGGTTTATACTTTAAAGTCTTTCCACATATCCTTCCAAATCTATTCAACTTAATCTACATATCCTCCTGACATTCGTAAGATATTTTACATCCAAGAAAGATTAAATATGTTACCAGTTCTATTGTTTTACCCATCAATTACTATCCTGGTTCTCACTTTCTACTAATTGCCACTGACTTAGATTTAATCGAAGATATTTTCGTATTATATCCTTTACATATTGTATTTAGTTTATAAATTCCTTTTCGTAAGTAGTCTTCTCTTGAAAAAAAATCAATGTTAGTTCACCAACATATAGGAGTGATTTCAGCTTTATCGATCTGTGTAGTTGTACCCCATGTTTATCCTAGAATTCCATCTGCGAACTACATCGTCAACGTAATTATTGAATGGTGTAGGGAATAAACTACAGCCTTCCCTCACTCTCTCATATATTTGTATCAGTTCAGTGTATATATATATATATATATATATATATATATATATATATATATATATATATATATATACACATGGTGTTTCAAAAATGACCGGTATATTTGAAACGGCAATAAAAACTAAACGAGCAGCGATAGAAATACACCGTTTGTTGCAATATGCTTGGGACAACAGTACATTTTCAGGCAGACAAACTTTCGAAATTACAATAGTTACAATTTTCAACAACAGATGGCGCTGCGGTCTGGGAAACTCTATAGTACGATATTTTCCACATATCCACCATGCGTAGCAATAATATGGCGTAGTCTCTGAATGACATTACCCGAAACCTTTGACAACGTGTCTGGCGGAATGGCTTCACATGCAGATGAGATGTACTGCTTCAGCTGTTCAATTGTTTCTGGATTCTGGCGGTACACCTGGTCTTTCAGGTGTCCCCACAGAAAGAAGTCACAGGGGTTCATGTCTGGCGAATAGGGAGGCCAATCCACGCCGCCTCCTGTATGTTTCGGATAGCCCAAAGCAATCACACGATCATCGAAATATTCATTCAGGAAATTAAAGACGTCGGCCGTGAAATGTGGCCGGGCACCATCTTGCATAAACCACGAGGTGTTCGCAGTGTCGTCTAAGGCAGTTTATACCGCCACAAATTCACGAAGAATGTCCAGATAGCATGATACAGTAATCGTTTCGGATCTGAAAAATGGGCCAATGATTCCTTTGGAAGAAATGGCGGCCCAGACCAGTACTTTTTGAGGATGCAGGGACGATGGGACGGCAACATGGGGCTTTTCGGTTCCCCATATGCGCCAGTTCTGTTTATTGACGAAGCCGTCCAGGTAAAAATAAGCTTCGTCAGTAAACCAAATGCTGCCCACATGCATATCGCCGTCATCAATCCTGTGCACTATATCGTTAGCGAATGTCTCTCGTGCAGCAATGGTAGCGGCGCTGAGGGGTTGCCGCGTTTGAATTTTGTATGGATAGAGGTGTAAACTCTGGCACATGAGACGATACGTGGACATTGGCGTCATTTGGACCGCAGCTGCCACACGGCGAACGGAAACCCGACGCCGCTGCTGGATCACCTGCTGCACTAGCTGCGCGTTGCCCTCTGTGGTTGCCGTAAGCGGTCGCCCTACCTTTCCAGCACGTTCATCCGTCACGTTGCCAGTCCGTTGAAATTTTTCAAACAGATCCTTTATTGTATCGCTTTTCGGTCCTTTGGTTACATTAAACCTCCGTTGAAAACTTCGTTTTGTTGCAACAACACTGTGTTCTAGGCGGTGGAATGCCAACACCAGAAAAATCCTCTGTTCTAAGGAATAAACCATGTTGTCTACAGCACACTTGCACGTTGTGAGCAGCACACGATTACAGCAGAAAGACGACGTACAGAATGGCGCAACCACAGACTGCGTTGTCTTCTATATCTTTCACATCACTTGCAGCGCCATCTGTTGTTGAAAATTGTAACTACTGTAATTTCGAAAGTTTGTCCGCCTGAAAATGTACTGTTGTCCCAAGCATATTGCAACAAACGGTGTATTTCTATCTCTGCTCGTTTAGTTTTTATTGCCGTTTCAAATATACCGGTCATTTTTGAAACACCCTGTACATATATATATATATATATATATATATATATATATATATATATATATATATATATATATATATCTCCAAGATTAATGATGTTTCTTTAAACAGACTTTCGACAGCTCATATAAGCCGTAAAGGGTACATCTGTGCTCAATTGAAGGGCTTATTTCAATAGTGGCACAAGTCCATTACCTCCACTTTTCTGCCTATAATGCTCTTGCAATTTATGATCCAAACAAACAGAAAGAAAGGTTCATCTCTAGCAAGAAGCCATATGCTTGGATATTTCTGGTATCTTAACTGCAGATTTTTCAGTGCTCGTTTAACTTTAGGACTCCGTTTCTTACAATGAAGAAAAATGGACTTGTACCACTATTGAAATAAGCCCTTCAATTATTCTCCATAACTTTCTCTAGCTACATTACAAACAGCTTCCTCAATATCTATAAAAGTAATACGTGTATCTTTGTTAAACTCTGTTTTCTTTAATAAGCTATCGTAAAATAAAAATTGCATCAGTCATTGATTGTCCCTTTTTAAATCCGACCTGAACCTCCACTAGCAAACATTCTGCTATTGTTTTCAGCCTTGCATTTAGAACTCTTGCACAAAGTTTATGCAGGGTGGACAAATAATAAAAGTGACCCAGACTGGTGGATACGACTGGATGTGAATGTATGCATGTAACCACACCCCTACAGTTATTTTCAACAGGGTGGAGCAACTGCCCATACAGACGGCCAAACCTTGGAGCACATTTATACAATCTCCACTCCTGACAGAAATGTTAACAGAGAACCGTCTGGTAGCCGCCCTAGCTGACCAGCCAGGTTACTTGACCTGTCAGTATGTGATTACTTTGTGTGGTGAACCCTTAAGTCCAGGGTGTATTGCAACAAACCTCATAGTGTTGAAGAACTACAGCAGAACATTTCGGGACTGTAGCAACTCCAGCAGTCCATCTTGATGCACTTTTAAACGCCTTCAGCAACTTGCTGAACAGGACCCAGAAATACCAAGAGACGAATGGTGGTCACTTTCAGTATCTGCTATAGTCAGGTTGAGACTGTATTTCATTTCCTCTGCTGTAGTTCTTTGTACACTAGAACTCTGTTTTCTGTGCCACTTTTATTTGTCCCACCCTCTATAGTGTACCAAGTGGGCTTATTCCTCTATAGTTTTCACATATATTTCTTTCTCTTTTCTTACATATCGACAATACTTATGCTTTCTTCCAATTTCGCGTTATATCTCTCCACTTCTATCACATGTTAATTTAATGTGTAGTGACAATCCTCACAATTAACTCTGCACTTACTCCATCTAAACCTGTTGCTTCTGGATTTTTTTTAGTTTTCAAGGTTCCTTTGAGTTCTTTTATTGTTACATCATCTAGGCCTTTTACTTCTGTCATACTGGAGTTTTGAGCTGAGTTCCGTGTCTGCAGAAAATAGGAATTAATTAAGGTTGGGTCTGCTTTTTTACAAGTAGACAAATTGTTGATTTGTTTTAACACCCAAACATATTTCACCACAGTTGTGGCATCCTCAAGGTTTTTTTTTCTTTTATTTTCCTGAAATATATATATACAGATTATGTTAAGGTGAGGAAATATGTTAAATCGGATTCTGTTATTTAAATTATGCAACTACTTTGCCTTTTATTATACACTGTGTGTGCCCTCTGGCTGCCAACCGAAATCAGTCGCAGATCTAAATTAATACACCATCTCATCTGCAAACATGGGGAATGTTAGGATATTGTCTGTATTGAATTTGCTTTTATAATCGAATCTTTAAGATGTATGTTCAGGTATACAATATGATTTTTACCTGCCAGGTTGGAGATCGATTTCTCACTCTAATATTCAAGCTTCCATGCTCAGTGGTAGCGCACCATAATTGACCATGTGTCTTCCCATATTTGACCATCTGTAGGTCACTTTTGCAGAGTTTAACTTTACAAAATAGTTTTACTGCTGTAAGTTTCGCCTGCAGAAAGAAAGGAAAAGGTTGACAGTGCTTCCACACTGGGAGCATCAGTAAACTGATGGGTAAATCCAGTAAGGGCCAATCAAAGTGCTGCATTCATTCGCAAGACATCTTTCCGCTGTGACACAGGAGCCTCTACACAGTGGCGAGAATGTTTATAATAAACAGCTCCTGTTAGGATAAGAACTTCCATACCGACAAGCTGATACATCACAAAAGTGACCATTAACTATTTCTCCAGCACTTTACCATTTCTGAGAGGTAGACTTGGCTTTTATTTACATAGATATGTGACATCAGTATAACATTGAGAACCTTTTAGCTGTGCCTGCACTGTTGAGACACTATGCAGACATCTCTTACTTGATGCTGGACTTGCAGGTAGATGTCAGTCACAGTAAAGACGTGTGTGGCCAGAGGCATCTCACATGTCCCATTAGAATCACTAGGAACAATGCATCCTGTGTTATTCTGGGAAGCATAGCAACAGATTTGTATAGCGCAAATGTGACCTCAGTATAGCACTGAGAACCTTTTAGCAGGGTCTGTGAGGGTGAGTCACTCAGCGGTTAGGTATTCACTGGACTGCAGGTAGAGAGGTTTGGCGCCAGTAACGGTAATCGCATGCACATCCAGAGGGTGACTTGGCTCTTATTTACACAGACATGTGACATCAGTATAACACTCGAATAATTCTAACTGTATACCCAAAAATAGGCTGGCTGTATGTGGTAGGGGCATGAGAGCAATAACTCGCTCCCCTGTATTCGTCTGTCCAGCAGTGGCTCACGGTAGCATCGGTGCGTGTGCGCGTTGGAGCCTCTGATACATTGCGGTTGATGATAGTTTGAAAGCGATTTTTACGTGCAAAGAGTGCTTGTGCACTGCATTGTTTTCGGCTGTTTATGCGTTGTGAGTGTGTTTGCAGAGCCTTTTACGTACATTATTTTTTCACATACTACCAGTTGTTTGCATGTCTGTACATCAGTATACTGAATTATTACGGTGATTTACGAGTGCTTTGCCGGTCTGTATGCTATGTGCTGCATTATTTCGACAGTTTGCAATTAACAAGTAGTCTGCAGAGCGTTTTACATGCTTTATTTTGATAATTTTCGAGTCGTTTTCGTGTCTGTAGACTGCACAATGCATTATTTCGACAGTGAGCGCGTCTGCAGAGCATTTACATGCATTATTTTGGTGTTCTACGAGTAGTTTGCAGCACTGTAGGGTGTGCAATGCATTATTTTACTAATATACTAGCTTTTTGTGTGTCTGTACATCAGTGCGCTGCATTATTTCGATAATTTATGAGTAGTTTGCAGGTCTGTAGGCTATGAAGCATGACCCCAAGCATGTCATGGCGAGTGTTTTGTATCAGTGTAATAAATGAAGAACTACACGAAATGCCGGCCGCGGTGGTCTCGCGGTTCTAGGCGCGCAGTCCGGAACCGTGCGACTGCTACAGTCGCAGGTTCGAATCCTGCCTCGGGCATGGATGTGTGTGATGTCCTTAGGTTAGTTAGGTTTAAGTAGTTCTAAGTTCTAGGGGACTGATGACCACAGCAGTTGAGTCCCATAGTGCTCAGAGCCAATTGAACCATTTGAACTACACGAAATCCATCCCTAAATACATTGTTCCGAAATAAATAAAGTACACTCCTTCCTTCCTCTCTCCAGCAGCCCAGCACAGGCTGAGTCCATTTCTTTTCCCACCATTCCCCCCCCCCCCCCCCCCCAGACTATCATCTTGGATTACGTCATGGAAAGGAAGTTTCTCTTGTAACTAATGTGTTTGGATTTGAATCCGTTATTAATATCGTTGTGGAATCACAAATCTGTAAATGTATTTGTACACGTGGAACATGTGCTGTAGTAACAAAACTAGCCATCAGCTACTCTTTTGCATAATATTTCGCGTATTCAAACTTAATTAATCGCTATCGCGAGCAGTTTTCCTATTTCTCAGTTTCTAGAAAGATTTTTATAGTGCATTTTGGTTAAGATTGTGGATATATCGAAACACGTGATCTTTGTCTAAAGTCCTAATACCAGTCTGTGGGCCGGTCTTTGTGGCCGAGCGGTTCTAGGCGCTTCAGTCTGGAACCGCACGACCGCTATGGTCGCAGTTTCGAATCCTGCTTCGGGCATGGATGTGTGTGTTGTGCTTAGATTAGTTAGGTTTAAGTAGTTCTAAGTTCTAGGGGACTGATGACCTCAGATATTAAGTCCCATAGTGCTCACAGCCATTTGAACCAGTCTGCGGTTATTCAATGGGAACACGACTATGCCAGGAGCGGAATTTCTTTGCTTAAATAGAATGGATTGGTGATGGTTTAATTTCTTCTTTTTGTATACCCTTGAACTATCTTTGTGTGCTTGTTTGAATGCGGTATCCCATCCTGTTTCCTATTCTTTGTTTCCTAGTCTTTGAAAATCACGTTTTATGCGAATTGAACCCCCTCTGAGTAACACTGTTCTTAATTAATTCGCAACAGTAAATAAGGCACCAGCTTTGAGGCAGACTTAGCATGTGTTATAGGTTTTATTGAATATTGATGAATTTTAAAATAAGTATCAAAGTATAAACTTACTTCAGTTTTCTTTAATTTAATTTTCCCCATCATGTAATTACTTGAAATAATAAAATTATAAAAAAATGAGCTGATGCCCTCAGCTGTTACGTCCCATAGTGCTCAGAGCCATTTGAACCATTTGAACCTAAACTGGTTTTGGTAGGAAGGCTAGAGGGCAAGCGCCCCGGGGAAGACAAGGAACGAAATGGGAGGACGATCTACGGTAAGATTTGCTACAACTAGGGTTCCCAGACAACTGGATGAAAGGTGCATAGAGAAAGAGCTGATGGAAGCAATGTGTGAGGTCGGCGCGTGATCTGTAAGACACCTGATCGCCGATTACGTGAAGAAAAAAATGGCTCTGAGCTCTATGGGGCTTAACTGCTCAGGTCATCAGTCCCCTAGAACTTAGAACTACTTAAACCTAACTAATCTAAGGACATCACACACATCCATAGCCGACGCAGGATTCTAACCTGTGACCGTAGTGGTCGCGCGGTTCTAGACTGTAGCGTCTAGAACCGCTCGGCCACTCTGGCCGGCGCTGATTACATGGATCTTCGAAATGATTTGCCGAGTACGACGAAATTACAACGTCAAGTTTCTATATTTTCACTCAAACTTTAATTTCCTATCTGTATTACTCCTTAATTTTTTCAGCTCCTTGCTCAGTGCATAGAATGAATAATATGAAGAATGGTTGCACGATCACCATCAATGGCGAAATGTAGCCCTGTCGAAAGAACGAGATTGTGAACATCTCCAGCTCCTTGTTCAACGGGCCATTCACACAACTTCAGATTGAAAACTAGGCGACGGTACACAATACTGCACTGACGAATCTCTCCTGCTCCGTGTGTCAAACTAAAAGTAATTGAGCTGTTGTCACCACTCCTTCATTTTGACCTCTGCCTTTGAGCGACCAGAGACAGCCACCGTTCCATTCGTCCGCGCGCCGTTGTTAAGTGCTGCGACCGGCGTTTCTGAAACCTGAGACTACATCCACATCCTCAAGGTGCAGTAACAGCGTTCGCGGCTATACTTAGCGGATGGTGAAACTAAACCGGTTTTCTTCTGGGTGCAAGGCCGTAAATTTCTTCGTCTGCATACAACATAACGGTGCAAAATGCAAATATCCAACGGACTCAGTGCGCCGTCCGTCGGCTGCGCTTTTTCTCTGCCTGCAATTTATGTCGGGGTATCGCTCCCAACAGTCAAGGACACTTTCCTCTGGTGTTTCTGATATTTTGTGGTCCCATTCGATAAAGGGGTCTCAGATTACGCTGGTGCGGCATTCAGTTCAGAGGTTGGTATTGACGGTGACAGACAAGAAGAGTATTGTTTCTGGAATCGATTTTCTTCAAATAGTATTGACATCATACAATATATTTATATTTGCTTTGAATTTTCTTCTTTTCGTTAATTGTGTTTTAATTAGAGAGACAGAAGCTGCATCTAGACTCTGCAGGAAACACTGATTATTTTCCTTAAAAGGGAGAAATGAAAACGTTTAGTTGAAATCAAACAACTGCAGATTTGTCGTTGAATCTCAGATACATTATGAACTGTGGTATAAACACGTACGAAGTGATAAAAGACGCATACATTGAGAAATGAGGCTGGCCGGAGTGGCCGAGCGGTTCTGGGGGCTACAGTCTGGAACCGCGCGACCGCTACGGTCGCAGGGTCGAATCCTACTTCGGGCATGGATGTGTGTGATGTCTTTAGGTTAGTTAGGTTTAAGTAGTTGTAAGTTCTAGGGGACTGATGACCTGAGAAGTTAATCCCATAGGGTTCAGAGCCACTTTTTTTTTTTTTTTTTTTTTTTTTTTTTTTTTTTTTTTTTTTTTTTTTTTTTTTTTTTTTTTTAGATATGAGATATTGCAGTAAGCCGCCTCGCTATTATAAAGTAGTTGAACAGACTCAAAGCGCGTAAGGTAGCGGGCTCTGACGTAGATTGTATTAGATTTTGCATTCAATAAGCTGGGTTACCAACGTTTTCTTAGCCAATATTTACCGATAACCTCTTGCGCAGCGGTTGGTCCCCAGTATATAGAAAACAACGCAGGTCACACTTGTTTACAAAAAGAGCGAAAGAACAGATGCACGGAATTAGAGACCGGTATCGTCTGTCGCAGCATCCTACAGCGTATTCGGAGTTGGAACAGTGTAAGTAGGCTGTTTATGCTTTCTTATATTGGTAACGCCATGTAGCGCTCTATATGAAAATCACTGGCTGTGCTGTGTGCAGTCTGCGGCTGGGTGGCATTGTTGTAATATTCGCCATTGTAGTGTTGGGCAGCTGGATGTTAACAGCGCGTAGCGTTGCGCAGTTGGAGGTGAGCCGCCAGCAGTGGTGGATGTGGGGAGAGAGATGGCCGAGTTTTGAAATTTGTAAGACTGGATGTCATGAACTGCTATGTATATTATGAGTTTTCAACACTATTAAGGTAAATACATTGTTTGTTCTCTATTAAAATCTTTCATTTGATAACTATGCCTATCAGTAGTTAGTGCCTTCCGTAGTTTGAATCTCTTATTTAGCTGGCAGTAGTGGCACTCGCTGTATTGCAGTAGTTCGAGTAACGACAATTTTTGTGAGGTAAGTGATTTGTGAAAGGTATAGGTCAATGTTAGTCAGGGCCATTCTTTTATAGGGATTATTGAAAGTCAGATTGCGTTGCGCTAAAAATATTGTGTGTCAGTTTAAGCACAGTCTTGTATAATTGTTCAAAAGGGGACGTTTCAACAGTATGACGATCACGGAGGAAAAAAGACCTGTCTCAGAGGAGCAGCCAGAGACTGGAAAAGACTTGTATTAAACTCAACGTTCTTTATTCAGCGTTTAAGTAACTACAAGTGGAAGGCAGATTCAGGCTACCTACGAGGTTGTGCTGAAAGGTAACGCCTCCGAATTTTTAATTCTGTTCTCAATATCGATTTAGGTATGTTACGTATCATGCGTATTACTCGGTCGACTTTCCCTCTTCGCTGGTGCAAGTTGCAACCCTCTGCCGCTAGAGGGCTCCGGATTGCAGCGTGTAACGTGGCGGTACGTGTGACGTTAACTGTGTCAGTGTGTGAGAAACAGCTTGCTGTAATCGAGTTTCGAATTCGGAAAGCTCGTCCGCACGTGAGGCAAACTCTCCTTCAGCGTGAAAAGGACAGACGACGCAAGATCACAGAAATCTTTTTCAACAATCCGACGCCATGGGTTCACTGTCATCGATCGTGCTCCTTACACTCTCGATGGCTTCACTTTGATAATGATGGAGTGGTGCAAGCAGAGGTTAAGTTGTCGCTTCGTCAACAAAGTCCACCATTCTATAGTGACGGTATTAAAGAACTGGCCTCTCAGTGGAAGAAATGTGTTCGTCGCCAGGGTGACTAGAGTGTGGAGCCATGCCCAGTCGTCTCGTATAGGGTGCTAAAGGATGCTGCTTTATCGAATAGCTATACAACAATTGAAGCAAATCTCATTAATGGTTTTTATTGCAATAAAGTAGACTGACAATACAATGTCGTGTCACAAGCTGTTGGCGACATGCAAATAATCAATGTCTTTCGCTGTATAGAATGTCCGTGCAAGGAACGGACATGGATCGCAATGAGTGCTATCGACAGGGGATGTAAAATTGACTCCATATTTTTAGATTTTCAGAAGACTTTCGACACCGTTCTTCACAAGATTCTTCTAACCAAACTGTGTCTCTACAGAATATCGCCTCAGTTGTGCGGCTCGATTCGTGATTTCCTATCAGAAAGATCACAGTTCGTAGTAATAGACGGAAAGTCATCGAGTAAAACACAGGTAATATCCGGCGTTCCCCAAGGAAGTGTTACAGGCCCTCTATTGTCCCTGATCTATGTTAACGACACAGGAGACAATCTGAGTAGCCGTCTTAGATTATTTGCAGACGATGCTGTCATTTACCGTCTTGTAAAGTAATCAGATGACCAAAATGAATTGCAAAATGATTTAGATAAGATATCTGTGTGGTGCGAAAAGCCGGCCGGAGTGGTCGAGCGGTTCTAGGCGCTACAGTCTGGAACCACGCGTCCGTTACGGTCGCAGGTTAGAATCCTGCCTCGGGCATGGATGTGTGTGATGTCCTTAGGTTAGTTAGGTTTAAGTAGTTCTAAGTTATAGGGGACTGATGACCTCAGAAGTTAAGTCCTGTAGTGCTCAGAGCCATTTGAACCGTTTTTGGTGTGAAAAGTGGCAATTGACCCTGAATAAAGAAAAGTGTGAAGTTATTCACATCAGTACTAAAAGAAATCCACTAAATTTCGATTATGAAATAAGTCACACAAATGTGAAGGCTGTAAATTCAACTAAATAGTTAGGGATTACAAGCAGAAATAACCTAAATTGGAACGACCACCTAGATAATGTTGTGGGTAGAGCAAACCAAAGACTGCGATTCATTGGCAGAACACTTAGAAGGTGTAACAGTTCTGCTAAAGAGACTTCTTACACTACACTTGTCCGCCCTATTGTAGAGTATTGCTGTGTGGTGTGGGATCCGTATCAGGTGGGACTGACGGATGATATTGAAAAAGTTCAAAGAAGGGCGGCTCGTTTTGTATTATCACGAAATAGAGGAGATAGTGCCACGGACATGGTACGTGAATTGGAGTGGCAATCATTAAAACAAAGGCGTTTTTCGTTGCGACGGGATATTCTCATGAAATTTCAATCACCAATTTTCTCCTCCGATTGCCAAAACATTCTGTTGCCACCCACCTACGAAGGGAGAAATGATCATCACGATAAAATAAGAGAAATCAGGGCTCGCACAGAAACATTCAAGTGCTCGCTTTTCCCGCGGGCCTTTCGAGAGTGGAACGGTAGAGACACTGCTTGAAGGTGGTTCATTAAACCCTCAGCCAGGCACTTTATTGTGAATAGCAGACTACTCACGTAGATGTAGATGTAACATCTCTTCTAGTGCTGTTTTCTAGTCCGGGTCTACTAGTGTCCATATTCTACTGTCCGGCAGAGGCTGGCAGGAACGAAGCTGATGTTCTCTTCGCTCCTATCGAGGTGTGGTCCTAGTCGCCGAACTATTGGCTGACGTTATGTGACAGCCTTCTCTGCTCTCGGGTTCTTCATCTTCGTGCCGGTGCTTGATGCGCCGGAATATTGAGAAATTTAATATGTAGATCTGGAGAATAAAGATGTAGATTGTTTTATTTAGAAAGGTATAAGAGTTTTCTCATAAATTCGGATGCGTCCATTTTCGCGTGGTCCGGTGGTTTCCGAAGGCGCTCGAAACTGTACTACATCGTTGCCTTATCCACGACGGCGAAAGGATTACAGAATCGAAATTAACATCGGTGAGCCACGAGGGAGCGCAATAGGAGCTCTAGCGATGTCAGTATACGTAAATGAGTGGTCACACAGGATCAGTAAGACAATAAAATTGTTCTTTAAATGCGAACATTTTAGGTTAGGCTTTACCGTGACTGTTATTGACATCAAATGAAACAACAAGTTTACTGTTACCAGTCACCGTTTTTATTATTTCCACGGTGCATTTCAAATGTGGCAGTTGTTGTTGTTGTTGTGGCCCTCGGTCCAGAGACTGGTTTGATGCAGCTCTCCATGCTACTCTATCCTGTGCAAGCTTCTTCATCTCCCAGTACCTACTGCAGCCTACATCCTTCTCAATCTGCTTAGTGTATTCATCTCTTGGTCTCCCTCTACGATTTTTACCCTCCACACTGCCCTCCAATACTAAATTTGTGATCCCTTGATGCCTCAGAACACGTCCTACCAACCGATCCCTTCTTCTGGTCAAGTTGTGCCACAAACTTCTCTTCTCCCCAATCTTATTCAATACTTCCTCATTAGTTATGTGATCTACCCATCTAATCTTCAGCATTCTTCTGTAGCACCACATTTCGAAAGCTTCTATTCTTTTCTTGTCTAAACTATGTATCGTCCATGTTTCACTTCCATTCATGGCTACACTCCATACAAATACTTTCAGAAACGACTTCCTGACATTTAAATCTATACGCGATGTTAACAAATTTCTCTTTTTCAGAAACGCTTTCCTTGCCATTGCCAGTCTACATTTTATATCCTCTCTACTTCGACCATCATCAGTTATTTTGCTCCCCAAATAGCAAAACTCCTTTACTACTTTAAGTGTCTCATTTCCTAATCTAATCCCATCAGCATCACCCGACTTAATTCGGCTACATTCCATTATCCTCGTTTTGCTTTTGTTGATGTTCATCTTATATACTCCTCTCAAGACACTGTCCATTCCATTCAACTGTTCTTCCAAGTCCTTTGCTGTCTCTGACAGAATTACAATGTCATCGGCGAACCTCAAAGTTTTTATTTCTTCTCCGTGGATTTTAATGCCTACTCCGAATTTTTCTTTTGTTTCCTTTACTGCTTGCTCAATATACAGATTGAATAACATCGGGGAGAGGCTACAACCCTGTCTCACTCCTTTCCCAACCACTGCTTCCCTTTCATGCCCCTCGACTCTTATAACTGCCATCTGGTTTCTGTACAAATTGTAAATAGCCTTTCGCTCCCTGTATTTTACCCCTGCCACTTTTAGAATTTGAAAGAGAGTATTCCAGTCAACATTGTCAAAAGCTTTCTCTAAGTCTATAAATGCTAGAAACGTAGGTTTGCCTTTCCTTAATCTTTCTTCTAAGATAAGTCGTACGGTCAGTATTGCCTCACGTGTTCCAGAATTTCTACGGAATCCAAACTGATCTTCCCCGAGGTCGGCTTCTACTAGTTTTTCCATTCGTCTATAAAGAATTCGTGTTAGTATTTTGCAGCTGTAGCTTATTAAACTGATTGTTCGGTAATTTTCACATCTGTCAACACCTGCTTTTTTTGGGATTGGAATTATTATATTCTTCCTGAAGTCTGAGGGTATTTCGCCTGTTTAATACATCTTGCCCACCAGATGGTAGTGTTTTGTCAGGACTGGCTCCCCCAAGGCCGTCAGTAGTTCCAATGGAATGTTGTCTACTCCGGGAGCCTTGTTTCGACTCACGTCTTTCAGTGCTCTGTCAAACTCTTCACGCAGTATCGTATCTGCCATTTCATCTTCATCTACATCCTCTTCCATTTCCATAATATTGTCCTCAAGTACATCGCCCTTGTATAGACTCGCTATATACTCTTTCCATCTTTCTGCTTTCCCTTCTTTGCTTAGAACTGGGTTTCCATCTGAGTTCTTGATGTTCACACAAGTGGTTCTCCTATCTCCAAAGGTCTCTTTAATTTTCCTGTAGGCAGTATCTATCTGACCCCTAGTGAGATACGCTCCTACATCCTTACATTTGTCCTCTAGCCATCCTTGCTTAGCCATTTTGCACTTCCTGTCGATCTCCTTTTTGAGACGTTTGTATTCCTTTTTGCATGGTTCATTTATTGCATTTTTATATTTTGTCCTTTCATCAATTAAATTCAATATTTCTTCTGTTACCCAAGGATTTCTATTAGCCCTCGTCTTTTTACCTACTTGATCCTCTGCTGCCTTCACTACTTCATCCCTCAAAGCTACCCATTCTTCTTCTACTGTATTTCTTTCCCCCACTCCTGTCAATTGTTCCCTTATGCTCTCCCTGAAACTCTGTACAACCTCTGGTTCTTGCAGTTTATCCAGGTCCCATCTCCTTAAATTCCCACCTTTTTGCAGTTTCTTCAGTTTTAATATACATGTCATAACCAATCGATTGTGGTCAGAGTCCACATCTGCCCCTGGAAATGTCTTACAATTTAAAACCTGGTTCCTAAATCTCTGTCTTACCATTATATAATCTATCTGATACCTTTTATTATCTCCAGGGTTCTTCCATGTATACAACCTTCTTTCATGATTCTTAAACCAAGTGTTAGCTATGATTAAGTTGTGCTCTGTGCAAAATTCTACCAGGCGGCTTCCTCTTTCATTTCTTAGCCCTAATCCATATCCATCTACTACGTTTCCTTCTCTCCCTTTTCCTACACTCGAATTCCAGTCACCCATGACTATTAAATTTTCATCTCCCTTCACTATCTGAATAATTTTTTTTATTTCATCATACATTTCTTCAATTTCTTCGTCATCTGCAGAGCTAGTTGGCATATAAACTTGTACTACTGTAGTAGGTGTGGGCTTCGTATCTGTCTTGGCCACAATAATGCGTTCACTATGCTGTTTGTAGTAGCTTACCCGCATTCCTATTTTCCTATTCATTATTAAACCTACTCCTGCATTACCCCTATTTGATTTTGTGTTTATAACCCTGTAGTCACCTGACCAGAAGTCTTGTTCCTCCTGCCACCGAACTTCACTAATTCCCACTATATCTACCTTTAACCTATCCATTTCCCTTTTTAAATTTTCTAACCTACCTGCCCGATTAAGGGATCTGACATTCCACGCTCCGATCCGTAGAACGTCAGTTTTCTTTCTCTTGATAACAACATCCTCTTGAATAGTCCCCACCCGGTGATCCGAATGGGGGACTATTTTACCTCTGGAATATTTTACCCAAGAGGACGCCATCATCATTTAATCATACAGTAAAGCTACATGCCCTCGGGAAAAATTACGGCCGTAGTTTCCCCTTGCTTTCAGCCGTTCGCAGTACCAGCACAGCAAGGCCGTTTTGGTTATTGTTACAAGGCCAGATCAGTCAATCATCCAGACTGTTTCCCCTGCAACTACTGAAAAGGCTGCTGCTCCTCTTCAGGAACCACACGTTTGTCTGGCCTCTCAACAGATACCCCTCCGTTGTGGTTGTACCTACGGTACGGCTATCTGTATCGCTGAGGCACGCAAGCCTGCCCACCAACGGCTAGAAGTGTCATACTAACTAATTTTAATCCACCCGATGATGGAGGTTTAAACCTTTGAAACGCGTTGTGGAAATAATAAAAACGGTGACTAGTAACAGTAAACTTGTTGTTTCATTTAATAAAATTGTTCGCTGACGACGCTGTCTTTATTTGCATTTTCAGTAACATGATATGTGCGGTAGGCTATGATGTCTCTGTCTATGAAACTTTCCAATCCTGATACATTGGGTACACCTGTACCACCTCGTACAACAGCGACAGTTAACCAGCCATTACCATGCGAAAATGTATCATTCAGATCAATACTAAAATTCAGTCTGCATCCACAGAAGACAGCGGGTCCATCTAGAAGGGAGTGTGCGGCGACAGATTTTATAGTATTCTTCTTCTTGTCAGCGGCAGATGTTGTCATTTCGATGTCTTCAATTGTTGTAAGGAATTGCAGGAAGACTTGGATCAAATTTCCACTTGGCGTAGTGAATGACAACTCTTCTTAAATGTGGTTAAATGCATGGCAATGTTTTTAGCAAAGAGAAACAACCGAACAGTTTCGGATTACAAGATTATTGGTGAAGATCAAGAGCACTTGACACCGTGCAATACTCAAAGGTAATGCTAAGGAGCGATATGAAAAGCGACGATCGAGGATCCTGTGAACGAATGGTGCGTGTGTTAAGGAAACCGCAAAGAAGACGCTAGTGCTACCAGTTCTCTGTGACCATACCGAGTAGCCACGACAGAAGCCATAGAGAGATTCAGAGGGAGCGCGACGAGCACCGATGTAGCGTAGCCGACACCAAAGTGCAGAAAAAGTGCGTGGGGAATCTTTGGAAGAAAGACGGCGTACATCACGCGGAACGCTTTTGGATAAATTTAGAGAGCCTCTATTCGAGAGAGACTGCGATAATTATGCTGGCTCGCTTAGTGGCAGAGAGACAGTCCTCTCTCCCCTCTCTCAGTACGAGAATGCAGCAGGAACGAAAATACATAGTATTGCTGAGATGTACCCTTCGCCACGCACTATACAGTGGCTTCCTTATTCTACATGTATAAGGGGCAGTCAAATGAAAACGGGACACATGGGAAAAAATAACTAAACTGATCATTATTTCACAAGTCATTGCTGTAATGGTTAATAATTTCTCCCATTATAAGACAAGACGATCAATACCGTCATGGAAAAATGGTTGCGGTTGTCTACTGTAACGAACCAGAATCACAGGGACCTTTGATTAATGTTAGATTACGGTACTAGTCTAATTAATTAAGCAATTTGCTATTCAATTCTTTTTTCAACTATGTGCTGCCTAAAACTACAGGTCTGAGGATAAAAAGGGAAGCCCATAGGGTCAATGTACTGTATGGAAGTATTTACTTAAATTATACTCTCAAGTTTCCTGTAATAGTTTGGAATATTTTTTTGTCTTTGATTTAAAGAAGTCATCTATCCTATAAATTCCATTTATTTTATTTTGCCGTAATTTGCAAATATTTTTCAGTTTCTGATACCTTGTTACAAATCTTCTCATAACATTAATTTGTCAATTGTTACAGTTTTTCATAAAAAAATTTCCCACGTAAAAGAAAATACAAGATGCTTATGGATATAGCAATGTCACATAATCCGTAACTATTACTAAAGATATTTTTGAAAATTATGGTTAATATTATTGAATTGCTTTTATTTATATTAATTTTTAGAAACCTCAAGAGTAATGTTTTCTTTGTAACTGTTCGCTGATGTACGCAAAAAATTGTGTGTAAAAGTTCTTTTGATGAATAACCGGCCGGTGTGGCCGAGCGGTTGTAGGCGCTTCAGTCAGGAACCGCGCTGCTGCTACGGTCGCAGGTCGAATCCTGCCTCGGGCATGGATGTGTGTGATGTCCTTAGGTTAGTTAGATTTAAGTAGTTCTAAGTTCTAGGAGACTGACGACCTCAGATGTTAAGTCCTATAGTGCTCAGAGCCATTTGAACCATTTTGAATAACCGGTTTTAGAACAGTTTCTAATGTATCTCTGTGTTAGCCACCAAAACTTAAACGATGTTTGGATCTCATGTAGAGCAGTCCTTGTTCCAAGCTAGAGTAGGACACTCTTTGTTTTACAAAATGTGTAGTATTTATTGTCTTGGTACGGTGAACGGATTGTGTGACATGTAAAATCCTTTTATTGAGGCTGATTTATAGTTGAAAATGCATCTGAAACGTGGTACAATCTTGTTAATCGGAGGACAGTGTTTATGATGAGTTATGTGAAAGTTGCCAAGAAGGCTCTCTTTACCAATGTGCAAATATTTGCAATGCGTGGATGGAAAATATTCGAAATGTCAAGAAAATCTGAATAAGTACCCTTACTTACGCTTAACAACCTGGACACGAACATTATCCTCTAGACAAAAAGAAGGTGACATTCAGAGTCAAGAATATATCAACGAAACAATATGAGAATTAAAACTTACCTACTCTTTGCAGCAACCATTTGAGAAGGACTGTTTTTCTACACTACTGTCTCCCGCAAACACAATTAAAATTTTGAATAGTAGTTTTAACTAACTTAAAAATGCAGTTTATTCTAATCAAGTTATGCAATAATGACTTGAAAGGGGTTTAGTGAAAGGTAGTGTTAAATGGTACGAAGATTGTACAATCGCGTGTACCTCTTCGTTCGAACAAAATCCACAGCAACGAATGTCTTTCTTCGGCGATCCAAAATTATGGAAATAGCGTGGGGACAGAGCGGGACTGTATGGAGGATGGAGCACAGTCGGAACAACTTTGGCAACTTGTGGACGAGCATTACTCTGCAACAGAATGAAGCCATCCGTCAACATTCTTCTGTGTTTAGTCATCATGACACGCTTCACTTTTGCGAAGTGTCGACGTGGATGTTAGTTGGAAACAGTGCAAGGGAGCTTAATTAAAAAGAAAAGAATAATATTAATGGATAAATGTAATAATTTTACTAGCTGTGTGACCGGTTACGAAGTCTCGTAACCGGTTGGCCCTGACTGGTATTAGCACGCAATCTGACTGCATAAAATAAAAGTAATGAAAAGGAATTTCCATTAACAAAAGTGATTAATTAAGTTCCCTGCAACTATAAAAAGCTACGAAACAACAAAGCACAAGTGTAACTGTTCTGTGTGTGATAATGTGACTCAACGTACATATATCTGGCTCGGTTCTTTCTCAATACGACAAAATATTTTAAACACCATTTACAATGAACTAATTGAAAAACCAGAAATACTATAATTGCACATAGAAACCAGAATTACAAGTCTAATAAATGAACACGAGCCAGGTGCTTTGTTGACTGTACCTGTGAGCAAGAGGTATTGTTATTAAAGAAAACTGTAATAGCTTTTTACCTCATTATATATTGACGAAAATATTCCATTACACCAGCATCATAAATCAAAAGCCCATCTCCTTTCTCAAGTATATTCTGACAATTGCATCTTCTTCCATCTATACATTACACCAACCGAACAGTACAATATTTCAAACAACACTCAGATCGTCTACTCTCTCGCCCAACAGAACAACGACTGCTCTCGACATCCTCTGAACTAGTACTGCGCCCAGTGAAGGCGGCGGAATAATTATCTTTGGCACAATCTCTGGCGCTGTGACTCAGTGTAGCCACCTTTCAGCAGACAATGAGATCATAATTTCCGACACCACCCAGAATATTAATATTGCCCCTGCTATTCTCCGTGTATAGCCACAGCTGTCGAAGAAACGCTACTTTTTAAGGCATCACCAAAACCTGTAATTTGTCCCATAAGAAAAGAGGACATCGGCGTACACACGTCGTTATCCGCGAAGGACAAGGAGAAAGGATGCTGTGAGGAGGGTGACAGACCAGCCTTTGCCTCGTTAAATGGTTTGCTGAGATCACCGCTGGGACGCAATGCCAGCTCCACAGACTCGATCGGTGGGCATTCCACGGATCACACGACGTGAGGCAACTGATGTTCCGTCACGATAAATCCCAGCGGCTCGATAACAGCAATTACCTAACAGAGAGAAAAATGGCTCTGAGCACTATGGGACTCAACTGCTGAGGTCATTAGTCCCCTAGAACTTAGAACTAGTTAAACCTAACTAACCTAAGGACATCACAAACATCCATGCCCGAGGCAGGATTCGAACCTGCGACCGTAGCGGTCTTGCGGTTCCAGACTGCAGCGCCTTTAACCGCACGGCCACTTCGGCCGGCTAACAGAGAGATCTGTGGGTTATTCCAAATTCTTGCCAATCCACTGATACAGATTTCTTGGAATTTCACGCTTTTCTGATCTTTGTACACCATCCAACAAAATGTCCCCTTTCTGAAGAACAGAATCAGATATGCAGATCTGCCGGCCGGTGTGGCCGACCGGTTCTAGGCGCTTCAGTCTGGAACCGCGCGACCGCTACGGTCGCAGGTTCGAATCCTGCCTCGGGCATGGATGTGTGTGACGTCCTTAGGTTAGTTAGGTTTAAGTAGTTCTAGGTTCTAGGGGCCTGATGACCTCAGATGTTAAGTCCCATAGTGCTCAGAGCCATTTTTATGCATATCTACCAGTCACTGAATGTGAATGTCGTAGTAAACATTCGACGTCATACGTACTTCACTGCAGTGATTTCCATTCTGCTAAGATGTACAGCGCCGGCCGCGGTGGTCTCGCGGTTCTAGGCGCTCAGTCCGGAGCCGCGCAACTGCTACGGTCGCAGGTTCGAATCCTGCCTCGGGCATGGATGTGTGAGATGTGCTTAGGTTAGTTAGGTTTAAGTAGTTCTAAGTTCTAGGGGACTGATGACCTCAGATGTTAAGTCCCATAGTGCTCGGAGCCATTTTTAAGATGTACAGCACTTCAAATATAATCTTTACCCTCGTAAAAATTCATAAATGGAAATCAGAAAGACATGGAAAGGAACTATGATTTTGTCGAAAGCACACTCTTTGATTCGAGAGGTTCTTGGTACAGTGCCCGTGAATGCAGTCGGTTACTGACATTTAGTAAACTAAAATCGTGTTTGTTAAATATCGTAACTGTGAATTTACCCTACAAGCTAAACATAAAATACGCCTCCATTTAGGACATTCATTCATTCACCCATTCATTCCCCAAATCCCATCATAAAGGACAGCCTTGACAGCTGTGGATGAAGTCAAATTATGACCAGTGCCAGCCTATACAAACTGACAATTGTGGTAGTTATTTCTAGATTACTTTACACGTAACGAAACGTCTCTATAAGGTCGCTCCATAAGACTGCTGTCCCATTTGATTCTGTTTACGTCTCTCTCTCTGCACCGCTTGTTTGCAGTGTACCGTATTTCTGTTAACCCTCCCACAAGGACTGACCAGCGCAGTCGATGAAAATTCAATGTTTATCTGATGTTAAGTGGAAGCAGCTTGTGCTTCACATCAGCGTATATCAGTACTTTATGTGATCCATTTACTTCCTTGTGTAATCCAGACTCATATTTATCATGTCCTTCCTTTACCTTATCTCGTGTATGTTAGAACGTGAGTGAATGGGTGTTTTTTATGTGTCTTTTCGGGTTTTGTATTTGGTAGGTATTCTTCTTTTCGTCTGCTGACCACGGGATAACCAAGTTCGCATCTCTTACGTGGACAAAGAGGTCTATCCCTGTTGTTCGAGAGTTGCCTGTCTGTTAGGCTGGTGGCGGAAACGATCCCATTTGTCGCTCCCGTTTCACGCGTGGCTTTTCTGGGTGCTGTGAGCGGAGCGACGCTCTGCCCCTAACAGTTGGTGAGTGTGGTTTACAGATCTTTAAGCTTATTGCTCCCAGTGATGAGACAGGTCGTAGCTTGAATCGCTATCGTCGAGAATACTTAAGTTTCCAGAATGAGATTTTCACTCTGCAGCTGAGTGTGCGCTGATATGAAACTTCCTGAAAGATTAAAACTGTGTGCCGGACCGAGACTCGAGTTCGGGACCTTTGCCTTTCGTGGGCAAGTGCTCTACCACCGAGCTACCCAAGCACGACTAACGACCCGTCCTCACAGCTACAATTCTGTCATTACCTCGTCTCCTACCTTCCAAACTTCACAGAAGCTCTTCTGCGAGCCTTGCAGAACTAGCACTCCTGGAAGAAAGGATATTGTGGAGACATGGCTTTGCCACAGCCTAGGGGATGTTTCCAGAGTGAGATTTTCACTCTGCAGCGGAGTGTGAGACCACTTGCCTGCGAAATGCAAAGGTCCCGAGTTCGAGTCTCGGTCCGGTACACAGTTTTTATCTGTCAGGAAGTTTCAATACTTAAGTTCTTCACCCTAACTAACGTGTTCCGGTTATTTCTTCGGGAATGTTCTATGCATCGTTCATGGTAGGCAACGATCGAATTTGTGATTTTATTGTTGGTCATAGTTCGCTTTGTTCCTTTGGAACATTGCGGTGTGGAGTGCGCTCCACGGAGTATGGTTAGGAGGAGCTAGGCTGTTTTTAATCTCGTATGAATGTAAGAGTGAGTGTACTGATTGACTGGTTGATTTGTGAGGAGGGACCAAACAGTGATAGTGAGGCCATCGGTCCTACCGGATTAGGGAAGGATGGGGAAGAAAGTCGACCGTGCACTGTCAAAGGAACCATCCTGGTATTTACCTGGAGCGGTTTAGGGGAACCACGTAAAACCTAAATCAGGTATTAACAGTGTCTTCTTGTGTGGGCCGTATTTCTTTCCATTCGCTCTATTTCTCTTTCACCTGCCCTACTGTCTGCTTTGTTCCCGTGTTGTCCATCGTGTTATTTATTCTGTGAGCCTTCTCCTGCATCTCAGTAAGTTTCCCTGCTAGTTTAATTGATCAGTGCCGGAGAATTAATTGTGCTATCTCGGATTTTCGTGTTTCATGGAAACTTTTAGTGAGACCTTGTTTATTGGAGACCAGGTGAACCTAGAACCATCAAGGCTCTCCGCCTTACTGGTTTCGGTATCACTTTACAGTGATTCTCGATCTGTTAGTTCTTCTTGTCGTGTTCCCTCACTGTTCTACACGTTTCGTGATTATCATTTTTTAATATTTGCAACTATTAGCAGTCACCACCACTTGATTAGTTCAGTTCTTTGTATGTTGTGTGTGTGTGTGTGTGTGTGTGTGTGTGTGTGTGTGTGTGTGTGTGTGCACGCACGTAACGGTGATGGTTTGTTCACATGAGCTTCGTCCACTTCGTGTTCATCTAGACTGGATGAATAAAGTCATGCGTTTCCTGTTCCACGCATTGTTAAATTGTGTAACGTAATGTCAGCTTATCAAAGCGGAATAATTAATTTCATGTTCAGGCACCAGTTAAGAAGATTGATAGGATCTCCAACCATACTTTTTTGTGGCTGTCTTTGAATAAACATGTTAGTGCAAACTCATATCGCGTGTCCTGTTACCTTCTTTATAGCTCACCAAACAGCTACCATATTTTCAAGTTAATGCTTTTAAACCTTTCCTTCTTTGAAATAGAAGATTTGTTTTATATGCTGCGCAAAGTGGCAGTGTTATCAGAGAAACATTCTCAGAGAGAGAGAGAGAGAGAGAGAGAGAGAGAGAGAGAGAGAGAGGACGTGCAGAGAACTACTGTGCCAAATTTACAAGTTAGTCACTAATTATTCGACTTTTTTAGCAATATTTCGTAATCTGGTTTTCATGTAGTCTATTTTATTATCTTTTCTTTTGAACACGTAGTCCGATAATTTCTCGTTCGATCTTAGGAAGGGCTTGGGCCGGTGGCGATCTTGTGATTTAACTAGACAGTTATCCCTTGTAGGTGGCCGAACCACGGGTTGCGCACAAATCCTAGGTGTGCGTGAAAACTGGTATTTAGCGTATGTTGATTCAAATTGTAAGTAGGCTGTTTAGGTTTTTATGTTGGTAACGTCGCGTAGCGCTCTGTATGAAAATCGCTGGCTGTGCTGTGTGCAGTCTGTGGCTGGTTGGCATTGTTGGAATATTCGCTATTGTAGTGTTGGGCAGCTGGATGTGAACAGCGCGTAACGTTGCACAGTTGGTGGTGAGCACAGTTGGAGGTGAGCCGCCAGCAGTGGTGGATGTGGGGAGAGAGATGGCTGGAGAACAAAATCTTTCATTTACTAACTATGCCTATCAGTAGTTAGTGCCTTCAGTAGTTAGAATCTTTTATTAGCTGGGAGTATTGCCGCTCGCTGTATTGCAGTAGTTCGAGTAACGAAGATTTTTGTGACGTAAGTGATTCATGGAAGGTATAGGTTATTGTTAGTCAGGGCCATTCTTTTGTAGGGATTATTGAGTCAGATTGCGTTGCGCTAAAAATATTGTTTGTCAGTTTAGTGATGATCAGAATAAGTAAAAAGAGTAATGTCTGAGTACATTCAGTTTTGCTCAGCTGTTTAAAAATCAAATAACGTAGAGGTTTTCCAGCACTGCCATTTATAATTTTTCTAAGGGGAGGTTTCAAAATAAACAGCAGTAGTAAGCTTCAGACGTGTAGCTTGTAATGTTACTAGAAGGAAAACAGCTACTTTTAAATACGCCAGTGTTCCTCTCCCTGTACTACCCAGCTGCTGTTATTACCTAATATTTCAATGAAAACTTTCAAGTAACTTTATCCAGACCACTACGAGATGTCAGTATATTGGAAAAGTCAATATTTATCTCATAAAAATACTAGGGAGAATTTTCGTTTCTGAGTCCAGATGTATTGTTTTATTTTGCATTTGAATATATGGCGCCTTTGCATTTTCTGCCTAAAGTTGACTGGTAATCTGTCACGGACATTCGCACCATTGTATAAAACACTGTTCTTAACCCTACAGAGGGATGCAAGTATACAGGACAATGAGTTTTACTAACTAGTATTGTAGCTATAAACTGTAGAGTCTACATGTATGTATACATGTTACTAAATTAGATTCTTGTCTGTGCGAATACGAAGCCTGATCTCGGGAACTACTGTAGTGATTTTGATACGGTCTTCACCAACAAATAGACTGATTCGCGGATAATGTTTGTGTGTATGTGATTTACTAACGCTACGCCGTACACTCTTAGTCCATTACTCTCCTTCCTGCGTTTGGTTTGGATATGTTTCGACTCTTTGTCACCGTACTTATCTCATAAGCAAACATTACAGGTTTAGAAAAGTCGGCCAAGGTCGCAGATAAATCATGTATGTAGACCGAGAACGGGAGTGGGGGAAACATCGATTTCTTTCTCCCGGCTTCCACTGCAATAGCCCCTGACTAGTCGGACATACAACCTCGATTAACAACATTGTGAGAATATTATTAGGAACGAATTTAGTTTCTCGTGGGTAAGCTTCTTCCCATTTTTCATCCTGTACGTTCTCCCTCAGTACTGTAACCGAGTCGACATTCACAATTATGTGGAACTTTACTTCTCTGTTTTTAGTTAGTTACTTATTCCATAGATCATTTGAAAGATTGTTTTATGAAAATGATGTGGAACGAGTCAGTTTACAAGTTGTGTATACGTGGTTAGTGTTAACATTAATGAACACATTATTTTTAGTAACACTCGTACAGCTGCACTTAAAAACAAGTCTTTTTTCTAGGAATGATGATTATAGGTTACATTTAAAGCTTGCATTGCTACCTGTCACGACGCTTTGCGTTATTTGGTGAATTATCAAAATTTTTTGTTACTGCATATTGAATTCCTTTCTTAACCACTGACTGCTTTAATAATGAGTAATAAAGGTCATTTCTCCCTCTAGTATTCGAGGTATTTAAATCATTGCTCATCTCAAATCCTAATGGAACATCTATGACGAATTTCATAAGCGAATAGGCAAATTGTGGTAGTGCGTTAAAATGCCTAACTCCTTGAACAGGCACCTACGTGACTGCCATGGGGGAACACCACGTATTATTTTTACTGCTCGCTTTTGTGCAATCAGTTCTTTCTTACTAAGCGATGCGTTACCCCAGTAAATTATTCCAAAAGACACTACTGAGTGGAAATGAGGCAAAGTATTCCAGAAAATTGATTTCCAAGACTAGCAATTATAAGAAGAGCAAAAGCAGCTGAACTAAATTGTTTTAGAAGCTCAGTGATATGCTTCTTTGATTTTAAGTTTTTATCAACATGTACACGCAGAACTCTACCCTGTTTACTGAGTCCTGTTCATGTGCTACATGAATTGTTGTTATGATTCTGTTTTATGTACAGAATTGGATATTGAGTATTTTCTTCAAATTTAGGAAGATCCATTTTCGGAGAACCGCTTAACAATTCTTTGAAAAATATCATTAACAATCTCTTCTATTGCTATGTCTCTAACAGGATTTATTACAAACACTAGTATCGTGTGCAAAAAGTATCAATTCTGCTTGTTGTTATTAAGTGGAGCATCATTTGTAAGTAGGCTGTTTAGGTTTTTATGTTGGTAACGCCACGTAGCGCTCAATATGAAAATCACTGACTGTGCTGTGTGAAGTCTGTGGCTGGTTTGCATTGTTGTGATATTCGCTATTGTAGTGTTGGGCAGTTGGATGTGAACAGCGCGTAGCGTTGCGCAGTTGGAGGTGAGCCGCCAGCAGTGGTGGATGTGGGGAGAGAGATGGCAGAATTTTGAGAGCTGGCGATCTGGACGTGTGTCCATCAGAAACAGTAAACTTGTAATACTGTATATCATGAAATGACATATATTTGATGACTTTTGAACATTATTAAGCTAAATACACTGTCTGTTCTCTATCAAAATCTTTCATTTGCTAACTATGCCTATCAGAAGTTAGTGCCTTCAGTAGTTATAATATTTTATGTAGCTGGCAGTAGTGGCGCTCGCTGTATTGCATTAGTTCGAGTAACGAAGATTTTTGTGAGGTAAGTGATTCATGAAAGGTATGGGTTATTGTTAGTCAGGGCCATTCTGTTGTAGGGATTTTTGAAAGTCAGATTGCGTCGCGGTAACACTATTGTCAGTTTAGTGTTGATCAGAATAAGTAAAGAGAGTAATGTCTGAGTACGTTCAGTTTTGCTCAGCTGTTTGAAAATCAAATAACGCAGAGGTTTATCATCACAGTAATTCAATAATTTTTCAAAGGGGATGTTTCACATTCACATACCTAACGAAATTGAACGCTGTGGGACTATCTTTGTGATTCCTCGCCAGTCATTAAAATTTTCTACCGTTCCAACATTGTTTGAATAGTTCAGCACATCTACACGTCTTCAAAAGCGATAGTAGATGTTGGGGTAAGTCTGAGAAATGTGACAGGAAGATTCACACCAGTCGGTGGCGCACTGGATTTGAAACGGAGCTGCTTGTCACGTCACGTCACGTCTCGTTTTATCCGAGATCGATAGGTTATACGTTGACGAAGCTGTGACGTCAGGCTGTCGTACCGTCTGCTGCAGTGCAGTTCGAATCTCGGCCGCGGTGTGGCCCCAGGGTCGGTCGGTGTTCTCTTGCGCTGCTGGATTTTGAGCTTTTCTAGTAATTTTTTTTTTCACCTCAAACTGGCAAATTAACAATGTGTGCCAGTCCGCTCCAGGAAGGTTCAGATCAGCACGCACTCCGGTGGACAGTGTAAACTCACTAACGATTTCTCTTTTTTTATTTTTATAGGTTGCTTTTGTAAACTGTAGAAATCACAGTGCTCGTCGCATTTTAACGTATTTTAAATAATAGCCTGTTTTGACCCGACAGCAATCATTAGATGTTAAAAAAGTGGTGACGGAGCTGACTTGTACTGGTAAACTCACTTCTGTTTTGACAAACTGTGCTACTTGAAGCGGAACTGATGTATCTTACTGCGCCTGCGCTTTTCTGTGAACGAGATGCACCATCAGAGAGGGAAATATTGTCGAGAAGAAAGTACTATTTACATTTTTGCAACACGTGGCCACTGAAAGCACATGTAAAAGTAAACTCCGTCCAGAGGCCGTGGTGGGACCACTGGCACCGGCCGACCGCCGTATCACCCTCCGCCAACTGCATCACTGGATGCGGTATGAAGGGGCGTGGGTTCATCACACAGTTCTCCCGGCCATTATCACTTTTCGTGACCGGAGCCGCTGCTATTCGGTCAAGCAGCATCTCAACTGATACCCGACAAAGTAAACATCGGGAATCGAACCTGGGACTTCCGTATGGCAGGCAGCTGCTCTCAACACTCAGCTTCGAAAGCCTGTAGGCTTGGGAACATAGAAGGACACCATATTTCTTTTCTTTCATGTAGTCCCAACAGTGGAAAACTTGGCGTCAACGACAGTGTAAAATACAGTTTTACGGTGTAATTAAGCAATCAGAAGAAAAGTAAGCAGCATAGCACGGGGTGGATGGGTGGTGCGATGCCTCCTCAATAACGCCTGTCTTCCAGAAACTTATTAATTGCTTTTCTTTCCTCGAGTGTGAAGATTTCAATTTTGAGGCACTGTCCACTCTGAATGTTGCTTTCTTTTTGACAGTTGTATTTACGTTTATCTTTGATATTGTCAATTTGTAGATACGCAGTAGTTACAATTAAAACAAGTGTGGATAAAAATCCGACGTCAGGATAGCAAATTTTCTTTATTGATTACCGGTTTCGCTTCATTGCCGAGCCATCTTCAGATCAATCTAAAATGATGTTCGGTGTGGGACAATCATCGTATTTTTTAGAGCTAAGTCGCCCTAAAACGAAAAATCGTAATTGGTTATGCAAATTGACAACGTTATCACTAATCAAATACTGTAACAATATTTGATGAGTGATTTACATAACCGCCGGCCGTGGTGGCCGAGCGGTTCTAGGCGCTACAGTCTGGAACCGCGAGACCGCTACGGTCGCAGGTTCGAATCCTGCCTCGGGCATCGATGTGTGTGATGTCCTTAGGTTAGTTAGGTTTAAGTAGTTCTGAGTTCTAGGGGACTGATTACCTTAGACGATAAGACCCATAGTGCTCAGAGCCATTTGAACCATTTACATAACCAACTACGATTTTTCATTTTCGGGTCACTTGGCTCTAAGAAATACGACGACGTGTAATGACTATCACAAACTGAACAATATTTTAAATTGATCTTAAGATAGCTCGATCGTGTGCCGAAACTGCTAATCAATGAAGAAAATTTGCGATCTTGACGCTGGATTCTTATCAACACTTGTTTTAACTGAAGCTACTGCCGCTGCTACATCCCCACCTCTGAGGCAGTATCCAGATTTTCTCTGAGAAAGACACACTTTCCACCTCAACACTCACCTTTCTGTCGCCACCACATGCTGGATCACGTCAAGTGACGCCATGTAGTGCCATGTGAACGTGAACAACGCCCCATTTGATGGGACACTGCCTTTTTTGACTTATCTTCCAAAGTATGTCGACGTTAAGCGAAAGACAGTCTACATGTAGTGTACTGTTCTTATTCAATTCACAAATCAAGGAAGTTTAGAAGACCGACGCCACGTAGATTAGATTTCGTATAGTGGCAGCGACCTTTGATACAGTTTAGTCTCTAATTTTATGCTTTCAGCGTGACTTACCCACAGTAAATACTTGAGAATAACCGTTGTGTATGAAATGCTCTGGAGAAATCATCCACTACGTGCACTACTTGTTGAAAGGCGCCCGTTACGTTACGAAACGATACTAGAATCTATTTTTGAGCGAGACATTCGACACAGTATTCGTGATATTGGTACTATGTGGTTTCCTAGAACAGGAACTAGATGTCGCAACAGTGTTTTTGCAACAGATAATTATCATTTCCTTACCTTTTGGCCATACTGAACTACGGCTATAGCTACAATGAGTTCGCTTGGGTATTAAAGATCTCATTCTTCAATTTATGTTTATTTTTTTTTTTAAAAAAAGAGGTGAAGAAATTTCGTTAATTGTCTCGTGCACATGTACATACAACGTTAGTACTTCGAAAGCAGATACCCCCGGTGTAGTGACGCAGCCTAATAAAGGCAAATCTTCTGGTCCGTATTGTATGGCAGTCAGGTGCCGATGAAGTAGCTCAGTTTTTAGTAAATATATTGTACCATTCGCTAGACGAAAGATCCGTACCTAAAGACTCGAATGCTGCAGAGGTCGCACCAGTACACGAAAAAGGAAATGTAGGTAATTCTCTGAATTACAGACACTTATCACCGACACCAATTTCCAGCACGATTTTGGAATATACACTATACTTCACCACTATGAAATACTACGGAAAAAACTATCTATTGACGTATATTACGGATTCAGTTGTGAAACGCAACTGTCTCTCTATTCACAAGATGGGGATCGCAAGAAGATTCCATGTTAGGGCATTTCCAGATCGTTTTTGACGTCGTTCTTCATAAGCATCTTCTAATTAGATCACTTGCATTCCTAGCAGTTGACGGCAAGCAATCTAGTGAGACTGAAATTATGTCTGGGTTGCCCCAAAGAAGCGTTGTAAGAACTCTGCTGTTCTTAATCTATATAACCGACTTAGCCTGAACAGCCAAAGTTGTTTGCAAATGACGCAGTTGTTTATCCCTAGTACATTTTATGCAAACAGAGAGTTCCTACAACCCTTCTTTGAGGCAACCCAGACATAATTTCAGTCTCCTAGATTGCTTGCCGTCAACTGCTAGGAATGCAAGTGATCTAATTAGAAGATGCTTATCTCGCGTCCGTCGGCCGTCGTAATTTAATTTATTATTATTATGTTGATTGTTGCCGACTTACGTGGTGGGCCTTAATAAAAATGATATTTCATTTTTATTTTTATTTACAATTAAATGCTTTTGTGAGATTCTCCTTTTTAACAATATTAATCTTAAATTATTTCTTACGTTAATGAATGCTAGACTCGCTGAATCTTAAAACATGAGCATATAAGTTGAAAAATGGAATAAACGTTTCATATTAATTTCCTCGGCTAGTTAGTTCAGTTTAATGCAAAAAATCTTTCGTTATTAATTACAATTGCGGCCCACACACGCGCGAGAGTATTCCTTCTTACCTCCCTTAACCATTGAATTGTATTCGGACTCCTGGCTCTGGCTCTCGGCTGTGGTACTGAAAATAAGAATCTTAAAGCTACGTATTTTCTGCAACGTCGGGCGGCTGTGGAGAAAAATGAATATTACGTTAATAGCGGGCGAGTTTATCGCTTCCGCAAATTTTTTATAAGTCAATATCGCCACATAATGGCGTCGTTGGCTGCATCGGCCGCTGCGATTGTTTTACTGTAAATTACTCGAATGCAGGTTAATTTAAGGAAGGCGGACATGAAATCGGGATCACGTCTTACAAATTAAAAGTGAACAATCATATTATATCAATATATTATCTCCTTAATTAGTACAAATATGCTTACATTTGCCAGCACTCTCAAGATGTCCGTCTACACGCAACCATGACAAGTGAAGAGGTGAAGACGACTAAAAATTAACGAAAGAGCGTATCTTGTCATTTCTTTAGATCATTTTGTTATTTCTTTGCCCTCAAAACTTCCACAGAGAAATTATTATAATACGGGTACATGATAAAAATGTACATTATTCAATTTTTAAATTTCTCTTCTTTATAAATACTGTTTTTTAAGTCGTTTCGTATTATTTCACTGGGGACGCTATACAAGCAATCTAGTGAGACTGAAATTACGTCTGGGTTGCCCCAAAGAAGCGTTGTAGGAACTCTGCTGTTCTTAATCTATATAACCGACTTAGCCTGAACAGTCAAAGTTGTTTGCAAATGACGCTGTTGTTTACCCCTAGTACACTTCATGCAAACAGAGGTGGACACTCGTATGCGCAGGAGGAGAAACGCGAAGGAGCGAGAAGGTATTGCAGTGTAGCGGACGACCAAAGGCGTTATAGAGGCGGTGTGAGCGTACGCGAGAAAATGTAAGCTGAGTTTTATTTTACAGACACAGCCATGTGAAACATACAGTTTGGTTGTTAACAGTAAATTCTCTGTTACAAAGATGTCCACCGACCTTAAAAAGTTGAATTTTATCCATTTCTGTTAGTGTTTCTTCCGTAACTATCACTTTTGTAAAATAAAGAACAACCGCCTTCAATCACAATCGCGATTTTTATTTCAATACACGATGCATTTAGTACCCTGGGGGCTCATTTTCAGGTGTGTTGACAGTCTACTACGATTATTTTTCCGGATTTAGATTAATTTTCGCCTTTTTCCAGTGGTGGATACACGGGTTTGGAAGCATGGTATGAGTAAACACGTTTGTGTACATACATACTTCTCATTCTACACCACATTTTGTAAACACACTACACACTACCAACTTCCCCATATCATCTCTAGACGATTCAGTTCTGGGATGTATGGAGGAAGTCGTAACTCAGCATGACCATGTTCGCTTAAAATACTAAAATACTGTCTGTTCTATAAGCGATGTGATCTGGTTTATTCATTTTGATGAATCAATACACCTAGGGTCCCAGCGTGTGGTTGCAGAAAGGAATTCCCGTTTCTGTTAATCGATACATCATGTCTCTCCTCGAGGAGTTTGATGTTCGAAAACGAGTCAGCTGCTTCTTCTGATAAGGCATATTAGCTATAACGAGGACATTCCGAAGTAGTAGATTAGGCATTAATCTTTCCCTGGTCCACTTATTCTAATCTGAGAATTCCATGTCGCTGTAATAAGCCCTCGGTTTTCTAGCCCTATTTAAAACTTACGTAGCCATTCGGAACAAAACCGTCATCCACACCAGCATGGATGATGATAATTCTGCTTCCTTTCGAAACAAGTTCCAACAGACTCTGTAGTGAATTATTATTCCATCTGTATGATGCTGTGAGACAAGTGTGAACGTATGTATCGTCCATGTAGACAACTGGGCGACACTCAAATCTGTTCTCGCGGGTAATTTTTCAGTGGGCAGCTCGTTTTGGTCTGATACTACCTTGTTTCCGGAGTACCTTTCGATTATTCGCCGTCGTCTTGCTACCATCTTAATCCTAGACTTCGAAGAATTTTACGAGTTTATTTATACACTACTGGCCATTAACATTGCTATACCAGGAAGATGACGTGCTACAGACGCGAAATTTAACCGTCAGGAAGAAGATGCTGTTACATGCAAACGATTAGCTTTTCAGAGCATTCAAACAAGGTTGGCGCCGGTGGCGACACCTACAACGTGCTGACATCAGGAAAGATTCCAACCGATTTCTCATACACAAACAGCAGTTGACCGGCGTTGCCTGGTGAAACGTTGTTGTGATGCCTCGTGTAAGGAGGAGAAATGCGTACCACCACGTTTCCGACTTTGATAAAGGTCGGATCCTAGCCTATAGCGATTGCGGTTTATCGTATCGCGACATTGCTGCTCGCGTTGGTCGAGATCCAATCACTGTTAGCAGAATATGGAATCGGTGGGTTCAGGAGGGTAATACGGAACGCCGTGCTGAATCCCAACGGCCTCGTCTCACTAGCAGTCGAGATGACAGGCATCTTATCCGCACGGCTGTAACGGATCGTGCAGCCATGTCTCGATCCCTGAGTCAACAGATGGGGACGTTTGCAAGACACAACCATCTGCACGAACAGTTCGAGGACGTTTGCAATAGTATGGACTATCAGCTCGGAGACCGTGGCTGCGGTTACCCTTGACGCTGCATCACAGACAGGAGAGTCTGCGATGGTGTACTCAACGACGAACCAGGGTGCACGAATGGCAAAACGTCATTTTTCCGGATGAATCCAGGTTCTGTTTACAGCATCATGATGGTCGCATCCGTGTTTGGCGACATCGCGGTGAACGCACATTGGAAGCGCGTATACGTCATCGCCATACTGGCGTATCACCCGGCGTGATGGTATGGGGTGCCATTGGTTACACGTCTCGGTCACCTCTTGTTCGCACTGACGGCACTTTGAACAGTGGAAGTTACATTTCAGATGTGTTACAACCCGTGGCTCTACCCTTCATTCGATCCCTACGAAACCCTACATTTCAGCAGTATAATGCGCGACCGTATGTTGCAAGTCGTATACGGGCCTTTCTGGATACAGAAAATGTTCGACTGCTGCCCTGGCCAGCACATTCTCCAGATCTCTCACCAACTGAAAACTTCTGGTCAATGGTGGCCGAGCAACTGGCTCATCACAATACGCCAGTCACTACTCTTGGTGAACTGTGGTATCGTGTTGAAGCTGCATGGCCAGCTGTAGCTGTACACGCCATCCAAACTATGTTTGACTCAATGCCCAGGCGTATCAAGACGTTATTACGGCCAGAGGTGGTTGTCCTGGGTACTGATTTCTCAGGATCTATGCACATAAATTGCATGAAAACGTAATCACATGTCAGTTATAGTATAATATATTTGTCCAATGAATACCCGTTCATCATCTGCATTTCTTCTTGGTGTAGCAATTTTAATGGCCAGTAGCGTACATCCTTAAAACTTCATTAAACTCTGTAACTTTTTATGACTTTCCTTTTCTGTGGGTTTTCCTTTATCTGTAATGTATAAATTATTCACTACGTGGTGAATGACTTGATCCTTAAAATTTTCTAAACTGGTCTTCCAAGAACTTCTGGGACTTTCGTTATGACATTTTGAAACTGTAGAGGATTCACCTGCCTAGACTATTTGCAGCTCTCTATTGATTCGCCCAACGGAAGTAAATGATGCACCACTCCTTTCAGTGTGGACTTCAGTTTCAATGCAGTACCTGCCACAGCTTATTTCTTCATAATTTGGTACACATATGCAACCGCTTCGCGTTTTTCACTATGAAGACCTTTGTTCTTTAACTTGTTTCGTTCTGGTAGCATCTTCAGCTTCGTATATATTGTCCCAGACTACTAGCTGAGCGCTGCGCCTGGTTCGACGGCAATATAACCTACGCTGGCTATCAACCAAACGGTGTCTACTGAGCATCTTATTTACGGGGTTGACGTCTGTGATTGTAGGCACTGTAAAGTCATTTCGAAATCAAAATGCATTGCAGAATAGTTTTGACCAGATATGCTGCTGGGTCGAAAAAGTGACTATTGTGCCTGCAGAATATAAAGTGTGTGGTTCTCCAAATGAGTACTAAAAAATTTGTCTAAATTGAGGTTACACGATAAATCGTACAATGTCAAAAGTTGTCGATTCAGCTAAATACCTATCTACTAAAATTACGAAAAACTTACATTAGAATCATCGCACAGAAAATATTGTAGGAAAGACGAACCAAAGATTACTTTTTATCCACAGAAAGATGACGCATCAAATCTTCCACGCTTGTCCGTTCACTTCTGAATAACTGCTGTGCGCTATGTGATCCTAATCAGATGGGTTTTATGGAGGACATCGAAAAAGGTAAAAGAAGAGTAGCTCGTTTCGTACAGAGGAGAGAGTGTCACGGATATGATACGGGAGATGGGATGACAATCATTAAAGCGAAGGTATATTTCGTTGCGGCGATTTCTTTCCAGGAACTAAACTGCAATCCTGTGGATTCCGGTGAG